>NC_084485.1:132284949-132960629 GCF_030035675.1 Rhineura floridana | reverse complement strand
TGGTTTTGACAATAAACTATTATATGGGGTGTATGCAATTTTTTTACATCTCCATTTTGTGACTATATGGAGTCTTCCCAACAACCCTGTGAGATGGGATTGATTATTGGAAACCTAGGCAGCTGACAGCAAGAAATAAATCCCTTTAAAATCCAATGTCCATAAAAACAAGTATAAACAGTTGCAAATCAGCTTAAAATGGCATGATTCTGAATTTTGGGTTGGGTGAGTGACATCCCTTATCACTTGAAGTTGCAGTTCTGGGCACACTTCCCTGTTTGAATAAGCCCCATTGAATACATTGGGACTGGCTTCTGAGTAAACAAACATAGGATTGCACTTTAAATATCTTTACAGTGGGTAAATAATAAACATCTTTGACAGTCATGCTTAAATAAATATTTCTTCATGCTATGTCCTGATAAGTATCTCATTTCACACTATGATTGTACATTATTATTTCCTCTACATTTTAAGTGTGCCCTTCTTCCTTGGGGTGGTCATAGTTCCCCTCTATTGTTTTCATCCTGAGGGGCAGTTTAGGCTGAGAGATGGTGAGTAGCCCATGGTCACATAGTAAACTTTATAGCTCATTTCCGTTCTAAAAAAATAAAACAATTTACATGCAGGCAACGTTTATTAAGATCCACACAATATATTTAAAGCACATCCAACTCGCATTTAAAGCGCATGACTTTCCTTAAAGAATCCTGGAAAGTGTAGTTTCCTCCTCATAGTTATAGTTCCCACTATCCTTAACAAACTACAGTTTCCCATAAACTTTATAGCTCATTTCCATTCCAAAAAAAATAAAACAATTTATATGCAGGCAACATTTATTAAGTAGATCCACACAATACATTTAAAGTACATCCAACTTGCATTTAAAGTGCATGGCTTCCCTTAAAGAATCCTTGGAACTGTAGTTTCCCTGTCATAGTTATAGTTCCCACCACCCTTAATAAACTGCAGTCCCCATGATTCTGTGATGTGATTCATGTCCTTCAAATGTCTGTTGAATGTGCTTTAAATGAATGGTGTGAATCTGCCTAGGTATGCTGTGCATTCATTATTGATTTGAAAGGACCATTTTAAACTATACTTTTTTAAACAGGGAAAGGGCTGTAGCTCATTAGTAGGGCATATGATCTGCATGCAAAAGACCAAAATTCCTGAGCTTGGAAGATTACTTTTTAAAAGGAATAAATTACAATTACTGTTAGATAGCCCCCAAAAGGAATAAATTACCATTATAGTTACAATCCTCCTGAAAGGAATTGATTACTTTACCTTGTCTCAAAAGTAATCACTACAACTACACTTAAGTTACTTTTTTTTAAAAACTAGACTGCCTACAAGGCGCTGGCCGTGGCTGCTTCACACCTAAGTTGCCTAAAACAACATTAAAAATAAACACACACACACAGAGTGTAGTAGAATAATTCTTTTTATGCAAAAGGTAGCAGTGGCGGTCTCTCCGCTGGTAAGGGAGGCTGGAAGGGAGGCAGAGGCCACCGCTCAGATCTTTGCGCATTAAACCATGTGCAATCTCTCTCTCTCTCTCTCTCTCTCTCTCTCTCTCACACACACACACACACACACACACACACACACACACACACACAGAGCTAGCAATCATCATCTCTCTCACTCAACCACTTCCTGGACCCTGCCCTGCCACCAACTAAGGGACACCCACCCAAGCAAACATTTTCCCATGAGATGCAAAAAAAGTTAAAACACTGCAAATGCAGCACAGTAGCCTGGGAGGGCGGCAGAGGCCGCTTTGTGTGCGAAGGGCAAACACAGTATTCACACACACAAAGACACCTTGTCATCTTTCACCTTCACAGTTCATCTCCGTGCTGCTGCTGCCTTCTTCTCCTCCTTTATCCATGTTTCTGCCCTCTGGCTCTTTTCTCCCTCCACTCCATTCTTCTCCACCACTATCCATTTTTAAAAAATAATTGTTTTCTCCACTCCACCCCTGTCTCTCCACCTCCTCCCTCGTAGCCTCCTACCCACCCACAGAGCACTAGGGAAGAGCGATGCTGCACAGAAGCCCAGTTTGAGGCACATGATTTTCATCCACAAATCAAAGGAGCAGAAGACTTCTCCTGCTCCCCGCCCCCAAGTAATGCCCAAAAGTAATGCTGGAAACATTACAATTATTCCTCAAAAGTAATAAAATTACTTCTCATTCTATTACAAACAAAATGTAAAGGAATTACCTACTTGTTCCTCAAAAACATAATGAATTGGAAGTAATGTTTTTTGTAACTAATTCCTTCCAAGCTCTGCAAAATTCAATTTTTGGAAAAGACTATTGCCTGGAATCCTGGAGAGCCAATGCCAGTCCATGTCAACAGTACTGAACTAGTTGGTACCAAATGGCCTGAGTCGGTACAAGGCAGATTCCTTTGTTGCTAACATAGTGAAGCAGCCTATGAAGGTAGACTAAACCATGTGTGTTTTCTCTCTGTCATTTATTACTCACCGGAATTGGGTTGGCTGTCAAAGGCCACATTCACACTGTACATTTATTTAATTTATTTTATTTTATTTATTTTATTTTATTTATTCCACTATTATTCCACTTTAAACAGTCATGGCTTCCCCCAAAGAATCCTGGGAAGTGTAGTCTGTGAAGAGTGCTGAGAGTTGTTAGGAGACTCCTATTCTCCTCACAGAGCTACAGTTCCAGAGTTCACTGCAAAAAGGGACTGACAGTTTAACCACTCTGAGAACTGCTTTTATTATGTAAGAAACTAATACTGATTTTTTAAAAAAATGTTCTGCAGTCACCAACTGGTTTTCACAATAAACTATTATACGATGTGTATGTATATATCCAGTGTGTGTGTGTATATGAAATCTTTCTGACAACCCTGTGAGGTAGGGTTACTGATTGGAAACCAAGGCGCCTCACAATAAGAAATAAATCCCTTTAAAATCCAATGACCATAAAAAAAATTATAAACAGTTGCAAAACAGCTTAAAGTGGCATGATTCTGAATTTTGTGTTGGGTGAGTGACATTCCTTATCCCTTGAGGTTGCAGTTCTGGGCACGCTTTCCTGTTTGAATAAGCCCCATTGAATACATTGGGACTGGCTTCTGAGTAAACAAACATAGGATTGCACTATAAATATCTTTACAGGTTGGGTAAATAATAAACATCTTTGACAGTCATGCTTACATAAATATTTCTTCATGCTATGTCCTGATAAGTATCTCATTTCACACTATGATTGTACATTATTATTTCCTCTACATTTTAAGTGTGCCCTTCTTCCTTGGGGTGGTCATAGTTCCCCTCTATTGTTTTCATCCTGAGGGGCAGTTTAGGCTGAGAGATGGTGAGTAGCCCATGGTCACATAGTAAACTTTATAGCTCATTTCCGTTCTAAAAAAATAAAACAATTTACATGCAGGCAACGTTTATTAAGATCCACACAATATATTTAAAGCACATCCAACTTGCGTTTAAAGCGCATGACTTTCCTTAAAGAATCCTGGAAAGTGTAGTTTCCTCCTCATAGTTATAGTCCCCACTATCCTTAACAAACTACAGTTTCCCATAATTCTATGGTGTGATTCATGTGCTTCAAATGTGTGTTGAATGTGCTTTAAATAAATGAATGGTGTGGATCTGCCATAGGTATGCTGTGCATTCATTAGTGAATTGAAAATAACAATTTTAAAGACTTTTTTAAAACAACACTTTTAAATTTACAACATTTGGACTTCCTTCAAGTCGATCCCGACTTATGGTGACCCTATGAATAAGGTTTTCATGATAAGCGGTATTCAGAGGTGGTTTACCATTGCCTTCCTCTGAGGCTGAGAGGCAAGGTCTTCCAGTGAGCTTCATGGCTGTGTGGGGATTCGAACCCTGGTCTCCCATGTCATAGTCGAACACTCTGACCACTACACCACACTGGCACACTGTATTAAAGCATTTATATACTGCTTTATTGTAAAAAATCTCAAAGTAGTTTACAGAAAAAAGTAAAAAAATAAAATCATTGGCAAAAACAGTTAAAAACAGATATTTAAAAACATTCAAAATAATAAAACCAACAATGAGTTAAAAACAGATAAAAAACACAATAGCTTCTACATGCCTGGGTAGGCTTGTCTAAACAAAAATGTTTTTGGCAGGTGCTGAAAAGAGTATAACGAAGGTATCTGCCTAATGTCAACAGGCAGGGAGTTCCAAAGCATAGGTGTTGACACACTAAAGGATTGAATTCTTACAAGAGCAGAACAGGTACTGTGTGGCACCTGTAAGATGGAAAGCACACCTTGAGCTTTGCTTGGTAGTATATCAGCAACCTGTGCAGATTTCAGACCAGAGGTATTATGTGCTGATAGGGTCTCACTCATGTCAGCAATCGTGCCTCAGCATTCTGCACTAATTACAGGCCTGTGTCAGGTTGTGCTGCATGGGGATTTCTGTGACCTTGGCTGACTGGCTGCCAGGATTTTTTTAGTTTGGGTTTTTGGTTATGAATCCTGACTGGTTGTGGGTTGCTGAGTTTTCTGCCTTACTCATAGGAATGTTGTTGTGGTTGGTATGGTATTGCATTTAGGAAAGCATCATTGTCTTTTGTTTTCTTTTTCTATTTGCATTTCATTCACCTTTAACCTCGCTCCCTTACTTCCATAGAAGTAACAACAGGGGTTCTATGCACTCAGCTCAACCCCCTTAAACCCACTGATGATGCACCTTGTTTTCATGATGGTTTGTTTCTTGCCCAATAGTAATAAAAGAGAATTCACATATTGGGAAGTGTGGCTGCAATTATTGTTCCCCAACTGCTGCCTCTGAAGGTAGACCAAACCATGTGTGTTTTCTCTGTCAATTATTACTCACTGGAATTGGGTTGGCTGTCAAAATGATTTTATAGCAGACCACACGGTAGGCAGAAAAGGGTAGAGAATCTTCTTATTCATTTCTCAGACCTCTTTCTGAAGTGAAGGGTCAAATCTGTAAAGATGTTTGGAGCAGCCATGTTAAAACGTAGAAGCAGGGCATTCCAGGCAGGGGGTTGCCAACCCTGCTTGGATATGGAGATCTTTGCAGAGGATCCCTAGTCAAGCTTCACCATCAGTACAATCCAAACTATATTTACTCAGAAGTAAGTCCTATTGAGTTATATGGGGCTTAGTCCCTTATTAAGTAGCACTCTTGATGTTTTTAATTACTTTAATAAATTTTATTAAGTGTCATTTGTGAAGGGTGCTGAGAGGAGACTCCTGTTCCACTGACAGAGCTCCAGTGGCCACAGTGGTTTAACAGTCAGCCGCTCTGACTGAAGCTCTGTGAGGGAACAGGGCATCTCCTAGCAACTCTCAGCACCTTTCACTAACAACACTTCCCAGGATTCTTTGGGAGAAGCCATGACTGTTTGAAGAGAAATAAAGTTCTAGTGTGGATATGGCCAGTGACAGCTTTGGTTTAAATTTGGGTGAGAGGCTACATGTGCCTGCTATGGAATAAAAAGGTGGGGGAAACCCTGTTCACAGTGTTTTCCTTCCTCTCTGCCCAGTGCCCACTCACCCAATTTCCTCCCCTTCCCCTTCCTCCGTCCCCCCTCCCTTCCCCTTCCTCCCCCTTCCTCCCCCAGGTCAGTTTCACCTATCCTAAGCATGAGTAAATCCCATTGAAGTCAGAAAGCATGCAAATGATCAAATCTGCCTTCCCCTCCTCCTCCTTCCTATCCCCTCCCTCTTGCCCCTTCCCTACTCCTTCCTTCACCCCCTTCTGCTCCCTATCATTCATTCATTCATTCATTCATTCATTCGATTTATTAGTCGCTCATCTGGTTGGTACCCAGCCACTCTGAGCGACGTACAAAGCAAAAACATATAAAACTATCCCCTTCCATTCCCCTCCTTCCCCCTCCCCCTCCTGCTCACCCATGGTCAGTTTTACCTATCCTAGGACTACAGACTGGGAGACCAGGGTTCGAATCCCCACACAGCCATGAAGCTCATTGGGTGACCTTGGGCCAGTCACTGCCTGTAAGCCTCAGAGGAAGGCAATGGTAAAACCACCTCTGAATACCGCTTACCATGAAAACCCTATTCATAGGGTTGCCATAAGTCAGAATCGACTTGAAGGCAGGCCAGTTCATTTGCAAGCATGATTGCACAGGAGTAAATCCCACTGAACTCAATAAGTGTGTAAATGATCAAACCTGCCCTTCCCTTCTCCTCCCTCCCATCATTTCCCTTTTGCTCCTTCCTTCCCCCCTTCACCCCGCCCCCTCCTCTTCCAATCCCCTCCTTCCGCTCCCCTCTCCCCCTTCTTCCTTCCCTTGACTCTCCCCTCCCCCTCCTCCCCCCCATGGTCAGTGACCTATCCTAGCCATGATTGCAAAGGAGTAAATCTCATTGAACTTAATAAGCATGCAAATGATCAGACCTGCCTCTCCCCTCCTTCCCCTCTCCTCTCCCTTCCTCCTCCCTTCTTCATCTATTAGAGCTAGAGTCATTGCTTAAGTAGCAACATACTGTAATCAGTCTGATTTTACATCAAACTGCAGTTTCAGATTTAACTATTAATTCGCCCAAAATAGAAATAGAACATAACTTCCAGTTTGAAACACAAAAGGCTGTCTTCACCATCAGATGACATTGACCAATAACAAGGATTTGAAATTAATAAAAAATAAATTTGGCACAGATTTCTATGATGAATAATGACAGAAATATAATTTTCTAGATTAGATTATCTGTAGAAACAATAGTAATACAGAAAAGAAAGTAAGAACACCAACAAACATACAAAAATGTCATTCTCCATCTTTGGAGATGGCAGGTATTGCCACCACTCCCCATACGCTCAGAGGCACGTGTTACCAAATCCTTGCAAGCTATACAGGAAGTGGATTGGACTGTGAAAGACCAACCCAAATGGTGTTTGCATTTTTACAAATTTATAGGGCAGTACAATATCTCAGAGAGGAGGTCAGGTCTCCTCCCCTGGTGCATTCACTATAGCTGCCCAATTTCCCTGCTTTGATAGAAATATCTGTTGGCTATAGGTATGTTCTTAAACTGCAATGTTTTTTGCCTGTTAGTGAATATAATGCCCAGGGAGCTCTACTATGTTTGTAATTTGAAGCAAAGGTTATACTGATTTAAAAGCAGCATTTGATACTAGATCCTCACTGTGGCAGAAATGATAAATGATAAAATAGATAGATGCTGCTCATTTCTTTTAAAAACCGTTATAGGTGGATACTTAAGTAAAGTTGATTTGGTGGGTCATCTCACCTGAAAAACTAAGTCATTTGTTGGCATCAAGCAAGGATGCATGTTGGCACCTTTGATGTGATATTAAAAGATATCTGATATGCAATGGCTGCTTCTGTCTCTCTTTCTCAATGCTGCAGTCATCAAGTGATGAATGTACATGGTTGAATTCAGTCAGAGCTTCTTCCAGAAGCAAAGACACCCCATTTCATTTTGGTAGGATTTTGTAGTTAGGTTAGGTTACCAGAAAGATGAAGTGTTAATATATGTACCATTCTATCTGTTCCATGTTAACTGGTTGTTTTCTCATTAGAAATCAAGAAGACTCAAATAGGCTTATACTAATACCATAGATAACTTCTCATATTCCCTTTTATAATGATGTGTGGGTGCATACATACACACACATCTTTTTGAAGGCCAGTTTGCACATTTGAATAAAATGTTCTTTTCTCCTAGCTAGGCCATCTAGCGCTCAAACATAGAATGAAAAGGTTCCTGTGCCTCCTGTCTATCTTCTTATTGCATAAATGCTTTGTTCTGGAAGATTTCATTTTTAATTTAGCAGACAATAATAATGAATAATGCAGATGAAGAAATAGCCCACCAAAGCTGAGCATGACAGAGAGCTAATGTTTACACAGGAGAATGGGATATCATTTCATCTAGCTGCTTTTAGTGGCTCTGTGTATGCATTGCACCAGTTTTCTTACTATATTATTTGCTGTCATCTTCTGCCACCCTCAACGTTTCCACATAAGCCGCTGCAACGCTTATCTGCTCCCTGTCTGTTGCTTGAAAATGACAGTAATTATTAACATAATAGCTAATCAACAAACGTAGTTGTCAGTCACTACTTAATGATTACAGATTTCTTGCAAACATTAATGGAAGCATGTATAAAGAGAATATGAACCTACAGTAAAAGAGAACGTGAACAGACAATTTGATTCTTGGCTACAATACGTTTCCCCTCCCCTTTCTCTCTTGCTTTATCACTTTCAATTCAGGTTAGGAATTCAGTCGCGTTTATGAATGCATGATCAGCAATATAAGTTTATCATTGTGCTTGTCATAAAGAGGATCAAGGTCCCTTTTACAGGGGATGCTAAATTGGAAATTATTGCCCCAAGCCCTTGACTGGTCATTCTAAAAGAAAAAGATAGAAAGTATTGGGTAAATACTCTTCTTTATTTGACAGGTCACAGTGTTTGGGTCATACTTAAGCAAGCAAATACAATCTATTTCAGGTGCCTTTATATTTTAATCATTATTGCCACCTTGTGGCAAAATCATGAGTAATTTAGTGCATTAGCTGCATGTTTTTACAGACTATAAGGGTGATGGCTGCATCAGGAGTAAGGAATTATTCTCTATGAATTGCAAAGTATTAGAATGATTTCTCAGAAGATTGGCTAAGACTGTCTTATGATGTTGTGGAGATAAATGACAATGCCACAGAACATGCTAGCACATCGTCTTAACTTTCCACTGACCAAGTTAACAAAAAGGCAGATGAAAACAATTCACCTGAGTCAGGAAGAATGGTTTGATGATAACAATTCTATGTATTGCAAGCAGAATTAATATAACTAGAAGAAGGTGGCTAAATTGTTGGCACTGTCCTCAAGATTATGAGGAGCAGCATTTTTCTGGATCAGGGGTTTTCAATCTGTCTGCCTTCAGGGAATCCTTTCCACATTTACTTGTCTGCTGAGGAGTCCCTGAGTATGAAACCCTTGAGTGTCTGTGTGCTACGGTGCACAACAAATTAGGTGGCCAGGTCTGTTGTGTCATTATCATGTCTTCTAAAAAGTAAGTCTATGTTCAATGGTACTGTCTCCCAAATTACAAGGAGCAAACTGTCTTTTAGAGAAGCTTGCTTGCACTACCGATCTGCTCATTGAAGAACCCATGATAGGCTTCCAAGGAACCTCAGAGAGTTCCTTGATACACAATTTGAAAGCCACTGTTCTGGGTGAAAGCCAGTATGGTACATCCTCTCCCTATTCTACTGCAAGAGCCTGGGCAATGACATGACAACAGAGAATCATACCTGCCCAGCATATTAGTCTTCCTTCCTGACCTCACGGACCGGCCTTAGCCTGGTTCCATGTAGCAACTTTTTTTGAATGTAGAAGGAATCAAAGTGTTTTTGAGATCCCATAGAAGGAGAAGAAACACAGATTTGGAATCTTGACTGAGAGTGGGAGAGGTCAGCACAAAGTTAGGTGCCTTTATTTCATTGAATTTAAGCATGCCTAAGTCCATGCAAGAATGTGACCCGAGAAATATGCATTATTTCCTTACCCTCCTCAAGGACTCTGTCTTTGTAACAGATTCCGTCCATGTATAGCAAAGGCTGCAAGGAGTTCTGAGATGGATGGGATAAGAGCAGTCCACAAGGTGGCTGATATGGTAATGTGAAATATTGTTCAGACTTGATTCAAGTAGAAGAAAGCTGCATGTTCTGCAGTGTCAAGCAAGGAAAAGCAAATAGGTGCAACAAACTCAGAACAGAGCTGTGGACTGGAAGAAAGCAGAGCAGTTCCTCTTCCTTCTGGAAAGACTGACACTAACCATATTGTTTGGAATAACCCTGTAATCTTCCATGCTTTCTGCATTATGAAATATATTCCAAGGTTCTGTGTTAAATGGGATTCCTTTGCTTGCTGCATATTTTATTCATATGTATGATACTGCCTCCTCCCCTCCGTGCCCAAGAATCCAGATTGCAGAGTTAACCATTAAGGATTAATCTTATTTATGCACAGATGTAAGCAAACATCTGCCAAATTCTATCTGGTTGTTTTAATTTTCTTCCCTCCCCCTTGCTCCGCAAACAAAGATGATCATATGTTCTGTCATCAGCACTGATCTTGATCTAAATGCTAAATCAAAAGATCACCTGCCTAAACACACATTGTTCTTACTTAAGCACAAGCAAAACTTTGGTGGCATCCATCTGTAGTCATAAATGCTGACCTGAAAGACAGAAATGCTTTAAAGGTAGAGAAATATAGAGAAATGCTTTTAAATGCTGCTTTAGAGCAGCCAGAGATGCAGGTGGGGGGGCAATTAAAATGTTTTACATATATTCTAAATTGGAGGGTGGGAAAAATACTCTTTTAAACTTTTTCTCCACTCAAAAAACAATAATGCATTCATCCAAAAACTAAATGTCATGCAAATAAGAATACGCTTGTCTAGTGTAAAATAAATGGGACACTTTCTGTTTCAAATGTCAAGAGTCTGCTCTGCATAAACATTAGATAATATGGAAACATTGTTTCTGGATTGTACCACTTCAGACTACAGAGGTAGGGATTACATGGTAGAACATTCAAAGACGCAACCCCCCCACAAGTCATTTGAGGTAGTAGAGTCCTAGAAGAGTATTACCACACAATAAGCTGCCTGCGTAGATCAGGCCTAGGTACAAAATCTTAAAATTATGCTAGCGATATTAATGCAGTGGTTTTCTGTGGGCTGGTTCCCACACATGCACATTCATCACTTATGTGTAGTGTCAAGTGATAGTCTGCAAATGTGGCTTTGCCATTGCATATTAATCACAACGGGCAGCATTTTTAGCACCTAGTGTCATCTCATATGCAATATGAGATGAGAGATCTCTCATCACTTGATCAATTAACGCTGAATAACTCTCAGCCGTATGTGCGAACTGCATCCATTAAAAAGTATCCTTTCTCTGTGCATTTCTCTGCAGCAAAAAGCATATAGATCTATACATGTGCACCATCATATTTAACTGCAGTGTCATCAAAGTTTCCAAAGCACCATTCAAACATTACACAGCCTCTTCGACTTCCGGGAAGGGTGACTTAGCCTGTGCCTGCTTTTGAGACGGGCTCCTGCCTCAAAAGAAGCTTATTCAGATATATCAGTCAGTTTTTTCTTTTTTTTTTTGACTGATTAAACTTCTCCCGGGTAGGGAGAAACGAAGAGATTAACCTCAAAGCCTATTTTTGTTGGGACGACCAGATCTCATTAATTTATGGGACGAGGTCCAGCCGACGAAGGTGGGACGGATTTTCAACAGCAAGCTCTATCTGTTAAAGCGAACGTTCATCTTATCTTCTAAGAGAGAACGCACTAACAGGCAAGCACCCTTCTTTCTATATTTTTCTTTTACTTGACTTAAATTGTTGCTGTTTAAAAGAGATTTGCCAGATTGATCGGTTTTTGACATCTCACTGGGGAGCCGTAACTTCTCTCTGCTACGCACTAATTAATAGCTTATCTCTGTTTTTGTTGCAAAAAGCTGTCCTGGATTTGCATTCTAAAGATATACACAGAAGAGGGATTTCTATTCCAGATTTTTATTTTGAAAAATATTATACTGTTTTGAGACTACTCTCTTTTTGGTCTATTTTATTTTGACGAATCTGTTTCTTGACGATTGCCATTAATTGTTTCGATCCTGGGAACTGCATTTTGTTTACTTAACTATTGGAGAGATAAGGCTGTCTGCTCTGTTTATACTGTGATGTCACCAAGTTTGGAGTATTAACCCAATTGTTGCTGAAATAAGAAGTGGTTTTCCTATATTTTTCTTTTAAAATGGCAATTAAGAAAGTGGCTGAGAATCTGGAAATAACTATGTTTCAGAAAATAATGGATGAGATTGAGATAATGAAAATTGAATTGAGTAAAATGAAGCAGGAGATTAAAGATATAAGGGTCCCTGTGAGAGAGGTGACCCTGGAAGGGGTCCCTGTGAGAGAGGAGACCCCGGAGATTGGAACAGGGGTCCCTGTGAGAGAGGAGACCCTGGAGACTGGAATAGGGGTCCCTGTGAGAGAGGAGATCCCGGAGATTGGAACAAACGTGGAACAGGAACAAGATTTGGAGTCTATGGACTTTAGAAATAAAATCTATTGTTTGGAACTCAATGTTATCTCTGAAGAAATTAATGAAGATTCTAGAGATAAAGTTATCAATGGCATGGACTATCTTCTGGACTGGAATGATGTGATGGAGCCCAATATAGAGAAAATCTATGGACTTAACTGCAGCCATGTGACAATGGAAAAACTTTTAAGAGATGACCCAGTGTATTTTGAAAAAAAGAACAGAGATATGATTTTACAGCAGTATTTCAGCAACCTATTCAGAATGGATGGCAAGAAAATATTTGGGATAGAGGTAATTCCCATCAGACTCTTACTATATGACTATGGCTTTGACAGCAAGATTATTATGGAATACTGATAATGGAAGATTGGATATTGAAATTACTGGACTTAACAAGACTACTGAAGATGGAAGATGGAAAATGGAATTACTAGAGATAATAGAACAATGGCTACTGAAATTACTGAACCTAACAGATTCTGATGTGATGGATTAATTGAAATGTTTATTTTGACTATGGTTATGACAATAAGATTATCATAATTAGTAATGAGATGGATTAATCGATATGCTTATCTGGAAAAAAAAATTGATAGATATATTTCTTAAAGAATTGAAACCTCTCTTTGACTTTTTGTGGAAAGAATAAAGTAATGTTTATGAGATTTGATGATTAAGTAAGATAACTACTGGAGGAAAGTGATTTTATAATATGACTTAAGAGACAGGATTGTTACATATTATAGACTTATAACTGATTTGATCTTTGACAAATGGGAAGTCAATATTTTACTCTTTATTTTTTTTTTTGTTTTTTTTTTTTTCTTTTTTTCTTTTTGTTTAACTATTTTTGATTTTGTTTTTTGTCTTTGAATGTTTTATGATTTTGTCTTGTATGTTTTATGAAAATCTGAATAAAAATTATTGAAAAAAAAAAAAAAACATTACACAGCCTCTTCCCGGAGATCTGCGATCTAAGAGGCAAGGAGAGTGGCCAAGTGGCAGTCAATCTCAGCTCTCTCTGTCTCACATCTCCCCCTGCTGCAGCCCAGTGGAATAGCAGCTAATGGGTGAGCTATAGGCACAATGGTGCTTGCAGAAGCCTCCTGTGCAGTCTCACATTTTCTAATACGCTGACATAGCCATTGCCATGCATTTTTCCAGGTTTTCCTTTTGGTGGAGGGGGTCTCTATTACAGACATTTCTATTCCAGCATTTCTAACGCCAGGGCAAATTACAGCAATTTAAAATCACAACATCACAAAAAATGCATTTAAATAAAGGTTCGTTATGGGCTGTCACAATAGTTTGGAATGTTCCAATGTTAAAAAAACATTAGTTCCAAACAATGTCCAATTACATTTTGGATTTTCTGGCTATTTCTGAATGTTGTTCACCACTCATTGTTACCCTGTGATCCCAAGGGAAATGGTTCTGAAATCCATCCTGCTCCAATATTGCTCTAGGGCAGAGGTAAGGAAGATAGGAATTTACTAGTAGATCTCTGGGTGATTTCCAGTCAATCAGCAAGGATTTCTGACTCACACTTATCTAACAATAGCAACACCTAAGAAGCTTCTCTTTCCTCAAAAAAGTGGACTGCTGATGGGGGGAGGCTGAAATTAGGAGTGGATTTTTGTGTGAAAAGACTTGTGAGTTTGGTTCTGGCATTGACTGCTTACGAATTCCTAGGCTGAATATATTTCATAATTCTTAGTGGATACCCACCCGCCTGAGCCACAGTTTTGCACCTGGCCTTTGGTTAGTGAATATGTAACAGTACATAACGAAGTAGAACTTGCAAGCCTGAAGTTGGCCCACCCTTGCTCTCGGACAGTGGTTCGTTTTTTAAAAAAAATATATGATTTTCAAAACACCAAGCAAACAAAGCACACTCTCGATTCCAAATGACTTGAAAAACAATAACAGGAACCCACTAACCCTGCCCCTGCCCCACTAAACAGTTTCTGGTATTATATCAAATTTCTTTTCCCATTTCATAGTTCATCTTAAAAAGTCAAACCATAACTGACCATGTGTGGATGGTGGATTCATTGGGTGGTCCTGGCTGCTTCCGTATTGAATAAAGCAATGCCAAATATTACTATTTGGGAGGGACTGAAGGTACAGCCTGACACTGATTTTATGCCTTCTACGTTAAAATTTACCCTTGCAGTCCCCTTTAGTACCACTCCCTATATATGTGTGTGTGTGTCTACGTGTATATATATATTGTATTTTATGTATTTTAATTGTATTTTATGTATTTTAAGTTATTTTAATGTTTTTGTGATTTTATTGTTTACAATTTTATTATGCACGTTTGATTTTATTTTTGTAAGCTGCCCTGAGTGCCCTATTATAGGGTAGAAGGGCGGGATAGAAATATTTTAAATAAATAAATAAATACTAAATTAGAGTCCGCTTGTTTGTTTTATGGTTTTAGACTCTGGGTAAGTTTTTCCATTAAAGCCATGTAGCAAATCCTTTGAATCCATTGTTCCAGAGTAAGATTATTTACAGTTTTCCATTGGTAGGCTATTGTTCAGTGCCCTGCCACTAGTAGGAAGGCTATCAACTACTTATGTTTCTTTTTGTTCATCAACAAAGTGTGTTAATAATGCCAGTTTTGAATCACATTCAGTTTTTTGCTCAGTCATTGTTCCTAGCTCCTGAAAACTTGCTCCCAAAATTGTTTGATTTTGTCAGAGTTCCACCACATATGGAAGAATGTCTCTAGATGATCACATCCCCTCCAGCAGCGTGAGCTAATTTGTGGATTAATGTGGTGGCGTTTCAATGGAATGTAATACCATCTGTGTACAATCTTAATACTGTTTTCCCTTAATTTTGCAGACATGGATTTGAAAGGTTTTTTTATCCTAAATTCTGATGCAATCAATTTCTTCTATTTGATAATTTAAGTCCTCTTCCCACATGTGTTCTAGTGCTTTTAAGTCATCAGACCTCACCTCATTCATGTTTTTGTATCAGGTAATCAACAGGCCATGCTCAGGACAGTGTATGGCTTTTTTTTCTGAGTAGCCAGAGCTAGGGCTGCAGCTAAGTCATGGAAAACTGAGAGTAACTTACTCAAAACACTATGTAGGGGCATATCCAAGGTACACAGAATACATTTCATTTTATCATTTGCAATCCTTAAATATACTTCTTCAAAAATATAAAACACAGCCAGCAATTCCCACTGGACAGTGCCAGCTTCTGCTTTTGGAGGGCCCTCAGGGAAGACCCCCACCCTGGATCCCCTTCCTCAGTAAGTCTACATCCTCACTATCATTGTTACCTGCTGCTGTTGTTCTTCATCATCATCACCATCATTGTTGCCAATGAGCGAGCAAGCAGGTGCTCAACCATACTGGGCAAATTACCCAACCTTGCCCAACCTTGATGCTGGACTCACCCCTGGGTTTATAAAGACTTCTTTGCAATTCACTGTTTATGCCTCTGCAGAAAAAGTAGAGCCAGGAACCATAGCTCTGTGGCAGATGGACAACTATGAATCCCCCAGGTCTGATCTTTGGAGTGACAGTTTATAGGATGTCAGTAGAGATAGTGTCAAATTCTGTAAATAATTAAAGAGTACTCCAGGTTCATTAAGATCACACTCACTTCAGACTGATGCCTTGACTTTAATCCTGCCTACTGAACTAATTGGTGTTCAGATAGCCTCTTCCTGAATGATGCCCTGAATAGTGGTCATGAGGTCTGAGAACTCCTTGCCCAAGAGGACTCCCCATTCTGTGAGTCAGGGGAGGGAAACCTGTGGCCCTCCATATGTTGCTCGATTACAACTCTCATCATCCCTAACCATTGGCCATGCTGGCTGAGGATGATGGGAGATAGAGTGCAAGAAGATTTGGAGGGCCACAGCAGGTCATGCCTGCTGTAGGTACTTGAGTATGCCTCTACCTTGGCTACTAATGGGCTAGTGCTGCCACCATATTATCTGCCAATTCTGTTAGGGAGCTGGATTTATATTTCATCTGATCAAGGAGAATTGGATTCTTCTACATTTTCCTTCAGAAGAGAAATCCAAGAAACTATTCATTATGCCTAGTATTCTATTTCCTGTTCAAGTCAGTGACTGAACTCTCATTGACTTGAATCCATCTGTATTGCAACCACCCCCACTTTTGTCTTCGTAAGAGCTTGGCTCTGTGTGCCTATATTTAGTCTGTGTCACACAGTTAGAGATCTTACCTCTGGAAGAGGCTGCCTGGGCTATCCAGACTGTATTGTTATTACAAGCTTATCATTTCTTCTAATCTCTTAAGTGTCTTATTTTGTCATCCTGCAGACATTGTGGTTGGCACCTCTACAACCTTCCTCCTTTGACAAACTAGCCTAGTGGGTAACATGCTTTAAAAACAGAGGATTTTTCCACCTCTGTGGCATTCAAGTTAAATTTGCGGTAGTTATATTACACTTCATTAATCTTAAGCCCCTTCCCCCCCGCCGGTATCACTTTCTTGTTACTCTTCATATCTGAGCACATGTGTATATTGTGCAAAAACATTCATCACAGCTGTCCAGAAGGCAGGAAAGTGGATGTGTGGGTTAAAATAAGTATTCTTTCTAAGGAAGAATGAACTGCAGTGTTGGTTATATCTTCTTGTTTTCAGAATAAGATCCATTGAATGGGAAATCTGGTGTCATCAGAGGTGGCACTTAAAAACAGAAGCGAGTAGCAAAAGAGGAAAGCCAAACAAGAGATGGATTGATTCCATAAAGGAAGCCACAGACCTGAACTTATAAGATCTGAACAGGGTGGTTTACGACAGATGCTCTTGGAGGTTGCTGATTCATAGGGTCGCCATAAGTCATAGTCGACTTGAAGGCACATAACAACAACATATTCTAACTTTGTTGCACTAATTCATCATCATCATCCTGCTCTCTAGAGAAAACCATATCAGTTTCTACGTTGCCCTGTTTGCTACATAGTACAAGGAGGGACACTTCCCCTGTAACTCTCATGGAATCGTTAAACACCCATTGCAGCAGCCATTATGTCTAAGGGCTGAGGAGAGCTTACAGCATCATCTCCCCTGAGCTTTGATCAGTCACCAATGCAGCTAGGAAGACATGGGAGCCACAAACAGTGCAACTGCCTGGATGAGAAAGAGGATGGTCCATTAGGGTGAATGGGGCAGTGCCCCACCAATCTCAGTCTGTACTCTGCCAGCCCCCACCTCATTCACATGGGAGCTGAACTTCTCAGTAAAGACATAGCTTTTGCCATTGTGATAGATTTGCAAGGTTCACACTTCCTACCTTCAAATCCACTGATTTCCTTTCAGACAAGTAGGCATTCCTCTGGAAAGGTTTAGTATCTCTGTTTCCTTGTAGCCCTGCCCTAGTTTTACACGCTTACTCCCTCCGGAGTACTGATATTGCTAATGGAGAAAGGGAGGGTTTTCATTGTTTCATTCAACAGTTTCATTGTTTCTTGTCAATTGCACACCTCTCCCAGCTGAAGCCTGGAGAGCGTGAGGGTGCAATTGACACAAAACTATGTGAAACTGAATAGAGAGGGGAGTGAGTGAAAGGCAGCTTTTGCAGGCAGCAAAGAGAGAGAGGGAGCTGGCAATGGGGCATAAGAGAACCTGCCTACTAAAAAAACATCAAAGCAAAGTGCCTACTTTTTTCCTTTCCTTTTCGCATTAAAATTGGATTGGTTTGATATGGGAAAGCTGTGTGATAGCTGCTGATTGCCTGCAACATCATGTGAACCATGCAAATTAAATGGTGATGCAAGTAGCACCAATCTCACAGTAAGTCACCATGTGAACCAGCCCTCTGTCTTCTTTGTTGTTGTTATGTACCTTCAAGTTGATTATGACTTATGGTGACCCTATGAATCAGCGACCTCCAATAGCATCTGTCATGGACCACCCTGTTCAGATCTCGTAAGTCCAGGTCTGTGGCTTCCTTTATGAAATCAATCCATCTCTTCTTTGGCCTTCCTCTTTTTCTACTCCTACTTACATCGAATCCAGGAGGTTGTACTGGCTGTCATCTTCTTCCTCCTTAGTCTCAGTGTTGCCAACAATGTAGAACTCAGCAGGACAGGGGCAAGACTAGCATTAGTTGACTCTGCCTGTCATTGGCTCTGGATCTACCTACCATTGGCTTCTTTGCCTTCCACCGTACCAGTCCCAATGGGCACCAGAGAGCACTGCTACCTATCAATGAAAGCATCCAGTGCTGCTTTGCCCTGATTGCTGAGTAGTACACTTCTGAAGGAACTGCTATCAGCAGCTCACTTCTGCGAAGAGCAACTTCAACGAATGTCTTACCTTGATAAGAGGATTGCCACCCAGGGGTTGAAACACAGGCAACAACCCCTCCCTTCATATAAACTCCCTTTACTGAGAATTGTATGAATGGTGTGTCATCTGATTCTCACAGGCCAGGGTTCATTGCTGGCCCTGGCCCCACCATCAGACACACTTTTGGTCCCACATGTGGGCACCCACACATTGGTGTAGACATCTGAACTGAGACAGACTATGCATGAGCAGCTGCTTGCATTTGATCAGGAGTCCCAATCTTGCGTAAGCAGCTGTTGTTCACTTGCAGATTCCATCAGTTCAAATATCCACAGCAATACATGGATGCCCAGAGGCTGGGACAAGAGCATGCCCAGTGCTGGGGTGAAGCCAGCAGTGTGGCGTCACTCTGTGGTAATCCCATAATGCAGCCTTCGCTGCATTGATTTATTTAAAATGTGCCTCCTGCCTAACACTTCTCCAATCAAATAAATACTTACAGACTTGTAGCTTTGAGATTAAGCTTGTGATCTACAGTATGGAGAGCTACTACCTCTCTCAGCAAGAGATGGGGGAGAAATTCAATTCAGTTTGCGTTAAAGCTGAATCTATCAAATTCACACTTTTCAAAACAATATGAGAACTGAAGCACAGCCATCCCCCAAAATCCTCCAAAATGAACTTTGAACTTTAAACTCAGGCATCTGAACTTTGTTATGCAGTTCTCCAACCAAAGCATGTTTACAAAAATGCACATTTTAGGGGAAAATATGTATAAAATAAATATATTAGTGAAAATAGTATACAAAAATGCATTATATTAGGAGAAATTGCTTGCAAAACTGTGTACATTAGTCAAAACAGCATACAAAATGTGTTCATTAGGAAACACTCGCACTAAAATGCTGAGGAATTTTCACAAGGATTTTTTTTAATGTAAATGCTGCAGAAATGTGGAGAGCTGAATTCAAGACTGGAAAAATGAGAAATGGAAAGAAGTGAAATTGACAGATTCTTTTCATCCTTTCACTCAGCTCTGTTTTGTGCCGGTCCTTTGATGCGCTTAACTGAGTGTTCCAAAAAGCCAAAGTGTTTATTTAGAAAATAGTGTCAAAGAAGTGTGCCAGAGTTCTCCAGCTAGAATAACTAGTTCCCATAGTGCCACAACTTCTACAGTTGCCATGTGGGCCTCTGTGGTCTGAAGGGGTCCACCTGACACCATGCTTTGACAAGCTGCTAAAAAAAAAAACTTGTTTAAAGCATGCTAGTGCCATCACATAAAACATCCCACCTCCAACTGAAACTCACTGTTTGGTGATTGCAAAGGAACAATGGGGGAAAATGCCTGGATGAGGTGGTATAACTGTTCTCAGACTGTAGCATTTCAGATTGCAGGCATATGATTAAGTTCTTTGTGGCAAGGGGGCAGTAGGGGTGGAATGTATCCTGCATATACAAAGGTAGCATATTAGGGAGAAGGGTAAGGTAGCACCCTTCTTCCTAACACATTTCTATATCCATGATACATGATCTCACACCTAAAATCTAAAGCCCCGGAACATGGTTGCTGTCTGTGTAAATTAGGATTTACAACCCAATCCCATGTCAGAAGAATTTATTTATTTATTTATTTATTGCACTTGTATACCGCCCCATAGCCGAAGCTCTCTGGGCGGTTTACAGCAATCAAAAACATTAAAACAAATATACAATTTAAAACACATATTTTAAAAACAATTTAAAACACAATTTTAAAATTTAAAACAATATAAAAACAATTTAAAACACATGCTAAAATGCCTGGGAAGAATTCCAATTTTGAATCATGGTGTTTATGCTCACATGTGTGGGCATAGGATTGCAGCTTCAGTGACATTTAGATTAAAGAGCAATGGTTTCCAGAGAACCAAAAAAAATATTTTTCTCTTCTTTGGGGGCACACACTGACCCACATCATCTATTGTAGGATTCTTTGAGGAATAGGGATTAAGACAATGTTGGGCACAATTCAAGGGCACAAAATGGTTGCCAGTACTGGGAATGTTGTCTGTTGACATTCTGCTGCTTCCCATAAGCTCATGTCAAAACAAAACCTTACAAAACATATAGTCCTGAACTCAGAATGACTTGCTTAACAACCCTCTAGGTTTTCATGGAGATACACAAAACACTCAGGGAGAATCCAAAGTTCAAAGTCTAAAACAAGAGTAAAATAATCCAGATCCCTCTTGGAATTTCTTCTGTCAGTGGCCTCATAATTGCTTGAAATTAATTAAAAAGCAGCCATGTTCACAGAGTACCTGTAATCCTATCACTGACCTTGCCCCATACTCTGACTTTCATCTTCTGCAGTTTAAAAGCTAAAAAAAAATGCCTGGCTGATTTTTAATTAATTAAAGAAAATTAACATTGGTCTCTATTATAGCGCAGGCATGCTCAGTAAGAACCAACTGTCAGTGTTCTAAAAGCCAGACTAATAGCTGTTTGGCTTGGCTAATCAGAGGGCCACACCCATGCCAGACATTTATTCAACTTTAGACAGTCATGGCTTCCCCCAAAGAATCCTAAGAACTGTAGTATGTGAAGGGTGCTGAGAGCTGTGGCCAGAGTGGTTTAACAGTCAGCTCCTTTTCTGGGGAGTGTAGGCTCTGTGAGGGAAATAGGGCATCTAATAGCTCTCAGCACCCTTCACAAACTACACTTTCCAGGATTCTTTGGGGGAAGCCATGACTGTTAAAGTGGAATAAATGTCTGGTGTGAATGAGGCCAGGGACAGCTGTTGTTTAAATTTGGGTAGGAAATGTGTCTGCTGTAGAATAAAAAGTTGGGGAAACCCGCCAAAATAATGACACTGTTATCAATGTTTTCCTTTTAGAGAGGAAAGGGGCTTTCCCTCTGCCCTGTACCCACCCACACAAACTTCTCATTTCCCTCCCTCCTCCTTCCCCTCCTACCTGCCCCCCAAATCAGTTTCACCTACCCTAAGCATGATTGCACAGGAGTAAATCCCACTGAACTCAATAAGCATGTAAATGATCAAACCTGCTCTCCTCTCCTCCTCCTTCTATTCTCTCACTATTGCCCCATCCCCCTTTCTTCTCCTCTCCTGCCCTGTCTCCCCCTGACCCTCTCCCTTCCCTCCTCTCTCTCCCTTCTCCCCTCCCCTCTTCCTTCCTTCCCTCCCTCCCTCCCTCCCACCTCCTCCCTTCCTCCTCCCCCTCTCCTTTTCCCTCCTCATCCCTTCCCCAGTCTAGCCCTCCCCTTTCTCCTCCTCCCCTGTGGTCAGTTTCACCTATCCTAAGCATAATTGCACAGGAGTAAATCCCACTGAACTCAATAAGCATGCAAATGATCAATCTATTCTCAGCAAACTTGCACAGGATCCCATTTCTTACCTCCGAGATTAAAAAGCAGAGAAATTCACTAACAGGGAAAAAAAACCCTTGCAGTTTAAGAAGTTACCTATAGCCAACAGATATTTTATCAAGCTTTAAAAAGTGGGGAAATTGGACAGCTATAGTGAATGCACCGGGGAACAGGAAACCTGACCTCCTCTTTGAGATATTATACTGCCCTACAAATTTGTCAAAATGCAAACAATTTGGGTAGGTGTTTCGCAGTCCAATCCACTTCCTGTATAGCTTGGAAGGATTTGGTAACATGTGCCTCTGAGTATATGGTGAATGGTGGCAACACCTGCAATCAGGACTGCATCTCCAAAGATGGAGAATTACAAATTACAAAAGAGATCTCTGATGTGAGGATAGGAGTGTTTATAAGTAGGGAGGAATGTCCCTGTTTTCCTCTGTGCAGTATTGGAGGGGGTTACACTAAGGAATGGGAAAACAGTAAATATTTGATTGACTGGCTGTGGTCATACGTAATGCTAAGCCCATGATTTGTTGAACAAGCCACGATCAGACTTGAAGACAAGCCAAGTAACTGTGGCTTGTTTTCATAGAATCATGGAATAATAGAGTTGGAAGGGGCCTATAAGGCCATTGAGTCCATCTCCTGCTCAATGCAGGAATCCAGTTTAAAGCATACCCGACAGGTGCCTGTCCAGCTGCCTCTTGGAGGCATTCAAGAGATCACTGCCTGAGCCAGCCCACCCCCACTATTACACATTGTGTAAAGCTTTTCTCCATCTGCTGTACATTAAATTGACTGTACCAGTTTATCTCAGAATAGATCTGGTTGGATATCTGCTTAGATATATTCAGCAACATTTTAATATATTGGGCTTCTTCAGAAGGAAGGGTGGGATATCAATTCAATAAATAAATAAACAAATAAATAAATACTCTCTGGTTAGACAGTTATGGAGGGATAAAAGAGTAGTAGCACCCTGGCATTTGGTGTCTCCATATTCCTGCATTTTCACATACATACATGCTTCACAGTAAGATGGATCAGGCCACCGATCAGGACCAAACTTGACATTACATTAAATGTGTGAAGGTGAATCTGCCATGGTGACCCATGCCTTTGTTACAGCCCACCTGGATTCTTGTGCCCTAATATGTGGGCTACCTCAGAAACTACAGTTGATCCAGAATCAGCAGCTAGGCTCTTAACAGAGGCATGTGATTGCATTACTCATATAGCAGCACTGGCTGCTGGTTGGTTTCCAGGCATAAGCTTCTGGTGATGGCTGTTAAAGCCTTGAATAGTTAGGACTGGGATATCCTGAAGGACCAACATATGTGTCTGCCAGTCTATTGAAATCATCCTCTGGTTGAGGCCCTCTGCTTGTGCCCCAGAATATGCTTGGCTGGGGCCGGAGAGAAGGCTTTTCCTGTGGCTGCAGTTATGCTCTGGAACTCTCTCCTGAGGCAGCTACATCTCTCGCCCTACCACCTCTCCTCTTTAATGTATTGGTTTAATTAATTGTCTCTGCTCTCTTCTTTCTTTCTTTTTGAATAACTTTTGCTGCTACTGCTGTATTGTTCCTCTTGTTATTTTAAGGTTTTGATGATAGATTTTTTTTAATTGCTCATTTGTGGATTGATTCTGTTTTTAGCTGCCTAGAGTTTTTTTATGAGGAAAGGCAAAATACAGAAGTTTTCAATAAACAAATTTAACATGTCTAGGTTCCCCCCTTCAAAATAGCAGTTACTACCTAGGGGGAGGGCTGATCAGGAACAAGGCTGCAGCCTATGGGAGAGGGGCTTAAAAGTTTCAGGATGGCCACACTGCTTCAGTTTCAGTCAGTGTAACTTCCTGATGAAAACCTGTAATTTTTTAATATCACAAATGTCCCGGTTTATCTTTGTCCTGCTTTCCTTGCAATACAACCCCTCTGGACAGCAATAATGTGGTAGCATTGGGGAAGAATCGCAGAACAACTACTAAAGCAGAATAAAACCACCTCTAATGCACTATTTTTATTGTGTCAGGGATATGTTGCGGAATACACCCACAATAAAACATTAGTCTGGAGGGGCCCTTATATGCAGTCACACATTTCACATTACAACTAGTTTGGCCTTCAGATATTTCATTTCTAGGGACCTGTGAAAAGGGCGTGAAACAAGAATCATTCTAGTGTGCATGTGAACGAACTCACAAAATGTTTCAACGGCATCCCCAACATCTCCCCCAATGACAAAATAGGGACAGACTTTGACGAGAGAGACAGGTAGCAGTGGAAAAGGGCTGCCTCAGATAAATAGGAACAGCTGGGTATTTATTGTGCATGTATCGGGGGAGTACCTAGATTTTTAAGTGCTGGATTCTTTATTTTTTGTAGATCTGAATTTTGGCAGTGTACATTGCAGCATGATATGATTTGCCGTGTACATAATGGAATTGAAATAGATAGCTTGGGTTCTTCAATCTCATTGAAATGCTCGACAAACTGTCAGCAAGGAAGTGGTTTACATCATGGTTTATACCAACTTCAAAAGATTTGTGGTTGTCCTCTGATTGTATTCCATTATACTTAATATAACCTTCAAAATTACTTTTTACCATTACTCTGGACAATTGTAGGTGCAGAGAAGAGTGGCTCATTCAGATGCAGTATGCTAATATTATACATCTCTGCATTGGAAATATTCAAACAAGTCATTCCACATATAAAGTGAAAATTGCAACAAGTATTTATTAAATATCAAGGCTTATTTTAAAGTTAGGACAGTTTTGCTGAAGCAGATGATGCACAAGGAAATAAAAGGAAGCATAATAAAGAGATGTTCTTGAAAACTGGAGATACAGTTAGTCAAGCAACAATCATAGGGCACCTTATTTAATACTGTTGCCCTGTCGGGAAAAGAGAAACAAAGGATTATGTGATGGTCAACATCCATCTTAGAGTTCCTCTACCTTTAAAGATACGGTAGAGCCTTCTCTGGGAGTATATCATTTCAGGACTGCATGCTGGAATTTTCATACACAACAATCATTTTTATTGCTAAATATAATTGCTTTTAATTTTATTGTTCTTAAGTTACCTGGAGCTCCAACAACATACTACTGAACTGTCATTTTTATGCAAGAGGGAGCATTCACACATGCAATTTCCTATATTCCTTTAAAAGGGCTACAGTCACAAGGGAGATATGCAATATCTGTGTTTCTGATTGTGTAGTTGAAGTTTGGTAGAGCAATTCAAACCAAACTCCTTTTGTGCCAGGCTGGAGACGAGGAGTTGAAGTGGGTAGAGGTGTACTTCTGTTCAGCCTTGTTGGCTCCACCTGCAGAGTAATGCCAGCATCACTCTGCTGGCGCTGAGTCCTTCCTCTGGCCAGCAGCCAGTGGAAAGCCCTGAAACAATATTCCAGGGTTGAGGTGGGGAGCAGATGACCCAGCCTGGGCTCCACTGGATTCCAAGGCAGGCTTACTGCTGTAATGTGATGGCACTGGGCCTGATTCAGGCCTGATCGCCGCACCAGTTCCAGGTTGACGCAGTGATCTGCCTGCCTCCCCTTCCACCCTGGCCACCATGCTCAGTGTGGATGGATGCAGAAGTCGCCCCGCTAGGCAGCAGCCAATCTTGGGATTGCACCCTCACTGGAAGGACTGGCTATCGTTCATGGTTTGTATAATGTGCTTGGACAAATCAGAATCGGCATCCATCATCGGTACTGTCAGGTACCTACACTTTATTCCTGCCATCAGATCCACCACTGACTTGAGATGTCTGCTGCTGCTCCTTTCAGCCACCCTGCACCCTGCCCCTTGGTGCTGTTACAGTGGTACAGAGCAGGTGAGTGAATGAATAGGGGTGGTAGCAGTAGTGAAGAGCTCCTCACATTCACTGTCTTGTACTCTCCCTCACTGGGTTAGAGAGTAAGCCAGCCAGCCAGCATGTGGTGGCTGCTGCTGGTGACTCGCTGTCTGCCTCCCTCCCATGGCAAAGTGGGTGAGGTGGGGGCAAGCCGCCACATACTGAGTCACCTGCTTGCCCACTCAGCATGGGGTGGCAGGTGAGGACAGGTAGCAGCAGGTGCTGTGGCATGCTTGCTTGCCTGCCCTGACAGTGCTGGGCCCATAGAATGGGGGATTTTTTGGGGGGGGGAGAACCCTCTCCTTCCATTTTGAGGCTGCTGGGGATGTCTTTTCTGAGGGTCTCCAAATACCTGAAGCTGGCATTGAAGTAGAAAGGGAACTAAATTGAAGGGGCTCTTCCCATCCCTGACAAATACCTTGAAGAAGCAGAGTACTACTGCTGCTATAACAACATTCTGATATCAGTTCTGGGGATATCTTTTTTTCCCCCCATGTTATGAAGGTCCCTAATAAGACTCAAGGATAAAACTCCCTTCTGACACAAATCAACAGGAGACACAATCATGGATCATCTTGCTGTTGGCCATACTATTTCCGTTAACTCAGTGGCAGAGCACCAGCTTTACATGCAAAAGATCCTAGGTTCAACCCCTGGTGTCTCCAGGTAGAGCTCAGCAAGAACCCTTTCTGAAACCTTGGAGGGCCACTGCCAGGCAATGTCAATAATACTGTGGACTTGGTGCAGCTCTCTATGTACCTATTTATCTTTCAGTGTCACTTCTCTAGTGTTATAGTAGCAGTAGTTGTTGCTGTTGCTGCTATAATATTGATGATGATGCAAAGTTTACATCTATTGTTCATAGTTCATAAAAAAAGTAATGCAGGGGGTGGGGAGTCTTTTTCTACAACTCCATATTGCAGATATCTTTTATATACAAATTACATATAATCATATGATCGCCGTTTGTGAAGAAAAAAATCCTTCCATCCTTGGTAAAGTGATTTGAAAAGCAATACCTCAAACAAAAATTGCTTTGGCAATCTCATATTCTGCATCCAAATATCCTGTTCCTTGAAGGAATACAAATGAAAATAATTCTTAGAAACTTGGATATAGGTGACACCTGTAAAATTAAATAAGAAGATTAATGGCTCTGTTTCTTTGGGATGTTTGAACACCAGCCAGGGAAGCAGAACATTCATCCCTATGTGGTGCCATTGTCCTCATACTACCTGAATGTTGGCTTATGCCCAACAGGGTAATTTTAAACAGCACAGATCTAGTACCTCCATTTACTTCAGAAGTTTCTTTAGTAGTTAGAGTGCTTTTTGAAAATTCTAATAATTGTTTTTTACAAAGACATATGGCTTAATCCTCCTGCAAGTAATATTATTGCTAGAGCATAGAAATACAATTCTATTCTTGCTAAAGCTAAGCAATTACAAAGAATGTGATAAATTCTTTGAGTTGAAAAGTTGTCCTATATATAAAAAAGACATAGTAGTAGTGAAATATCTGCAGTATAGGATCAGACTGTGTGAATGTTCTACTTGTGTCAGAATTCCTTACTAAAATGCACCACTTTTTAATCATACCTTTGCAGGCATGAATGGATGAATGGATGTAAAGTGCAGGTAGTTCCAGAGCATGGTAGCAGCTTTGCTGGGCAATCCTGTAAAACTGAACCATGTTTGGAGCCAACCTAAACTTGACACGGGAGAGCTATGATTGGAGATAAAGGAGATGATGTCAGTTGATCCAATCCTATAAAAGGAGATGATGTCAGTTGATCCAATCATAGCTTGACATAGGAGAGCTATGACTGGATCACTTGACATCATCTCCTTTTGCTAAAAATAACTCCTAATTCTTCTTCCCTGCCCCCCATGCTGTGATCCTGATCTATTTCTCTCTCCCTCTCTCTCTCTATCACACACACACACACACACACACACACACACACACACACACACACACACACACAGCTCTTAAACACACCTGGTAAACATACCAGCACAACAGGAGTATCTGCATGTTTTCATCTCCATGGCTAATAGGAGCTGGGATGATCAGGGCTGTAGCACACAGGGGGAAAGATTAGACCATCCTCCTCCTCTCCCTTCCCCCATCCCCTGGACCTAATCCAAATCAGGGCTTTATGGGGCTGCTTTTAGCAAAATAAAAAGATGGCAAGCAATCCTAAAAATGGATCTCCTCTGTCAAGGCTACTCTGGCACTTAGGCTGCATACACACTTACCCATTTCTAGCACAGAAAATGTAGTTTTTTTTCTAAATGGAATCAGTCCTGCTCGTCCCCCACATGCTGCTTTCAATCTAGATTGATTGTAGATCCTGCCATCCAGATGGGTGGGTGTGGTTACTTGATATGTGCTTGAAAGCCCTCCCCTTGATTAGATTATGTGTTTGAAAACCGTCTCTTTGTGATCTTGCTATACATCCACCCACAACATTATTGGGCAGGTGTGGATACACTCAAAATTGCTGGGACTGCCTACATCTTTTTTTTTCTGATGGACGCTGAGGGGTAATGCAGAATCAATCTGCAATGAGCTTTTCTTTTCGAATGAAACCAGCTTGTCAACAAGCAGCCACTAGAGACCATAGCAGGTGGGCAAACAGAGTTTAACCCTTTTCTCCTCTGCAGGTCAGCCCTGATGAAAGTCTTCCATTGGCTTGGAGTTTCTTAAACTCCTCTGTACTGTTTGCCACTTCTCTGTGTCTCAAGAGAAGAGCACTTTGGCAGCACTTTGTGGCAGCACTTTGAACTTCCGAATAAGGTAATTCTGAAGCCAGATTACGAACCATCCTTTCCAGATCAGTGATCATCACAGAAACATTACTTTTTGGTCTTACCTTGTGCTGAAAAGGACCCAAGAAAGCACACATTTGAAGCTCAGCTATAACATCAGGCAGGCCTGTTGCTCTGTGGGATGGCTTATAACATTTATTATTTTATTTCAAATATTTCTGCACTGCCTTTCAATCTATAATAGCTTTCCTAACATGGCTTACATTAATAACAAATATACGGTATTATCAGTAACAAATATTAAAACATTCAAATTACAATTAAAAGGTAGTTTAAATAAGCCCAGTACAATAAAATGCAATAGTCATCAAGAAAATGAACAAAATCCCAGCATCAACATATACAATAAAATCTCCAATTAAAATCTGCAACAGATATGTTATGCATTTTAGTAAGTTAAGTATGTTTTAATGAGGTATGTACTCATGTATATTTTTCCATGTCAAGTACTTGTGTATGTTCTTCCTCTATAAGAGGCCTTTACAAGCGGCTTTCACATTTCTACAATATTGTCTTATCAACTTTCAGTGCCCTCAATATAACATGAATCAATTGTGAATGGCGCAAGTGAAGAATGAATGTTTAGCTTAGAAAAGAACACTCTGACCAAAGAAAGAAGCAAAAGGCCATGTTCCATTTGTCACTAGGTTTGGTATTCCAACACTGCAAGACAAAACTGGATGCCTATCCAAGCCTCAGACAACTCTTCTCCTTGGAACTATAAGGAACAGCCCTCAGCCCCTCCCATGTAAGTGTGACCAGGGCCGGTTCTAAAGGGCGGCCAGGTGGGGCACTGGCCAGAGGGCCCCTGGAGCTACAGGGGCCCCTCTGCTCCCCTTCGGTGATCCGCGGAACAATCCGCGGATCACAGGTCAGAAGCTTCCAAGCCGCCTGCCATCCTACGCTTCACCTACCTTTCTCTCCACTGTTTTTTGCGGCTGCACGCACTGCGCATGCAGGGTTGCCATAAATCAAGATGGTGACCGAGGTTTCCCTAAGGGGCTTAAGCCTCTGCCACCATCTTGGTTGATGGCATGCATGTGTGCGTATTGCTGCCATCAACCAAGATGGCAGCAGAGGCTTCAGCCCCTTAGGGTAACCTTGGCCACCATCTTGATTGATGGCAACCCTGTGCGTGCAGTGCATGCAGCCGCAAAAAACAGCTGAGAGAAAGGTAGGTGAAGCGGGGAGCTGATGGGGGGCTTGGAAGCTCCTGTCCTGCGATCTGTGGATCGTTCCTTGGGTCACGGACCTGTAGCTTCAGGGGCCTGGTGCCCAAGGGCCCTGGCATGCCTGGGGCCAGCCCTGAGTGTGACCTCTGTCTGGAAGAACACCCCAGGGTCAGCACATACCTAATCACCTGTTTTACAGGACTAAGTTCTCTGACATGTGTTGGTCAAGAGAAGTAAAAGCATGAAAGAAGGAGGTGTGAACAACTAATCCCCTCACAGATGGGAAAAAGAGTGTAACAGCCGGGGCTGAAGGCAACATCTCTTGGGGCACGATGGGAAGCAAAATCCCAACATCCATCATCACTCTGAACCCCTTGGCTGGCCATCTAGCAGTCAGAGTACATAGCCCTGGGAACTGTAACCCTGTAGAATATGTCTTTAATCTGAAGGTAAGCAAGTTTGGCCCTGTAAATGGCCTAGAGGGGAGACCATCTAAAACACATGTAAACTGCTCTAAGCGCTATAAGGAAGAATGGAGCATAGAATCATAAGGTGCCTCCAGACTGTCACTATTTCCTGGGAGGCATTCAAGTGCATACCAGAACTTTAGATTTCTGTAGTTAAAGTGAACTAAAGAGTTCTGTCACCCTAGTGCAACAAATCCATTTTTAATTAAGTCCCAAAGTTGGCAATTTTTAAAATATGTATGTATATGTAAATAAATAAGACTTAATGCCTTATTTCCTTCTCATCACAAAATTCCTAATAAGATACATGGTTCAACATTATCTGGCATTTTATCATTCCAGTACATAATAAAAAGGCTCCACTTTTTTCATTATCTGACATTTTATCATTCCAGTATATAATAAAAGGCTCCACTTTTTTCAACACATTTGTCATCAAGTTGTCTTCCTTCTCTTGCTGTCCAGAATATGCACACATCCTACTCTCCCCTCAGTCCCAAATACAATTAAGGTTCACAACACACACTAGTGATCCAGAGCCCTGGCTAGGCAAAGCTCCATGCACTGAAAAATTAGAGATCACTACCCAAACAATGTACATGAATACTCTTGCACACACAATGCTGCACACATCACCCATGATGAGAAAAGCAAAACCCTACTACCACTGTCAATATCCTCCCCGTCTTTGTATTAGAAGTGGGGGGGAGCTTCCTCAGATAATTCACTAATAGGCAAAAAACCTTGAGGTTTAAGAACATACCAAGAACCAAGAGATATTTATATCAAACTTTTAAAAGTAGGGAAATTGGGCAGCTATAGTGAATGCACCAGGGGAGCACGAGACCTGACCTCCCCTCTGAGATATTGGACTCCCCTACAAATTTGTCAAAATGCAAACACAATTTGGGTTGGTCTTTCACAGTCCAATCCTCTTCCTGTGCAGCTTAGAAGAATTTGGGAGGGGATTGGAGGGGGCAAGAGCGAGGGGATTGGAGGGGGCAAGAGGGAGGGGATAGGAGGGAGGTAAAGGGAGGGTGGGTTTGATCAGTTGCATACTTTTTGAGTTCAATGGGATTTATTTCTGTACAATCATGTTTGAAAATGGAAATGCACTGCCTTCAAGTCTATCCAGACTTATGGCGACCCTATGAATAGGGTTTTCATGGTGAACGGTATTCAGAGGTGGTTTTACCATTGCCTTCCTCTGAGGCTGAGAGACAGTGACTGGCCCATGGTCACCCAGTGAGCTTCATGGCTGTGTGGGGATTCAAACCCTGGTCTCCCAGGTCACAGTCCAACACTGACCTGGGGGAGGGGCAGGAAGGGGAGGGGAGGAGATTGGGTGGGTGGGCACTAGGCAGAGGGGAAGCCCCTTTCCTTTCCAAAAGGAAAACATTGTGAATAGTAGCATTGCTTTTCAGTGTTTCCCAACTTTTTATTCTACAGCAGGCACATGTAGCCTCCGACCCAAATTTAAACCAACCTCCCACCCAAATTTAAACCAAAGCTGTACCTGGCCATATACACACCAGGCCTTTATTTCACTTTGGACAGTCATGGCTTCTCTCAAACAATCCTGGGAAGTGTAGTTAGTGAAGCGTGCTGAGAGTTGCTATGATATGCCCTGTTTACCTCACAGAGCTTCAGTCAAAGTGGCTGACTGTTAAACCACTCTGGCCACTGGAGCTCTCAGTGGAATAGCAGTCTCCTCTCAGCATCCTTCACAAAGTACACTTCCCAGGATTCTCTGAGGTAAGCCATGACTGTCTCATGTGGAATCAAAGTCTGGTGTGGGTGTGGATCCCTGATTAGGCAAGCCAAGCAGCTGTGAGTCTGGCTTTTAGAACTCTGACAGTTGGTTCTTACTGAGCATACCTGACATTATCATTCAGTTCAATGCAAAATTTCTTAAATTAATTAAAAATCAGCCAGGCATTTTTTTAACTTTTAAACTGCAGAAGATGAATGTCAGAGTATGGGGCAAGGTCAGTAACAGGATTACAGGTACCCTGAGAACATGGCTGATTTTTAATGAATTTCAACAGATTATGAAAATGCTGAGAGAAGAAAGTCCAAAAGGCGACTGGGTTTTTTCTCTCTCTCTTTACACTTTGAACTCTCTATTCTCTCTGACTGTTTTGTGTATTGCCATGAAAATTGAGAGGGTTGTTAAGCCAGAGTTTCTGAGTTCAGGACTATAAGTTTTGTAAGGTTTAGTTTTGAAAAGAGCTTATGGGAAGCATCAGAATGGCATGGGGGTATTTTCAATTTAACATTGCAGAATGTGAAAAATCCACACTGGCTTTAGTATACAGCCACTCTTGTGGCTGTATAATAATAGGAATCCCCACCTAGCTAAAAATGAAGGTTCAGATGCATGGCTCATATCCACCAGGAGCACTGTGTTGCATTCAGTATTGTGGTTCTAATTCTGTGGAACTCCCTCCCAGCTGAGATCAGACAGGCTTCCTCACTGTTGAACTGCTCGTGCTTGGTGGAGACATTTTTATTTCAGTGGGCATTTTTAAAAATTATTTTATCCCACTCAAAAGTAGTGACAGTCTGGAAGTGCCCTCTGTTTTCCTCTTCCTCTCACTTTCAAAGCACATTACCCTCACTTCTCTGCGCTGCCTGTTGAACAGGTAGGCCCAGAAGGCCTTAGGCCAGCAGACCCTCTGAGATGAATACAAAATAATGCTTTTACTTTTGGATGCAAAACCTGAGAGAGAGGTTAGGGGCCATACTTCCATTTAATCTGTAATGTAAGCTCCTCATGTCTCCATTAATTAACCCTCATTCATATGACATTCCCTGCTAACAGCTGCCCTCCCCTATTTTCTCCTAACTAAATGCAAAAATTTCCTACCCAGCAATACACTAAATAGATCTGGGTAAGGAAACTGGATTTAGTTAGGAGAAAATTGGGGCAGGCACTGGTTGGCAAGGAATGTCATATGCATGAGGATGAATACACCAGGGGCTCACATTACAGATTACCCAGAAGTGTGGATGAGTCCTAGGTCTGCTAACCTAAAGAAAAGGCCATGGCAACTCTGGCCAAGATGATCGGTACTCAGAATGTGATTCAGATAAGGTGTTTATAAGCCTTTTATAAGCCTTTTATAAGCTCTTTGTTCTGTAAACAATTCTGTTTAATAAAGAATTGTTGTGTTTGAAGATGTCTGGGGTGTCCTGCTGCTTCCAATATAGAAAACTAGTCACTTCAAGAGCAGTGTTATTTACATTGCCTTCTTTAACCCCAGTTTGGCTCTGCTTGTCTCCATCTGCTCTCTTATTGCCCCCTCTCTCCTTATTTTTTGGGGGGAACTTAAGGGCCCATTTCCTTCTTGCCAATCTTCATGGGGCCACATGCCAGTGGTGGCCAGAGGGCAAAGTGGGCAACGAATGTGAATTTTTCCTTTGTATGGTAAGCTAGTTTCTACACACACAGTCACACACATCACTCTATCCTCCACCCAGGTAAATAACAACAATGTTTCACTAATAGGCAAAAAAATCCTTGCGGTTTAAGAACATACCTATAGCCAACAGATATTTCTATCAAACTTAAAAAGTGGGGAAATTGGGTAGCTATAGTGAATGCACCAGGGGAGCAGAAGACCTAACGTCCTTTCTGAGATATTGTACTGCCCTACAAATTTGTCAAAATGCAAACACAATTTGGGTTCTTCTTTCACAGTCCAATCCACTTCCTGTGTAGCTTAGAAGAATTGGGTAACATGTGCCTCTGACCATATGGTGAGTGGTGCTAGGGTTTTTTTTCCCCTATTGGTGAATTTCTTGCTTTTTAATCTGGTAGGTAAGAAATGGGATCTTGTGCTAGCTTGCTGAGAATGGATTGATCATTTGCATGCTAATTGAATTCAGTGGGACTTACTCCTGTGCGATCATGCTTAGGATAGGTGAAACTGACCTGGGGGGCAAGGAGGAGAAGAGGGAGAGGGGAAGGGGAAGGGGAAGGAGAAGGGAGGGAAATGAGAAGATTGTGTGGGTGGACACTAGGCAGAGGTAAAGCCCCTTTCCTTTCCAAAAGGAAAACATTGATAACAGTGTCATTATTTTGGGGGTTTACCCCAACATTTTATTCTACAGCAGACACATGTAGTCTTCCACCCAAATTTAAACCACAGCTGTCCCTGGCCACATTCACACCAGACAATTGTGGCTTCCTCCAAAGAATCCTGGGAAGTGTAGTTTGTGAAAGGTTCTGAGAGTTATTAGGAGATGCCGTATTTCCATCACAGAGCTACAATCCCCAGCAAAGGAGCTGACTGTTAAAACACTCTGGCCACTGGAGCTCTGTCAGGGGAATAGGAGTCTCCTCACAACTCTCAGCACCTTTCACAAATACACTTTCCAGGATTCTTTGGGGGAAGCCATGGCTGTCTAAAGTGAAATATAGTATTGGTGTGGGTGTGGCCCTCTGATTAGGCAAGTCCAGCAGCTGTTAATCCAGCTTTTAGAACACTGACAGTTGGTTCTTAATGAGCATGTCCAAAGTAATAATAGACTTCAGTGTTAATGTTCTTTAACTAAAAATCAGCCAGGCATTTTTTTTTAACTTTTACAGTGCAGAAGATGGTCAGAGTATGGGACAAGGTCAGTAATAGGATTATAGGTACTCTGTGAACATGGCTGATTTTTAATTAATTTCAAAAGATTATGAGACCACTGAGAAAAAAATCCAACAGGGGTCTGGATTTTTTTCTCTTGTTTTATACTTTGAACTCTCAATTCTCTGTGACTGTTTTGTATATCACCATGAAAACTTAGAGGATTGTTAAGCAAGCATTTCTGATTTCAGGATTATAAATTTTGTAAGGTTTAGTTTTGAAATAAGCTTATGGGAAGCAGGAGAATGTCATGGGGTTATTTTCATTTAACATGGTGGAATGTGAAAAATCAGTACTGGCTATAGTATACAGGTAATACAGCCAATCTTGTGGCTGTATAATCAAAGTTCAAGGCCACATTCTAACCCAGCATAAACAGTCAAGGAGGGGGCCAGGCAGGGCCAGGTAGGGACATGGCCTGGGGAGGGGGAGGCCACCAAAGGGCCAGATAGAGAGACCGGAATGGACTGGATTTGGTCCCTCAGTTGAGTTTCATCATCCCTGCCTTATTTAATATCAGTCTCCTCTTCTTCAGCCTTCCCATATTGCATGTGTGTGCACAACACACACACATACACACACACACACACACACACACCTACCCTTTTCTATCTGATCCTTTGCTTCCTTTATAGATTTAACCCACTCATTTCAGGCCCGGTCTGCATACTGCTTGTATATTTATTCTGACTACTTTTCTAATAAACCATGAGTTCCCAAAGTGTGGTCCATGAGCTTTGTTCTGCTGGTCCTTGGTTTATCTGTGGGTTTGTGGTTAAAGATGGGAAATGGCATACTCATCACACTGAATATTCATATTGATCTTTTAACTGTGTTTTAATTGCTTCCTTCATATCGTTTATTGTATTTTATTGTGTTACATTTTGAATTCTAGGGAATTACAGTTGCTACGACAGGCAGAAAAATCATAATATGGTCTGCCAAGACCACTTCAGCTATTTTCAAGTAGTTGTTGGTGGAAAAAGCTTGGAAGTCACTGTAATAAACTACCTACTCAATTATCCTAAAATCTAGCTTCTTGTCTTATTGCAAAGTCTTCCTCTTAGAAAGCCCAGCTATTGTCATGATGGCACTTCATGACTCTTGTTGGGCCCTAAGGTGTATTCTTTGAGTGTACATGTCTATCAGTATACATAGGTAGACAAGGACACATGATAACAGTTGACTAGGCAAAACACCTGAACATTTCCAAGCAGAGATCTCTGAATTTCAATAAGACCAGTGAAATTTCTCAGGAGGGTTTGCTCTCTCAAAAGGAATAAAAGTTACTGTGAATTTCCCATTGCCTGGGGAACTGGGAACGCAAAGCAGTGTTTTTGTGTGTGGGAAAGGTGCATAGGTACCTAAGAGCAATGTGTTGGACTGATAGACTAGGCTATGAATCTTGAACTATTTAATAAATAACCAGGTTTGTTTATTTCACTGTTTGTAATGAATGAAGAAAAGTAAGCCATTTCTATGATGCACCTTTGGTTGCAGAACCACACAATTACCTTCCTTTGTTACACAGGGTTATTAATCTGGTAAGTTTAATGATTCTTCTGTCTGGCATTGGTTGTAAAGCAGTATAGCTCTTGAAATTCAATGTGTAAATTAGAGTAGGATCTAAGCAGCTGAAACCCAATCGACGGATTCACTGTAGGCAGCTGACAGTATATTTCCTTAACTCCAGCAATAATTATCTAAATGTCAAGGATCTCTTAATCGTGGGTTTCCCTTGCTAGTGTCTGAATCTCATGCTTGTTTACAATTGGAGTTCCTTGCCCCAAACCATTCAAAGCTTTTCCAAGGAATCATTTTACACACACAAAAAGTTGTGTTTGTTTTTTTAAAAAAGCCCTGCAAAGATCAATGTTCTAAACAGAAATGAATGTAGTCTGGCAATATTTTCCCAAGGATCTGGACAGTTTTTAAAAACAAAACAACAAGAAGAGCCTTTAAGGGTAAACAACTGAGGTTTGTTCACACATTCATATGTTACACTGAAGAGAAGTACAAGCTGTCAAGAAGTACAAGTGTCTGTGTGAAAGACTGTATCCTTGTTGGTTTGTTCAGCTCAACTATCCTGTACACAGGTACACAGATTGTATGTACACTCACTGAACATGGCAAAGATGTTCTGTACCTGTGTTCAGCTGCTCATGATGAAGGAATAACTGTATGAGTGTCCAGGAACTATTTGTGTACACAGATTGCACATTTGTTGAATTACAATATGTGAACATTCCTTTGGAAGAACTTGAATTGGGTTTTATTCATTTCAAAGGGAAGAGTGGTGTGGATGAACAGTAGCTGCAGCAATGGAATTGGGCAATTTTATTTATTTATTAAATTTATTAGTCGCCCATCTGGCTGGCTGTCCAGCCGCTCTGGGCGACGTACAAAATAAAAACATACAAATACATTAAAACATTAAAAATCTCAATAGTAATAATAAAACCTAACCCACCCCAAAAGCCTGCCTGAAGAGCCAGGTCTTCAAGGCCCGGTGGAAGCTCATCATAGAGGGGGCATGGCAGAGATCATTTGGGAGGGAATTCCACAAAGTGGGGGCCATAATTGAAAAAGCCCTCTCCCTAGTCCTCACCAGTCTAGCCGTTTTAACTGGTGGAATAGAGAGAAGGCCTTTTGACGCTGATCTTGTTGAGCGGCATCCCTGATGATGTTGGAGGCGCTCCTTCAGATAGACTGGGCCGAAACCATATAGGGCTTTAAAGGTCAGAACCAACTCCTTGAATTGGGCCCGGAAAACAACCGGTAACCAGTGCAACTCCTTCAACACTGGAGTGATGTGATTTTGCCGGCAGCTGCCTTTAATCAGGCGAGTCGACTCATTCTGTACCAGTTGCAGCTTCCGGACTGTTTTCAAGGGTAACCCCACATAAAGCACATTACAGTAGTCTAGGTGAGAGGAGACCAGGGCATGTACCACAGATGGGAGCAGATGGTTGGGAAGGTAGGGGCGCAGCCTCCATATCAGATGGAGTTGATACAGCGCTGTCTGGCTCACAACCGAGACCTGAGCCTCCATGGACAGCTGGGAGTCAAGAACGACCCCTAGGCTGAGGATCTGGTCTTTCAGGGGCAATTGCACTCCATTGAGCACCAGGTCAACATCCCCCAACCTTCTCTTGTCTCCCACAAACAGTACCTCAGTTTTGTCAGGGTTCAGTTCCAGCTTATTCCTTCCCATCCAGCCACTCACTGATTCCAGGCACTTGGATAGGGTTTCTACAGCCAACCTCGGTGAAGATTTGAATGAGAGATAGAGCTGTGTGTCATCCGCATACTGGTGACACTGCGGCCCAAATCTTCTGATGATAGCCCCCAGCAGCTTTATATAGATGTTGAACAGCATCGGGGAGAGGATGGAGCCCTGTGGCAACCCACAACTCACCCACAAGTGAGAGGCCAAGGATCCGAAACCTCATCCCCCAATGCCACTCTCTGGTACCTACCAGAGAGGAAGGAATGGAACCACTGCAATATAGTGCCCCCTATGCCTAACCTCTTCAGGTGGTCCAGAAGGATACTGTGGTCAACAGTATCAAAAGCCGCTGAGAGATCCAGGAGGACAAGGAAGGTGCATTCGCCCCTATCCAACACCCTCCTCATATCTTCCACCAAGGCGACCAAGGCCGTTTCAGTCCCATGTCCAGGCCTGAAGCCTGATTGAAATGGATCCAGATAATCCGCTTCCTCCAAATGCACGAAACGAGGCTTTGGCCTTCACTCTTCCCACATCTCAAAGTGGACATAGTTGTAGAGCAGGGTGTCGGCTACCACCATGGTTAACTTCAGGGTTTGGCACCTGTCAATGGGCATTATCGTTGCTCCTCGGACATCTGCGCTCCAACAGCAAGGGAGCAACACAGGGTATTTGGAGCTGGGACAGTTAAATGGAAGGCTTTGGATCCACTCACTCCAAAGCATTCTTGTTCCCAACACGTCCCTGGGACAGAAGGGAAAGCATGCCATTCCTGCAGTTGACTTCCTCCTTTTCCCTCCAGCCAGCACCCTCCTCTGATTTGTTTGTGGGGAATTTAAATAGGTTATCCTACCCTATTGAGTGCATTTCCCCATCACTTTCCTTATCACAGAAAGTCTGATCTTTGAGGAAAGGAAGTTTGTTATGCAAGAGGTCCCAATCAACTATGATTGTGCAATTTGAATTTTCTGGTATGTCATTGAACCGCTGTGGAAAATAGCAACAGCCTGGAAGCGCTTGCTGTTTCACTTGTGGTTTACTACATAAGAACATAAGAAGAACTGGCTGTATCAGGCTAAAACCCCTTGATCCTGTTCACATGTACAGCTGTCAAGCCAGAGGTCACCCATTTTCCTCCCTAAATTCATGAGCTGTTGATGTTGCTAATTTTTAGATTATTAAGTTCATTTTTTTAAAAGAACATCAAGGGTTTTAGTGAATGAGCTATGCTTTTTATCTACTTGCCACCTGATTTTAATTGGAGTTCTGCTGACAATACCAAGCTACTCCCTATGCTGTTTATATTTGTATATTTTTAATATTATTGTTATTGAATTGATTTTTTATTATAAACCATTTTGGACAGTTTTAGTAGAAAGGTGGCTTAAATGGATTTTAAATAAATATATTAAAAGTTCTAAGAGAAAACCCTTTATTACACTTAATTTTGAATGTAGTGTGTGTGCCACACCATGCCCTTTAGACACATCTTGGGCAGTTTGCATAAATTCCAATTTAAAAAAAAAAAAACTCAATTACTGGGAGACAGGAGACCAAGTCCAAACAAAAATGCACAAAATACAGCAACAAGAAAAACACCTCAGTTTTAAAACAGAAGAGTCAAACATCCTTGCCTAGTGCCAAAAAGGTAGCAATATTGGCATCCAGCAAGCCTTCACTGGGGAAGGTATCCCACAAATGGAGGTGCAGCACTGAGAAGTCTCTCTCTCTGGTGGTCACCCATCCACACCTCAGATGACAAGGGCACTCGGAGGAAAACGTCCAGATATTACCTCAGTACCCGGGCACACTGGTATGGTAGTGCGTCGATCTTGTAAATAAGCCCACATAAGTGACTAGCATAGAACTTTTGGCAGAGGAAGGACAGAAGCCACATTTCTATGCTGGGCAAGATAAAGAAGGAGGGGACTTCCATCCTTTAGAAGCCCACTTGGTTTCTATGCCTACTTGCTCACCTGCATGGAATTCCTGATCACCTGCAGATAGCAGGCTAGAGCTTGAATTCAAAGCTGGAGCAGGTGTTCATTTTCTCTTCATTAGTAACCACTGTAAACTGTTGAACCCAGATTCTTTCTTTAGTCAAAAGAGTAACATCCAACATGAATCGTTAGCAGCAAAACCTGCAATGTTGCCAGGTTTCATTATAAGCAACATTCGATGACAATCAACAACTGCAAAGGCAATGATATTTGCTTCACAACCATGGCCTCTTTTTTTCCCTTTTTATTTGCAGCCCTATTTTCTGTGGTTAAAGTGAATCTTCCATGCTAGATTCTGATTCGTTCAGCAAAAGGCTACTCTGTTTTCTACCTTGGCTCAATTAAAGGACCTTATTGCAGCATTTATTTGGGACATAAAGCATGCAGCTTTATTTACAGCACAATTAAACACTGGTGCAATTACCAAAGTGGGGGGGAAGAAACCTTATCATTGATACTAAATTATTCCTAATAGACTTTGTTAGTCAGTAAATTGTTGTTAAGTGGATATAACACTTCATTCCAATTGCCATGATATGCAGATGGCCATCATTAATGCCTAGATTGTACCAATTACACAACCTGGGGGGAGTTCAAATGAATGACACCCCCAAATATTTCCAATTTGAGCAGAACTACACCTACTCCCTGAGATGCCGTACTCTGCATGCTTTACTGCCAACTAGTCATCCTACTCTTTTTTTCCACTTTTAAGTTTTGACCTCCTTTGTTCTCCCTTTTCATTATGGCTACATTCAGACATGGGGTTTATTGTTTTAGTTTTACTGATTATAATGGTAGCACTTCTGCCGCAGTGTCTAACCTTTCTTTCGCACTACCTGCTGCATTATGGAACTGTCATTTTTTGACCAATGTGCCACCATGTGGTGCTAACTTTCATTCACACCAGTGGGCATGTTGTGACGCAACAGTGAATGCCATTGGCCATGTCACTATTCCCCCACCCATTCCATGCACATTTCTGTTCAGTCACTATTCCCCTATGAAAACTACAGGAAAGAACTATACACCAATATACAGCCCAAAATTTCATCATTTCTGTGATTTTCTGGCTTAATGAGGTTGCAAATGATTTTTTTCTGGGAGCAATTAACATGGAAATAAGCAATAAAATTTCACTATATTCTACCAGATTTCCAGAAATGGCTTTTATGTCATGTGAAAGATCAAATAAAATGTGGAAATTATCAGGTAAGGAAATGTCAGGGAAATGAAAGAAATTGCCATCTGAGGCCACATTCATACCACACATTTATTCCACTTTATACAGTCATGACTTTCCCCAAAGTATCCTGGGAAGGGTAGTTTGTGAAGGATGCTGAGAGTTGTTAGGAGACACACTATTTCCCTCATAAAGCTACAATTGCAGAGTGGTTTAACAGTCAGACCCTCTTCCCAGAGAACTCTGGTGTGAATGTGGTCTGAATGCAGCCTAGATCTGGCATTTAAGTTACACAAGTGGCATGCACTGCAGCCATATAGGAATGGAGAATCCACACGGTACTTTTTCACTCTTTCTCTCTCTTAATCCAGTCTCTGGAAGAGATTCATGTGACCTTTTGTCTCTTATGTCAACCCACCTTTCCTCTGTTACTGGAGGAGTACCATGAGAAACTGATGTAGGATGATGGCAAATGTGTCTTCTGTTTCTTATTTATTTTATTATTAATCACATTTACATCCTACCCTTCGCCCAAAGAGCTCAAGGCAGTGTACATGGAGCTGTCCCACTTGCTTTCATATAACCTTATAAGGTGGATGAAGTTGAAAGATAATGAGGGATAGCCCCTCCCACACACCTAATCAACTAGAGTGAAAACAGCAAAAGGCTCATAGCAGCTACTATGGAACACAGATCAGAAACCTATCTACAGTCATATTCTCTGGTGATGATGGTGGTGAAGAAAATGTAGTTTTCTGCCTCCATTGACAATCTGCAAAGTGTCATCCAGGGTCACTTCAGGATGACTTCCTTTTATCCTGATGTCGTTGCAATGAGGTTATATGGCATTGTGTCAAGCAATTGTTATCCCACACTTTCCAGAGCATTTCCTATCACTTTGCTTACCTCCAAAAGTCCAGTCTTTTTTAGAACTGGATTGTTGTACTAGACTGCCAAATCCACTTTAATTGCACAACCTGAATTTGCCTGTAGGTGATTGAATCCTACCCACCAAATACTGACAGACTGGAAACAGCCAAGGAGAGATTTTCTGGGTGGTAAGCCACCTCCTAGGCACCATTATATGGCCGGATCTGTCCTTCTAGGACAACCAGGCTCAGAAGGTGGTGCTGTTGAAGGCTTCTGTTCCACCTTTTGACCTTTGGCCTATGGGATGCCCCAAACTTCTGTTCTGTCTTGCATGCGGTTCAATATCTACATGAACCTGCTGAAAGAAGTCATGCAGGTGACTGGATTAAAGTGTCATCAATTTGCAGATGATGCACTGTTCTACCTCTCTTTTCCATCCACTCATCCCAGGAGGCTGTTGAAATCCAGTATGTGTTGGGCTGGATGAAGGTGAACAACTTGAAATGTAATCCAGATAAAATGGAGGTGCTATGGGGGCAGGGAGGGACACACACTGATTTGCATGAAGGTTTAGACCTAGTTCTGGGTTGCACTCCCTCGGAGAGGCCAGGTTCATAGCTTGGGAGTGTTCTTCAACTTGGCACTAACTCGACAGACTCAGATGGTAGCTAAGACCAGGATGCTTTTTTCCAGCATAGGCTGATACACAGGCTGCAACCCTATCTGAAGAGAGCAGATCTTGTCACAGTTATCCATGCACTAGTGACATCCAGATTAGACTACTGCAGTGGGCTCTGTGTAGGACTGCCTTTACAGACAGTTCCGAAACTTCAGCTGATACAAAACCTGTAAGCCAGGCAATCAGAGTATATTACACCAATATTGTACCAGCTGCACTGTTTGCCAGTGTGTTTCCATACCCAATTTAAAGTATGGGCTTAAAGCCCTGAACAGTTTGGGACCAGGTTACTTAAGGGGCGCATGCATCTGTACCATCCTGCCCATACCTGAAATCAACTTCTGAAACCTTGTTAAGGTGGTGCTCACCAGCAAAGGAAATTAGACCAGTGGGCACATGGGCCAGTGCATGTTTGGCAGCTAATGCCACCTTGAGCTCCTTGGAGGAAAAGTGGGATATAAATTTAAAAATCGGTTGTTGTCCCCAACAAAGACGTCCCCTTTGTGCAAGGACTTCTGTTTGTGCAACAGAACTTCCCCTTCCTATACTCACACATCTGCTCCAGGGGATTGGGGGGAAACCCAGAACATATTTGAGGGCACATGCAGGGGGGAGAGAGGAAGGGAAAGTTCTGTTGTGCAAGCAGAAGTCCTTGAGCAAATGGGACAACTTGGTTGGCTACAAACCATTCTACTAAAACTAACTAAATTAAATTCCCTCAAAACTCCTTAGAAATGTTTCATCTGAGCAGGATCCTCCACATTTTGCTTTGACTTTTGCTGTAGGTATAAATAGGTGGCAAGGCTGTGCATCAAAATGAGCTAATGTGAAAAGCGCAGAAATTTTGGGAAGACACTCCCATCACATCATCATGCTCTTCATCTGAGTAAGATTCCCCACTTTTTTGCTTTGATTTCTGCTTTAGGCACAATTAGATGGTAGCTCTGAATACGAATGAGCTAACTTGAAAGTGGCACATTTTGGTAAGACTCTACCATTGTATCACCATTCCCTTTACAGACACTTAAGATTTCCTTCATGGAGCCCTTAAACCTCTAAAGGCTCTAAAACATTCTGCAAACCCAGCTTATAGTTATCATTGCCAGTAATGGATGTATACAGTACACACCATCTGGGTGATATAAATCAAGGCATTCTCTCACACCTACACTCTAAATTAATTATCATTTCATTGATCTTCCTTCTGTTCCGGACCAGTTCTCCCAAATGCCTCCATATGTTATATGGCACAGAACAAACCAAGCTTGAACAACTTCTTAATATCGCCAGGATACTGATTAATCTGAGTTATGATGTCTATGAAATTTGCTCTGTCTCTCTGCCCCCCTCTACAACCACTACAATTGCACCAATCTTTCATATGAAGTTATTTATTTAAGAACTACTACATTCTCCTGCTTTCACCATCCTAAGGCCCTTTCCAGTTCCATCTGCTTCTTACCTTCTCTTGTCTTTTTTAATTTAGATATTTATTCTATTAATTCATATGCATAACACTAAGATGGAAAAATAACACAAGCAAAGCAAATGAACCCAAAATAACAAAGCTGGTCTGATTCTTATTGCAGGATACCAAAATGAAGCTCTTTCAAGACAACATGGTACCCACAGATTGCCTTTCTCCAAAAGCATTGATAATTTTCCCCAGGAAATCAGAAGCCAACAAAGATGGCCTTTCTAGCTATTGTTCCGGATTTAACTATATTTATCAAGAAGAAGTCTAGCATGATCACGTGTGCTGGTGTATGAAAAGCTCCTAGAGTTGTTTGTCCTTGTACCGGCAGTTGGTGGGTCAATTTTTCAGCCACTGCAATATATTTTCTATATTTTTCTATATATTTTGTATATTAACCATCCAGGTTTAAGCCTGCTGAAGTTGTCTTGGCTGGGATGGATCATAGATTACTACTTCCTTCTTGACCATATGTAAAACAGCTACAGTGCAAGCCCAGCAATAAAAGAAACAGTGATGTCCAACATCTCCTGCCTACACATGCTAAGAAATAGGGGAGATAGAAATGGAAATGGATGGAGTGTGAGCAAAACTAAACCCTGGAGCATGAGTAGGAACAGCCAAAACCTACTAGCACATTTCACGGCAGTCTCAGGGCCAAAATGAATGCAGCATTTGTCACAGGAATAACACCCCCAAAGGACTTCCCTGTAGTGAATAAGTGAATAGGTTTTGCTCAGGTTCTCAGTTTCCCAAGTTCATTAAGCTCATTTCCCCACATTTCTGCATCAATTTGTTTTTTTTAAAGTTCTCATGAAAATTTGTCAGCATTTCAGTGCTCATTTCTCTTAATACACATCTATTTGTATGTATTTTTTACCAGTGTATGCTATATATTATACACTTTTTGGTACACCTTTTTTGTTACAGCACTGTATCAAGACATTTGGAGCACTGCACATTTCAAAGGACAGCCGAGTTTCAGTTCAGATACCATTTCAAGAAGTGCAGATTAGGAGTTCACATTAAAATGCAAATCCAGCCAAATTTCTCCCCCATCCCTAGTGGTGAGTGTTATGTCAAGAGTGGTTAACTGCCTTTCTAACCAGTCTCCTGCTTATAATAATAATAATAATAATAATAATAATAATAATAATAATAAATAAATAAAATAATTTTATTGTTGTTGTCTTTGTTTAGCACTGTGCTCCTCAAATACTTTTTTTTCCTGTTTGCATTCTTTATTGTCTGTTTGCCTTTCTTCTGCCAAAGTTTGTGTACCCTTTTGTTCTCATCATTTGGACAAGACTTAAGCTTCTATTATTGTGGTTCTGAGCAATCCCCAAGCAATCCGGACTGTGACCCTTTTCCCTTTCAATTTCCTTTTTATCAGTCCTCTCATTTGCCAACTGTCCACAATTTGATGGCACTCAATCACTGTTCCCAGTCAGTTCAACAACATTTCGATCACACTTCAGATCCTGAGCACCACTCAAGTCAAGCGTTGCCTTCTCTCCGGTCGGTTTCATGAGCAATTGTTCTAGGACACAGGCATTTAAGGTATCTAGAAATGTTATCTGTTTGTCATGACTGGAACACAAATTACCCAGTTTATGTGAGAGTGACTGAACTCACCAGGGCCAGATTATCCATTAGGCTTAGTAGGCTGAAGCCTAGGGGCCCAGAGCTCTTGGGGGCCCATGGGGCACTGGCCTGAGGGCCCCTGGAGCTACAGGGGGCCCTCAGCTCTCCTTCTGCGATCTGTGGAAGCATCCGCAGACCGCCATTCCCCCGCTATTTCCCCGCTTTACCTACCATTCCGTTGCTTTTTGCAGTGCGCAGATTTGCCATCAATAAAAATGGCAGCTGAGGTTTCCTTAAGGGGCTGAAGCCTCTGCCGCCATCTTGGCTGATGGCACGCATGCGTGCTACACGTGCACGTTGCTGCCATCAACAAAGATGGCGTCAGAGGCTTCAGCTCCTTAGGGAAACCTCGGCCGCCATCTTGATTGATGGCAAACCTGCATGCGCCACAAAAAACAATGGAAAGGTATGTGAAGTGTGGGGATAGGGGGGCCCAAACACCAATCAGCCTAGGGGCCCTCCTCAGCTTAATCCGGCCCTGGAACTCACCCATTATTACTATAGTACTACCTCTTTTGGATGTCTCCCAGCTGCCATTCACCATCTCAAAAGATTCCTGGGCCTTTTAGTCAGGGGAACAATAACACTTCCCCAGTGCTAAATTACTTTTGGAAGAGTCTGCCCCTTTTGAGATTTCTAGCTTATTCGACTTCATGCCCTTCTTGAAGTACAGCGTGGCATCACCCTTTTCCCTGTCCTTCCTATAGAGTTTGTTTCCAGAGATAACCATGTCCCACTGGCTCTCTCCATTCCACCAGGCTTCCATTATGTCAACTCTACCTATGCTCTCCTCCATGGCAAAGCACCCATCGAGCTACTAGCATTAGCATATAGACACCTGTACACAGTTTGTGGCATGGGTGTTTCACCCTACTCAAGCCTCTTTGAATTGCTAGCATGTTTCAGTGCATAGTTTTTCCCCCTACACTATTTAGACAATCATATTAACCCTCAAACCAGACCCTGCCCAGATCTTGTCTGCTTCCCACCTCCCCCCCCATCAGTTTAAAGGCTGCTCTGCCACTTTTAGAACAAGTCATCTTCCAGATTACTCCATTCTAATCATCCCTCATTTTCTGTTCTCCACCTTTCCCCCTGCAATTGTCAGCACCCTGTGACCACTAGGCATGCTCAGCCCATATTGAGCTATTTTGGCCCCACCCCCACCAGAGGGTTTTTATTTTCCAATGATTTTGTGTGCGTTTCTGCAAACCTTGTCAGCTAAATCTCGCTCTTGTAGGTGGATGGTGTTGTCTTTGGCAGCCTAAGGATTCGTACTCGGATAATGAGTTTAGTATTAGTATATAATGAGAGAGAATTTATTTATTTATTAGCCCCCAAAATAAGATTGTTGGAAGAGTTCCCCACAATGAGTACTTCAGAAATGTACATGTCCAATGACTTCTAACCAAAGAGTGGCAAAACAGGAAATTTGAGTGAATTTAAAATACTTGTGAATATTAAGCTCTAGGCAGAGTTAAACTTGGACATTTGGAAAGTAGCTTTATGATGCTGAGGCAAAACTGGCAGAGAGATACTATCAGGATTTAGCCTGTTATGAGGAGTTGACTTGTATGGTGTACATCCACAAAATTTGAAATATAAAAAGAATAATGCACATCTGTGGTGGTGATGAATCAGTCCTGGGCACTTGGCATAGTGAGGAAAATGTACTCTACACATCCTGTTTTGTTCCAGGAAATATTCTGGTTGCAAAGGCGCCTATTTTTTTTTTTAAAAAAGAGAAAAAGTCCAAAGCCAGCATTTTAATTATTAACCTTCAACATTGCTGGGTAGCCTTTGATTTCTGAAAAGAGTCAGAAAAATGTCACTCGCGTAGCGAAGGCATAAGAAAAAATAAAAGAAAAAATAAAATAAAAGCACCTCATCATTGTAGCTCCAATCTATACACTGAGTACTTTGTACCTCTGCTTGCTTGAGATGCTAGGTACCTTATTCCAAAACAAGCTCACTGCCTCTATGTCACATGCACACACTTTCCCTTTTCCCCAGAATTTATATGCAAGGACAGAAAGAACAAACAGAACTGCATGGTTTCCCCATCTGTCCATTTCCTAAGGTCTTTTTTTATTTTTCCCTTTGAAAGAATGTGCATATATGTGTGAGAGTGAGTGAGTGAGTGAGAGAGAGAGAGAGAGAGAGAGAGAGAGAGAGAGAGAGAGAGAGAGAGAGAGATCCCATTAGGGTTGCCTTTTTTCTTTTCTTTTTTTAAACTGTTGGAAAACACTGGCTTGCCTTTCAACAGCTATATGACAGGGAGGGGAGGAGGAATGAGAAATAGATTGTTTTTCACTTGAGTGTTGTATTGGTATTTTATTCTTTCGAAGCTGACTTGGAGCTTTTTTGTCTGAAAGGCGTGGAAATAAATTATAACATAACTTCTACAGCTGAAGTTTTTCTGGCAAGCAAGTATATTAATTCCTGGGAATCTCCAACACAAGTGACAATAAAAATAATATTGTGGTAGGTAAGGAAAGGGGCTGTTGCCCCTTGTAATTAATGGCACCTGTCATTCACTTCATCTCACCTCACCAACCCCAGATGCCTTTCCCTGGTGAGCGGAACACTTTTGAATGGGAGCTGAGCCAGTGCTCAGTTGACATTGGCCTGGGCATTGCAATTTGGTTAATTAACATGGTGGACGGTTGCTATGGATCCTAGCTGGTTGCTATCTAGGCTCCCATTCAAAAGCACCAGCAGCAGCAATGCCAAGCAGCAGCCACTGCCCACCCAGGAAACAGGTCTGGGGTGAGAGTGACTCACTGTGGTGGTGGTACCCGGAGACAAAGCAGCACTGGGTGGGAGCCTAAGCTGGTGTCTAATGGGAGCCCAGCAACGGTACTATGCTGAGAACCTATTAATGTCTGGGGCTGGCCCTGATTTACATATGCATGCATTGTACAACATGCATCGCCCCCTCCTGATTTAATTTCTAGAGATTCAGAGGAAGAAGCTGAACTTTGAAGAATGCCAATGCTAGCTACTGACACTAGCGAAATTTTAAGAAGGTATCCCTGAAGGCAAAAACCAATAAATCAGTAGGATAGATATGGACAGTTGGAGCATATACTCTACATGTCAGATTATACAATCCCCCGCCTTCCCCCCAGCCACTGCCCAAAGCACACATATATCTGGAAAGGTTCTACACTCAAGTAGTGTTCAGGTGTTTGCATCACCATACTAATCTCTGGAAACTGTTCTGAGAATCAGTAATGAGGGTGACAGGGACACCCAGCACTGGATGGTGGTCCAAATGGATCAGCAGGGTCAAGTTGGCAGTGGGCTCTTCTGAGCCCCCAGCACCTGCCCAACAAGTTAATCCCCTGACATCAGGACTCGTGTAACTGCGTGCATGTAAACGTTAAAGTGCCACGGCATCGGCCATCTCACACACTGGTGAGCCTCATTTTGAACTGTTGATAACCAGTTGCACAGCAACTACACTTTCCTGCCATATTATTGAACCAGCAGAACAACACTACTGTGGCTTTTCAAGCAGTGCATTGAAGAGCAAATGCATTCAAGATGGAATGTGCAATGGGGAGTGTTGGCTCAAGGATAGGCATGGTACAAGAGCATCACTGTTTTCATCTATGAAATGTTAAAGGTTATATAGGGTTATAGAGCTTACAGAGTTTTCATCACTTCAACAAGACTGGGGTGAGAAATGCAGATGGCAGGTGAGAATGAAAAGACAATCATTGGTGGTGCAATCAGCACATTTTGCTGACTGAGGTGGTGGCCCAAAAGACTGCCTTTCCCCCGCCTCCTACCACCCCATGGCCAACACTTTAAAATATACTGTTGCCACAAGACATCAATCCTGCCTTCATTCTTCATGGGCTCCTACTAGGAGAAAGGGCAGGATACAAATCTAATCATCATCATCGTCTATTCTCTACCCATGCATGATAGCGCTGGTTAAAGCTGGTTTTGCCTGTGACGAGTACAGTAAAGCTAGAATGGTGTAGCAAAACCTTTGTAAAGTTAGTGGGTATTGAAGAGGGTTTTGAAGGAGAAAAGCAAGATGGTGTATGGAAGAGGGGGGCTCTTTCTGGAACAAGTAGCAAGATGGTATAAAGTGCAGAGATGGAAAGAAATGAAACATAAGACATTATTTGGGCATGATTAATCAATCGCATGGTGGAAGGCGAGAACAGGGCTCCCCAATCTGGCTCTCCCATCCGTTGCACTGGGTTGTACCTCACAGGAAGAGCCGATGCACAAGGGCAGGTGGCCGGTGGAGATGCAGATGCGGTCCCACTTTCATCCTCCACCGAATTGTTAATGGCATGAGGGAGATGCCTGGATAGGGCAAGTGGGAAGATGGAAGATGAGACTGAGGTCACCATACATTTAAAGCATGTGGCTTCCCCCAAAGATTCCTGGGAACTGTAGCTTGTTAGGAGTGCTGGGAATTATAGTTCTGTGAGAGGTAAACTACAGTACTGTACTCAAGATTCTTTAGAGGAAGCCACATGCTTTAAATGTATGGGGTCGGGTGTGACCTGTGTGGCCTGAAAGGAGAAGTAGACACAAGGCCAGTCTACACATTCTGGTTCCACTGTGGAGGCTTCTTGAAACAGCCTCTGCTTAGCGCCGTCACCATTTGATGACTATAATATGTGGTATTGGCATAATCCACATGGCAACCACTCTATACATTTTGGCTCTGTTTTAAAGAATGGCCACGTGGAGGCTGTTTTCAGAGAAATGGGGACTAAAAAATATGTTTGTGACAAATACTATTTCATCAGCAAAAAAAACAGCAAATACATTCGAGCATTGCAACCATTTATTCTTTGGACAGATTCCAAAACGATTCTGTCTCACTCAGAAATGGTTTAGGAGAGCAAAACTGAAGGTTCCTCTTCCGTGAGCTATAATTTAGCACCGACATGAATTGCAACAAAGGGGTCTTCAGCATAGTTGCTGATCTGAAAATAAGCAGTGCCATCACCATTGACTTGGATTTTAATTCCACTGCAGACATTGCCTTCCTTCTGCCCAGAAATGACATCACAGTAAGTGCCTGCTGGAAGGCCGGTTTGCAAAGTTTCAGATAAGTTCCTATTTTTAAAAGAGAGTTTAATATAATGATAATGTAAATAGTTATCCTTTATCATCAGTCTTAACATGCTAAGCTATCTTAATGGGCCCAAGGTGACCATTCGTCTATGCAATGCCCAATATCAAGGAGAGGTTTCAGTTTATGAAAGCATTTGACCATATCCTGTCCTTTCTAGATAGAGACAGACTTACTGTTGTGTCAGTTCCAGTGCATCTCCACTTCTCTTTTCTGAAATGGGGGCACACAGTGCTAGTCAAACGTTTTACTCTAAAACCTGGTCAGATCAGCCTGAGTGTATTTTTCAAAAATCTAGCTTCAGGCAGATTTTGCAACTGATTGGTAGGTCAACCCGACTGTCTTCCAGGTATGGCCAATGGAAATGTTTTGCTGTAGGCTCAGGCAGAGACAGTGATTGGCCCAACATTTTGCTTTGCTGTAGGCATTCCTGAAAGGTCTAAAGTCAGCAGTGGGGAAGGGAGGTGTGTCCAGCCGAGGGCAGAATCACTTCAAAATGTAGTCAGAAAAACCATTCTCACTGGCTTTGAAGCAATTAGTGTGCCCATACCCTAAGTATGGAACTGACGATGCTCAGATACCTACTGCTTCTATTCTTCTATGGAAAGTTCTGTCATTGCTGTGCAGGGCTGGTAACTATTATGCTAGATGCTGCATAACTCCAAGTCCCAGGTAGACTGCTGTGGTTGAAATATATGAAAAAATCTCTTCCTACTTACCAGTCATCATTATTAAAGACAATGAATCCTTTGTTGCCACGGCCAAATGCCACTTGATTGCTGTAATTGTCCCACCAATTGGTAAATGGCTGTCCATCCACAACATTGCGAAAAATAACCATGTTCCTTTGGAGGGAAAAATTGGGTGGAATGGTAACTAACACACTGTAGAATAAGAGTATAATTGACTAGAATCCAGTAAAGTATTAGGCATGATTAAGGTGACTGAAAATGGGCTAATCTCTGTGCTGGATTGTAGCCATTAAAAAATTGCACTTTCCAACCTTATTTGACGCCATCGATGTTCACAGACCCAGTCATTGCCACAGGTAGTGTCTGGATTAATTGTAACAGATTTAATTGACCCATTGCTATTGCTTGGAGGTCCAACCCAGTCATTAATGTCCTGGTTGTTAACAAATTGATAAAACATAAATATTAGACCAGAGGTGAAAAATAACAACAGAATATATTTCTTGGAACATATAAACTAATCAATCTTCTTGAGAACATTTCATGAGTATACTGGAAGGCTAAGTCCTGCTCTATGTTCACCGCCCAGAGAGCTATTGCTAGTCGGGCGGTATATAAATTTAATAAATAAATAAATAAAATCTATACATGCAAGATGAGAAGAGATACTAGAGTTGTGAGATGGTGGAATGGATGATCCCACTGCAGACTGAATACTGCTTTATATTTCTCAAGTAGAAAGCTAGCACTGCAAGGAGTAGTCTTAGCCATAACTCCTATCAATAATGTGCTACGGTTTTGGATTGGTTTGATTCATTTTTTGTTTTAATTTCAGGTAGGTTATTTTATGTAGGGGAGCATTCAAAACTGCATCCTTCTCACTTATGGCCTTAAACAGTACAGTCTCCTCTAACACCTTCCTTGTTCTTCTGCTGTGTGCAGACCACACACATGGAGCTGTCCATAGTGCTGAAATCTATTCCTTATAAAGGTATGGCAGCTTGGACAGCTCCTTGAAAGTTTGGACTAAACTCCAGAGCGGATTCACTGCCCCACTGACATCAGAGACAGTAGAGACTGGTGGCTCCAAGATGTGAAGGATTGTCGGAACTATGGAGCAAACCAAAAGTTAATGATCCTATGAGCCTCAAGAGCAGAATCAGCACCTAGATTTTTCATGTCATTCAAGTTAAATAAACAACATTAGGTCTGAGACTGTAAACTCAGAGATACATTTAGGACAAACAGAGCACACCCACACCCACAACTGTTCTTCAGACCACATACAATTGCTCTTCAGGGCCCCACATATTATGAAACAACCACAACAAAAGTGAAGTTACACTCGAAAAGCAACTGCTGTATTTTAACAGCACAATCCTAACCATGTCTACGCAAAACTAAGTCCTAATGAATTCAGTGGGGCTTATTCCCAGGTAAGTCGCCTTAAAACATATGAACCTTCCTGGACTATCAATGCTAACACTATCACTAGCCACAGTGACTATGTTCTGCCTCCAATGTCAGAGGCCAGTATGCCTTTGAATACCAGCTCCTGGGGAACACAAGTGGGGAGAGTGTTGTTGCACTGAGGTCCTGCTTGCAGGCTTCCAAAAGGCATCTGGGTGACCACTGTGAGAACAGGGTGCTGACTTGATGGGCCTTTGGCAGCAGAGCTTTTCTTTTGTGACTTTATCCCTCCCCCTAAAAAAACCTCTCTCTCTCCCCCCCCAGTCATTTATGGAAAACTGAAATGAATGCCTGTATAAAGATTGTGGGCCTCCTTGAAGGTGTGGAAAGGTGGGTTACAAATCTTCTTCAACTAAATGAATAATTCCTATAACCAATTTACTCAGGCTTTTTCCTGTCAGACAAGGAAACTGACCTTTCCATTCTCAAAATACCTCGGCCAGCGGAAACTTGACATCACACGTGTAAAACCATATGGATGAGCAAGCATGAAGCCAACTCCCATTTTATAGAGCCTGTTTTAAAAAAGAAAAAAGAAAGGGTGAACCAGAACTCAAGATTTTGTATTTCTTTCAGTTTGCGGGGAGGGGAGGAGAAGTCAGGCTTCTAGTTCTAAAATGTTCCTCACCTGGGATCCCAGAAAGTCAAAATGGAAGATCCACCAGCACCATGCCCCCTCTGGTTATCATGGTTGTCTACAAAGACAAGGGCTTTGTCAGAAGGCATAAAACTCCAGCCTTCTCCCCAGTTCCTGAACAAAACAGAGAAAGGGTCAAATTAGCCAAACATTATATTTCAGAATATGCAAGAATTTAAACTTGAGATGTTTATTTTTAAAAAATAAAATTACTTTAAATAAGCCATCTTTTCTCCATTCCACTTGCGAATGACTGTCCCTAGTTTTGCACTATATTTGAATTCCGTTACTCGGCCATTTCCAAAGTAGTCACTGGCTGTAATCCCTTCTCCACCCAAATCAATCACCTGGTGAGAAAAAGAAAAGCTATTATGATATAATAACCTCTCAGTGAAAAACAAAAGAGTTAAAAAAAACCTTTTGAAATCCTCTCTGCATGGGAAAAGTTGTCTGTGGATATAGAAACAGTGAAAGGACTCAACGATACTTTATTTCAGTGTGTGGAGCGGGATTCTCCACATATTGCTGTAAATGTGGCAGCTCTTTGGCTAAAGGCTAAACTACACATCCAGCTTTAACATTGCCTGGGTCATATATAATATACCACAACCTTTCCCAACCTTTTGAGTCCCCAGATGTTGCTGGACTATAGTTCCTGACTATTGGCCATTCTGGGTCCCAACATCTGGGGACCCAAAAGGTTGGGAAAGGCTGATATTCCATTCAAAGGCCTAGTCATGTCTTATTTGAACATCAGTATGTAGAGAGAGTAGATACACATTTGTTACTACTGCTTCCACCGTCGTCATCCCTGCCTGATCTATCCTCAACCTTTCCATGAGAGAGGGGATGGTCCAAAAGGGCTTCTAAGTGTGATTGGCTGAATGTGCTTAGAAGCCCCACTAAATGCAGGAAGGCTGGGGTGGAGTAGGCATGCCAAGCACATGGGGGTGGGAGGGAGACACTGGGGTGGAGCTACTTCCCCTACATATTTGATGCCTACATGTGTTATTTTGAACGCATAAAGAAGGCTCAAGTGATGACTTGCATGTGACATACCTCTTTGACACCTGAGATGTATATTTTTTATGATGTTGTGATTTTAAGTTGTTTTTCATTGTTTTTAATGACTATTGTAACCCATTCTGAGGCCTCAGGATGAAGGGTGGGCAATAATAATAATAGGGTGACTGAGACATCATTGAATCACTGTATATGATCTTTAAGAAAATTCTTTTCAGTGGAATCAGTTCATACATCCAGCTGGGAGCCAGCAAGTGTTGACTAATGAAGTCGTATGTATGTGCATAGGAAGTGGCTCTGTGCTACAGGCAAACAGTGGGAGCAAAGGAAGCGGGTGCCCCTTTGCCAGGAGATCTTGCAGGCAAGAAGCAAACCAAACAGGGGATGGACAGACCAGTCTATTTCAAGTCAATTTTACATGTCCATTCAGAAGTCCCATTTAAGTCCCAATTTCACATTAATTTGGGAAGTTTTTTTTAACCCCCCCATTCATATTTAATATGTATTTTATCACAAAACAATATTTATAGACATATATCATCTCAAGGTATGCATATCTAAACATATTTTGTTTTCAAAATGTACTTTTTAATGCATTTTGCTATGCTTTTTGAGCACAGAACTGTATCATAAAATTTGGAGAAGTTCAAAATCCAAAAGGATCATTATGTTATAATCTGTCCATTAGTACACGAGATGCAGATCAGGTCAGTTCACTTTAGAATTTACAGAAATCGAATTCCACAAGCATCCCTAACAACAATGTAAATGATGAAAGGGTATAAAGCGATAACATTGCAATGTTACTATCAAGCAAGAAAAATGCCTTTGTTGGAGGCTCCTCACACCCTGTGGGCTCATCCATACATTTGTATAATCTGTAATATAAACCCCTTTTGCCTCCATTAAGTCACACTTGGCCATATGACGTGATTGTTCAATCACTGCCTTCCCACACTTTCTCCTCCCTTGATCTTGAGTCTCTATTATCAAGTATACACCAAAAAGGAGAGAAACAGCAATTACAAATAGTTGCTGAGGAGGGAGGCTGGTTGCTTTGACTTGCATTTCCTATGTGAGTGGTTCTAACTCCACCCTCTTCCACACCTCCTGCTTCTGTAAGGTTCCTATTGGCTTCCACACCCCTCTCCCTTCTGATCCAAGCCAATCGGCAATACAACAAAATGAGGAGGAGTGAGGGGGAATTTGTAAACATAAAAGGGCATGCCTACAAGTGTGGATGAGGAAAAAGGTTTGATCTGAGTACAAAGAAAGTGCAAAGCAATCAGGTTTGGACTACCAACTGACAATTCCAATAAGGAAAAAATGGATTTTTAGTATGATTTGGATGATGGTCTGGATGAACCCTCTGACTCATCAGTAGACATCTCAGGTCCCATTATTTTGACACAAGGGCAAGTACACCTATCTAATCTACTTACTTGTTAGACTTTTACCTGTCTTTCTGCTTACAAGAGCACTCAAGGACATTTACATTTTTTTTGAAAGCAACAAAAAGGAAACAGCTGAAAAAGTAGCAACTCAGTAAAATGATTAAGCAACAGCAGATTGAGCATTTGTCCTGATTTGTTTGCCGGGAGATTAGATAATGTTGGCTATTTGATGAGTATTCATTCTCATGTGTTTGCAGAGAAGTTAGATGGTGTTGCAACCAAGCAAGCATTATCTCTCACTTTTCAGTGCATTTTCCTATCACTTTCCTTATAAATTCCAATCTTTTAAGGAAGTGGGTGTGTTGCACAAGACCTCCCAATCGACTATAATTGTGCAACCTGGATTTGCTGGTATGTGATTGAATTCCATCTGAAAATAGTGATAGTCTGGAAACACTGTACTTTAAAGTCTAATCATAGGGCCAAATGAGTTGTCACCTGTTGCCTCTACTTTCTTGCTCAATGCAAAATGGTGGCAGCCCATTTGGGGTGGTGGGTTTTTAGCTGGCCTTGGAGCCACAACAAATGTCTGCCCTTATCATCCTCACAAACTAGCCTTACATGCGCTTAATGCTTATCGTCAGCATAACAGACAAACAAACAGACAGACAAACAGACAGAGTACCTCTTGGAAAATGAAAGGTCTTGTCCCTTTAGGAAACCATTCAGTGCTCAGATTTTTTAGCTTATCTAAAAATGCTTTCATGTCCCCAGGCCACATATGCTTGGAAGCATCAATTCGAAATCCTGCTACTCCAATGTCAATCAGATGGTTCATATATTCTGCAACTTTGGAGCGCACATAGTCCTTTTCTAGAGCAAGATCAAGAAGACTAACGAGGCGACAGTCACGAACCTGTTTGAAAAGTTTATTTTGAGAAATCAAATCCCCTTTTTCATACCCCAAAGACATCATAGCTCAATGACACAGCACATGCTGTGCATGAAGTAAGTCCCAGGTCTAGTCCCCAGCAACCACACTTAAGGACCTCATGGAGTAACACTGGGAAATACCCCTACCAAGACCATGAGGAGCCACTATGGAGTAGACTAGTATCTCCTAAAGTCCTGATAGCTGAGGCACACTGTTTCCTGAATTAAAACAGAAGGCACAGTAAACACCTCACAAGGTTTACTTTTAGAGTTGGGATGACTAATGGGTTGCCCACAAGATGTTGCTGAACTCCAACTCACATTATCCCAGTTAGCAATGGCCCATAGTCGGGGATTATGGGAGCTATAGTCCAGCAACACTGGCAGGGTCACAGGTTAGCTACTCGTGCTTTAGAATATAAAACAGGCCTAACAATTTATCTGCATGTGAATGCCACCACCTGTGTTCTCTGTGACTGACTTTTAGGAGAGTGCTTTCTCTGAGGGCAGATAATTCCACTGTAGCTCAGCATCATATATCTGATGCAGTGATATTGTTGAATTACCAACCCCCATTGCAGGGCATTTAGAGCATATAAAGTAGTGAAGAGGTTCCCCACCAGCTCTCATGAATTCCCCACCAGGGAAATCCACTAGTAAAGTGCCCTTTTCTGGTTCACTTGGCTTCTTTCTTCAACATGAGGATATGGGTCCCTTTACTCCTATGCCAACCTAGCCCACCCATACTGTGTCTTCTCAGTAAATTCAACTTTCCCCCTCCTTCATGTGCCCTTTTCACATTGCCCCCTCCAAAATGTATTGTACAGAGCACCGCACAGATTGAAGACATAATAAAACAAATGACAAGAATGCCCACAGAAAACAATGGAAACTTATCTGAAGACCCACTGGAAATAAGGGCAGCTGGGAATGTCAATTTTCATGACAGGACTCCACTGAAATAAATACAAGTTCCTGTCCCATGTCAGTATTTCTTTTTTTCAAAATTGACTCCATTTTGTTCCATTTCTGGGGGAATTTTTCAGGGAAATCCTACCACCCCTGCCCAGGTTTTGTTTTTTTGGAAGTATGTACAAGGGCTGCCTCTTTCTTCCTTTAACATTTTACAATTAGTAGGAGTGCAGTGGCTCCTGGAGTGACTCTATGTCCTAACATTACATAATTGTACAAAGATAAGATGGTTGTACCCACGGTGACAGCTGTCTCTCCCCCCCCCCCAATGCCCTTGTTAGGCTACCTGGAACAAGTTTATTTTTGCCATTTAAACCAACCTAAAACAATAAATGTTTCACTAATAGGCAAAAAAACATACAGTTTAAGAATGTACCTATAGTCAACAGATATTTCTATCAAACTTTAAAAAGCAGGGAAATTGGGCAGCTATAGTGAATGCACCAGGGGAGCAGGAGACCTGACCTCCTCTCTGAGATTTATTTATTATTTATTTATTTAATTACATTTCTAGACCGCCCTATAGCAGAAAGCTCTCAGGGCGGTGTACAACAAATAAAATCACAATTAAAATATGAGCAAGTGTGGAAAAATATATATATATAGTACAATTATAAAACATTAATAAAATTGCCATTGAGATTTATAAATTAAGATCATATTAAGTTTAGAATGTTAAATTAAAATATTTAAAAATTTACAAAATTTAAAAAGCCTGGGCGAAAAGGTAAGTTTTTACCTGGCGCCGAAAAGATAACAGAGAAGGCGCCAGGCGTATCTCGTCTGGGAGGGCATACCATAGTTCGGGGGCCACCACCGAGAAGGCCCTAGATCTAGTTGTTGATCTCCGGGCCTCTTTATGGGTTGGGACCCGGAGAAGGGCCTTCGACGTCGAGCGTAGTGAACGGGTAGGTACATAGCGAGAGAGGCGCTCCATCAGGTATTGCGGTCCAATGCCGTTTAGGGCTTTATAGGTAAGAACCAACACTTTGAATCTGGCCCGGAAACATATCGGTAGCCAGTGCAGCTGCGCCAGGACAGGTGTTATATGGTCAAATTTCTTTGTCCCAGTGAGAACTCTGACCGCAGCATTTTGCACTAGCTGAAGTTTCCGAACCGTCTTCATAGGTAGCCCCACGTAGAGTGCATTACAGTAGTCCAATCTAGAGGTTACCATAGCATGGATAACTGAGGCAAGATGCTCCTTGCTCAGATAGGGTCGTAGTTGGGCTACCAGCCGGAGCTGGTAGAATGCATTCCGTATTGGAAGATATTGGACTGCAGTATAAATCTGTCGAAATGCAAATACAATTTGGGTTGGTCTTTCACAGTCCAATGCACTTCCTGTGTAGCTTGCAAGAATTTGGTAACATGTTCCTCTGAGCATACGGTGATGGAAATTGAGAGGGTTCTTAAGCCAGCGTTTCTGAGTTCAGGACTATAAGTTTTGTGGGGTTTTGTTTTGAAATGAGCTTATGGGAAGCATCAGAATGGCATGGGGGGTATTTTCAATTTAACATTGCGAAATGTGAAAAATATATGCTGACTATAGTATACAGCCACTCTAGTGGCTGTATAATAAAGAAGAAATACACAAGGGAAGAAAAATGAATTCAAAAGGTTTACCTGGTAAGGATCATTGTAATTTTCAATGTCTCCACTTGCTGTTTTGCATTTCCCATCATTGAAATCCCAGGCAGAGTATGGGACAGCAGGAAAATCTCGCGTCCCTGTATCAAAATAGCTTCCACAAGTAGAGTGGGTGCCAGATCCAGCAGCAGCTCCACACATGTGGTTGACTACAGCATCCACATAAATAAATACCTGAACAGAAAAGCTGAGGTCAGGTTGTATATATAACACAGGGTTCTAGAGTCTGTTGCCAGTAGTCAGGCGGTAGTATTGACCATAGATGCTTGTACATGCTTGTTAGCAAGGTGACAAGTAATTGCAAGAAATGCAATTCCCGTGGCCCCCAACATTCATGGGAAAACATGCTCAGTAGCTTTAGGGCTCCCCATGGCTTCTCAGAATGGAGATCACACACACAGCTTTTGGTGGGCCTGAATTCTTTTGCCCATGTTTGCAAAAGCATCTAGGGCTAAATTGCGATACCCTATATATAGCGAAAATCTCCAGAGTTTCTCCCCAACACCATTGGTTTGGTTAGTTTGGGATAGGGAAGATGAAAGGAGACCTAGAACCATAGCTGTTTCGGTCTGAAATTCCCTGCTACTGATCAAGAGAGGATTCCCCAATCACTTACTCCAACGTTGTTGCATCTGGTCACCATGTCTTTGAATTCATTCTCATTCCCAGATCGTGAACACAGCTTATAACTGATGGGCTGGTATCTTTCCCACCACGGCCTCCATGGATTGGTAAGAACAACATTTTCATTTGGAGGAGAGATCTGTGAATTGAGTGATATAAAGCAAGGACAATGGTGAATACCATTTCAACAGTTTAGTAGAGAGGTGATGGTCCTTCTTGACATGTACCAGCTGTAGCTGCCGCCCAGAGAGCTGTTTGCTAGTCGGGCGGGATATAAGCTGAATAAAATAAATAAATAAAATAAAAAATAAATAAGACAGAGTCTGTATGGGTAATACAAAATTAGTGCTGAGTAATCTCTCCTCCTCAGATCAATTCAGAAAGCATTTGCATTCCCAATCTTTCTCAAAGAGTTTTTGAAAAGGAAAAATGTAGAAACAACAAATGTATGTATGTCCCAGACCTCCTGACAGCACCCATTTCATCCAAAGGGGTTGGCAAGCCAGCCACAGGGAGGGCTCCCTGAAGCCAGCAGAGGCCTTGCAGGATTCTGCTTGGGTTGAAATGACAATCGCACAACATAGTCAGGAGGAGTTTCATTTCCTGCTGGAGTTCACAGGATTTGTGATGCCATTAAAGACCATGAAGTCCATAGCAAAATGACTTCACTTTCGTTCTGGTATGCCATTACTGAAGGAGTGGTTTGCTTAGCTTGAACCCCGGCCTTTTTCTTCAATGTTATTTGGGGTGTTTTATTCTACTTCAAGCTACTTTTGTCTCAAAACCAAACCAAGGATGTGGTGTCAGAGGAAGTCCATGTCCCTGGACCAATTTTGTTTGAAGAAACCGTGGGACATTTTTTAAATCCCAAATACATTATCTTTGGCTGGGACAAAAAGAAAAGCACCCCAGTGACAAACAGTCAACAGTTTTCTTGGGATTTGTTTTAATCCTAGGCTCCTTTGTTTTGTTTTTTAAAAATAAACTGTCTGGACACCTAAACCTACATTACTGAATCAGGAAAAAAAATTACCCTAGCACGTTTTATTCTCTTGGACAAATTAGCACATGTACAATTCAGCTGATTTTATCTTCTTTTTTTAGCCCAGGAACTTTCTGTTTACAGAAAGCAAACTGTAAATGGTAAGTTGCTGATATTTGAGGACATTGTATATTACTGTGTTGGTCTTCTGGGTAAATTCTGCAATGGAACATGCACTGGGCTGTCATTTTACCTCCAGAGGTCTGAGTTAATGCTTAAGGGCCAGTTCACATGATCAGCATTGGCAAGGGTGCCCTCCTGGTAATGGTGCTGTCTTCTCTAGGAGAGAGATGGCACATGGCAGTGTCAAGTTAAGGGGAGCTTTGAGTTGGCAGCGCTGGCATCCTGCAGGTGTGGATACACCTATCAAACGCCAACACTGCCAACCTAGGGGTTCCCCAACCTCGTTGCTGCCTTGTCCTGCTCCATTTCTGTCCCAGTGAATACAGCACTACTGCTAGGAGAGCACAGCTGCTGCTCCCCACCCCCATCCCACACACTGCTCTTGCTGCAGAGAGTCAAACTGCCACATTCAAACTCTTCTGCGGAAATCAGTGCAATGTGAGCCAATTGGAAAGCAGCTGTTCCACACCTTTGCAACTCTGCACACATTTATTGGGCCACCATACAAGAGAATTTCAGAAGCTAACCAGGTGTTTGGTAAATTGCAAGTGGCGTGCTTTGTTTAAATTGCAAGTGGCATGCTTGCTAACGCAAGCATGTTGCCTAACATTTGCCAGTTTGCACAGATCCAACAACACACACTTGCACCATGCCAAGCTGATTATGTGAACTGGCCCCGTGTTCAGAACAAGTCAAAAAGCTTCAGTTGTCACTTTGGCATCAAATCTCAATAGCTTTATTTGTTCAAACATATTAATTAAATCTCCATATACTGTCGACCATTGGCTATGCTGGCTGGGGATGATGGGAGATGGAGTCCAGCAACATCTAGAGGGCATCACATTGGATACTCCTGAATTAGACCTTGAAATATGAACTATTTCCCAGCCCCTCGCCTCACTCTGTTTCCAATGACTGGTCCAAGGGCACTCCTGTAAACATCCATTATTTCCCATTGTTATTTATATTGAAGCTAATGCTTGTTTCTCTTTGGACTAAATAAACTGTGACAAGCAGGTAGCACATTTCCAGTAGAGGTTACCTACCTGAACTCCGCCAAATCCATTAGGTGCTAGATAACGCTCACATTCAAGAGCAATGTCATCCCAACGCCATTCAAATAGGTGGACAATTGATGTCCTTCCAGGCTTTGTATTTGGGTTATACTGAGCCCAAGAAAGCTCAAAGACTACCAAGAGAAGAAAAATCCTCATGTTGTCTTGGTCAATTGCCGTTAAGTGCACTGCTTTGCTGTTCTGGCTATTTATATTTGTGCTCCAGATCAAAGTACACATTAGTCATGACACATTCAGAACAATTGGCTATATTTAGCCAATTTCCTTTAATCAAAGGTCAGTCCATTGGATGGTTTAAATGAAAAGTAACAGGTGAAGATAACAGACCAAATTCTCTGGCTAATAATTGTAAATGCATAGAACAGGATAAGGCTCAGTGTTCTCAGCTAAATAGATTAGATAGTTTAGAGGTCTTTCTTGAGTTCCATTGGTCTGTGCATAGATATTCAGAGGCTGAATCTGTGAACCCAAGTGCACTGTGGAGATGTTGCATAGACATGCCACCCTATTCACTTCAGTAGGAGCAGCTCCATACTTACAAGGTGCAAATTATCATGTGTATTTTATGGACTGCCTTCAATCTATCCTGACTTATGGGAACCCTATGAATAGGGTTTTCATGGTAAGCGGTATTCAGAGGTGGTTTACCATTGCCTCCCTCTGAGGCTGAGAGGCAGTGACTGGCCCAAGGTCACCCAGTGAGCTTCAAGGCTGTGTGGGGATTTGAACCCTGGTCTCCCAGGTCGTAGTCCAACACTCTAACCATGTTAGTATAAGTGCATATTAATGGGAACCTATTCAATGGAATCAATGTCAATGCAAATATGATTTGTAGTAGGTGGTGCAAGTGAATCTTTCCAACTTTAATGTGGTGTTCCCATAATGCTTCACACACACACACACACACACACAAGATTCAACACAATGCCAATTCTCCCTCCCTTTTTGTAGGTTCAGCCAGCCCCGTTTACACCATGGAGATCTTTACTTGTCCCATCATGGTGGATTTTTTGCAGTACTGTTGCACTCGACCTATTGCTCCACGTAATAAGTTCCATGGTCACAATGGTTACCCAGGCTTGGTTTCCTTCAGATCACTGGAGGCCTATGACACTTATACAGGTTGATCATAGGTGAAGGTACAGCTGAAACACTCTAACTGGCAGCCAAATCCACTGCACCACCACAACTTTCAATAGAAGCAATCAGGGTTCAAACAGCTAACAGATTGCAAGAAGTCATCCTTTTGGGGCCTCTTGCTCTATGCCTCTTGAAATCTGCAGTCTGTTCTTTGTTCCCTTTCACAGACACTTCAATTACATTAATTGTAGCTAGAGAGTGGGAGAAAGTCAGCTTCTACACCATTCAAAAGGCTTTAGGAAGATTCAGTTCTCAAGAACAATCATCTATCAATCAGATCCCATGGAGAGATATCACCTGAATATCCTGGACTATTTATTTGCAGCTTCCCTGACAAAACAGGTGCCTGACAACTTTAACAGAACTTTTAAGGCAGACTATAGCAGTTCATTCCTAAAACTTCATAATACCATATGGTCAGTGGTACAGCAACGAGAACAGGTAACCGCACCTCACTTCCACACAAGAAGTAGGCCAAGTTTTTCACACTGTTTGCCACAGTTGCTCCCTATACACAAGTAGTCAGACTTTGGTAGCTAAGCAAACTGTAAATTAATTGTTAGCCAGGACGTGTGAGCATTTCCCATAAGAGAACTACCCCAGTCTACTATGGGTTCCAGGGACTGTACTAGCATTAACTAATTAAATTAGGAGTGTCGAGAAATCTAATACTTTCCTAAAAAGCAGTCCCCCTCCCCTCAGGCAACCTCCACCCCACAATTTCCCAAAGAGCCAGAGGAAAATAGAGAGAAGACAAAGTGACCTTAGAGAGCTTGAAAACACAATCAGGGTATATTTTGATGCTTTCCTTCTGTTGAAGAGCCAGGATGTTCTGATAAGAAATCCGGCACAGTATCTGAATTTCCTCTATATGTTTTTCAGGATAGGTTTGAAGGTAATGTCTAACTTGGAAATAATCTTTCAACTATTGTTGAGTTTCATGTGTCTTTCCCTGATTATATTAAACCTGTTTGAACATTTAGAATATACTTATTTCTTATCTTTTGAAATTACCCTTAAACAAGGAACAGAAGTCTACTTTATCATCGACTTATCAGCTTTTCTTAAAGAATGGGTTTCCACTAAACAAAATGTTTGACTTTAGATCATGTTTGAATTCCCTACCAGTGCCTCTCAATATAAATGTTCTGAATCTCCTAAGATATTTTCACTACATAATTATCTTGTCCTGTTAATATATTAACAATACTAGCCTAACCAAGTTCCTTCCTTTCTTTACTCTTAATATTTCTAAGAGATAATACGCAACAATCCAATCATGAAATAAAATATTACTGACAAACTGTCCAGAAAACAACAAATCACAAAGTTAATTTTAAAACTGAGTGAAATGATGCTTTAATCACTAGTGCATGGACTTTTTAATCTTTGTTCTACTCTCTTAATTCTTTCAAATAGAAATGCCAGAAAATGCGATGGACAAGTCCTAAATATTATGCTAAATATTTAATGTAATAAAGGTAGGCTAAGGGGCAGCAGTGAGTCTCTAGGTGTGAGGTTATACTTACAGCATGTGTCAAGCAGAGTGAATGACACAACTAGAATCCAAATGATTTCAACTCCCATTTTTCTTCATTTCTCTGACACCTTCATCAACAGAATTATGGGAAATTATTACTTTGTGTTTGAAAGAAGAACTATATCTTCCAGATCCTGTCACCCAGGAACCCCTGAAGGACGGCAATTTCACTTGATACACCTTTCGCACCTGACTTGGAAAAGGCTTGTACTCAGTCCTGGCTTGACCAAGCACACAGGTGGGGTGGGAGGAAACAGATTCTGCAAGGTGTCTTGAGGGTGAGAATAGTCAAGAAGCAGGCTGGGGAAAATTCAGGAACCATGGAATGGAGAACAAGGATGGTGAGACACAGGTCTGTTGGTATACCAGCTAGATGCCATGAAGCAGATGATTTGTTCCAACAGGTTTTTAACTCCAATGGAGACCTTACATCCCAACTTACACTCTTTCCAAGGAGTAGAAAGGCTTACGGGGCAGTCCTCTGGCCCAGAACCAAGCACTTGTTTGTCTCCGCTAGTTCCAGTTGAGTGTATTGTTTGCACTAGTGAATGAGCACAAGGGAGCAGGAGGCCCTTGCTTGATATAATTTTCACTTTTGTGCAGTAGGCTAGTTTCTACACACACTCACACATCCCTCGTTATCCTTCATCCAGACAAGTAAAAGGCATTATCAGAGGATAAGGATGCATTCTAACCAAGCAAAAACACTCGAGGGCATAAAGCAAACAAGTGCAGTGTGTCAGCTCTACACTGCGTCAGCAGTGCCGGTGGGGGCTGAAATTCCTGGGTGGTTGGCAGGGAAGCAAAGTCTTTAGCCGGCAGTCTGGCCATAAATCTGCCAGGTCTAGGAGGAGGGGAGCTGATAAGGGCCAGGCTTGTCTGAAGCGTACTTGCCGAGTCAGGAGTCCAGAAACGAGGTCAATGGAGGTCCGGGATCAATTGCCAAGGAGGTCAGTCAAAGAGATGCTGCAGGGAAACTAGGTCTACACAAAGCCACGCCTGACGTTGCAGTCAGCAACAAGCTGCAGCCAAGGTGTGCCTTATAAAGAGCAGGATGGACAGCAGGTGTGAGCCCTCAGCATTTGGGCCTTAAGGAGACAGGCCTGCCTCTCTTCTGCCTGACCTTCTGCTGTCTACGTTCTGCAGGTGAGGGGGGAGTATCCTGTTCACTGTCTGTGTCTGGCTGCAGGGCCTCTGCTGTCCCTGGGGTGCTCTGCAGCTGAGGGGCAGAAGGAGCTGGATTCTCAGGAGGCTCCTCCGTGTCTCCTGCTGCTCCTGGGTCTGCTGCTGTTACTCCCGAGTCGTCCTCATCTGATGAGTCCTCTGACGGGGCCATGACACAGTGAAAGGTGTAGCCTGGGGAGGGTGTACGGCCTGGAGAGAGTCCATGGCTGTGTCCCAGGGCTCAGGTCTAGTGCCTCCACAGCGTTTGCCACCACCCTGTCTGACTTACCTACCTCTGTCCCTCTGTGTCAAATGTCCAGATTACTGCTCATGGTTTGGCTCATGATGGTGTAGCGGTTAGAGTGTCAGACTAGGGCCTGGGAGGCTATGGTTCAAATCCTCGCTCCAGCCACAAAGTTCACTGGGTGACCTTAGGCCAGTCATCATAGCTCAACCTAACCTATCTCACAGGGTTCTTGTTAGCATAAATGCTGCTTTGAGGTCCCTTAAGGAAAGGAAGGATACGAGTGATAATTGACAGCTATAGAGTGTAAACATGAGAAAATGGAAGGGAAAGGCAGCTTTATTAGTATCATGGATCAGGAACAAATATTTCACAACAGTTCCAGTATTGTTGAAGCTTTTAAAATAGTCTGAGAACTCTTCAGTAAAGAACCAGTTGTGCCGCCATTACCTATTGTTTAGGCAACACCATAAAATCATGCAAGGTGCAGCAAAAATGATTAGAACTATTGCCAAGCAAGGAAATCCACACTCAAAGGATGATTCCTTTAATATAATCAGTTTTGCAGATCCCTGAAACATAACTGTGTCGAAAATTAAGATGACCTTGGAACAGCTGCTTTTGAAAAGTTAATTGATCAAACTATGATCTCAAGCAAGGTTGGCTATTGAAATACACAAAAGAAAAACAAGCACCCATATTTGCACAGGTGCAAAGTTTTGGGTGAAAAATCAAAATGAAAGTTCACAGAATATGTGAAGCATAACAACTGCTTCCTAGGCTGCTTGTGGTCGCCAGGAGTCATTCAGAGCTGGAACTTCATAAAACTGTTTATATATCATATTTTTAACCTGTAACTGTTCCACAAATAAACCTCAAAATACAACAGGAATTCAGTGTGACCCTATCATCCAACTTTAATCATGATGGTTCACCTATCATTGGGGTGGGTGGGGAGAGGTAGTCTATGTTTAAGTAGTTATGAACATTTCCCGGCAACAGCCAGAGGCACAATTACCAATGCAAACAAGCAGATTTGTTTTGTGAAAAACAACAAAGAGTTCAAATGATGTCTGATGACCCAAACCCTTAAACTAGTTATTCCGCACAAAGGACTCAGGATCCAATCCTTTGTTCTTGTAGGCACTCCTCCAATGGACGGTTGCACCCAGGAATGGACTGCATTATTATATGACCAGTGGGACCTGCAACAAAATGTTGCAGCGTGGAATGCTGCTGTCCAGGGCTATAGCAATTCCATCCCACTACTACCCACCTCAAAGTTCATCAGCATTCTCTGACTGACCACTGAGCATAGTCAGTGCTTAGTGGGCTGCTTTTTTTCTAAAATATTTTTTGTACATCTGCAAATCCTGGGGTTTTTATTTATTTATACATAAATTCCTGTACTGCTAAATCAAGGAAAAAAATTCTCCAAGTGGTGTACACATTAACACAAAATCAAAAGTAAAACCATAAAAAAGCAAAGATCGGAAGTACATAAAACTGGGTCACATCCATGGTAAGCTTGTGTAAATAAAAATGTTGATGGTGTCTACAACTAAACACAGAAGCCACCTGCTTAATATACAAAGGCAATGGATTCCACAAAAGAGGTGCTGCTAAGCTTATTTATTTATTGCATTTGTATCCCACCTTTTTCTCTAAGGAGCTCAAGGTGGTGTACATGGTTCTCCCCCTCCCCAATTAATCCCCACAACACCTCCTGAGTAGGTTAGGCTGAGGCAGTGACTGGCCCACGGTCACCCAAGTGAGCTTTGTAGGCAAATAGGGATTTGAACCCTGGTCTCCCAGGTCCTAGTCCAACATAACCACTACGCCATACTGGCTCTCAAGAGCTAAAATGCCCCATTCCTTGTGGGTCCCCAGATGGATGTCATAAGGGACACAGTTAGCAATGCTTCTCTGGCAGAAACAAGCAGGGATTTTGGGAAAGGTGGTCCTCCAGGTAGACTGGATTCAAGTTGTTCAGGGCTTTATACCCTTAACTTTGGCCTGCTAGTATATTGGCAGCCAGTACAGATTCTTCAGCAATGTGTCATATGCTGTTGACAGCCAGCTCTGGTCAACAACCAGGGTGCTGCATTCTGTGGCAGCTTCTGGACCAGACTTAAGAGTAGCCCCACACAGAGCACATGGCAGTAATCAAGTCATGAGATTACTAATGCCTGGACCACCATGGCTAAACAACTTCAGTCCAGAAACCGGTGAAGTGGGGTAAATGGTGCTCCTCAACATCGTGGCCACCTGAGCTTCAAGCAATAAAGATGGGTCAAGGAGCAGCCCCTGACTGGGGACCTGCTCTTTGAGAGGGAATGCAACCCCATCTAGAGGAAACTGGCCTATTTCCCAGAAGTACAGCTACATCTTTATTTTTTAAAAAATATATATTTACAGGCATTGTGGTGTGGGGGGCATCCTAATTTTCCTTGGACTACCACAGGCATGGAGGGGAGGTTAATCTTTTCCCTCCTCAGCTGGGATCTGGCCAACAATTGCCCCCATGGCTACAAGACTTAGGAAAAAAAGATTCCCATTGGTGTCAAATGCAACATCTTTCTAAGCTTCATAGCTGTGCCGTGCACATCTGGGATGCAGAACACCGCAGTCCAGGGGAATCTGGACCTCCCCAGCCCATGCCTGTAAATAAATAAAAATCTGAAGTTGTAGCTGCACTCTGTGTATCTATTGTAATATGTAGTTTGGCCCTCTGAAGCAAATCCTCTCTCCACATTGGTAACTATCAGATGTTTGGGGACAAACAGTGGGGGAAAGCTGCCGTCATCAGATCCTGCTTGTGAGCCTCCCATGGGCACGTGACTGGCAAGTGCTGGGAACAAGATCCTGGATCACGATGGCATACTGACCTGATCCAGCAGGGCTTTTCTTATTAGGATGAACAACAAAGAAATTTAAAATTATTAATAAAAGAAACATACAGACTGAGACACAAGTGACTTGAGCAGTGCTTATTCTTGAGAAGATAATTACGCGGGTTTACATTTTTTAAAAGTTAGCTTTATAGTAAACAGAGAATTTAAGTGAAAAACAAAGAGGTTTAATGTGGATTATAATTTGGCTTCAACATGAATTGCAATGACTGGATCTTCAGTCTCGCTATTAATCTGAAAATCAGCAGTACCATTAGCAGCAACATGGATTTGAATTCCAGTGCAGAGGTTGCCTTCCTTTTGTCCTGAAATGACATCACAATAAATGCCAGGGGGAAGACCAGTTGGTAGCATTACTGACAAGACCCTGTACAAAACAAAACAATATGAATAGTTCTCATATTTATGCCACCTGATGTATTGAGATGATATTCTTATTCTTGGGTTACTATTCTGCACTTCTTGACCATTTACTGCCCTGGATGCATTAGTAAGCATACAGTAGTCAAGCAGCAAAATTAATTATATATAGCAAAATTAATTTGCTATATAAAATTAGCAAATGATTTGCTACGTCTAATTTATGAACTCCCTCATCCCTACATAAAAACATACCTGTTGTCATTATTAAACACAATAAACCTTTTGCCATCGCGTCCAAATGCCACCTGATTGTTGTTGTTGTCCCACCACCTTGTAAGAGGTTGGCCGTACACAACATTTTGGAATGTCACCATCTTCCTAGGAATAAAAATTGGATCACCTTCAGGTGAAACGGAATCAGTTATTTGAATCCTAAACATCTAGAGGAGCAGGCTCTCTCTCTCTCTCTCTCTCTCTGTGTGTGTGTTTCAAGAAGGCTCAACCCATGTCAGACGGTGCCTTTGGCAATTTCCATTAGTTACCTTATTTGATCCCAACGATGTTCACAGACCCAGTCATTGCCACAAGTGCCATTTGTGCTAATTGTAACTGGTTTAATTGATCCATCACTGTTGCTTGGTGGTCCTGCCCAGTCATTCAAGTCCTTGTTAAGAAAGATGACATTTAAGTGATTAGACAAGAAAGACATTATAACGTGCTGAATAAAATGTGCTTGTTTTTGCTTGCTATGAGCATCACAAGTGTTGAAGCCTTGTTGATGTGCTTTAAACCAGACCAGTTCTGTCGTAAGTCATGGCAGCACAATAGACTAGACTCTTCTCCAGGTGAATAGCCAATGGCCTCCATTTACAACAGAGATGGTTGACCTGTGGCCTTCCAGATGAAGTTGGACTACAACATGTTGACCATTGAACTGTACTGTCACTGAGTTTATTTTTCCATCAAGTCTGCAAGTCTGGAAATCTGTAGCTAGAAGGAGTTATGTCTGGGAATGGACAGCCAAGGCCGTTGCCATGGTAGCATCAAGATAGGCTGGGAGAGTTCTAGCAGCTATCTGTGTTGAGCTGAGTCTTCTGTGTCATGTCTTTGAACTGAGAACTTCTCTCCTAGGGGGGGGAGCAACTCTACATGTAATCTTAAAGCCTTAAGCCATAATGTCTTGTAGTAAAGACTCTTAACCTGATCTAATGCCTCTGTGATGTTTCTTGCTCAACTTAACTCCAATGTAATGTATGCTGTTTCACGCAACAATGCACACACATCAACAGGGTTATGGGCCCAGATCCACAGCGCGTTACACAAGAGTAAGTTGCTGGTCTGAATGGCAGATGGAGTTCCAGAGGGCAGCTTGATCGATTGTGCCAGACAGAGGTGAGCAGGATGGCTGCAGTAAACCTGTCTGGGGGAGGCTTGCCAATGGAAAGATTGACGGAAAAAAATTATGCCAGCTGGAAGCCGAGGATGCGGGCTTTGCTGATAACAGAGGATTTATGGGACATTATAGATGGACCCCCTCCGGTGGTACTGACCGCGGCCTGGACGCGTAGAGATCAGAAGGCGCAAGCTTTTATACTTCTGGCTCTATCAGACTCTCAACTGTTACACGTGAGAGATGTTACAAACGCCAAACAGATGTGGGACGTGTTGGAGGCCCTACATGTGCAACAGACTGCGGGATCTAAATTGTGTTTGGCAAGGAAGCTGTACCAGATGCGCTTCACGGGTGAGTGCGAAATGAGAGCATCTCACGGAATTCAGGCGCCTATTTGCTGAGTTGCAGGATTGAGGCATGGAACACTCTGACCTTCAGAAGACCTATCTGATCCTGGCTTCACTCGATGGGACTTGGAATAATATGGTCATGGCTTTCAAAGCCATGCCTGACGGAGGTCTGCACGTTGCGTTTATTGAGGAAAAACTGTCCCAGGAATGGCAGCGGAGACAAGAGGCGAAAAGTGCTGAGGAAAAGCAAAGAGCCAAGCTGAAAGAAGAAAGCAGCTGCAGACAGGAAAACAAGCTGGAGCAGCAGCGGCTGAAATCTTGTTATGCCTGTGGGGCTCGTGGGCATCTTCAAAGAGACTGTGCAGTCAAGCGTAACTCCAGGGAAGGAGGCTTGAAGCAGGGAAGTGTGAACTTTGTTTGTAAACAGAAGCCACAAACTTTAGCACCTATTGACTGGCTTCTTGACAGCGGTGCAAGCCATATATTAATTAAAGACAGGAGTTTGTTTTACACGTCTACAGATGAGCAGGACTTTGTTTTACTGGCGGATGGATCACGCAAGAATGTGGAAGCCCGAGGACTGGTGAGATTTGATAAACTTGGAATACTGTCAGATTGTTTGTTTGTACCAGAATTGGCTCATAACGTATTGTCAGTAAGAAAACTGGTGAGTTGTGATTTTTCAGTCTTGTTTCACAAAGACCAATGTTTTGTAATGAGGGGAGATCAAGTGTGTTTGCAGGGAAGCCTTAATGATTCACAGTTTAAAATGTCCATGGGTGTGAAGTGCGCTGATGCCTTGAGTTTAATGGGGCGGAAAGGGAATGACGGTCAGGGCTGTAAACAGACAGCCGTAAAAGGCATGCCGTCAGTATTCACTGCCCAGATGGAGGAGGTTCACAGAGAACTAGAAGAGCCATCATCATTTCAAGCAATCAGGCTGATGCCTGAGGCAGAGCAGCACAAATGGCAGCAGGCCATGCAGGAAGAATTACAAGCCATGCAAAAGAATGGCACGTGGACATTAGTAAAGTTACCCATGGGTAAAAAGGCCATAGGTTGCAGATGGGTGTTTAAGAAGAAGAAAGCAAGTTCCGGGGAAGTACAGAGGTACAGGGCACGTTTGGTAGCCAAGGGATTCACCCAGCAACATGGAACAGATTTTGATGCTGTTTTCGCCCCGGTTGTGAAACCTGAGTCTATTCGTGTTCTGCTGAAACTAGCAGCGATGCAGAAAATGCACATTAATCATTATGATATAGGAACAGCATTCCTCCATGGTGATTTAAAGGAGGAGATATACATGGAGCTGCCTCCGGGTTCTGTGTCACAGGAAGGGTTTGTGTGCAAGTTACATAAGTCTATCTATGGATTGCGGCAGAGTGCACGCTGCTGGAATGAGAAATTGGACAGTGTGTTACAAGGGATGGGATTTCAAAGGTGCAAGGCAGATCCCTGTGTATATGTCCAGAGAAAAGGAACACAAACCAATATCTGTGCTGTTTATGTGGATGACATCATGTACATGTATCATGATCAGCAAGAGGAAAGGGAATTCAGGGAGCAACTGGGCAGGCAGGTGGACACAAAGAATTTGGGCCATCACACACTATTTAGGCACGGATATTCTGCGTGCAGAAGACGGAAGCACAACATTGAGTCAGGAAAGTAAAATAAATCAGATCATAGAAGAATGCAACATGACAGAATGCAATGTTGTGAAGACTCCAATGGTTGTGGCTTTCCAACAGAATGTGCAGAAGACGCCCTGTACAGAACCTGAGAAGTACAGGCACATAATAGGGAAATTGCAATATTTTGTGAAGGTGTCTCGCCCAGACATATGTAATGCAGTCAGCATTTTAAGCCGGAAGGTAGAGCATCCTTCAGAGGCTGACTGGCAGGGAATTAAAAGGGTAGTGCATTATCTGAAAGGCACGAAGACAAAAAGTCTGGTTTTGACAGGAGCAAAGACAGGAGGTCTTGAATGTTTTGTGGATGCAGATCATGCAGGGGAGCTGAGCAGTCGTAAGTCAACCTCTGGCATAGTTATGATGTGGCACGGATCTTGCATTGATTGGAGTAGCAAGAAACAGACTATGGTTGCAACATCAAGTGCAGAAGCAGAGTATGTGGCCTTATCCCAGGCCTGTAATGAGTTGCAATGGTTCACAATGCTCATGCAGGATTTAGGCATGGAGATACAACTACCAATCACTGTACATGAAGACAATCAGACCTGCATCAAGATAGCCACATCAGAAGCTCATACCAAAAGAACAAAACATATTAGTGTCAGATACTTTCATGTAAGGGATTATGTGCAGCAGGGGTTCTTTAACCTGACATTCTGTGACACTAACAACATGGTGGCTGACATAATGACCAAGCCGTTGTGTGAGGAGAAGTTTGGAAAACTGGTAAAAAGGCTTGGAATGAGCCAAAGTTTGATTGAATAAAGTGTTAGCTAAATGTACAGAGATGTTCTGAACTGTACTGAAATGTAAACCGTATTGCAAGATGTATTGTAGAAATGTATTATTGTTATTGTTGTCATGAATTACAGACATGATGGGAAAAAGGGGGAATTGTTGACCATTGAACTGTACTGTCACTGAGTTTATTTTTCCATCAAGTCTGCAAGTCTGGAAATCTGTAGCTAGAAGGAGTTATGTCTGGGAACGGACAGCCAAGGCCGTTGCCATGGTAGCATCAAGATAGGCTGGGAGAGTTCTAGCAGCTATCTGTGTTGAGCTGAGTCTTCTGTGTCATGTCTTTGAACTGAGAACTTCTCTCCTGGGGGGGGAGCAACTCTACATGTAATCTTAAAGCCTTAAGCCATAATGTCTTGTAGTAAAGACTCTTAACCTGATCTAATGCCTCTGTGATGTTTCTTGCTCAACTTAACTCCAATGTAACGTATGCTGTTTCACGCAACAACGCACACACAACACTCATCAGCCCCAACCAGTATGGCCAATGGTCAGGGATGATGGGAGTTGTGGTTGGGCCACAGGTTAGCTGCCCCTGTTCTAAAGGGAGGCAATGGACTATTCATTTGAAGAAGAATCTAGTCTACCATGCTGCCATGAGATACCTGGTCTGGTTTAAGGCACATCTATAAAGTTTAAATATTTACTTGATTACATTGATGAGGCTCATAACAAGCACAAGTTCTGAGACTGGACTACACAGACATGCTGCTTCATCCTTGCACACACATTTTGATGGTCTTATATCTGTGAGTCAGCCCTATTAAGTGATCACACCTAGGGAACTCTCTTTCCCTTCCTGGAATTGGTCAAAGATCCAGCCTGAATTTCTTGTGGAAGCAACATGAGACTTTGTAGACGAGTGCTTTGTGGTTTGGGAAGGAGTCTTTGCAAGTGTCACTGAAATTTATCAAGAGAAAGGCTGCAACCCTATGCATGCTTACCTGGAAATCAGTCCCATTGAAGCCATAAACCTTAATTCAGGGTATAGATATGTGTGTGATTACACTGTTAAATTAGTTACAAATAACTTGAACCATAGATTTCAACACTGGAGTCAGTCTGTTTTCCAAGTGTTGATACTGTCTCTTAAGATAGGATAGCTTATAAACAGAATCAACAAATAGCTATTGTGAGCAAGACGAAAGTTACCTTTCCATTCCGGATAACTCTTTGCCACCTGTAGCTTGACATTATTCGTGTAAATCCATAGGGATGAGCAAGCATAAAGCCAACTGCCATTTTATAGAGTCTGCAAAATACGTGAGAGACATCTGGCTACCAAATGTGTAGAGTACAGAAAACAAGCAGGCACAAGAATTATATATTACTTAATGCCATATTCTGGCTGAGATGAGGGCCATAGCTCAGTGACAGATCATCCACTTTCAGTGCCAATGGTCTATTTACCAACCCCTCACATCTCTAGGTAAGGCTGGGAGAAACTTGTCTGAAACCCTGGAGAACTGGTATCAGTCATTGTAGATAATAAAGAGCTAGATGAACCAATGGTCTGATTTAGTATAAGACAGTTTCCTAATGTTCCTTTGACAACATGGAGTGCATCTATAGTACAAACATGTATTAGTTTTATACAAGTACAGAGCTGTAATCCTATGCCTACCTACTTGGAAGGAAGCTCCATTTAACTTAGAGGGACATACTTTTGAATAGACGTGTATAAGATTGCGCTAAAACAGACACAGGAACTGTACTCTGAAAATTCTCTTCTAAAGCAACTCCCCACCCCTCTCCTGCCCTAAGAGTTCAGTTCCTAGGTGTCTCTTAAGAAGTTAGAATCATACTATGTCTATTTTTAAGGAAACCTGAATTCTGCACTAGCATAAACTATTCTAATAATTCACTGTAGATAATTCATATACTATCGCAGAAGCAGCCAACATGGTGCCCTCCAGGCGTTGTTGGAGTCCAGCTCCCATCAGCTGCAGCCAGCATGGCTAATGGTTAGCAATGATGAGAGTTGCAATCCAACAACATCAGGAGATCATAATGTTGACTATTCCTTTGCTATTACACAAGCACTGCCATAATGTAAATGTCTGGCACTTTCCCCAACTATGAATATTTCTGCACATGGTTTTGCTTGTAAATACCAGCAAAAATTGCATCCAGTTTTTAATTTACTGAACTATGTGAAAGAGTTGGTAAGAAGAGAGTACAGAGAGTTAGTATCTTACAAGGTAACAGCAGCCAGAATAATTTATGTGAACTACTGGAGGCAAGTGGGTAGACTTCTATTATAGTAAAGAAGGTTTGGGAATTTGCTATAATGGCAAAAAAACCTTACTATCTTAGAAGCAATAAAGGACAACTGACACTATTCTTAGGAGTACATGGATACTTACAGAAAATATGTACTGAATACAAATTATGGATGTATGACTTTATGACTGTAAATATCAGTGATAGTGCTTTTGTGGATTAGTAATATAATGTTGATTTGGCTTGCTTGTCGTTGTGTTCCAGTCACTTATTTTCTGTAGATTTTTTATGTTCTAATTTAAAAAAAAAATGCCACCAAAAATTAGAGGAATCTTGTAGATAAGTTTTTATTGATATCAAAGTTAGAAATTGCTCTTCAGTAGGAAGGACATTAAAGCAGAGTATAGATGCATCATGGTCCTGCTTCAAATGTAGTTATGCAATACAAGATAGTGCAGCAAACTACTGGCCCACGACAGCAAATGGGATGCGCAAGAGATGGGAAAGAACATCCCCATCAAAACTGTGCATTTTAGATAGGGCCATGCTGGCTGCTCATGGGGATGTGTTTGGATGGTCATTCACATTTAACCTTAGGTTGGAATTTCTAATTCAGCAATGGGATCTGCACAAATGCCACTTGCACGTGGGAAAACAACCAATCTGCTCACAGTTCTCAATATGCAAGGATGCAAAAGCAGATGCTAAGGAAAATGCTGCCTTGTCCCCAAAGTCCATCTACCTCTTTAGAAACATCAGAAGTTGCTTGACACTGAATCAAGCCATTGGTTCTAGTTCAGTACTGTCTACACCAACTGGCAACAGCTCTCCATGGTTTCAGATGAGTCTCTCCCAGCCCAACCTGGAGATACTGGGGATTGAATCTGGGACCTTCTACATGGAAAGCAGAGACAATAACACCGAGCTATGGCCCTTTCCCCTACCCAGTTATTGTGTTTGCATCATAAATGCAGTACAGGCATATATGCAAGCGCTACCATTTATCTCCATTCCTCCCCAAGCTCTGTTCCTTGACAGATCTGTAGGGGAAAAATGGGGGGGGGCACTGTGATGTTCCTGTATTAGTGTATATATGGTAAGTGCTGTTTGAATAGAAGATACATGGTAAGTGGAGTGAAAGAGGAGGGGGAGTGAATGGGCAGTAGAATGCTGGATGATTGGCTGAGTGTTTAAAATGGCTGAGGGTATAAATGGAAGGATGACAGTGGAATCTGTGTGATGAAAGTGAGTGGGTTGTTTTGGTGGGTTTGAGAGAGTTGTTTGTCAGGAGAGCGTGGAGAAGGAGGGGGGTGGAGTTCGGATTAGTATTAGATAAAACCATATGCTTATGTGCCTTATGAAGAAATTTTGTTATCTTTGTTATATTTAATAAAAACTGTATTTGGTTTACCGAAGGCCTGATCCTTGGCTGGGGTTTCACAGACCAGAAGGGAGGGTAAGGTAATGACCAAGGCTGAAGGGAAACTGTAACAAATGGTGGCAGCGGTGAAGAGAATAACACCACAAGTATTCAGAGTCTCTGGGAATACTGGTATTAGGACGTGACTGGTGGTGCTGCCTAGCAGGGGGATCTGTTGAGATCTGTGCTAGAGCGGGGAGAGAAACCATAAAAAAGGACAGTCTGGACTGGTGGAGTCCCTGGTGGTGCCTAGTGACAGGCAGTAACCACGAGCAGGTAGGAACCTGACAGGGAGAGCCAGGGAAGGGCATCACAGGCACTTCTACTTTTCATGCTGGATCTCAACTTTCCTAGAGTTGCATACAATGGACACAGAAGACCAATGTGGCCCCTTTTTCTTTGTTGGTCCCAATTTGGAGGAGGAGTGAGGATTGCTACATAAACCATTTATAATTATGAACATTCCCCCCTTTATTCTTGGTGAGATTTTGAACACTTTTTTCTTGACTAGGGTGGGGCAGGGGAGGGTCCATTTCATCATGTCTGGAAATTCAGACCAAAGGAAATATAACATCTTTGCTTAATGAAAGAAAAAAAGCTTCCTTACCTGGGGTTCCAGAAAGTAAGAATGGAGGCCCCACCTGCACCATGTCCTCTCTGGTTGTCATGGTTATCTACAAAGGCAATAGCTTTTTCAGAAGGCATCAAACTCCAATTTTCTCCCCAACTCCTAAATTGTGAAGAAATAATCAAAACTTTGTACAATGCACTTCAATGCACGCTATTATTTATTTACTAGGTAACAGCAAACTAAAAACAAGATAGTATTCAACATAGACCTAAGCAGATCATTCTGTCAGTGCAATGATTTTTTCTTGCACAACAGAACAATCTTCCCTTCTCCTCTTCCCACGCACCCCCTAAATCTGTTCTGGGTTCCCCCCACCAACCCTCCAGAGCAGATCTGGGAATGGTGTGGGGAAGAAGAGATGGGGAAATCCCCTTGTGCTAGTGTAGAAATGTAGCTGAATACCACCCAGAGTTCAAGAGCAGGCAAACACACAGCTTTACAAGTTCAGTCACAAAACACCAAAAAACGCAGTGGAGGTCACCTAATGGCCAGGTCTTTGCCTGGCACCAAAAAGCCAAAAGTGCTGGAGCCCACTGGGTTTCCAGGGGGAAGGCATTCCACAGTCAGGACACCATCATGCAGATTTTATCCATTTAAACCAAAGCAGGGAGGGAAACAACCCAACCTTTCTGATTATGGGCTGAAAAACACAGTCGTGCAGTTTTCTATACAAATCCCACTCCTGCTGCAGGCCACAAGGGTCTTCTCATGTTGGGGAGGAGCAGTGGGCATCTGCAGTATTTGGGTTCCATTTGCATGCAGGAGAGGCATGTAGGTCCTTAAGAACGGACTGGATCCAAAGCCAATTACTTCAAGTTCGCCATCTTCTCTCCATCCCATTTGCGGAGGACAATCCCAAGTTCTGCACCATATTTAAATTCGATCACCTGACCATTTCTAAAGTATTCCGAGCTTTGGACTGCTTCACCGCCCAAGTCAATAACCTGGAAAAAGCCAGGGGAAAACAGAGAAAGGGTAATAATATTGATTTCCATTTGCTGCAGAAACCAGCATCGCTGATAGCAGAGTACTCTAGGAATAGTCAGTGCACTGAATTAAGACATATCTTGCAGTACTTCCTGTACTGCATCCAGTTTTATCAGTTTCGACTTATCTCCAATATGGCTAGAGAAACGGCTTCAGCTTTTGTGGCCATTATCTTACGGAACTGGTTTCCTCTGGGCTCTAGTGTCTTAACATTTTTGAAGTGACGCACCGGTGCAAAGAATGGAAATTTTTCAGGATCTGAAATAGCTAACCTGAAGCACTGTTAAGTCTCGCTTATCTCAGTGCACTTTACCACTAAAATGAATGGAGCCTATAAAGGCTCAGCTTGGAATGGTACGCCCCCCCCTTCTGATCCCGATGTTTACACAAACAGCAGTTGTATACAAATGCACTCCTCCTTCCAGTCTTTTAAGCAATCCCTTAGGGTTGACTGGGAAAAATAATTGCCTTGCTGAATCAGACCAAAGGTCTATCTAGTCTAGCATGCTGTTTCCAACGGCTGTTAGCAGATGCCCAGTGCCTACCATTCAGAGCTACGAGTGAAACTTGCAGCAAAATGTTGTAGCTTGGGGTGCTTCCTGCCCAGTATTTCAGACACTCCATTCCATCCCATCCCAGCTTTCCATTTTCCTGCACCAGCAGACAGCATGCTATGACCACTGACACACTCAAGTCCTCACTGATATGTCTTGTGTCCCCCTCTCCATTGAGGATTTTTTTTCTGAAGTTTTTTCAAGTACTTTTGCAAAACTTGGGGTTCCCTCAAACCTGCTGGTACCTCCCCATTGTGTGTGAATGGTACCGTTTGCCTAGATAAGCCACAGCCCTCACAACTTGAACACTGGAAATAGAGGGAATCATGAAACTGTCTCTTTACATGGAGATTCCATCTGCCATCTAAACTCCTCTTCATTTTGCCGTTAACTGCCAGCCCAGACTTGGGAAAATACATGGGTTTTCAGCAAGCACTGATTAAGAATTTATAGCTTGGAATTCATAATACAAAAATTGGAAAATTTCCAAAGTTCAGACTTTTAATTCCACTCAAATGCTACTGGACTTTTGAGTTTTAGCATGTCAAAGTTTGGGATTTTGAATACATTTTGTTGCATATTTAGCACGGGTCTTGGGTGGTTATGTCCTCCACCATGAATTTCAGGGATTGTTTGCTTAATTCTTTTCTTTAAAAAACATGGATTTGTACCATTTGCATCTGTATGCCAACTTGTATTCCACTAAATTAGTTGCAATGTCCAGAAAAATGTCCTTGAAAAAGCAGAGTGTCAGGAGAAAAAAGAAGATATGAATAAACCGGTTTTCTGGATCACAAACTATTGGAAGATTTAGCTTCTGTGGAATTTATTTATTTATAGGATTTGTACCCGGTTTCCCCAGATGAAGCTCCTGAAATGACTTCTACTGAAAGAAATCAGTAGAAGAAATGATCTTACACTGCATTAGTAAAATAGCAGGATTTTACTCTGAAAAGAAGAGGAAAAATGCTTTGATGTGAACAGATAGGGGCATAAGACAATGACTGGGAATACGATTTGATTTGTTTGTTTGTTTATTAAATGTGTATCCTGCCCTCCCTCCCAAAAGGAGCCCAGAGTGGCAACAGATGATAAAACACTAAAAACATCTGTGAAACATCTTTAAAAAACATCTTAAAAACAATTCCATCACAGATGCAGACTGAGATAAGATCTCTACTTAACAGGCTTGTTGAACTGATGACTGCAAGACTTCTGTCCAGGCCAACAGCAAGAAGGTTTGTACCTCTTTAATGAATGACAAGACATCCAAAGGGCTGGTGTTGTGCATGGTGGCTAAGAAAATGAGCGGTGCATCAGGAAGTCCCTAGTTTGAGAATCCCATCTCTATAAACTCACTCAACGGCCTTAGGCAAGCCAGAGAGAGATCTCACCTTCAGTTGCCCCACCTGCCATCAATGTGGGGAATATTAATACTGACTTACCTTTTATATAAGGCTGTTGTAAGAATTACACCTAGATAAGACACATGAAACAGTGTGAACACTTGGAGGTGCTATGCAAAATGTTTACAATCATTATTATTTACCTCCTGATAGATGAAAGGTCGTGAACCTTTGGCAAACCATTTCATGTTTAAATTATGTACTTTGCTTAAAATAGCATTTATGTCCTCAGGCCATATGTGTTTGGAAGCATCAATCCGGCACCCTGCAACACCAATATCAACCAGGTGGTTCATGTATTCAGCTATTCTTGAACGCACATCATCTCTCCTTTGAGCAAGATCAACAAGACCAGACAGGCGACAGTTGCGAACCTGTACATACAGAGAGAACTGTCACTGAGTCAGCTGCCAAAATATAAATATCCTCAAAGCATTTGTGGTAGCTGCCCCATGCCCACCACAACAAAATCACTTGGGTTCTACTGGTCCCCAATTTATTTATTTTTTTAAAAAAAGTAAAATAAAAATTGATACACAATTTTAGATCAATTTAAATTTTGCATTGAACTCAACGATAATGTTGGGCATGCTCAGTAAGAACAATAAGAACCAACTGTCACTGTTCTAAAAGACAGACTCACAGCTGATTGGTTTGCCTAATCAGGGAGCAACACCCACAGACCTTTATTTCACTTTAGGCAGTCATGGCTTTCCCCAAAGAATGCTGGGAACTGTAGTTTGTGAAGAGAGCTGAGAGGAGACTCCTATTCTCCTGACAGAGCTCCAGTGGCCAGAGTGGTTTAACAGTCAGCCACTCTGATTGAAGCTCTGTGAGGGGAACTGGGCCTCTCCTAGAGACTCTCAGTGCACTTCACTACCTACACTACCCAGGATTCTTTGGGAGAAGCCATGACTATCTGAAGGGAACTAAAGGTCTGGTGTGGATGTGGCCAGGAACAGTGCTGGTTTAAATTTGGGTGGGAGGCTAGATGTGTCTGCTATAGAATAAAAAGGTGAGGGAAACCCTGAAAAAGAATGATACTGTTCACAATGTTTTCCTATTGGAAATGAAAGGGGCTTTCTCTCTGCCCAGTGCCTACCCATCCAATGTCCTCTCCTCCTTCTTCCTCCCACTCCCTCCACTTCCTGCCCTCCTCCCTCCCCTCCCTGCCTCTCCCTCAGGTCAGTTTTACCTCCCCTAAGCATCATTGCACTAGAGTAAATCCCACTGAACTCAATAAGCATGCAAATGATCAGACCTGCCTTTCCCCTCCTTCCCCTCTCCTCTCCCTTCCTCCTCCCCTCCCCTCCCCTCTTCCTTCTTCCTCCTCCCCTGCCCACTCCAGCTCTTCCGAAAATAGGTAAAATCCTCCAGCCGAAGCGCCACAGGAAGTCCATTCCACAGACAAGGAACCAAATCCTGAAAGGTCTGCAACCTTAACAGGGCGGTTTGCGTCGGCAGAACAACCAGTAATGCCTGGTCCACAGATCTTGTATCCCTGGCTGGAATGTACCATGCCAGCTGGGATGCCAGATATTGGGGAAGACTGGAACACAGGGCCCTAAAGGCAAGGACCAGAAGTTTGTACCTGGCCCTAGCCCGAATGGGCAGCCAATGAAGGGCCCTGCAAGAAAAGGTGGTATGGGCATAGCGGGGAAGGTCCAGGACAACCTGAATGGAGCTGTTCTGGATCAAAACCAAAGGATAGAGAGAGGAAGAGGGCAAGCCCACCAAAAAACTATTACAATAATCCAGACGTGAGGTAAACAGAGCCCGAACAAGCAAATGCACAGACGGGCTCTGGGAACCTGCGGATCCTATGGATATTCAAGAGTTGAAAACTGCATGCCTTCACTGTCACCCCAATAAAGAGGCATAGAGCCAAACAACCATCCAGCACAACTCCAAGGTTCCTATCAGCTGGGACAGGGGGCACCATACAGCCCTGGATACACAGCAAAGGACAGGAAGGAGGAACAGAAGGACAATCAAGTTGAAACACAAGAATCTCGGGTTTTTTCCATGTTCAATTTCAGACGATGTGCAGTCATCCATGAAGAAACATCTAAGAGGCAGTCCATCACAGTTTTCCACACATCGGCATGAATAAATTTGAAATTTCAGAAAATCTGAGTGTCACCTGCATAAATGTGGTACTGAAATCCCAGATACAAAATCAAAAAACCAAGAGGGAGGTTATAGAGAGAGAACAGCAAAAGGCTATCATCATTAGTGGTGGTGGTGGCAGTGGCATTGTTCAGCACTTTTTACGCAATGTCTCAAAGCGACTTACAGAATATGTAAAAATGTAGGACAATTTATCAGACAATCCAAAAGAATCCAAAATGCCATAGAATATTCAGGAAACAAAACAAAAATACTAAAACTGGTACAGTTCATACACTGCTGCATTGGTGCCAAATGACAGAATTCTTTCCATGTGCACCTTGCCCTCCTTTGGTGGCTAGACTGTTTACATGGAAAAGCACCATATCATTTTCCCTTGTTCATGGGGTTACTGGGTCAGCATGGGAAAGAACCACTGGAAAGTAGCTCCCATGCCACTGTGCAGATATATGAGCCAGACTTCAGTTTCTTTCAGTGGAGCATCTGCAGAAAAACATGGGGTTTTTTTTCTATTGGCAAACGATAGAGTTAAGACAGCCCAAACCCTAGACAACTTAAGACTTCCACAGGACCAATTTCATGGTTTTGAGAATGAACTGTAATTGCAATCAGAGCTTGGAAAAGTTATTTTTTTGAACTACAACTCCCATCAGCCCCAGCTATGGCCACTGGATTGGGCTGATGGGAGTTGTAGTTCAAAAAAGTAACTTTTCCAAGCTCTGACTGCAACCTTCCTTTCACAGCAAACATTCTATTCATTTAGCTTTTGAAAGGAAATCTGAAAAGCTAGAACCTTATGTTACAAGTAACAAATTCTAGCTGACATGATACTAGTATGCAGATGAATAATAATTTGCTACAGAAAACTGGGTAAACGAAGTATCTCATCAGAGGCAGTCAAAGAAATATGTGTGCATGCACTTGTACATCAAGGGGTTACCTTTGACCTGAAATCAGTTGCTCCACCCAAGGCTATTGTCAGGCATTGGGAAAGCCACTTACTCTAACATTGTTGCATCTGGTCACCATGTCTCTAAATTCATTTTCATTTCCAGAACGTGAACATAACTTGTAACTGACTGGCTGATACCTTTCCCACCATGGCCTCCAGGGACTCAAAATTACAAGGTTTTCATTTGGAGGAGAAACCCATATAAGTGAAAAACAAAGTGAACAAGTAGGACAGGGGTCTCCAACCTGGAACCTGTGGGGGCCATGCCACATGGAAAGGGAGGCAGTTGAAACACTATACAGAAATAAAGCCCTTTACTGTAGGAGATTTTATTAAAGTAGAATAGATCAAGGAGGACAGTATCACAGGTTGTATCCACTTGGGTCCTTATACTGACAGAAGGCTGTCGGAGCAAGGCTTCTAGAGTGGAACGGTGGAGGGGGAATTTCCGTAAAACTTCCCTTGCTTCTGCAGTCCTCCATGCCACCTCCCACACTGTTCTAAACTGTCCCCCAACCATCTGGAACAAATTATTTTTCTTTCTTTCTTTCTTGTGCAGGTGATGAGGAGACACATCCAGATGTCTGGGGAGGGAAGGGAGAATAAGCAAAACTTTGGGGAAGGGCTGTGGTTCAGTGACAGAGCATCTGCTTTGCATGCAGAAGGTCCCAGATTCAGTTCCCAGCATCTCCAGGTAGGACCGAGAAGGTCCCCTGCCTGAAACCCTGGTGATCTGCTGCCAGCGTAGGCAATACTAAGCTAGATGGACCAACTGTCTGACTCATAAGGCAGCTTCCTATCTTCCTATGAAACTCTTCCTTTTAACACAATTGGTCTCAAGTCATTCATAGCATAGCCAGTAGTGGCCGGTGGGGCAGTGTTGGTCACATGGCTTTCCAACGCCACGTGTCACTGCCGGTTACCAAAAGGGAAAGGGGAAAGGCAGCGGGGAGGGTGGTGCACATGCAGTGGCAGAGCTAATCCAACACTCCTGCTGCTGCGGCCGCACCAACATCCCCTTGCCCCTCCCCCTCTCCGTAACTGGCAGCAACACACGAGGTTGGGATGCCAGGTAAGCAGAGCAGCGCTGCCCTGCCAGCTGCTACTGAGTACAACCTTCTCCATTTATATGCAGTTATGTGGAACTGCCCTTGAAGTCAGTATGCCTTAGCTTGGGATGCCCAGACAAAGAGGAGGGCAGGGCTCCTGTGCTTGTTATGGTTGATGCTGCTGCTGTTGTCATAATCATAAACATTGCCATCGTTATTATCGCTGTTGTTCTGCAATTCTGGTGTGGGAAACCTTCGGCCTTCCAAATGTTGCTGAACTATAACACCCATCATCCCTGGCTACTTTGGCCATGCTTGCTGGGGCTGATGGGAGTTGTAGTTTAGCAACCTCTGAGGGGTTGAAGGCTTCCCACACCTGCTGCAATTCATAGCCAGCCTTTCTGTATCTATACACAAGGTCCACAGAACATACTATATAGACTTGTTAGAAGAAAGTTTAGCAAAGGAGGCAGCATTATCAACATGTTTCTCTACTGCTGGACAAAGTATAAATATTGCACACAGAGAAAGAGTAGGAGAACGGAAAATAGATACAGAAAGTATTATACTAGGTCAGCCTTTCCCAACTTTTGGGTCCCCAGATGTTGCTGAACAACAACTCCCATCAGCCCCAACCAGCATGGCCAGTAATCAGGAATGATGGGAACAACAGTCCAGTAACATCTGGGGACCTAAAGGTTGGGAAAGGCTGCACTAGATATACAGATTTTCTCTGCATAAGTATCAATTAAAAAATTGAAATTGTAAATATCAATTTTAGTAATACATTTTATTTATTTATTATTTGATTTATATCCCGCCCTTCCTCCCAGCAGGAGGTCAGGGCAGCAAACAAACCCACTAAAAACTTTAAAACATCATAAAAACAAACTTTAAAACACATTAAAACAAAACATCTTTAAAAACATTTCTTAAAAAAAGCTTTCAAAACATCTCCTAAGATTAAAAACATTTTAAAAAAGAAGGTTTAAGAACATATTAAAAAGCCATTTCAACCCAGACGTAGACTGGGATAGGTCTCAATTTAAAAGGCTTGTGGAAAGAAGAAATTTTACACATTCCCCCACACCCCCAAAAACGAAAACACTCAAGGCAGCTTTCAAGTAATTTGGGAGAAAAAACAGTATCAAACAACAACCAGAATTAAAATAGCGTTAGCAATTCATAGAGGCACCAAATTCTGAAAGATCTGCTGGAATAATAATGCAGTCTTTTCTTCACATCTGAAGGCGGGCAGTGACAGGGCCAGGCCACACCTTCCAGCATCTAGCATCTTCCTAGTGCCTGCCTGTCACATTTCAGAGAGTTGGGGTGTGTGTGAAACAAGGGCCTTACAAAAGAAACAAAAATGTTTCACATGATATCGTAGGGGAATGGGTTCTTGTCAGGTAGTAAGCAGACCTGGGTGCATCCCATAATCCAATTGCACATGCATAGAAATTAGTACTGGATGCTGGGCCCAGGATCTTAAGGTTTGCTCAGTTTTGGCCTCAAGAGGCTCAGCTTTACTACTTTATTTTAAAAGAGAATGTCTCTCTCTTACGATTGCAAAGACAGGCTTAAAGAAATGGGGCTGATGCTTGCGATATCTTAGAAGTCGTGGTGGGAAAGGAATTGCTGAGCAGAATTTCCAGTTCTTAGGGTGTGGAGCTTCAGTAACCTGTCTGGCTGTTTTATCATTTATTCTGTGGAACCAGAGTAAATAATAAAATGATTTTTAAAAAATGTCCATTCCATTTTATACTAGCACTTTTCCAAGGAGCTCAGGTTGGCATCTCAGGTTCTCCACCCCCAATATTATCTTTCAAACAAGCCTATGAGGTATGTTAGGTGAAGAGTGCAGACTGGCCCCAGATCAGCCTCAGTGAACTTTATGGATAAGTGGGACGTCACTGGTACCCACATACTGACTCTTAAATATATATCAAGTGTTTTCATCTATATAATATATTCAGGTCCAACTTTTAGTGGGAAGCTTTTTATTATTATCTTAGTAGACTGTATACACAGCCCTGCTACTAAGGTTCATTGACTCTAAAGAATGGCTAAGAGTTCTATTTCTAAATTCTATTAATATTTAACCTAGTACAAATCCTCAGTCAATTCTGTTCTGGTAAACAGAGGGCCAGTTCACACTCTCACTTGCCTGGAATGATTGTTCTACAGTGGATGGAGCAAGCGGACACACTTCCCCATAATGCTTATTAAAGCACATGTGAGCCAGGCCCTTGACTAGATCTACATGTGTGGAGAAGCCTGATTTGCATGATCTTTCCCAGTGTGGTATAGTGGTTAAGATGTTGGACTAAGACCTGGGAGACCAGGGTTCGAATCCCCACAGCCATGAAGCTCACTGGGTGACCTTGGGCCAGTCACTGCCTCTTAGCCTCAGAGGAAGGCAATGGTAAACCACCTCTGCATGCTGCTTAACATGAAAACCTTATTCATATGGTCGCCCATAAGTCGGAATCGACTTGAAGGCAGTCCATTTCCATTTTCCCCTTCATTAAGGAGGAAGAGTTACATTAAATCAAGTCTAAGAATAAGCTTAAGAAGAGCCTGCCGGAAGGCCAGTGGCCCAACTAGCCCAGCATCCTCTTCCCACAGAGGCCAACCAAATGCCTATGGGAAGTCCACCAGAAGGACCTGAGCGCAACAGCACTGTTTCCACTTGTGATTCCCAACAACTGGTATTCAGAGGCAGACTGCTTCTAATAGCGGAGGTAGAAATATAGACACTGTGGCTAGTAGCCATCAATAGACAAATTCAAGGAGGATAAGGCATGTTGTAACAACATGTTGTATGAAGAAGTACTTTCTTTTGCCTGACCTGAATCTTCTGTCTTCAGGTCATGAAGCAAGCTGTAGTTTTCTTTGGATGGCCCCAAGTTCTAGTTTTATAAAAGAGGCCTATCCACTCTCTTCACACCATGCATAATTTTATACACCTCTATCATGTCCCTCTTTAGTTGCCTTTTCCCCCTCAACTATAGAGCCCCAAATTTTGCAACCTTTCCTCATCAGGCAGTTGCTCCAACACCTTGATCATTCTGGTTGCCTTTTCCCAGCCCTACTGTATCCTTTTTGAGGTCCTAGATGAACATGGACTTCTCAGTGGACCATCCATCCAGCTCATACACTGCCTTTTAAGCAAGGTGAAGAGAAAAGCATATGAACCAGTGGGGTGAGTGTGGAAACTGACCCAGAATCTACCAGACTCTGCCATCAGTGAACTGGAGAGAGTACTAACCTGAACACCTGCAAATCCATTTGGGGCTAAATAACGTTCACATTCAAGAGCAACGTCAACCCAGCGCCATTCAAAGAGGTGAACAATAGATGTCCTGACAGGTGTCGGACTGGACTTGTATTGGCTCCAGCAAAGACCAAAGGCTGCTACAAGAAGCAGCAACAGGCTCTTCATGTTGTCTTTGGCACTCTGCGATGTTCTTCTCAATAGCCTTCGGCATTCCTGGTGGACAGCAAATTGCATTTTACTGATGGCACACCTTCCATTCCACCCTATTTGTAGTGTGTTGTTTTAAAGCAATGACAACAAGGGGAAGATGCAACGCAGGCTTCCCACAATACTGCAAATGTTAACAAGCTTTTAATGCGGTCAATATATTGGATAAGTTCAAAGGTCTAGAGCAAGTCTCTGTGTTCAGTTCCAATTACACATGGTGATAAAGACACATTTCATCAGGCTTGGGGAGGCGGTGTCACACACAGCCATACCAAACCTAAGCATGGTCAGTGTGCTCTCCGTTCAGCATCCTTGAGCTCAGTGGCTAGGACTACAGAAGGTCTGTTGACCAGACAAGGGCAAAACAATATTTCAGTTCTAAAACCAACATGCACTTGCTCATGTTTCTTCAGAACAAGAAACTCCTTAATTTGGCTGAGGAAGGGGGACAAGCACGAGATGGGATTTTCACCTGGCTTGAATTTGCTGCTGTAGGTATCATTATTTTAGATTTTGTACTTTAGCTTTTAGCTTTAAATATGTTATTACCTTACTCTGATCCCTCAGAGAGAGAATGGATTTGCATGTTGCTTCAGGCACCGTTTTTCCAGCACAGGAACGTGACTCATTTTAACAAATTAAAGTATGATAAATATAAAACCATCATACAGCTCAGGCATTGTTAGAGGCTTGAAAGAGAGAGGAGCTGTGCTGTCTTGAGGGGACGCACATGTGCGTACCTGCATTCTTGCTGACAAGCAGTTGATGTTAATGCTTATTTCACCACCCGCCCCAATTCACCACCACCCCCAGTTCCTAATCCAATGATTTAACTTATGTTTTAAGCATTCACTTTTGCTGAAGTTTCCTAAAAAATGCTGATTAGCATAATTTTGTTTCCAAAAACTGAGCTTGCTTCATCAAAACAATGCACTTGGCAAAGTAACTCTTCTGCAAACTAATTAAAGCCTTGCATAACTTCAGCTGCCAGATCCAATGAGAGCTCTTTGCAAAACCTCAGCAAGTTAGCACCAATTTAAACTGGATTTAAAATTTATGATTTTTTTAAAACACTGGAGCTGTTAGAAAGCCCAGATGTAATTCTGTACAAGCTGGCATTAGGATATGTTAGCTACTTTGGCAACAAAACAAATTGGGAGAGTTGGCAGATGTGACTACTGAAGAGTCAGATGACAAATTGTGATGCTGCTTAACATCTTGATTTTTTTTCTTTTAGTGTTCATTTAGGATCCTGAATCTATTTCGCAGAAATATTCTTTACAACATACTCTGCTTTTTATCTTATGTTTCCACCACGAGTCAAACTGTAGAGTCATAACATGGGGCCTAAATCTTCCTCTTCTGGGTTTTCAAAGTTTGCAGGTGTATAACTTCACAATAGCAATGTTAAAATGGCAGCATCTCCACCATGTGCTAGTTATTCATGCCAGATAATCATAAGGGTGGGGAGACACCAAGCTATGGATTCATGGGTGATTCAAGAGCTCTAAGCTCTGTGCACACATCTCCTGCAAGCACACCTGCGCTCTACTTGTGGCACGAATCTGTAGAAGACTGATAGGCAGGCCAATCTGTCAGTACTTTTTTTTTTTTGCAACATCCAAGTCATATTCATTGCCTTGTTTGGTCAGAGTAAGGTCCAGTTCGCTAGCATTCTGTTTGCAACAGAAGCTCTACTATCCTCCACATACTAAGCAAGCCTTCTACCATTTCAGCTGATCCTCACAACTATAAAGGTTTAAAGCTATACTATCACCCTGAACAGCGTTGCCTTGGGATTTGAACCTGTGACATCTCTCCCCTGAAGCAAGGATCATATCTGGAGCCCAGGTATGAGGAGCCTGTGGGCCTCCAAATGTTCCTAGATCTCAGCTCCCATCATCCCTGACCAGAGGTCATGCTGGTTGAGACAGAGGGGAGTTGGAGTCCAGAAGCATCTGCAGGGCCACAGGTTCACTAATCTCAGCTCCGTACCAACAAGTATGGACTAGTAGGTGGTATACAATGCTAATCCTACTCAGAGTAGACCCACCAAAGTTAATAGCCATGACTAACTTAGGTTCATTCATTTCAGTGACTCTACCCGTGATCCTGCCCTTCCCTGTATATTTTAGTATGATATACACCTTCTATAAAGCGGTTCTAAAAACACTGTTCTCTAATTTCTGTGGTAGCAAGAGGTCAACCCCTGTCATGCTACTTAGAATCCAATATTCCAGATTCCCCAACAAACCTTGTAACTGATTTTTTCCCTTTCCTATACCACCTCTGAAGATTTGAAAGCAACTTGTTTTAAATACCTCAGAAAAAAAAGTGCGTGTTCTTTTCACCAAACGCAGCCGAGTCACTCCATGTAATGCACCAGAAGTCACTTGTATGCCAACAGTCATAGTACACTGCGAGGAACAGTGACTTTTAGAATGGAATCAGGTAAGACGGGAGCAAAGATTTTATTGTCACTCTGAAATGTTCCATGCTATGAAACTATTACATCTACTTGCAAAAACTGCAAGGAAACTGAGGGTGCTCACACATCCTCAAATTGATAAAAAGTAGGCAGGCAGGAAGAAGCTAGGCAATTTCTGATTAGGCTAGTGCTTGGAAAATGGGCTACCTGACCTAGAGAAGGCTTTGATCTTCAACTGAACCTTTGTGATTGATGGGTGGATCTCTGAAAACCCCTGAAATGGGTGGGTGGACCTTCGCTGACTCTGAATCCATGTCTTAGCCAATCAGAGGGATTGAAAGGAGGAACCTGAAGTTCTGAATGCCAAGGCTTCATTCCAACAGAATGCAAGGGTAGTCTTTTAAAAGACAAATAAAAAACAAAACCTGAACACAATCAGCTGTTTGGCAAGAAAGAGAGAACAGAAACTAGCTCCCCATTCCAAACAACTAGTCATCTTTTAAAAGGGGGGTGGCGGCTCCATGCACTGTTTTGACTGTCGGATCAGGAAAAGGGAGCATATGCACAGGACTTGTTTTTGCATGTGGTTTTTCTCATTCAGCCATAGATGCTCACACAGAACCTCTTCCTGTGCATGTATGCCCCTTAGTTGGATGAGGGTGATGATCAATCTCATGTTGTACTTTATTATTTCAAACCAATCTCCCTGTTGTTTCTGCAGATAGAAAGAAGAAACTGCTTTTGGACTCTCTTTCACTGTAGAGTGGGCCTGTTTACAATGTGCATGTTTGCCAGACACAGTTGCTACCAGCTGTCACTGTATTTCACAGTGATAACTAGAAACCCAACTATCTGGAATGAGCAAAACTGACACAGCCCCATTTCAATAAGGAAATCAAGGCTTGGAACTGTGGTAGACCTGGCTGGATATGGACAAAACAACCACCCGCTATTTGTTTGATGAGCTCTGCTCTGCCCTCTCTACATGGGAGCCAACATGGTTAAAGAATTAATTTTCTGCAAGATTAGGATGCCTTTAATGCTTTCTCGTGGAAAAAGTGGGACCTGTTTGCTGAATTATGCAGAGTGGGAACAGTTTTGGGGAAGAGAATACATTGCAGGCTTTTTGTGTCATATGCAACTTTAGCCTTGCAAATAAGCCCAGGAAAGTTACTGGCCCACAAAAAATGCTATAAGCTTGTCTATCCACACAGATGAATCATTTGTAGCACATCAAAGACCTGAAAGAAAATAAGAACCAACTCTTTCCTAATTTTCCTAATTTGCTAATCCTTTCCTGGTCACTCATCGGAAGGCAATTTTGTCTCATCAGAGGCAACCAGACAAATGGCTATTTATAAGTCTGCTGGGCAAAGCAAAACAAATCCAGTGCCGGGGAGGAGGAGAATCCACCACTGAATCCAAAGATCTGCCAGCTTGGGCCAGCCAGAGCAGAACATAAGGGATGGGGTGTGTTGTTGTTTTTAACTACAGGTATGTGCAAATTTGGAGTTGTCCATTAAGTCTTTCCAGTGCTGGACAGGGGTTTGGATTGCCCCCTTAGTCTCACTGAAATGAACAGGGGCGAAAAAGGACACAGTAGTTATTAAGACTGTCAATTGTGATTAAAACTGTGTTAGGCAAGACTTATCTCCAAAGCGGCAGCCTGCATCCCCAAACGGCCATGGAAAAGACTACTATCTCCCTAATACCACCTTGCTGCAATGGCCACTATAAACTCATTATACAAAGTTAGGACTGCCTTAGGGTCCAAATATATAGAAATTACATGCACACATCACTTAGCTCCCAGACACTCTAGTACTTGACCAGAATTTGCAATGGAATGCCAACATTTCTAACTCTTATTTTAAAAAAATGTTCCATTGGACATACTTGAATGCTTCTCTCTCTCTATGCTAAATGCAGCCTTGCTGGAGGAGAGATTTAGATGGGGCGGGGGAGGAGTGCCAATTTCCTACCTCCTGGAGCTCCTCTTAAGACACAGAAAGGAAACATCTAGGTCTGTCCTCCAGATTAGGGATGGGGAAGCTGTGGACTGCCAAATGCTGTTGGACTCCTACTCCCATCAGTCCCAGGCAGCATGGCCAATGGTCAGGAATGATGGGAGCTGTAGTCCAGCAACATCTGGAGGGCTACAGGTTCCTCACCACTGCTCCAAATGCTGGGAAAGTCATGCACACATCAACATCACACATAGTTTGGCTCTTATGTTTCTGTTGACTGGGAAATATGGGAGAAGCTGCAAATAGTTTTATTTTCCTGCAGCAGGTGGAGAAGTGTGGGTGGAGCTGCCTGAGCCATCACCATCAAGCCTTGCTGCTCTGGAGCTCAATTAAAACATTCTGGACTCACCCTCCTAATCCACATGCAATCCTAAGGCATGAGTACTTGAAAGTAGGTGCTACTAAAACATGGTTTGAAACCATTATTAGAACAAATTTGGATTTTAAAGAATTTAGGCCAGTGGTTTCCCCAACTTTTTTTCCTCACACAGCACTTGAAAACTGTTGATGGTCTTTGGGCACCACTTAATGATTTTTCTGCCTGCTGTAGCAAATGTGCTGTGCTAGATGCTGCATGATTAACTGGGCTCCTTCTAGGAGGGCGGGTGGGATATAAATTTAATAAACAAACTATTTTTATTGCTTCATTTATTTCTTTTATTGCATTTTATTGTAATACCATTTGCAGTGCATAGAATTCAAATGGTAGCACAGTAAAAAAAAAAGGCAGTAAAATTAAAAATCGACATCTATATTTAATGCACACATGTCACAGACCACCTGAAGTTCGTGGAGCACTGGTGGTCCACAGACCACAGTTTGGGATCCTCTCTGGTTTAGGCTGTAATCCTATTCACACACTGAAGTCAAGGGAACTTTGCAAAGGATTTGCAGTAGAGAGAGAAAGAGTTTTCTTTTATTTGGTATTTTTCTAAATGCACCCTTCCTTCCTCAACAAACTAAACCTCTCTAAGGGGGAAGACAGCCAGGAATAATCACACAGAACGCATTGCGAATCGTATACATACGTATTTGGTTGCTTAATACGCTGCATGGCCTTATCTGTAGTTTCCCTAACGAGCCTCACCTTCGCCAACATACCGCTTTAAGTAGAACGGACAGTAACCAATCAGTGAAAAGAGAGCAAATGACGTCCCCCTTCTGCAATTCAGCTCGATGGCTCAGATATCCATCGTCTGTCTTCAATCCATCTCAGCCCTGAGAACATAAATATTTGGCTGCTGCCCTCTAGCGTTCTTGCTTTTAATTGTCATCACATTTTTCAGGTTTTAGCTCCCCCCCCCCACGCTTCCTTCTTCTAGATTGGACATCTTTAAAAAGAGGATTTTGGCTCAAGGAACAACCTCCCTGTTTTCAAATATGCAGGTGTATTAGGCCAATATAACATTTTAGGCACGTTAGACACACACAGAAGTGATGAAACTATTTAAACTAGGGGTTTTTGTTTCAATGCTTTATTTAAAAAATTCCTTGAATTTGCTGCCACAGACTAACACATTCCCCACCCAGAAAAAGGGAAGGGGAGGTGTAGGTTAGACTGCCTCTTTAAAAATAATAATCGAATATTTGGCTACTCAGAGCCAGAGTCCAGCATTTTTCATGGAAACCAAGTTTCAGTGGATCTAGAGATGAGCCTAGTAGAGTTTGGCTCTAGTTACTTAAGGCAGGGAAGGGAAAATACCTTGGGCCAGTCACAGCCTCTCAACCTAGACTACCTCACAGGGTTGTTGTGAGGATAAAATGGAAGAGAACCATATGCGCCACCTTGAGCTCCTGGCTTGGAGGAAAGGTGGGATATAAATGCAATAAATAAATAATAATTGGATGAACATGCATGCGCAAACTAGCTCTTTTGTCTTAGCCTGTTAAAGTAACACTACAATTTCTAGCCCACATTGGTTGGCAGTTTGGTTTTTAGATTTTTTTTGTAACAATGCAAGTCCCAACGTGTGACAAATTGGATCCATTTAAGAACAAGGTATAGTTTTAGGGCTGCTTTTCCTTGAAGTGATTAGGTTATGTAAGAGGCATTAGGAGTCCAAAAGTAGCACTTGACTGTTCTTTTCCTGTGAATCCCTTTGTGTGATTTGCTTTTGTTTTGAAGCTGCAGTAGTGCTTTCTTTGTAAAAGAGCCACAGCTCAGTGGTAGTGCATCTGTTTTGTGTGAAGATGTCAGGTTCAATCCTTGGCATCTGCAGATAAGGCTGGGAGAGACAGCAGCCTGAAACCCTGGCGAGCCGCTGCCACTCAGTACAGGCACTATTGAGCTAGATGGATGGTATAAGGCTGCTTCCTGTGTTCTTATGGCTCATTCCTGTATGAAAACATTTCTGAGAAGGGTACATGCAACAAATGGTTTAGCCTCTGTGTCTGCCATGGAAGCATATACATTGCTGCTACCACTCTTCCGCCTATTTGTAACACCACCTTTAGGCTATGTGCCATACTTACTTAACCTGACCTATTTGCTTGAGAGTCTTTGCCAAGTTCCTTTTTGTTTGTTCCACCCCATTGCCCCATCCAACAACTGGAGACATTTAAACACCTGTGCCTGTTTTACAAATGAAACTACAAATGTTATCAGAGAAGTTAAGCAGCAGCATGCTAGTTAGTGCCCAACAAATAATTTCACAGCCTTTTGATCGCTGGGGCGCAGATTTACCCATCTCATTTAAGACTAGACTTAGGAGTAAAGTAAAGATGTATTCAACATCAGATTTGCCGAGTTCGACAGTGGCCCCTCTTGCAGCATCATGAGTGTGCCCCAACACATTTAGGAATTACTATACTAGCAGTACATTTACCTTTGGTAAATGGTGAGGTATGAAAGAACAGATTATTCTTGCTGGACTCATCACTGAGGCACTGCCGTTTTCCTTTGTGGTGCTCAATGTTCACAAATCAAATTCTGAAATTACGCTGCAATTGTTTATATCCTTTCCTTAACTGAAGTGAGATTTCGACATGAAGCGGAATTCATTCCTCATTTTGCTCAAAATGTTGCTTCATCGTTAGCCTTGGACCCAAAGAGAATCAATTGTGTGGCATTTCTAATGACCAGATCCTTGGGGGAAAGGGACTTCCTAGGGAAGCACTGCAAGAAAACCAGTGGAGAACTTCAGGCCCACGTCTCTTTTTCCATACATTTGTACACCATCTTCCATTATTAATGTAGCCCTGTGCTACTTCTGTTCAGGTCCTTGATCCATCTTCAACAAAGTTTAGAGCACGCTTCACATAGTTTGCCCACACGCATAAGCAGAGCATAGGAAAATGCCTGCCAAGAGACACAAAGGCAGCCTTCAGCTCAAATGAGCACGTACACCATTTTCTGTAATTGAACCTAATACTTTTCAGTATCCACAGAACAGAACTGCTGTCAGACCTAATGCTACAGAGATCCTGTGTTTAATATAAAGATGGAGGATTTTGGTTTGGCCCGCAGTTTGGTGTAATGTTCCCTCCTTTGTCTCATGGAGCCAGTCTTTGGAACAGAATGTAGATCTGCAGTTTAGTGTGTAGATCTACAACCATTTCCAAGGACTGGTTTTATTATTATTACTACATTTATTTTATTTATACCCCGCCTTTCGGCCAAAGGCCCTCAAGGCGGCTTACAAGAAAAATAATATTGTACTTCAGAGGTGGACTGGGGGCTGCATTATATTTTTTCTTGCTTTAACTTCATGAAGCTGCTTAGAGGAGCTTCAAAATACAGAAGTTCTGCCACACTGGGTAAACATGCTTCCCATTTAATTATATGTATTGTATATACAAAAAAGATAGCCACCCGCATCAGTATGGGGGCAACCACCTTTTCATAAGCACAACAGTCCTTTGGATGTATACCTGCACCATTTAAAGAAATATTTTCACTGGCCACACTTTGCAGCTGTTCTAAGCAGCCTTACACTGTTAAAGGATGTCTCTGTTGGTCCTTCTGGATCTTTCAGCAGCGTTTGACATGATTGACCATGACATTCTCTTGGGCCGCCTCTCTGAGATGGGCTTACGGGGCACTGTCTTTCAGTGGCTCTGCTCTTTCTTGGAGGACAGATCTCAGAGAGTACTGCTTGGGGATTTTAGTTCTGATCCCTGGCCGTTGTCATGCGGAGTACCACAAGGCTCGGTGCTTTCACCGATGCTATTCAATATTTATATGAAGCCGCTAGGTGAGATCATCCGGAGTTTTGGAATTCGATTTCACCAATATGCTGATGACACCCAGCTTTATTTTTCCTTCCCTCCGGATATGAGAGATGCTATCCTCCCCTTAAATAAATGTCTAACAGCAGTTAAAACCTGGATGATGCAGAACAAACTGAAATTGAACCCAGATAAAACAGAGGTGCTGGTGGTTGGGGACCGAACCAAGTTGGAAATAGGGAATGTACCATCATTTGACGGAACTTTACTCCCTTTAAAGACCCAGGTTCGTAGTCTGGGTGTGCTTCTAGATTCAGCCTTGACTTTGGAGGCCCATGTTTTAGCAACTTCCAGAAGCGCTTTGGCCCGCCTAAAACTCGTTCGCCAACTGCGCCCCTTTCTGGAGCTAACCACGGTCACTCATGCCTTGGTTACGTCTAAGTTAGATTATTGTAATTCACTTTACACAGGACTTCCTCTTAAAACACTTCATCAACTGAAACTAGTCCAAAGAGCAGCTGCCAGGATGTTAACAGGAGCGAGTTGGCGAGCCCACACTACCCCACTCCTAAAACAACGACACTGGCTCCCAATTTCTTATCGAATTCAGTTTAAAATTTTGATGTTAACATTTAGAGCGTTATCTGGCTCAGGCCCTAGTTACCTATCAAATCGTTTCTCATTTTATGAACCTGCTCATCCCCTAAGATCTTCATCAGACCCTGGCCTTAATATTCCTTCCTTTTCTCAAATTCATCGGACTGGCATTAGGAATAAATCTTTTTCAGTGCTAGCTCCAACTCTTTGGAACTCTCTTCTGCAGGAAATTCGTTTTTCCCCATCTTTGATTAGTTTTCGTCGGCAAGTTAAGACCTTTTTATTTCGGTTAGCTTTTGAAGTATAATGTGAGAGATAATTGTTTTTATATATTGTTATATTGTATAATTTGTTTATATTATGTTATTGTTTTTGCCGCTTAGAATTCTTTGGAACTGAAGCGGGATATAAACTTTTTAAATAAATTAATAAAGCAAGGAGAAAAAGCCCTCATTCTACCACGTTATTCCTCCTGAATTTACTGGTGACTGTTTTTAATGCACAGATTCTTTTTAGATTTGCCTAGGTGGAACATACTTTAATGTCCAAAGGTAACTACAGAGGGAGACAGACTGGGATAGATTCAGTCATTCCTAACTTAATTACCGCTACACTTCAATGCTTACATTTCTCAATTGGGGGTAGTTCTTGTACTAACCTTCCTCTTCCATTTTAAGATCGAACATGGGGAGTTTCCAAATATAAGCCTCAAGGCCCCAGTGTCCAACATGCATAGGGATTCAAGTGTCTTAGGGAAGTGGTTGTATTATGTGATGGAATAGGAGAATATGCTTGTGTGCTGAAAACAGGGAAGTAGAGTGGTTGCATCACATTTTGTCATTTGTCATGTGAAAACTTGAATGCTTTGACAAAGAAAAAATAGAAACAATGCAAAGTGAATAATTTATTAGATCTTTAATTGAAATATTTTTCACATCTGCTATGTGACTCGCTGCAAGGCCCTCATTGTTTAAAAGTACAGAACACACCTAAGGTTAACAGAGTATTGTGTTGAGTTTTAAATACATGTTAAATGCTTTTACGCACTGTTGAATAGTTCAGCTGATCATGCATCTTCTTCCCAGAGCTTGAAAGACATGGAACTCAAAACGAACCTGGAATGATTTAAAGGTGCATTAAACGACACATCTTCTTCAACTAGAAAGCTTAAAGTTTTGGCTAACGATTAAAAACTGAGGCTTAGTTAAAGAGATTTTGTAAGCAGAATACTGCTCACAGGATGCTCACATTACAAGTAGGGGCAGGGTGGCATTTTTTACTGATTCTTTCTTCCTTCAGAACCTCCTTCCTACCTGGTTAAGCTGCTCCAGAGGGTTGGATGACTCCTAAGAACAGCATGGAATGGGGGGAGGGGGGTTGGAGGAAAGTCAATGAAAATTGCTTTCCACATCCCATCAGGAGCCTCCACTGGACTGCAGTTCTTTCTGTAAAAGGGAAGGAGCCCATCCTTTTGCAGAAGGGGAAGTTCAATCCTGAGTACTAAGTGATCGAACCCTAAGACTGTGTCTGGAACAGCTAGATTTTACTGTATTGCCTAGAGAAGAGAGCACTAGCCTAGGGGCAAGTTAGGAAGAAGCAAGACGAGCTAACGTGAAGATTACAAATTTAATTTGCTCCATTTATACTGTTTCATCCGCTGTTTTCTATCCAATATGAGAGACAAAAAATAAACAAACAATAGCTAAACTATAGGTTCATAATGAAAGTATCATATTACTTTACTATGGGCACCCTATTTTTCCCAGTGGTCATTATGAAATTGGAAGACTGCATGGTGTAATTTAAATATATAGTTGAGGTCAGATCTTCAGTTGGTAAACAGCATTTAAAACTCTACCGACGTAAGCAGAGTAGTTTACACTTGCTGAAGGTCTGGCAGCCCAAATTGTGCTGCTCAATATAAGAAATAATCTTAAAAAAAGTAATTCCTAGAAACATCCATGGGTACCCTGGTAAATAAGCTCAGGTTAGTAAAGTGACAAATTGCATTACTGGGGATCTAGTAGTTGCCCACCTAATGCAATACTAGAGAAGAACTCTAGAACTTTTTACCAGAAAAAAAAAATATATATATATATATATACACAAAAAAAGGATACAACAGGAAAGGATACACTTTGCATGACACAGAATTATTGCAGTATTTACGCAGGAATGTTTCTAAAGAAGAACAGCAGAATGTGGTTTAATCCTTTAATTCTCTGTTACAGTTTTCATTCTTTAGACTGCCTATTTTAAAATAGTGGTCTTTTTTTTAATCTTCAGACTAAACACAACAGGAAAATGTGTAACAACTGAATAGAAAACAATAAATACAGTATTAACTATTCTATAAGTACAAAGCCAGAGCACACAACAGACTTTTTGCTATTTTTAAAAGCTAAGTATTTTTGTCTCTAGTGTAGCCGTCAAAGAAGGCTCTCTGGTAGAAGCTAGCCAATACCTCCATATCTGTGCTATAATATGTTGGTACGGTCTGGCTCCAACTCTGCTGCCTATCCAGCTATACCAAATATATCTATTCAAAATGTTTTCAGTGAAATGAGGCATCACGAACCCCCTCATCAGAGGACAACTTTTGCCTGCTACTTTGCACTCTTTTAACATAAGCACAGAAATACAAATTGGGAAAGAGCAATTTTCATCACATTCATCTTCCTTGAACAGGGCATACTTCCTGCCTATGGCATCACGCAGCACACTTTTTATTTTGGTGAGATCAGGGGAGGAGAGAGGATTTCCTTACACTGATCCTTGAAGAGGGACAACCTTAGAATTGAGGAAGGCAACAGGGGCTTGCCTCTACTTTTATGCTGGCTCTTGGAGGTGCTTGGCCCACCTTCAAAGCTCAACAGGAAGTCACAATCAAGAATCTACCCCTCTCCCAAAGTGTAGTTGAATGGCCAAAGGGTACTTGGCAAGCACACTTTTTAGCTGGTTACCAAGCCTATAAAACCCTGGAAATACGACATATCCATCTTTAAAAAGTTTCTGCAATGCATAGGATACATTATTTTCACCTGTAGCTAGCTTTGCTATTAAAAAAAACCACTGACAGCAATTATATAATCATTTTCACTTAGAATATATAGTTATGGAGGTCAAAACACAACAGAATGCAATTTGATTTATAAATGTTAAACTTGAACAAGATCTTCAACCTGTAATTTTCCAGTTAATAATCATAATAAATTCTACCTTACAGGCTAGAATCTAAAAACAAACGTTTTGGTCATGGAATGTATTGAGGAAAACTCTCAAAACCAGGGCAATGCTTGGATATGCTTTCAGATGGCCATCTGTGTAACATTGTACATTCAAGCGAGACTGAATTGATTAGATGCATCTTTTTTATATGCATGGGCATCTGCATCTAAGGCACCTGCTGTTATTTATGTACAAATCACATCTTCCAGAACCACTTTCAAAACATGCAATGTCATAAATGACAAAGCCATTCAAGTAGTATTTTTACAATTAAAAGTTTTAAATAGCCTAGGAGAATAACAACCTGATGTTAAAAGATAACAGTTGTAGGCACCAGGCAAGCCTTTCTGGGAGAGAGTGCCAAGTGCAGGACACAAGTAACAACTCCATCTAGATCAGGGCCAGAGATTCCACTGTTCTAGGATAGCCGTGGAAGAGACACCAAAAGGACTGGTTCGTTTGTGATCTGACATTCGATAACTAACAATACAATGCATGCAAAGGATTACAAAAAAATCTCAGCCAGATATAAAAATGTGCTGCTGTGTTGATCAAGCAGAAGTTATTAAACTAGCTCCTACTGGTGCCAGGAACTAGGCCTATTTGTGACCAGTATAGTAAACCTGTGTCTGGACCATACCACCTCACACACACACTGATGGAATCTTCCTCAACAAAAAGAAGATTCCTCTTGCACATAAATAAATAAATTTATTATTAAATTTATATCTTGCCCTTCCTCCCAAAATGCACCGAGGACAGCAAACAACAAATGGTAAAACACTAAAAACATCTTAAAAACAATTCCAATACAGATTCAAAATACCTTAAAAAACAATTCCAAAACAAATTCAGATGGCAATAAAATTAGAGTATCAGGAAGAATGCTAGGGTGGAACCCTTCTTTCTATCTAGATTTTTACATCAAGCAAGTAATACAGAAGAGCATTCAATAATCTAAGCCCCTCACCGGCAATATGAAGTGGTACAATTCAGATACATACAGGTTTACCACCTCAGAGGTAGTAGAGCCATAGTCTCTGTAATTTTCTAAAAAAATTATGAAGACAAAACAGAATACAAAAGAGTGACTTACCTTCAAGGTCTTTTCGCCTTATCGTTTTTTCTTCTCTTCTTTGGAATCCAGCTTTGGTCTTGCCGATCGAGCAAATTGCTTGGATTTTATTAAGGAAGAAAAGTCTAAAGGTAAGTGTTAGCAAGAACAATGTATAAGCAGCAGAAAATTGTGCAAGAAACAAAGACTACGGGACATAAATATGTTACAAAATTATGGTATTTCTTATCTTAGTGTTCATTTATTAAAATTAAAAAATTGATCAGTTGTTGAATAAACTGATCAAGAAATGGAGAAAATCCATCTCAATTTGTCTTCTTAGCACTACAAATAAAAAGTTAAAAGAATTGTTGCTACGTTGATACAACCAAAAGCAGGAGGGGTAATAACATCTGCAATTATCTGAATAATTAAATTTTAAAGTTTTAGTTCCTTTAACTTCTAAATACTATTGTTGTTGTTGTTGTTGTTATGTGTCTTCAAGTCGAATACAATTTATGGCAACCCTAGGAATCAGTGACCTCCAAAAGCATCTGTCATGAACCACCCTGTTCAGATCTTATAAGTTCAGGTCTGTGGCTTCCTTTATGGAATCAATCCATCTCGTTTGGCCTTCCTCTTTTTCTACTCTCTTCTGTTTTTCCCAGCATTACTGTCTTCTCTAGTGAATCATGGCTTCTCATGATGTGTCCAAAGTATGATAACCTCCGTTTCATCATTTTAGCTTCTAGTGATAGTTCTGGTTTAATTTGTTCTAACACCCAATTATTTGTCAGTTTTGTGCATGCCACTGAAGCTTAGGTGGAGAAAGGAAACTTAGTTACTATAGGAACTAGAAACTTAGCAAAACTTTACTGCCCTTCTAATTGGTGTAGAGGTGTGGGGGGGGAGTTGGAGGAGTATATCTAAGTGAAGCAGGCAAGCCCTGGTCCACACATAATGCTATGCTGAGCTTTGTGCTCTGTCCTCCTGCAGACAGGCAAGGTAGAGTAAAGCAAGAGAGATTGAGCAGGGTGCACCAGCATACTTTCATTCATGATAAGCTATAGATTATTTCTGACTATGGCTTACTGCAGAGTGGGGAAACCTGTGGCCCTCCAGATATTGTTGAACTACAACTCCCATCATTACTTACCATTGGCCATTCTGGCTGGGGCTGATGGGAACTGGAGTCCAACATCTGGAGGGCCAGAGGTTCACCAGCCCCAGCTTAGTGTTATGTCCAAACTGGGCTAGTAACTGTTTAATCACCGCGTTTCAAACTTTTTAGACAAAAATTAATTAGTTGATGGTTTAATCATGGACCGATGCCTTGATTTTCAACCCATGCCCAGTTGCCTCTCCACTCAACCCAGTACGAGTTGACTGTAAAGACGACCATAGGAGACAAAGTTAGCTGACTGTTTTAGTGAAGACAGCTAGGAAAACGAAGGTGTTCCTTTGGTGACAGCAGAGACAACCACAGAAGGGCGAATAGTAGGCTAAATTAGCTGGTTTGTTCCTAGAACATAAATGGGGAGAAATAATAGGCAAAGAAACCTCATCACCTCATCACCTCTGGGCATGTACAAGACGAAAAACAAGTATCTGAAAACAGATCTACGATTCACTGAAAATGAACCAAATCTTTTGGGGGAAAGGATACAACCACCATGGGTTTGTCAAACAAAATATATCCATTTACTTCTTTCAAAGCCTTTGCAGCTGCCTTTTCATTAGGAAGCCCAATAAATGCTTGTCCTTTCATGCGACCTTCTTTCATTAAGCGTATATCAAACCTAGGATAAATCAAAAGACAGAAATGCTTCAGTTTTTCAGTTCCCCAGTATGTATCCCAATAAGTGAAGGAACCATGATTTGTTTAATAGTTATCTCAGTTCACATATCAAGAGTCAACAGAACTACACGCAAAGGGAAACAGCTACTAGTTTCATCGCCACCTAGAAGAGCCCTACTATATAAATAGTCTGCCCAGGCCAAGGTTCCTACAAGCTTCTGATAAAATATGGGCATGATTTAATGTTCTACTGAAAGTTGATACACAGCATTCTTCAGTTGACACATATCTCCTTTTCCTCCGTGTCCCCAATTTGCAAATCTTTGTTCCCTTATTCTTATCCATCTTCCCCATTCTTCGAATTCCTTCTGTGGTCTACAGTATTCTTACTTCTTCCGTGTCCTATTTTGTTTCCAGTGCATCATTTGTCCCTCTCCACAATCTCTTTTCCTCTGCCACATTTCTTCTACTCAATCCTCGTCACACCGCCTTATCCCTCTATTGCCACAAGAATTCCTACAGTATAACCCCTTCCCAAGTCTTTCTTCCTTCATACCACTCCTCTCAGTCCTTGATGTTTTATTATCGTCTAGAATCTTCATTATATCCTGAAGCTAAAGAGAGGGGCGGTGCCAGGGGGAATCCTCTACTGGAAAATGGGTGGAAACATACAAGTTAATTTGGCTCACCCAGTTAAGAGCAGCTCAATCTATGGACAAAACCACCCAGCCATCACTTACATTATACGTTCAGTTTCTGATGAAAAGTTCACATATCTTCCAAATATAAACTTCAAGTCCTGGGATTAAAATAAAAGCACAGCAAAAAATGTTAGCAACCCTGTCAAAAGAACCAGTCACATTGTGTTTAATTCCTACTTACCATTTCCTGAACTTGTTTAGATAGATTCTTCACATAAATTCTACAGTTCGGCTCACCAGGCTCATAATTTCTGAAGACAGATAGGGTTTGCATTTCTTGGGCACAGAAAAAGGAAGTATATTTGTAATCTCCATTGTAGACAATATCCTTACTTAAATCTTTAAATCTGATTCTCAATAGAACGTATGGATTATGCCAAATATCCAAATCAATTGAGCAATATATTCAAACAAGCTCAGCACATTTTAATAAAGCATCTACAACACCTGCTATAAAAACATTAGCCATAATAAAGTCACCTTTTCTAGAGACTCTGCCCTTTTCTAGCTTTCTTTTAGAAACAAATTCTGAAGGTATTTCATCATCATCATCATCATCATCATCTTCCTCCTCCATTTCCTCTTTATGATTGGAACTGGGAGCAGGGAAGATTTTTCCAAACCCTGCATTAGATATTTCATCAAGTGCTGCATAAATGTCTAAGTAAAACAAACAAAGAACATTTAATTGGGATATGATACTGAGGCATAAGTGACACCAGCCAAATTAAATACCAGATATATGCTACAATCCAGTGTAGATTTAACATGTTTAAGCTCAGTGATGTCAGTATTTAAGTCTGTGTTGGACTATCTTCATTGTTAGTAAAATAGCGAATGTAGCATCGTAAAAGGACCAAAAACAAAGGCTACATTGAGACACTCAGAATTCAACAGAAATTTACATTGGAATGTACATCTGCAATTCTCAACAGTCTTGCAGATGAAAAATCTCATCATACCTACGGAACAATGAATGGAAATAGCTTCAACAAGCATGATGCCAGCTCTAAATTATAATACTTAGCATTTATATCACATATTAGAATGTTCAAATACAAGTCATTACTATTATTTTCTCCATAATGCATATGGGCACTCAGAGAGAGTGATTTGCCTAAGGCCAACTAGGGCGTTCACAAAAAGAGACAAACTAGGCAACTTCCTGATTTGTAGCTCAGGCAGTAGCCTTATACACACTTACCTGGGAGTAAATCCCATTTAACACAATCCTATGCAGGTCTACTTGGAAGTCCCATTGAATTCAATGGCCCTTCTAAGTAGACATGCATAGAATTGAGTTAAATATCTCAGCCACCACATCACCCTTGCTGCCAACTATAACACTCCTTACCATGTAACTTTTACATATATAGATACATATTGCATACCATCATTGTGCTCCTTCTCCAGGCTTTTCTGAAGAATGCCAGGGGTCTCTGGAGAAAAGTGAAATTCAATTTTTTTGAAACCTACAGTCTGCGGCTGCTCAAACACATCTGAAGGTGACAGTGCCGGATGCATATTACTGTTGAAAGCACAACATTAAGTTCATTTAAAATTTCTTTACAGAATGAATTTCCACATGCATTTATTCTTGAATAATTTTAAATTTCTTTAAAGGGATTTTTAGTCAAACTGCCTTTTCAGCAACTTTTTCTGTTTTAAATGGTACGATTGCAGGTAGTCTAAAAGCAATGTAACTCTTTAAAACATCTAGCAACTTCTTTTGATACTTTGTTTTTTTACTTGGCTTTGTGTACTATAAAATCATATGGAAAAGCAGACAGCCAGTTCTTAAATTAAAATTACTGAAGAAGTTACTTTGATTTCAAAAGGTCACTGTTCAACCAAATGAGAAACATAACTTTTATTCATTGTGTATGAATAAATACTGGGGTACCATTTCTCATAACATAATGATGTTATAAAGAGTTCAGTCTCACACGTTTGCACTAGCTAAACAAAATCCTAAGAGTTTAAGGGAAATGAAAAATATATGTAAAGCAGTGGTTCCCAACCTTTATGAGCATGGGACCCCCTTTATAAGCTCAAAAAAATTGTTACCCCCCACACACACTAATTGAAAACATGGTGTATGGCAAAATCACATCTCAAATATCCCTTTCCATAAAAACCTCCCTGCAGACATGAGGGTGTTTCTTTCTTTTCTTAATGCAAAGGTTCATCAAATTGGTATCCCCTCCCCCCACACACATAATCTGAAGATGAACAGTCCTGTTTCCCAACACCAGTAGGTTACAGTGTTGGTCTAAGATCCAGGTTCACATTCCCATCCAGCCATGAAACCCACTGGGTGACCTTGAACCAGACAGAGTCTCTCAGCCTGTCCTATCTCATAGGGTTGGTGTGAGGATAAAATGGAAAGTGGGGGGGGACAACTATGTGCACCACCTTGAGCAATTTGGACTAAAGGTGGGATATTATTGCAATTAAATAAATACATTTCAGCTGTGGTATGTTAACCCCCGCCTCAGCCAACCTGCTGAGGTTTTTAAATTAATAACAATAATAATATTAAAGAAGCAGCAATGTGGCAGTGGTGGGGAAGCTAGATTGTGAAGACAAAAGGGTGGATAGACTGAATAGGGCGAGTTAGTGCTTTTAGGCCTTGGGATGATCATCAGAACTGATGACTTGGTTAGCATACACTTGGGGAATGAGAACAGAGCAGAAGACAGATCAGCGCTTGCACACACACAAACACACCTGCCCCTCCTGCAAGTATCTGCAGACATGTGTGCATTTGGGCACATGGGAGGGAGGAAGCCCTCACCTGCCGCAGCCTCTTGGAGAGACTGGGGGAGGCAGAGTGTAGGTGGAAGAAAGGGGGGATGCTGGCACACACACTTAGCCTCAGAGATGGGGGGTGAGCAAGTCCTGAGCTTCCTTACTGCTCCTTGGCTCTGTCTGGGCTGAAGGCGAGATCTGGGCAGTCTCACAAATAAGAATAATTTTTAAAAGGAGATGGCAGAGAATCAGGAGCCAAGAAAGGCAGACAGGCTAGCTGTCAGAAAGGAAGGGGGAAAGCATTATTTGCTTGCAGCCTTGCTCCTTTTTGCTTCATGAAAAGCCCTCGTCCTGAGTAAGGGTATCAGCAGCAGCAACAGCAGCAGGGCAAGGAGATGGGAGTTGGTTATAGTAATCCCCTCTTCTTCCTGTAGCTCCACCCTCAGCCTCCTCAGCATCCGCCACATTTTATAGGCAGAAGCCTGCCTTTGGCACACCCGAAAGATGCTCTGGCGCTTCAGCAAAAGTCCTCCCTTCTCGTTTGGAGCACGGGGGAGGTGTCGTCTGCAATGGCAGTGGGGAGCAGACCGTGTCCAGGGAATGAATGAGGACTTTTAAAACATAATAATTCATTTCTTTACTGTTTGCGGCCCCTCTGGATTACTTTGTGGCCCCCCTGCGAGTCATGGCACCCAAGCTGGGAACCACTGATGTAGAGTACATTATGATGCAATTTGACAATCTAAATGGTAGTAGAAAAGGGTAATACATTTTAAAGCAACTGTACCCCAGTTAGATTAAAAGGATTTTACTTTTTTAAAAGTTCAGGCCATCTGTTTTCCAGGTTTGGTTTTTGTCAAATAAGCTTAGGAAAAGTTATTGACCTTGATTCATAGATTTTTCAAGTGTAGCTTGATTTTAGGTTGTTTTTATCTGTTTTAATTATGTATTTTAAAACTATGTAACCCACCCTGGGACCTTTGAGTGAAGGGCAGGGGGAAAAATTAAACAACGACAGCACGGGTTACCCAAGAATATTTATGCACATCAGGTAAGATAGCCCTCCTCACCCACCCCCAACCACCAAAACGTGACTTCACACTGTCAAAACCTGTTAAGTCATCTGTTGATTAGGGGCTGCACATGAAGGCCTGATCTACCAAGCACCTCTCTGCACACTAGGGGGCTGGATGAGATATTTGTTCACCCCACACAGCACCCTTTGGGGAGTTGGATGGCATCCAGCAAAGACAGGCCTGCAAAGGACTGCTTTCATGCATGGATTGCCCTTGCTAGATTAGGCCACTACGCTACCCAGTTGTGATTCATTTTACAAGCAGCAAGGGTCCATCCTGTGCACTGTCTATCTCACACGACTCAACCTAAGACTTCTAAGAAGATGGAGCACGAGATACTTGTTATATGGCAACATCTGGTAATGCATACGTATGTCTACATTTGAAAAGACCCATTACAGCATTATGGTGAAGAGAACATGCCCTCAGCAGTTATGGAAGACATGACAAAATTCAGTACAGATCAAGACACTGTGGAGCTAGAACAATGGAGGATTTACCTCATTATCTCTTATGCTGTTATCTTTTTAGTGATAGTTCTCTGCTGATTTCACCATACATTTTAGGAATTAGCAGAGACTTTGATTTCTGCTAGAACGATCTCAACGCCCAAGCAAACTAACTTTTGTCTCTGTCAATAAGGTAATATGAAGCTATTGCAAAAAGGGTTGCTAAGCTTGCTACAGGCAAAATATATGAGTAGTATATCTGTAAGACTATTGTTCCTTACTGTGACAATATAGCGCTATTCACTTTCACAGAGTATGCTAATCTTATTTTTATTTGTTGAATATTTCTGATAGCCAAATTCAGCTTCAGTCAACAAATAGGAAATTCGGTCAAGATATTTAGTAGAAAGTGCAAACTAAGCAGTTATTACATGGCAATATTCTATATTAAATACTCATGTCAATACCTGTGGGGAGCAAGTAGGGAGATGTTTAATAAGTCTTTTATCTTTCTTCGTTTTCTTGTACGATGCTGCTTTGTTGATATCTGCCGTTTGGGTTGAAGGGTAGCTAATTCCATCAGTTTTGTAAATCTAAAAAGTAACATTGAATACATGCTATTATGTTATTATTAACATAATGATTATAATAGAAAAATGAGCTTTTTGATCAACATTAACAAAAATCAATCCTCAGTATTTTGTTTTTTGAAAGAAGAATCTCTTTGATAGATGTCTGGTTCAGACAAAAGGTGTTGGTTCTCCCACCCTGATCTGCTAGAGGGAAAAGTGAGGAGGAAGTAATTGGTCAAGCTCTCCACTTCCCTAAAATGATCCTGGCAAATGAAACAGAAGCAGTAGTAGCTGAACTGTACGCTCGTACATTTATTCACATGTAACATTTAACAAGTGTACAGTCTCTGTTATATACACATTTGCTGCCAGTAAAAGAAAATGGCTTCAATGACACTTATTAAATGTGTCATTGAAGCAATTCCCTTTTACTGGCAACAAGACAAGGCATGCTGGGTCTGTTATACTTCCTGAAACTTTCCTGTCAAGGCTTATATTCAACTTAAAGAGTTTTGGCAGAAAAGGAAATGTTTTATTATTTTCATTTTTCCTGCAGATGTTTAAGTTTTTAAAATTAAAACACCAACTGCTGCTGCTACAGCAAAGCCTCAGGCTCTCCCCGGGGAGGAAAACTAATTGCTCACAATCAGCTCCACGTGGACAGCATGCAGGAAGAGTCAACACGTCAACAAAAGACCTCTTTCTTCAGGGGACCAGTAGACGTGGTGATCACCACGTGTAGACTCTTTCTCAAGAGCAGATGAACCCAGGTACAGGGGGCTTGTACCCGGATTCAGAGTAACGTGTGAATACCCCTAAGGATACCAAGTCTTACAGGGAGTAACTGGCTGTGGAATATCACCAACCTTTCTTTTTCTTCTTCATCAGCACTTTCATACTCCGATTCATCTTTGCTTGATTCTTGACTGTCCTCTTCTTCCGGCAAAGGAGGCTCCTCAGGAGGCAAAGGTGGAATAGGTGGAGGCAACGGGATATATTCTTCATACTAAAGTAGAAATAAAACGCAAACAATCTGATATTTGAGTAACATTTGACAGTTCAAATGCAAGACCTATATATCAGATTTTAGAAGCAAAGGCATCTTAAACTACATACACAATGTTGCTTTTATTCACTACATTTCAAGCAATAAACTTTCATACCATGGGAGGTTGAGCAGTAAGTGGCCCAAAGGGAGGAGGAAGGTTCATTTTGTTCATAAGATGCAAAACCTGAAATGTAGCAATTGCAACTTAGTATTAATATAACACCCAAGTATTCAAAGTGTTTCGCATAAACATGCGTCTCATCCTTATAACCAATAATATTACCCCCATTTTTCAACTGCACCGAGAAACTGATTTCTTGCTACAATTCTTCAAGTATTGCACAGACACCAAAACATAGAAACTTGCAACATAAAACATAAACTTGTGTTTCTTACAGCCAACAGCGGAAAACTGTGCTATGAAGAACAAAATTATGGGACGCTCTCCACACACACAAAAATGGAATTCTACAAGTAAAATGTGTTATGCCAGCCTGGCAAAACCGGATTTACATATCTATCAAATGTGATTTATTTATGGATTTTTTTCTCAAAGAGGCAGGATGCTGGGTTAAAATAATTTGGTAATACAAGGGAATGTACTGACGATTATCATGACGACAGAAAGGGTGCAAAATCTTGAGCCACGTGTTAAAAACAATACTAAAACTAGTTTCAACATAAAAGAAAACATGGAATACAAGCTTACCACTGTAAAAGAATGGACCAAAGCAGAAATTTTAAAGAACTATATACTTTATCACTAAAGAAACAGATTCTGTATGGAACACATATTTTCTTACATTTATATCCCACCTTCTCCTACCATGGAATCCAACACACATGGAATACATGTGATTCCTAAGCAAGCCATCCATCCAGGCACTGACCAAACCCAGACCTGTATAGCTTGAGCAAGTTAGTGGTCTCATGTGCTTTCAGACCATACCTTGTAGTTTTGGTGTCTGAAAATAGTGCTCATGAAAATAGCGCCAAAGGTGAAAAAATAACTCTTGCTGAAAGAGATGCATAAGCTTTTTTGTAGTCAGTCACTTTCAAATTCATCAGTGCCACCACAAACTCAAATTTGAGCCTAGGGATGGATCATTTACAGTACAATCCTATACACGTCTACTAAAAAGCAAGCCCCATTGAGATCAATAGGGCTTTTTCCAGATAAATGGGCATAGGATTGCAGTTTTAGGGCCCCTTTGTTATTGCGCATTTATGATTATTTGTGCTCATGATGCCATCAGGGCAATAATATGAGATCCCACGTCCAATACTGTTTGGGCCTGCAAAGATTTTGGGGTGGTCACACTGCTTCATTTCCAATCAGTGCATATCCCATAGCAGCCTGCTGGAATTCTATATTTTTTTGTATCACTGACGTTTGTATTTTTGTTTATCCTTTTGCTGCACTATAGCCTCCCCATCCCTGAAAGCAATAATGTGGTAGCATTGGCGAAGCATCTCTGAACTAAAGCAGAATAAACCTACTACTAAAGCACTATTACTGTGTCAAGAACATGTAGCAGAACGCACCCACAAAAAAACACCATTCTGGAGGGGCCTTTAGTAAACCATTTACAATTGGTTAAAATAACAGTACAGCAATACCAGTAGAATATTTATATCTTGAATTCAAGTGAGAGAGGGATCTACACTTACCTGCACATAAAATTTAGGCACACTTGCCAAAGCATTTGCTATGTTGGTTAGAATTGCACTGGAGGGTGGGGGATATCGATATTTGAGGCAAGAATTTATAGGAAAAGTTAACCTGTGGGAGAAAGCAGCCAAGCTTAGTTAAAGAGACAGGAAAAAACCCACAAACATAAAACCTAACTTAAGAATTTATTAAACCAAAACCAGAGGTAAATACATAGAGCTTAAAAGCAGTGAACAAAGAAATCTTTAGCTCACAAACCAGCAATTCTACAATATCACAGACTTACCCTGAAGCACCTTAGAATTCATATATTTACTGATTCAGTAACTATATATCTGTCCTCCTCCATTTATTTATTTCATTCTTAAGCCCTCCTAAATCCCCAGCCAGGAACACCCTGCCAGGGTTCAAAGAACCATGTAAATAATTCCACTTACCCTAGGATTGTCATTGTCTTTCTTCAACGGAAGCCCCCAACACTACACAGCAAACAACTTTTTGAAACCAGGGGGAATTTCAAAGGCATATTGATCATAGAACTGTTTCACACACTCACAGTTGCTTTTAAGATCCCAGCCCATATAGAAATACCAGAAACCTCACATCCTAACACACCTCAGCAGACAGAAGTTTGTGGAACCCTCTGAAAATCAATAGTGTGGCAACCTTTTCAGCAGATAAGCCTCCTCTGGAGTTTACCACATCTAGTGCTAGACTTCAAGTGTTAGTCTAGGGATAGCTAATGTTGGCCCACCAGATGTTGTAGGACTGCAGCTCTGACTCTCCCTGACCATGGTCAATGGGAGTTGAAGGCCAACAACGACAACTGAAGAGCCACAGGTTAGCCACTTCTAGTCAGTTGTAGACAAAACATACTAAGAAAGGGGTAGCTTAGATAGTGATATAATTATAGGAGTAGAGAGGGTGTTGTCCAGTCTTGGATACAATATTTAAAAAGTATTACTGATTTCTCATGCATTTGCCTAAACATGCCCCACAGACTAGGATTCACCATAGCAATTTTTGTCCGCACAATCAGAACTCAAATACTAACCCATGGTTAGGAGCAATTCCACTTTCTATCCTGAGGCAACTTAGATCTTTTTGTTCCTTTTCTTCTTTCACTGGGTCTTCAAGACTAAAACACACACAAAAGGCATTTGCTACATTATATAACCTGTGGCATGCTGAAATGACCCTAACTGTATTTGGAAACAAAAAGCAGTTTTTAAAAATCCATTCATCAAGACCAGTTTCTAAGTTGTACAATCCCAAGTAAACAACAAACACCATCATCTATTTGAGAAAATATATCAAATGAAAAATAGTAGTAGAATTAAACATATTACAAAATAAATAATCAGTTATGGAAATTTCAATGAAATAATTTAATTTAGGCTCACAATTTTGAACCCCCACTTAAAATCTATTTTGTTCAAATATAGAGCACTACTTTTTAGTAATTTATATTCCTATAAAGGTGTCCAATGTAGATATATAAAAATCTGTATTTTTTTATTCTGCTTAGTTCTTTTCTGATTCTACTATGTTTTCTGAGCAAAGAATCAAACAGAATTGTCCCTGCAGTAAAACCAGCTTCTTCATTCCTATTCCTTGACAATCTGCACAAATTTTGTCTTTGAATAGGTAGAGATATACCCAGTCTCAAGGCCACATGGTAAAAACAGTGTGAAAAGGAGTATCTGATATGTAATTGCAGAGGTAATCACTCCATTTACCTGGGGGTAATCCCCATAGTATTCTGTAGGTCTTACTTCTTAAGAGGCATGATTAGGATTATACTATAAATCTAAAGTAGTGATACAATGGGATTTGAACACACAATCTGGGTACTCCCACAGCAAAGTCTGAAGAAGTTTTTTTGGCTGATTGTATAAACCTACTGAATTTGGAAATACAACAGTATCCAAGTACCTTTTGTCCTTTTCAGATTGAGAAGACTGGCTAAGCATACGAACACTGTCTTGGTCTTTTGCATATTCAACTACCAGAGTGTGGCCTAGAAGGTTCAGCTGGTGCAATCTTGACAAAGCCTTCAATTGAAAAGAACACTCTGTTAAATCAACTGACATTTAAATTGAATTTCAAGACAAGTCTGACCCATCAGCCCCTCTTTTCAGCTCTTCCTTCTCCCCTCTTCCAATTTACTTTGCCCAAAACTAGTCATCATGAAGGGAAAAACTTCTTTACAGGAGGTCAACATCCTTCCATTTAATCTTTCTTAATGACCAAGATAGTAGGCTGCAATTCTATACCCACTTACTCAGGCATACACACCGCTAACTCTGCTCTTCAGGCAGGCTTTTGGGGTTGGCTAGATTTTATCTGCATTGTTTTTAGATTTTAATGTCTAGGTATTGTATGCCTATTTTGTACGTCGCCCAGAGTGGCTGGACAGCCAGCCAGATGGGCGACTAATAAATTCAATAAATAAATAAATAACTCAATGGGGCTTACTTTTGAGTAGACATGCATAAGACTGCACTATTAATGTCTACAGGATTTAAACACTTTTTTTTGCCAGTTCTAGAAGGGGGGACTGAAGCTTAAACTTCTATTCTGATGATGTAGATTTACTGTTAGATTCATGGTTTAAAAAGACCATTAGAATCATCGAGTTGGAAGGGGTCTATAAGGCCAAGTCCAACACCCTGTTCAATGCAGGAATCCAAATTAAAACGTACCCAACAGGTGCCTGTCCAGCTGCCTCTTCAATGTCTCTAGTGTGGGAGAGCCCACCACCTTCCTAGGGAATTGGTTCCATTGCCATACTGGTCTAGCACTTAGGAGGTTTTTCCTGACGTACAGTCAAAATCTGCCTTCCTGAAACTTGAGCCCATTATTTCATGTCCTGCACTCCAGGATGATCGAGAAGAGATCCTGGCCCACCTCTGTGTGGCAACCTTTCAAGTAGTTGAAGAGTGTTATCATATCTCCCCTCAGTCTCCTCTTCTCCAGGCTAAACATGCCCAGTTCTTACAGGCTCTCCTCATAGGGCTTTGTTTTCAGTCCACTTCTTGCCCTCCTTTAAACCTGTTCATTTGTCTGCATCCTTCTTAAAGTGTGGTGTCCAGAACTGGACTCAATGCTCAAAATGAGGCCTAACCATTGCCGAATAGAAGGGAACTTCACATGATTTGGAAACTAAACTTCTGTTAATGCATCCTAAAATAGCATTTGCGCTTTTTGCAGCCACATTGCACTGTTTGCTCATATTCAGTTTGTGTTCAACAACAATCCCAAGATCCTTCTTGCATGTAGTATTGCTGAGCCAAGTATTCCCCATCTTATAACTATGCATTTGGCTTCTTTTTTCTAGGTGTAGAACTGTGCACTTATCTGTTAAATTTCATTCTGTTGTTTTCAGCCCAATGCTCCAGCCTATGAAGATCTCTTTGAATTTTGTTTGTCTTCCAGGGTATTAGCTATCCCTTCCAATTTTGTGTCATCTGCAAATCTGATAAGCATTCCCTGCACCTCCTCATCCAAGTCATTAATAAAAATGTTGAAGAGCACTGGACTGAGCCCTGCAGATGTATATATAGGTTATAGATTTCCTACTCCAAAGATATTAAAAACTAAACTTAGACAGAGGGTTTAGACAAAAGGAGAAGAGGGAAGAAGCAAAGTTAAGACAACAATAAAGGGTTTGTATGTTATATTCGCTAAAATGTGCACTTTTATGTGCATTTTACCTAGAATGTGCAATTTTTTGTACACATTCATTGACTGGAGAACAGCATTTCAAAATTTGGATATACCTTGTATTTGACTTAATTCATTTTAACTGTTTTTAACTTTGTATATTTACTGTTTTAATTCTTTATGATTACTTTTGTAAGCCGCCCTGAGTTCTTTAGAAAAAGGGCGGGGTATAAATATTTTTAATAATAATATGTCACAATGCAGAAGTGGCTGCTATTCACTCTTAAGAAGAGCAACAAAATACATAACTAAGCAAACTGTCAATTGATTTTATCTATTTATTTGAAATCTTTTTAGCCTACCCTTGATTGCAATACAATACCAGAGTGGGAACCTAATATAAATTAAAATTAACCAATATGATAATAAACAGAAAAATATAAGAGGGGCAGATAAACTGAAAACAGGAGTTAACAAGAATAATGAAAATCTGGTCAGGCAATCATTCCCTGCCACTGCAAGGCCTGAGAGAAAATATGGGCTTTTAATTGCTGTTGGAAACTCATCAGCATCCATGCTAATCATATTTCAAAATATGGGTATTCCATAATGTGAGTGCCACCACAGAATAAATCCTGTCCTTGGTTACTACATAATAGATACCATTGCTTGGATGAGGAACAACCCGGAGGGCATCCGCTTCCAATTTGAATGCACAGAGAGGTTGATATGGGTGGACAAGTTCCTTTAAATATCTTGGTCCCAAGTTGTTCAGAGATTTATTAAGTCATAACAGTACCTTAAATGTGGCTTGGTTGCAAATCAGCAGCAACTGTAACTCTCAGGATTGGCATAACATGGTCCCAAAGAGCTGAGCCTGTGAGAAGCCTAGCTGCTGCGTTTTGTACCAAATGCAATACCCACTCATCCTTCATGTGGACTATAGTACTGGACTATAGTACTGTAATATGCTCTATGATGTCTTTAAGATTTCTCTAATTTATAATTTGATTTACTTCAAGCACTCTACAGAAAACGTGAATATTTCAGAGCAGGCCTGAAAAGCTGGTGATCCAACTCCAGTTTAGCAGTCATGTACGGCAGCCCACCAGCAAGTCAAATGATTTTCTATTTTTGCAATGTTGAACATCTAGCAGGTGGCCTGTATCTGCATGGTGGTTCACAAATTAAGCAGGCCCGTTTTAGCATTAGGTTCTAGCATGTAGACATCAGTAGTAAACTCTATCATCTCCATGCTAACAATATTTGATTACTAAAGCATATTTGCTCTTTTCCAGCAACATCGGTATAACTATTTAAAGCTTCACTGAGGAATCCTATGCATTTTTGCTCTAAACCAAGTCCCTCCAATTTCAATGGGGCTTATTCCAAGTGAATAAGGAAACGATCAACAGCCTTGTAGTGCAAGTCTCAGAAATAAGTCCTATTGGATTCAGGTAACTGGGATTAGGATCACAGTTTTAGACTTCTCTTTAATATTTAGTTCCTAAGACATATTGAGCTACAGCCATGAAAGAACACAACATAAAAAAATCAGTAATAGTCCTAATACACACCTGAGCAGCTGTATTTTCACTGGGAAAAGTAGCAAAAGCTGTGTGTTTCTGTGGGGGGGGAAAGAAGACCAAACATCAGTTTCCTGTATAAGCAGAGAGAACATTAACATGCAAAATATCCAATATACTGCAGCATTTTTTTATTATGAATATGGATCCATCTAAAGCCAAAGCAGGAAGGGCAAGGTTTTCTCTCCAATGTCAGAACGACAACACTGAGAAACATAAAGACCAAAACAGAAGTATTTCCTTTTGGTGCACTGCCTGCCTGCAGCAATTCTTTTAACCTTTAGGGCTGTGTGAATAGAAGTAGCCGTTTCCAAGAACATTAACTCCTGAATTTTTTTTAAAAAAATATTTATTACATTTATATCCCACTTTTCCTCGGAGGAATACAAGGTGGCACACAAGCATGGCTCCCCCCCCCCAATTTTATCCTCACAACAACCCTGTGAGGTAATTAGGCTGAGAGACTGTGGCTGACCCAAAGTCACCTAGCGAGCTTCATGGCTGAGTCGGGGGATTTTAACCTTGGTCTCTCTCCCAAGTCACGGTCCAACACTCTAGCCACTACACCACATTGGCTTTCATGTGTATATTATCATAGCTGCAAATGAAGTCATAGAACCATACAGTAGGATCGGGAGCTCTACAGGCTATCTAGTCCACCCCCTCCTCGATGCATGAAACCCTGACAGCCTCTCTCCTCCACAGGGAAAAAATGTTGCCTACTACTGCTTCGTGGAAAGGCCGCCATCGTCTAGCCAGGGCCAAGCCATTTCTTTCCTACCAGCCTTCCGTGGTCTGAGAGGACCCGCACAGACGTAGCCCCGAAGTGCCTCAGCAAATCCTCCTTCTCCGCAGCTGTCAACACGGCGGGCAGATGTCGCACCAGCAGTATCCTGCTGCTTCTTCCTGGCCGCAACGGCCGGCCAGGCTCCTCCGAGACGGGCGCCGCCATACCGTTAACTGAACACTGCGGGACAACTCTACCTGGCTGCGATTAAACTGAGCATGCGTGCTCAGTCACAAACTCCTTAGGGAAGGAATCCTCGAAGATTTGGCTTAAGCGGGTAAACGGAGGGGAAGAATCTCGCGAGAATGAGCGTGCTCCGGAAAGAATCTAGGCATCCATGCCTAAAGAGATAAAGTCCTATCGCTGTTTAAATACTACCTACGGTAGTAAATTGAACCACTTTCCACTTTACTCTCTGGTAAAGATACACGGTCTTTCCCCCTGCCTATGATAGTAACTGGCATATTATTATCACCATCATTTATTATTATTGTTATTCCATAGAATATCTATGATACCTAGAGTATCACACCGGATGGCTACTTTCAGTTCAGTAAAAGGTAAAGGTGTCCCCGCACTTGTAGTGTGAGTCGTTTCCGACTCTTAGGGTGATGACTTGCGACGTTTACTAGGCGGACCGATGTTTACTAGGCAGACGGTATATATGGGGTGGGATTGCCAGTTCCTTCCCCAGCCTTTCATTACCCCTAAGTATATGCCGGTTACTCATTCTACCGACCACGGATGGATGGAAGGCTGAGTGGACCTCGACCCCTTTTACCGGAGATTCGACTTCCTCCTTCTGTTGGAATCGAACTCCGGCCGTGAGCAGAGCTTCGGCTGCGTTACCACCGCTTACCACTCTGTGCCATGGAGTTCAGTTCAGTACCGGAACTTTAAGTTGTTTGTCTATCTGTGATGGACTCTAGTTGGAAAAGAGAGTGCAAAGTCCCTTCGAGCTGAGCATGCCAGTGGGCGGAGGAATACCCTGAGTTCAAGTACTGGCGGTAGTTATCCTAAGCCAGAGGTTTTCAAACAGTGGTCCATGGATTTCCAGTGGCCCGCAGCGTGTCTGGAAGAAATGCAGGAGCGGCAGCTGCTCCATCGCTCTAAGGCAGTGGTTCCCCACCTTTTTTTCACAGGGACCACTTGAAAATTGCTCGTGGTTCTGGCGGACCACTCAATGATTTTTCTGCCTCTTGCAATCATTGTAATGTGCTGTGTTAGATGCTGTACGACTTTTACAGAGCAACCCAACTCACGGGAAGCCAGCGGAAGGGGTGCCAGTAGAGGAGGAGCCGGCAGGAAGGTCCACAGCATCCAATTGCTGTTTGAGAGCCTTCGGGCCAGCCGAACAGAGGCTCAGCCTGGTGCTGCGCGCAGGGACTAGAAAGTAAAAGCTAGCCCTCACGAATAGCGCTACCAGGGAGAAAGCGCGCTCCATAGACTTCCATTGTAATTGTTTTCTTAGACCGATCTCTTCCTTGGTGTAACTTTGGCCTGGATCAGGACCTGCAGGAGCACTCCAAATGGGAGTTGAATGCTGTATAGGCGCCCCCCATCTCTCCTCTGACACTCCTCCAGAAAGCACCCTTTTGGGGCTTACACCAGCACTCCTTCCATTGGGTTGGGCTTCCCCAGCGGCCCTCTGGCTGAGCTGGCAGGGTCCCAGTTCTGCCGTGGCTGAGCTAGGGTGAAGGGCTTCTGTTGGCAGAGCCCGGCTTAGCCGGAACCCTGCAGCGTCAGCCATATCCAACTCCCCTCAGCCTGGCGTAAATATGAGTTGGTTTGTGCCCTTAGTTGTGTTTTCATTGTTGCTTTTCTTTTTTCATATTGCATTTTATAGTAGTACAGTTTGCAGTCCATAGAATTCAAATTGTAATAAAAGAAAATACAATATAAGATATAAAAGTAGCAATAAAATATAATGAAAAATCATGAATATTTGATGTGGATATCCTGCGGATCACCTGAATAAAGCTTATGGACCACTGTTTGGGCACCCCTGTCCTAAGGCTTTGCACTGTCTGTTGTTGCAAAGCAGAGCTCATTTGCAGCCTCCCTCCCCTGAGGCCAGCAGAGCAATCCTCATTCCTCTTGTCTCTCTCTCTTCTCATTTTGGAGGTGTGGATTAAGGGATGTGAAAAGTCTCACAAAGAAGGGGAGTGGTAGTGAAGTCTTTTACCCAGCCCTCCAATCATAGCTGCAGTACAAGTCACAGTTTGTATCCTGTCCAGATCTGGATGAAGTGGCTACAAATCTCTACAGAACAGATCAGCTAGACCTGAATCAATTTGTAGTGATTTGTACAGATCTGTAGCTCAAAACAATCTAATGAATCCAGATTGGGGTGTCTCTGAAATACAGCAATTACAACATTATAAAGGAGAACACTAGGGTGGGGAGAGAGGGAGGAAGGCTAGAACGTTATCACCAAACCCAACACTCTCCAATCATCACAGTGCTTGGAAGGTAGTGAAGTCTTAAAATGCAGAAATATTTTATAAATTCTGTCTCTTAGAAATTTTGGTGGGGGAGGGGAGTTGGATGGCATTTGTTCAGCTTGTGCATGTTTTCTGTTCTTTCCCAATCAATACCAGTCCCATCCTTATTTACATTTTTTTTTAAGTTTGACATTTGTATTTTTTAAATTTGATTCAATTCTCATTGTTCAGAATTATTAGTAAACCTGTGGGCATATTTAGTCATGGCTTTCTGAATTCTGTATTATTATTATTATTATTTTCCAGTTGCTAGATCAGCCTTTCCCAACCAGTGTGCCCCCAGATGTTGTTGGACCACAACTCCCATCAGCCTCAGCCAGCATTGCCAATGGCTGAGGCTGATGGGAGTTGTGGTCCAACAACATCTGGAGGCACACCGGTTGGGAAAGGCTGTGCTAGACACATACAATAAGAAGCAGCCAGTTTGTGTGGTTACACATATTATTATTATTACCCAACCAGCTAAAACCTGTGGGCATATTATTATTATTAATATTAGCAATGACATTTGAGTAGATGTGTTGTGTTGCAGGCTTAATCCCCTGTATAGAAGCTACCTTGTCTCCAAAGTTCAGGACTCTAGGTAAAAAAAAAAAAAAAAGTTATGGCCATTTTGGTTCTGCAATATAAGTCAATGGGATTTCCACAGATTAGTAATATTTGGGTTGTTGTCATCCAGAGTCGGATGTGAATCAGGTCAGATCGAATTCTGTCCAGACCGGATTGGGCCTGATCTGTTATTTATAGACCGGAGCCACTAATGGGATCGGGGGATGTGTGCATAGTCCTAGACTGCCTGCCAGTCTGGCAGTCGCAAGTTGGTCAGACAAGCAGGCGCTTGACATTAAGCCCTCCACCTTTTCCCCCCTCCCACCATTTTGTAGCCCTCTTTAATTTGCCATGGCACCCGGGATGGTATGCATTGAGAGACACCAGGTGAGAAGGGCTAAAACCAAGAAATTTCAAGGCCATGAACCAGGATGTTTACTTGTGAGTAAGTGCCATACATGAGTAAAAAGTGCATAGGATCAAGCTTTTAAGGCTACAGTCCTATGCATGTTTACCATTGATCTTGGTGGGGCTTGTTTCTGAGTAAATATGCATGGGATTAACTGCATGATGAGGTTTGGGGAGAAAAAGACAAAACAGCAATTATATTTAGGGGGGTGAAAGAGAAGGGGAAATACTGACAGGTTTAAAGGGATTTTTGTAGATAACAGATCTTATCTGCTTTGAATACAAGTATTTTCAGCCCCTTCTCACCCCTTACACTGATGGCTTGCCTTTTCCAGCCAGTCCACGCACACACAAATCCCTCAGTAAACTCCTCCCATTTCTGGGATGGATATGCACCCATCTCATTAATTAAATATTCATATTGATTTTTAATTGTATTTTATGGCTTCTTTTATATTGTATTACAATATAAATAAAAGAAACAATAAAAATACAATTAAAAACCATAGAGCATCTAAGCACAGTTCACTACAGTTGCTACACCAGGCAGAAAAATCATCAAGTAGTCCACCAAGACCCTCAGCAGTTTTCAAGTGGTCTGTGGAAAAAGAAGTTTGTGAACCACTGCCCTAAGCAATTTCAGATTGGTTTCCAGTTCCTTTTGCAATGGCAATGAGGAACAGCGACCCACTTCCTACCATTGCTCATTGCCTCAATACAGAACTTTTAAAAAACTAAGTATATGTGAGCCTTCTACATTTTGTAGACAGGTATACTGAAAGAATGTCCAGTGTGCATTGGGGCACACTGAGTGGCACACACTTCCATTCAATGTCCTCTTTCATAAAAATGGATTTGACACCTGAATGGGTTTCGAGAGAATGCAAGAGTGGATCTCTGCCAAAAACAAAATGTGTGTGTGTGTGTGTTTGCCTCTCCACTCCTCTAATTTATTATTTATTTATTGTACTTATATACCACCCCATAGCTGAAGCTCTCTGGGCAGTTTACAGTAACTAAAAACATTAAAACAAATATACAAATTTAAAAACACATCTTTTAAAAACAATTTAAAACACAATTTAAAAATTTAAAACAATTTAAAACACATGATAAAATGCCTGGGAGAAGAGGAAAGTCTTGACCTGGTGCAGAAAAGATAACAGTGTTGGCGCCAGGCACACCTCGTCAAAGAGATCATTCCATAATTTGGGGGCCATCACTGAGAAGGCCCTCTCCCTTGTTACCATTCTCTGAGCTTCCCTTGGAGTAGGCACCCAGAGGAGGGCCTTTGATCTTGAACATAGTGTACAGGTGGGTTCGTATTGGGAGAGGCGTTCCATCAGGTATTGTGGTCCCAAGCCGTGTAAGGCTTTATAGGTTAAAGCCAGCACCTTGAATCTAGCTCGGAAACATACAGGCAGCCAATGCAAGCAGTCCAGAATCAGTTTTATATGTTCGGACCGTCTGGTCCCTGTTACCAATCTGGCCGCTGCATTTTTCACAAGCTGCAGTTTCCGAACCGTCTTCAAAGGCAGCCCCACGTAGAGCACATTGCAGTAATCTATCTTGGAGGTTGCCAGAGCATGGACAACTGAAGCCAGGTTATCCCTGTCCAGATAGAGACGTAGTTGACCCACCAACCGAAGTTGGTAGAAGGCACTCTGTGCCACCGAGGCTACCTGAGCCTCAAGTGACAGAGATGGTTCTAGGAGAACCCCCAAGCTATGAACCTGCTCCTTCAGGGGGAGTGCAACCCCATCCAGGACAGGTTGGACATCCACCATCCGGTCAGAAGAACCACCCACTAGCAGCATCTCAGTCTTGTCTGGATTGAGCCTCAGTTTATTAGCCCTCATCCAGTTCATTGTCGCAGCCAGGCACCGGTTCAGCACATTGACAGCCTCACCTGAAGAAGATGAAAAGGAGAAATAGAGCTGTGTGTCATCAGCATACTGATGGCAATGCACTCCAAAGCTCCGGATGACTGCACCCAATGGTTTCATGTAGATGTTGAACAGCATGGGGGACAGAACTGACCCCTGTGGAACCCCATACTGGAGAGTCCAGGGTGCCAAGCAATGTTCCCCAAGCACCACCTTCTGGAGGCGACCTGCCAAGTAGGAGCAGAACCACCGCAATGCAGTACCTCCCACTCATGCTGTGCTTATACAGTTGGAAGATTCTGAGGATGAGTCCTGGCAATTTAAAAAAATGTATTGCTGTTAAGCCAAAGGACTAATTTGAAAATTAATTAGAAAATTATAGTCCATTTTTCCATCACCTTCCAATGATTACAAGATGTGAGGTCAGCCCCAGATCTCATGGGAGGGGAGCTGAAAAACTTAAGAAATGACAGCATTTGTGAAAACATCAGTTCCCCATAAATAATCAGCCAACTTTTGAATTTGATAACAGATTATTGAATATAGTTGTTATACAGTTTCTTCAAACTAAATTTGTAGACTGCTAGCAGCCTTGTACCTGGTGTTGCTTTGGAATTCTAAGAAACCCAAAAATCATTGCAGTTTTTAAATCGGTGGTTAAAATCAGTGCAGTTTTGAAAGGTACATTCCACCATCGTGATTCAAAAGGGTGTCCAATTACAATTGGATAGCTATAACATTGCACTGCATTGGCTGCATATTTGTCACAGAACCCAATTCAAGGGGTTGATTTTCACGTCTAAAGCCCTGAGCAGCTTGGGACTAGGAGGCTGTATCGATTATGCCATCACCTACTGAAATCCATTTGGCTGGAACTCTGAATAGAGTCTTCTTGGTGATGACATCCTGGCTGTACAACTCTTCCCCCAAGATCAGACAGGTGCTAACACTGGATGGTTTTCAGTATCAAGTTAAAAAAAATCCTCTTTGGTCAGGCCTTAGGATGTTATCTTAAGAATGTTGTCAGACAAAGTGACTTGTATACAATATAAATTATTTTATTTTATTTTAAACAACACATACAATTGTGTGCATTATTTTGGTTTCTTTTATGTATTTTGATCTGTTGTAAGCTGTCCTGAGACCACATGGTGAAAGTCAGAATATACATTTTATAAAGAAATAAATGGTTCTAAGGAATGAGTTTAATGTGGAGTTTAAGGCAGTATTTTGTTGGCAACTAGCTAAAATGTCAGTATCGGAGAATAGATGCTTCTATTATGAATTCTGAGAGGTTTCCTACTTCATTTTCCCTATAAATACCAGAATGATGTCAAACTTCCTCCTCTTTGCATATAGGATAGATAGAATTTAGGTTTGTTGTCAGTAAGAACGAATCTGATTTTTCTATAAAATAACACACCATGAGGGCTCTCTCTTTAAAAGACAGCATTAGATATATTTCCTACTAGTAATTCAGAATTTGAATGGGCTAGAAGAATCTCTCTCACTACCAATGACGTTTTCTTCAACAACCTATTTTTAAAAGTGTGTGCTGGAGATTTAGCGAGTGACTGACTCGCTTATCACTATGGCTCTTCATAAATCACAGAGGGTGATAAATGCTATAGGTTGCGTAGAAAGAATGGCAGCCTTTGATCTGAGTGGGTGATTAATTAAAAATTGTAGAAAGCACTAGTAGATCACTTTTGCAACTTCAGTCAAAATCTAGTCATGGCTGGTATCAAGAACTAAAATAGTAACAGGATATATAAGTAAAAATGCATTGCTTTCCACACATATTTGGTGATGCTGCTTGCACTTTTCTGACAGAGAGCCACACTGGAATTGAAAAGATTCGTTTCTGAGCAAACCGGGATAGGCTTGAGCCATCAATATATCATTTTTTACAACTCAAGAACATACTGACATGCTTCCTTTCATTTGTTGAAGGGACTGGGATCCAGTAGAGCCTCCTGCTGTAAGAAAGGAGAGGCAATTTTTGCCAATCCTCCTTTTTGACAGTGCCACCTCTCAAGTTGTCCAATCTTCCAGAAGCAGCTGTACAGAAGGCTGCAGATGGAAGGCGGAATCAGTGAAAAAAGCCTTCCTCCATCAGAAGTGCTATCCTGAAGTTGGGATCTAACTCATTGCCTTTGACGTAGACTCTCCAGTTTATATACCCTACTATCATTGGGCAGTGGGGGGGGGAGGGCTCTGACGTAATGTGGTTGATATTTGACATAAGTACATGTAGGTTGAGATTTGCTGTTCTTTAAAAAAAGAAAGAAAGAAAAAGCTGGCCCTGTTTATGTGTCTTTAACCAGCACCCTGACATATACAAATCTGGCAGATGAAGCTTTTTCTTCCACATCTCTCCATGCCAATAAAAAGTTTCAGCTGCTACATTTTTCTGGGCCAGGCTACTGCTAAAGGCCAGTTGCTGTTTTAAGTTAGTAACGTTTGATTGAGATGGTCTCATAGATCAAACAGGGATTGCTGGAGCTCAATAGCAAAAGAAAATGCAAAGGAACAAACTTGCATGTTTGTTTGTGAAGGCGGCTCAGCCATGGAATTTATAGGAGCCAAGGAATCAAAAGTCAGGTGAAATAAGCATGTGTTGGAGATAGAGAGAAGCAGCTGAGCTATTAGAAATGTCACTTAGACATATTAAGTGTCCAAGTCACCTTTGGCTTAGTCTTCTCCCAAAAGAGGGTCTATGATCCCCCTGGCAAATGTGAAGTACAAGTTGAAGGGGCAGGATTAAAGCTTAAGAGTGAGAGATAAATGGTCAAGGAATATCTAATCACTCTGAACAAGGTCAAACCTCCAGGGCCCGATAAACTGCATCCTAGAGGAATGAACTGACTGAAGAACTCTCAGAACCACTGTCTTTGAGAAATCGTGGAGGATGGATGAAGTGCCAGATGATCGGAGGAGGGCTAATGTTGTCCCTATCTTCAAAAAAAGGCAAAAAGGTGTGCGTTGTTGCGTGAAACAGCATACATTACGTTGGAGTTAAGTTGAGCAAGAAACTTCTTCAGAGTATTAGAGCATGTTAAGAGTCTTTATTAAGACATTATGGCCAAAGGCTTAAGAGTAAATACATGTAGAGTTTCTTCAGTCACCCCCCTTCTGGTACATCTCTCTTCAAAGGTAAAAAAACACAGAAGACAACCTCTCAGTTCAGAGGCAATACACAGAAGACACAGCTTAACACAGATAGCTGCTAGAACTTTTCCCAGTCTATCGCGATGGTTACCATAGCAACGGCCTTGGCAGTCCGTTCCCAGACTGGGCAAAGACATAACCCCCCCAGTTACAGTTTTTCAGACTTGATGGAAAACAGACTCAGTGACAGTGCGGTTCAATGGTCAACAATCCCCCCTTTTTCACATCATGTCTGTAACTCATTACAACAATAACAACAATGCATTTCTCCAATACATCTTGCAATACAGCTTACATTTCAGTACAGTTCAAAACATCTCTGTACATTTAGCTAGAACTTTATTCAATCAAACTTTGGCTCATTCCAAGCCTTGTCACCAGTTTACCAAATTTCTCCTCACACAAAGGCTTGGTCATTATGTCAGCCACCATGTTGTTAGTGTCACAAAATGTTAGGTTAACAAACCCCTGCTGCACACAATCCCTTACGTGAAAGTATCTGACACTAATATGTTTTGTTCTTTTGGTATGAGCTTCTGATGTGGCTATCTTGATGCAGGTCTGATTCCCTTCATATACAGTAATCGGAAATTGCATATCAATGCCTATCTCCTGCATGAGCATTGCGAACCACTGTAGCTCATTACAGGCCTGTGATAGAGCCACATACTCTGCTTCTGCACTTGAGGTTGCCACCACATTTTGTTTCTTGCTGCTCCAGTCAATACATGACCCGTGCCACATCACAACTATGCCAGAGGTTGACTTACGACTGCTCAGTTCCCCTGCATGATCTGCATCCACAAAACATTCAAGACCTCCTGTCTTTGCTCCTGACAAAACCAGACTCTTTGTCTTCGTGCCTTTCAGATAACGCACTATCCTTTTAATCCCTTGCCAGTCAGCCTCTGAAGGATGCTCTACCTTCCGGCTTAAAATGCTGACTGCATTACATATGTCTGGGCGAGACACCTTCACCAAATATTGCAATTTCCCTATTATGCGCCTGTACTTCTCAGGTTCTGTACAAGGCGTCTCCTGCACATTCTGTTGGAAAGCCACAACCATTGGAGTCTTCACAACATTGCATTCTGTCATGTTGCATTCTTCTATGATCTGATTTATTTTACTTTCCTGACTCAATGTTATGCTTCCGTCTTCTGCACGCACAATATCCGTGCCTAAATAGTGTGTGACAGGCCCCAAATTCTTTGTGTCCACCTGCCTGCCCAGTTGCTCATTAAATTCTCGTTCCTCTTGCTGCTCATGATAAATATACATGATGTCATCAACGTAAACTGCACAGAACGTGGTTTTCATCCCCTGTCTCTTTATATACACACATGGATCTGCCTTGCATCTTTGGAATCCCATTCCATGCAACACTCTGTCCAATTTCTCATTCCAGCAGCATGCACTTTGCCGCAGTCCATATATTGATTTATGCAGTTTACACACGAACCCTTCCTTTGACACAGAACCCGGAGGCAGTTCCATATATATCTCCTCTCTTAAATCACCATGTAGGAATGCCATCCCTATATCGTAGTGATTTACACTCATGTTCTGCATCGCTGCCAGCTTCAGCAGCACACGAATGGACTCATGTTTCACAACTGGGGCGAAAACAGCATCATAATCTGTCCCATGCTGCTGGGTGAATCCCTTGGCTACCAAATGTGCCCTGTACCTCTGTACTTCCCCGGAACTTGCTTTCTTCTTTTTAAACACCCATCTGCAACCTATGGCCTTTTTCCCCATAGGTAACTTTACTAATGTCCACGTGCCATTCTGTTCCATGGCTTTCAATTCTTCCTGCATGGCCTGTTGCCACTTATTTTTCTCTGCCTCAGGCATCAGCCTAATTTCATTAAATGAGGTTGGTTCTGCACATTCCACGTGTTTCATTTGAATGGTTAATGCCGACGGTGTCACAACAGCAGTCTGTTTACAGCCCTGACTGTCATTCTCTTTCCGCCCCATTAAACTCAAGGCATCAGCACACTTCACACCCATGGACATTCTAAACAGCCCTTGTGTCATAAAACCCTGACAGACAACTTTGCCTCTTCTCTGCACAAAACATTTTCCTCTATCAAATGTTACACAATTCCCAGAATTCATCAGTTTTCTGACTGACAACATGTTATGATTCAGTTCTGGAACAAACAAACATTCTGACATTATCCCAAGTTTATTAAATCTCATCAGTCCTCGGGCTTTCACATTCTTATGCGATCCATCAGCTAGTTGCACAAAATCCTGCACTTCTTCTGAAGCATAAAACAAACTTCTGTCTTTGATTAATATATGACTTGCCCCGCTGTCGACAATCCAGTTAACAGGTCCTAAATCTTGAGACTTCTGTTTACAAACAAAGTTCACACTTCCCTGCTTCAAGCCTCCGTCCCTGGAGTTTCGCTTGACTGCACAGTCTTTTCGGAGATGCCCACGAGCCCCACAGGCATAACAAGACTTCAGCCTTTGATGCTTGTAATCCTGTTTGCTTTCGGCTGCCTCCTCCGGTTCGGCACTTTTCTCCTCCTTGCTTCTGACAGCTTCAATCAGCTCGGCTCTCTGCGCCTCCTGCCTCCGCTGCCATTCCTGGGACAAATCCTGCAACGCGTCCCACATCTGTTTAGCCGACGGCTCATCTCTCACACACATCAGTTGAGAATCTGATAGAGCCAAGATTATAAACGCCTGCGCCCTCTGATCTCTATGCGTCCAGGCCGCAGTCAGTACCACCGGAGTGGGTCCATCTATTGTGTCCCATAAATCCTCTTTTATCAGCAAAGCCCGCATCCTCGGCTTCCAGCTGCCATAATTCTTTTCCGTCAATTGTTCCATTGGCAAGCCTCCCCCAGACAGGTTTACAGCCATGTTGCTCACCTCTGTCTGGTACAATCAATCAAGCTGCCCTCTGGAACTCCGTCTGCCGTTCAGACCAGCAACTTACTCCCGTGTAATGCGCTGTGGATCTGGGCCCATAACCCTTGTTGACGTGTGTGCATTGTTGCGTGAAACAGCATACATTATGTTGGAGTTAAGTTGAGCAAGAAACTTCTTCAGAGTATTAGAGCATGTTAAGAGTCTTTATTAAGACATTATGGCCAAAGGCTTAAGAGTAAATACATGTAGAGTTTCTTCAGTCACCCCCCTTCTGGTACATCTCTCTTCAAAGGTAAAAAAACACAGAAGACAACCTCTCAGTTCAGAGGCAATACACAGAAGACACAGCTTAACACAGATAGCTGCTAGAACTTTTCCCAGTCTATCGCGATGGTTACCATAGCAACGGCCTTGGCAGTCCGTTCCCAGACTGGGCAAAGACATAACTCCCCCTAGTTACAGTTTTTCAGACTTGATGGAAAACAGACTCAGTGACAGTGCGGTTCAATGGTCAACAAAAGGAGGAACCTGGGAACTACAGTCCAGTCAGCCTGACATCAATCCCTGGGAAAATTCTGGAGCCGATTATAAAGTGGTCAGTCTGTGAGCACCTTGAAAACAATGCAGTGGTTACTAGAAGCCAACATGGATTTGTCAAGAAGAAATCCTGCCAGGCTAATCTTATCTCATCTTTTGATCAGGTAACCTCCCTGATAGACTTTGGGAAAGCGGTGGACATAATATATCTCGACATCAGCAAAGCTTTTGACTAAATGCCTCATGATATTCTGATAAGCAAGCTAGCTAAATGTGCACTGGATGGAACAACTATCAGGTGGATCCACAGTTGGCTACAGAATCATACTCAAAGAGTGCTTATTCCTTCTCAAACTGGGAGGAGGTAATGAGCAGAGTACCTCAGGGCTCAGTCCTGGGTCCAGTGCTCTTCAACATTTTTATTAATGACTTGGATGAGGAGGTGCAGGGAATGCTTATCAGATTTGCAGATGATACAAAATTGGGAGGGATAATTAATACCCTGAAAGACAGAAACAAAATTCAAAGAGATCTTGATAGGCTAGAGCATTGGGCTGAAAACAACCAAAGGAAATTTAGCAGGAATAAGTGCAAAGTTCTACACCTAGGAAAAAGAAACCAAATACACAGTTACAAGATGGGGAATACTTGGCTTAGCAATACTACATGCGAGAAGGATTGTGGAATTGTTACTGATCATAAGCTGAATATGAGCCAGCAGTGCAACGTGGCTGCAAAAAGTGTAAATGCTATTTTAGGATGCATTAACAGAAGTTGAGTTTCCAAATCATGTGAAGTATTACTTCCCCTCTACTATTTAGGCTTCATCTTGAGTACTGCATCCAGTTCCGGACACCACACTTTAAGAAAGATGCAGACAAACTGGAAGAGATTCAGAGGAGGGTGTGATGCGTCCTTCCCTGGCTCTCCCTGTCAGGTTCCTACCTGCGCGTGGCTACTGCCTGTCACTAGGCACCACCAGGGACTCCACCAGTCCGGACCGCTCTCTCTTATGGTTTCTCTCCCCGCTCTAGCACAGATCTCAACAGATCCCCCTGCTAGGCAACCACAAGTAACGTCCCAATACTAGTATTCCCAGAGACTCTGAATACTGGTATTGTTATTCTCTTCACCGCTGCCACCATTTGTTACAGTTCCCCTTCAGCCTTGGTCATTACCTTACCCTCCCTTCTGGTCTGTGAAACCCCAGCCAAGGATCAGGCCTTTGGTAAACCAAATTAAGTATTTATTACAGATGACAAAGCTAACAAGATTAACAAGATTTCTTCTTAAGGCACATAAGCATATGGTTTTACTCAATACTAATCCGAACTCCACCTCCCTCCTTCTTCACGCTCTCCTGGCAAACAACTCTCTCAAATTCACACCACATCCACCTATCAACATCCACCTCTTTCTCTTCTCCCCCCCAGATTCCACTCTCACTCTTCCTTTTATACATTCAACCATTTTAAACACTCAGCCAATCATCTCGCATTCTACTGCCCATTCACTCCCCCTCTTTCACTCCACTTACCATGTATCTTCTAAAACAACAACACTTACCATATATACATTAATATAGGAACATCACAGAGGGCAACAAGGATGATAAGGAAATTGGAAACAAAGCTCTATGAGGAGAGCCTTAAAGAACTGGGCATGTTTATCCTGGAGAAGAGAAGACTGAGGGAAGATATGATAGCACTCTTGAAGTACTTGAAAGGTTGTCACACAAAGGAGGGCCAGGATCTCTTCTCGATTCTTCCAGAGTACAGGACATGGAATACTGGGCTCAAGTTACAAGAAGCCAGATTTCGACTGAACATCAGAAAAAACTTCCTGTTAGACTGGTACAACAATGGAACCAATTCCCTAGGGAGGTGGTGGGCTCTTCTACACTAGAGGCATTCAAGAGGCAGCTAGAGAGCCACCTGTCAGGTACTCTAAGTTAGATTCCTGCATTCAGCCAAGGGTTGGACTCAATGGCCTTATATGCCCCTTCCAACTCTATGATTCTATGAAAATATTATGATGCTCCTCATAATATATAAAATATATAAATATGGCAACTTTCTGCCTTTTTAAGGATACTTCAAATTGTAGGTCAGTTCTCATCCTACTTAATGGTTGGGCTGCCCTTGCTTAGACAGGAATATAGAATATACAAGTGGAACTTGCAAAATGTTGTAGTGTGGAGTATGAGGACTGACAAATGGCTTATCTTATAATTGGCAGGGAAATTCTATAAGACCATCCATGTAGTTCTACTTGGCGGAGCTGACTAGTAAAATGTAAAGCAATGCTGGATGGGTTATTAGATAAAACTGAACTTTGCTTTAGAGTCAGCTTTTCTGCCTCATCTGTGCGTGTAGCTTTTCCCAATTATTTGAATGAGGTTTTTGAATGAGTTCACTTTTCAGGCTGAAATTACTATCTAAGATACTCCAAAAACAGAACATAGAAACAATGAGGACCCTGCCATTTTGAAAAATGAAATGGACAAGACATTTCTGTTATCTGATTATTCAGAGAATGCACATTGAAATGCTGTCTAAAATACCTACCTTTTCTGGTGATTGCAAGAAAAAAAAATATCCATAATGAACTGAGGCACATATTCCATCAACATAGTGGTTTGAGGGGAGAGAAATGGAATGAAATGTCTGTGGGGTTTTCTCTCAGCTACTTTTCTTTTTCAGTTAAAATAATTGAAATCGATATGGTGTACCCAAGATCCTACATTGTGCTTTAATTCTGAAGGAATAAACTTACAAAATTCTTTAGACGATAAGTTATGACAACAAAGGCAGAATTATATTCAGACAATAAGTTTGAAAAGTGTTATTAGTCCTTCAGGACAACATGTTAATCTTCATTCATTCACTTTGATAAATAAAAAGCTGAAGTGACCTTGACATTTGTAAATCCTTTTAAATGTATCATACACCCTTGTGATAGAACAGTTTTCATTTTAGAGTAATTTTTCACATTAAGTAAAAACAGATATCCTCTGATCTGTTGAAAGTGAAGGTGACACCTAAGGGGGGAAAAAGGTTTAGCTAGCGTATTCTAAAACTGGAAGCTGATCTTTGATAGGTATTTCACACAACCAAGTGAAACAGATGCAGTAGTTTCCATTAGATTAGAAGTAGTGGATTGGGGTCAGCATTAACGTTTTAAAATGGTTTTCCAGAAGATAATTTCATCATGAATTTATTAGGACATCAGGATAGAAAATAACTGAGTTACTTAGAAGCAGGCACAAAATAGGACTGCTCCATTCCATTGACTCCAGGCCCCTGAATCATTTTGGAATTCTAATACAGAGGTCTATTAAATTTTAATGTTCCCTGCTCTCTGAGTCAATAGTAGGCTTGCCTTCTTCCTGGCATGATGATATATAGAACTATTTCCAAACACCAGGTAAAAACAGGTGGTGGTCGTGATGATGGGAACTAGGTCTCTCATGCAGCTTTAGGGCAAGGAATGTGAGAGGGGGAAATTACCCTGAGATATTGGCTGGATACTAAGGAGGCAACTTCTAAATAGTCAAGTGTGCCTATGATGAGGATAAGGATTTGCACGAATTCCTAACAAGGCTCTGATAAGCCATTTATTGTTCCTGAAATTCAAAACTAGAGGGGAAATGATTGGAAGAAAAAGGATAGAATTCAAATCTTGTGAACTAGCATTTCTTATTTATTTACTTAGACTGCAATCCTACACCTACTTATTTAGGTGTAAACCACATTGTCATCTTACTGATATTTGTAAGCCGCTCTGAAACTTTTGCAAGGGAGGGGGCTGAAGAGGGGTAAAAGTGCTTCTTAGCAAATAAACTGAACTTGGTCAGGCTTATTTCTGAGTAGGCATGCATAGGTTTGGACTGTTAAATTATATCCTGCCTTTCTGATGTTCAGGGAAACGCACACAAAATACATTGTTATCATGTGATAACAATGAATAAAAAGTCTAGCACACAATAATGCAATCAAAAATTGACAACGTTAATCTTAAAATTAATATTTTGCCTGATTTTTGAATCTTCCCTGCTCCCAACCGCCACATTTGTTTGGTTCATTAAATCCACATTTTACCACCAAAAATATAGTTTTCACAGCCATTTGATTGCATCTATACCTGAGTTCAGTGGTAAAATGTATGTGCTATACTTTCATCAGAAGCACATGCATTTCACTGTCTAATAAAATGTATATCTTTTTGCTGGTAAGTGTTTTTGAAAAGTGAAGAAACTTTTTTAAAAAAATGTTGTGAGTTTCACTTTGCAATATGGGCGAGAGAAATACAACTACTTTGCTTACATAGTGGGGGGGGGTTGTCCCAACAAATAAAATATAGAGCCAAGTTGCAGTAACTGTATTCAGCAGTTAACTATGTCCTAGGGATCCAGGTCCAATGTTTGCATACTGATGTTTTCTAGGTGTCTTGCTATAGTGAAGGAAAGAGGAACTTATGCTGCCTTCATTTTTAAGTACTACTCGTATGTGCTAATCTACCATTCATAAATAAAATGATTGAGTATGCTTTATTATAGTTCTCTAAATGAAACACCACTGCTGCCGAGGAAAGCTTTTCAGTTTAGTGTAGTTCAGATGACCCTTACACCCTGTCTTAATTCCCTCCAGGTCTGAGGGAATATTAATTTAGGAAGGCCAATTATTCCCCAGCTCCATGTTCCTTGAGGAAAGTGTGCATGCCACATCATCCCTTTGTACAAGCTGCCCACTCCTTCCTGTACATCTGGCCAGATGCTCTGCTGTTTTCTTGCAGGCTGGATGATAGGAGGGTATGGTTTCTGAGAAGCTATATTGTGCCTAGCTCAAAAATATTATGGAGATAAAAGGGAGGATATTACAAGGTAGAAGACTTACACTGTCATTTCTTTATTTGCACATGCCACACGCCAAGCTGGTCCTACTCTCCATGCTGTTTCCAATTATACATGTCAAGGCACAATATACTTGCAAATGTGAGTGAAAGAGATAGAAGTCCATTCCAAGCTGTTTGCTGTGTCGTTAAGTTAGGATAGTTAGAGCACCCCAGTTCACATGACTACAATGTAAAGAAGGTGTCATGAGCAATGGCACATCAGATTTGCCTTAACTTCCCAGCTCCATGGTAAATAGTGAAGAAAATGTGAGGAGGTTGTTTGGGATTTGGTACCAAATTTTCCATTAATTTGCTTATTCTCTGTCATTGCAGATTGGATTTATGTAGTGATTTTCCATGGCTATTTTCGGAAACTTTTTTTTTTAAAAAAAACCTGCCCCTAAAATATCAATATTAAGAACCAACTTGAATTGATACTGGCCTATTAGAGCAACGGAATGCTTGAACAGGCACCAGCCAATAGATCCCATCCCTAATGGCAGCCTTAAACTGAGTCAGATGGTTGGCCCAGCTAGTTCACTATTGTCTATATCAGTGTTATTTAACCTTGGGTCTCCAGATATTGTTAGACTCCATCTCCCTTCATTCCCAGCCAGGTTACCCAATGGTCAGCAATTATGGAAAATGTAATTCAACAACATCTGGGAACCCAAGGCTGGTGAACACTGGTCTACACTGGCAGGAGCTCTCCAGGGTTTCAGACAGGGACTCCTTCCAAGTCCTATTGGAGATGCTAGGGATTGAACCTGGAAGCTTCTGCATGCAAAGCAGATGCTGTACCACTGAGCTATGGCCTTTCCCCAATCAGGCCATCATTTCCCAATCAAGAATGATGGCTTGATGTCATGGGCCTCTGTGCTAGCAGAAATATGCTGATAACTCAGTACAACAGTCTAGATTGGTCCACTCAGCAACAGTATATTCTAGTTTGCCATTTTGAAAGCCAGTGAAGCGACAGCTAACTTCTGCAGTCTTGGAGAACTTCTGCAGTCTCCAGGGAGCAAATTACCACACAAATTAGCCTTCTCACAAACATTATGTTGGACATAACTTATCAAGTCCAAGGCCAGATACAATATTAAAATATAGATTATCTCTTCCCTTACAAACTGAAAATGTTTTTCTTTTCCTCACAAGTGAAATTGTGGGCAAGCTTTTTACCAAACTGTGATGAAAAGTGTTAAGAAAGAAGCCAGAAAAAACATTGTCTTGTGGCAGTAAATTATGTAACCTTTTTCATATTGTGAGCTGCCTTGAGCATAGATTACTATGGAAAGGCAGCATACAAATAAATCATGATGGTGATGATTTTTGGTAGTGGATCTGGCCAGCTGGTAATCCCTGCGCTAGCAAGTAAAGAGTTTCAATCTCTTATTTTTGGTCTCAACCACTATTTGTCCCCTCTGGATGGCCTAGCCAAGTCAGTGTCTCTTGGGTTTAGTTCCCCTGTGGAATGGAAGTCCTACTGACCTACTCTGCAGGGTCATTCTGAAAGTAAATAAAGGAATTGTAAAGCATTTTACATGATGAAAAGATGTGCCACTTTTTCATACAACTCCCCAAATGTCTATATTCTGCCCAATCTTATTTTAACAAGTGTTGTGGTATCTGTTAACACATGACTTATTTTATTTCGGATTGTTTTTGGGGTGGAAAGCTTGCCCCTGAAGCTTCAGCCACAAAGTTACAAGTCTAAATATACTCAATCCTTTCATCTCTTCCCCCCCCCCCCCGTAAGCATTCATAAAGAACATATTGTATCAAGTGGGATCATTTATACGTCTTTCCTGTGTGGTAGATTTCTTTCCAGAGATGCTGACATGACTTCTGTGGGTAATTTTGTATGTCGTGACCACCTGGGATGCAGCTGTCAGACAGTAATTCTTCCATACAAGGTACATTAGTTTTACAGCATTTGGTATAATGCTGAGTAAACCTACAAGGTTAAATTAGGAAACTGTAATACTCAACATATAATTGCAAATAGTAATATCAGGTGACAGATTATGTTCAAGATGGAACTAAATATGTCCACTGTACCCAGTAAAGACTGGTCCACTAAGGCTACTGAGGCACAGCCCTCCCAAAGAGAATGTCAGGCTGTTGCTCTCAGGCTTGTAGGCTTCCCAGAAAAGGCATCCAGTCGGCCTCCCTGAGAACAGGATGCTGGACTAGATGGGTCATTGGCCTGATCCAGCAGGGCTCTTGTGTTGTTAATGTCGGCTAGTGCCCGCCTGATCTGCGGCAAGGCTGTTGTGCGGAGCATTCCCTGTCCAGGGGGCCCCTTTGACAAGTGACAGTTGATGCCTGGATTATGAGGGCTGTGGTTTTTGTTCTGCCCTCAACTAATGGTCCTGGTGGGTGATGTATGCAAAGTGTATCCAGAAGTTATTTTATGTATGGTTTATTTTTAAGTATGCCGCTTAGAAATGCAAATGACTAAGTGGTATATAAATATAATAAATAAATAAATTTGTTTGGTCACTGTGAGGATACTGGACTAGGTGGGCCTTTGGCCTGATCCAGAAGACTCTTCTACTTTGTTGAGGATAAAACATACTGTTTATGCAAACGTCACCTTATTAAATACAAACAGAGATTCCTTGGTGAGGCAGGTGCATTCTGTGCATGCTCATGCCATTTATTTCTTTTATTTCTTGCCATTTATACTTCCTAATCATGTCTCCTCTACTGAAGTCAGAGGGGACTGTGGTTTGTAAAGAAAAGTTAGTGGTGCTTTTAGTTAAACCCCTTAGGCTGCATCACCCTTTGATGGAGGTAGAATATTGCCTGCATGTTTACCTTCACAGTAAGCCAATTGGCAAGAATCTCCTTGTCTTTATACCTTTTCAAAAACAAGCACACCAGAGGATCTGGAGAGTTAAGCTGAAAAGTCCTTGTGATGTCCCTGTATATTACTGTAAATATGGTAAGTGCGGGTTTATTAGAGTAAATGAGGTAAGTAGGCGGAGTGAGAGGAGGAGTACATGGGCTGGAATGCTGGAGAATGGTGTATGATGATTGGCTGAGCGTTTGAGTGGCTGAAGGTATAAATGAGAGGATGACACTTGAGAAAGGGTTCTGTTGGTGGAGTCCGTAGTTTGTGGTTGTTGTGGGTTGGAGTTGGTTGTGGGTTGGATTGTATTAGGCTGGTATTGAGGCATATTATATATGACTAGAAACATAAAGAGTAACGCAATATATGAAACCATACGCTTGTTAAATATACCTTAAGTAATCTTATTTCCTGGTGTTTATAAATAAATATTTTCTTGGTTTACCAAAGGCCTGATCCTTGGCTGGGGCTTTCACAGACCAGAAGGGTGGGCAGGGTATTTACCAAGGTGGAGAAACAGTATCAAATGGTGGCAGCGGTGAAGAGATAGTGTTACATCAAGTATTCAGAGCAACCTAGGGCTGTATGCTTTATTGGCACAAAGATACAGGGGGGTTGTTGCCTGCAAGTACACCCAGACACAAAGTAACAATAAGCCAGAAGGAGACTAAGGCAAAGTCTCAAAGCAATATTGTGAAATAGGGAGTGTCTGGTGGTGCTGCCTAGCAGTGGGATCTTGCGAGATCTGTGCTAGAGCCAGTGAGAGAACAAATAAAAACCAGGATCCTGACAGGAGGGACCTGACAGGAGGTGGCAGCAGGAGGGATCCTGACAGTCCTCCTGACTGCTCTAGCTCATTGTGAATTGTTGGATACATTAATATTGTTGCACGCCTCCCCAATCTCCGAGCGGTGAGATTTCTGGGGTCCCTGCGCTTCTCCAGGGTTTGGTTTCCTTTGGAAAGAAGGTCAGCGGAGACTGTGGTGTCTTTATGAAATATGGTTTTGTTTATTTGTACACATTCCAACCTGAGCTTAGGATGGAGGGGGTTCAAGGCATCAGCAGTCCAATATCCAGTTTTTCCATCAGTGTTACAGGAGACATCCTATTGCCATGATGCAGAGAGCCAGCCTCTCTGCCTTCCTCCAGTCTCCAAAAACCATTCTTAAGACACAACTCCAACTACAAGCCTCTCCTGGGCTCTGGGGGGGGGGATGCTCTCCTGAAGAGTTTCAATGACAAAAGGGTCTTCCTGGCCTATTCACCGTTGCTGGGCAACTGATAGGCCCATTATCTTACCTGGCCACTCTGTTTGTTTAACAGAGGAGAGACTCATCTGACCAGCAGAGTGAGTTCCTCATTCCAAGGCATAGGATTCCAAATCAGGGGCTGGAAAGGGGACTCAGAGGGATCATCCACTCCAACCCTCATGCTCATAACAATATGGTATCCTTTCAATCAAAGGGGCAGCCAACTAGCCATGGCTTATAGCAGCAGTTAAACAATAGTAAGTAGCACTTTAGAGGCTAGCAAATATATTATTCCACAAACTTTCATGGATTACCAAGAATTATGCATCTGAGGAAGTGACCTGAACTCCCAAAAAGTTTATACCATAATATATTTCTTGGTCTTTAAGGTGCTAGGACTGTATTTTTTGTTTTGCTTTGTTTTGTTCACTAAAACTGCACTGTGATGTACTTTACAGGGTTGTTGTGAGGATATAAAACACTCCCGCAAACTTAAAAGGTTATTACAAAAAGTAGGATGGTGCAGAGGAGAACAGCATGTAGAGTCTTTATCTAATATGAGATTATAGATTGCACCCTTCCTGCACATCCCACCTAGGCAAGCTTATCCTAGCAGATGACCACACATTGGATTTGCCAAGGACCTACATGTAAAGTCCAATGTTTGTAGACTTGAACATCCTGGTTGTGTTCTACATTCTTTTTTCTTTGAATTTTAGGCTAAGCTTTTTTCATGACTCCAAACCTGGGTCCCTTCCTCCAATTCAAAATTGGGAGCAGGCAGTCTGGAGAGAATTTTTGTATGTTTGTTCCTTATTTCTCAGTATTATTTTTGTATCCATTCCACCTTTCCTCCAAGGAGCTCAAAATGGAGTTCATGGGTCTCCCTTTCTCCATGTTATCCTCAGGACAACCCTGTGAGGTAGGTTAGGCTGAGAGACAGTGGCTGGCCCAAGGTCACCCAGTGAGTGTCATGGCTGAGTGGTGATTTTAACTGTAGTCTCCAAGGTCCTACTCCACATAATTTCCCTGCACTTTACATTCATCCAACCTGAGCAAAAATAAATAAATAAATATCACACTGACTGACTTTTGGGTATATTTGAACCCCAATGAGATTGCCAGTGGAAGGATGGGGTAACTTTGTCCCTAAGAGTCCATTTTTATCTGTGTTGTCCGGACAAGGGACAATACCAAAGGTCCTTGAGCCAAACACTTATTCAGATGTGGATATGAATAAGCAGGGAGACGGGAAATATTTTCCCATAAGAATGCAAATGTATGGGGTCCCTTGTTAACAGTCCTGTGTGGCACCTTTAAGAGTAACCAATTCAGGCTATAATCCCGTACATACTTACCAGGGAACAATCTCCATGGAATTCATTGGGTCTTACCTCTGAACAATGTATGATTATTGTGGCATAAATCTGCACTAGAAACAGTGACAGCAGGGACCTCTTCTGAGCCATTACTTGGAAAATGGAAATGGACTGCCTTCGATTCCGACTTACGGTGACTCTATGAAGAGGGTTTTCATGGTAAGCGGTATTCAGAGGGGGTTTACCATTGCCTTCCTCTGAGGCTGAGAGGCAGTGACTGGCCCAAGGTCACCCAGTGAGCTTCATGGCTGTGTGGGGATTCAAACCCTGGTCTCCCAGGTCGTAGTCCACCACCTTAACCACTACACCACACTGGCTCTCAAACCATTACTTAGGTGCTAAATATTAATAAAACTGCAATGTTTTGTCTACTTTTTTTTTCTTTTTTTGCAAATGAGAAGGATAGGGAAGGATAGGGAAGGTGGAGGCCACACAATTTATTTGCCAGCAGAGAAACAAATGTAGCAGCAGGGACCTTTTATGAACCAAAGTAAGAATTGTTCAGTTTAGGTAGGTGCTATTTGTAAAACAGCAATTGCTTCAGTGTCTGCTGTATTTTTGCAAGGGAGGATGGGGAGAAAACCAGAGCAATTTGGCCATGGCCTATGACCTCTTAGCAGCCCCACCAGGTCTAGTAGGCACCAGCTACTACTAATTGTAGCTATATGTTAGCATCACTATTTATTGCAGTTTAATTGTAGCTTTCTCCTCTTCCCATGTGGCCTGTTGAGTGCCACATTACATTGGCATTGCAGAGAGGAACTATAATTCCCAGCATAACACTAGAAGGAGGCTCTGCTTGCTTTAGGACATCATGATGGATCACCTAGAAGAAACTGGTCTCTTATGCCTGGCTCAAATTTTTGGAGGGTCTCTAGAGAACACAGTGGTGCTGCTAGGCCAGGTCACACTCACACCGAGTTATTGTTTGTGAGAATGAGAGCCTTCCTACGGGGGCTATGAATGCAGGCATCATGATTGGCAGTAACTGTAGCAGTCACATGTACAGTTCCATCATAGAGGTGCACGTTCTCACAAATGGCACATCCGTGTCGCACTGCCTAGTTGTGAACCTGGCAATGCCCTCAGAATGCTCCCAAGGTAAGAACATGGGACCCAGCAGGACCCCATGTTGGAAGCGACCATTAGATGCATTAGTAATTAGTATTAAATTATTAATTACCTCCAACTAAGGTATGGAAATCTGTTAGAATTCTCAGCTTGTAACATTTTCAATATGGCTGTCATTGTTTAAAGAATTGCCTACCCCAAATTGCATCTCACTGAATTTAGAAAGCCAGTTGAAAATATTAAATGTGCAGGATGTGTTACACTAATCATGATAATGAGAACAGAAATATATCTTTGTTACTTAAATGATTTTCTTGTATGCTGGATAATATACAGTTTTGTTTACTGCTGTGTAGGACTTAATTGAACAACCAAGCTAAACAAATTACATTTAACAAGCTGCGAAATGGATGAGAGCCATATGGTTGTACAGTGCTGCTTTGTCCCATTTATACTGTGCAGAACCATTTGAATTTGTGGTATAAAACCCAGGCAGTCACAGGAAAGAAACCACATCACTCTGGAGACTATAATAAAAGCTTCAGAAAAGACACCACTAAACCTAAGCTTATGCCAAACAGCTCACTCAGGACTCATTGAACAATATCTTTCAGCCCCTTCCCTTCACTCCTCCCCCCAGCCTCCCCCTCCACATCCTCTTAGATGCTGTTAGCTAGGAATGATTACAGAACAGCTATTGAAGTTCAGTTTACATTCAGAAAAATGAAAATTTCAATTAGAAAGATCTTTAAAAATAAGTTTAAGTGGACTCGTAACTTGCTGGTCACCAGGCGACCAAGAGGAGAGGCTTTAGGAAAGTTCTTTCTTTTCCTTTAAATCAACAAGTTACTTATATCTTTGTGTGTGGGCAGGCAGACTACTTTTTTTTTTTCTTGGACGGAAACTTCTGTGGCACTCTTTGCAAGGCACGCTGTGCAATCCTATCCAAGTTCAATGATGCTTACTCCCAGGATTCCAGCCTGAGCTTAAGTGGTATAGTGTGCACTCAAAAGTAATTTGATAGTTGCATCACATTTTATGAAACGTATAACAGGTTTATTAAAGAAATTCCAGAAGGGTAACTGAATTATTTTCTTGCAGAAAACCAAGGTCTTCTGGCAATTAAAGAATAACAAATGTATTGCGTCATGAGAGGTCATCACCCCAAGTCCTTTCTCCCCACTGTAAAGACTGTTCCACATAATCACTGCATAGAAAGAGGATTGTGTGACTTGGGCTTTAAAAAACAGCAGTCTTCAAAGTACATATTCCTTACTAATATTAACAACATCCATTTGATATTCTGGAGAGAGCAGCTTTAAGCTCCTTACAGCAAAAAAAAAAAGAGAGACATTAATTCAAATATATTACTTGTATTTTATACAGACAAAATGTATATCAACAAGAATAACAAATTTTGTTTCTTTTATTGTTGAAATCAGATTTATTGCACAGTTATATGCATATTTACTCAGAAGTAAGCCTGACCGTTTTCAGTGGGACTTTCTCCTGCAAAAGTGTGCATAGGATTGCTGCCTTGCTATTTTTGATACAGTTGCTCATATGCAAGGCATAGGCAATATCACTTTAAATTCCTGGTTTAACTCCAAACAAATTACACCAATATTGGAAAATCCCATATCTCGGTAGAAAAGTGACCCTTAACTTAATTCTGAGTATAGCCTTCTCGAAATTCACAAAATTTAGTTGAAAATAACAGCTTGATGCCTTGTCTGGATTGTAATTGCTTTCATGTAGAGTCAGAAAACAGCCAAGAAACAGAGTTGGATCTTAATTTATAAGGTTTCAAGCTTTCAGGTGCGTTTGTAAACAAATATTGCCTCAAAATTATATTAGTCTTTATATTATTACATCTCACAAATAATTCCCCACAGGTGTGTGTGTGGAATGTTACCTTGACATTGTATACTGAAAATATCTCTCTGTCATTTGTTTCATCTTCCCAGCAGAGGTCACTCTTAACAGGCAAATGAAAATAACTTTCATACCTAAGCAGTGCACAGGAGATGCAACTTTAAAAATCCAATTGTGAGATGCTGCGCTGGGTTTCTACAATGTCAGTCTTTCACTAATGGCCCAATTTCAAAGTTTGCTGTATGGTTGAAGATGTGCTTAAGCTAGTATACACTCAGAAAGGAAAGGCAAAACAAACAAATAAACAAAATGTGGCAATATTAAAACTCCCTAAGGAGTTCTCCCACCTAAAACTCAATGAAAACAAGCATGCATATAATATAATTAAAACAGAGCACAAAGCATCAGATAAAAACAGTGCCTGAAAGCCAACATTTAAAACTAGCCCATTGGCACCAATGGGAGCTTTCACATAGAGTCAATGCAATAGCAGGCAAGAGGTGGCTCTATTCTGATTGGGACTGTGGCAGAGTCAAAGTTCAAGATGCGATCCTAGCAGACTGTGTGAGTTTCCCAATGATCTTCTGGAGTTCCATATAATATAGGCTCCTCATTACCCAGAAGGGCTCCACAGGATGGCATAAAGAATATGTGAGAAGTATGAAAACAAGCATAAGAACATAAGAACATAAGAAGAGCCTGCTGGATCAGGCCAGTGGTCCATCTGGTCCAGCATCCTAAGAACATAAGAACATAAGAAGAGCCTGCTGGATCAGGCCAGTGGCCCATCTGGTCCAGCATCCTAAGAACATAAGAAGAGCCTGCTGGATCAGGCCAGTGGCCCATCTAGTCCATCTGTTCTCACAGTGGCCAACCAGGTGCCTGGGGGAAGCCCGCAAGCAGGACCCGAGTGCAAGAACACTCTGCCCTCCTGAGGCTTCCGGCAACTGGTTTTCAGAAGTATGCTGCCTCTGACTAGGGTGGCAGAGCACAGCCATCATGGCTAGTAGCCATTGATAGCCCTGTCCTCCATGAATTTGTCTAATCTTCTTTTAAAGCCGTCCAAGCTGGTGGCCATTACTGCATCTTGTGGGAGCAAATTCCATAGTTTAACTATGCGCTGAGTAAAGAAGTACTTCTCACAGTACTGTTCTCACAGTGGCCAACCAGGTGCCTGGGGGAAGCCCAGTCTTACTATAAATCCTATAAAGGATCCCTCTGCTATGCTATTCCAAAATTGTTCTGAACGTAATGTGGCCCATAGAAGTAAATCCTACAAAGAAGAGGAAATACATTATATGCGTATAGGTATTCTCAATTCCACTTGCAAAACATTTCCTCTCATAGGCAAGGACAAGAGAGACTCTGAATGATTCCAGTATGTTTAGGATGGGATTGAGGATAAGACTATACTACCACTTCAGATTAAATTTTCTGACGGTGCTCTGACATCCACAAGCATGTGTGCTGCATGAATGACTTGCAATAGGCTCTTCTTTGAACTTCTCTGTCTTCAAATTTGATGGTTGGTGCTGCCATTTTTAAAGTCTTTCCGTACTTGTCAACAGTCAATGTGATGCTTCTTCCCTTGGCAGAATTTTCACAGACCTTACAAAAGAGAGCTGTGAAGCACAGGAGGAGAGGGAGAGACAGCAGCGAAGGCTGTTTGGAGATAACATAAAGAGCTCATCTTTTCTGAAGGGGACATGGAAAGGGACCTCCCTACCATTAACTTCAGTAAACTATTTTAAAACTGAAGGCAATCTGTCATTTTGTGTAAATTCTCTTCTGCTTCTATAAACACAGCCGTAATCAATTAAAGACCAACTTGTGAAGGAGCTATTGTGTTCCATTCCATTCAGACATTGCTAAGTTGTCTTTTAGACTGCCTGTGGGGAAACATTGGTAAGGTGATGGGAAAGTTCAAAGTGGCAAGTTTTCCAATGTGAATTCTGTTATTGAGCCTTTTCCATTCCCCCCCTCTCTCTCCCCCACTCCCAAACTTCATATAGTACCCAGGATGTAAAGTGGGTTGAAATTGATAATGCTTTTAGCATGTTTTGCTTGAGAGATGAGGTGTTACAATTAAAGTTATTCCTCTTCAGATTGGTTTAACTGCTAGTGGCTTATGCATGACAATGAATCAATTCCTGTACCCAAGATGTGGTGAATAGACCATAACCTATATATATATATATCAACCCCCTGGAAGATACATTCTTCACTCACAGAAAATAAATCCTTGGCCTAAACCTTTGTGTTGCAAAAACCATGGGTACTATACAACCAGGTCATACTTGGAATACACCTATTGAAATCAATAGGCTTAAGTTAGTCTATTGATTTCAGTGGACCTGCTCTGAGTATAATCTAGTTGGATACCACCTTGTATTTATATTTTGCACACTGTAGATATGGACATTAGTAGACTAATGGACATTAGTAGACTAATGGACATTAAAAGCAGGGGGTCAAAATGAACCAAAACTTGAATTTAAAAAATCCTTAATTTTTTTTCTGCACCAAAACAGAACTTCAAAATACATTCAGGTACCTAGATGAAATTAAAGTATTAATAAATATTTAATATGCCCACAACACTAGGTGTATCCATCTAAGTTTTATTCAGAGTAATTAGTTGTGTTCATTAATCTCAGTGGGCCTGTTCTGAGTAGGACTAGAATCAGATACAACCACTGGCCTTAACCTGAATGAACCATGAACCAGTGTCTGCAAGGATTTTGTTTTTTCGTATTTAGTGTTTGTCCAAACTTATTCTATGGCAGGGAAGCAGCAAGGAGGACAGAGGACTGCCTTTTTAAGATTTAAGAGTGAAATCCACTCTGATAAATTAAACAGTAAAAGTTACAAATGTTTTGTGTGCTTTGCGTGCAGAGGTTCAGTTTCCAGTATCTCCAGTATAATGACCAAGCAGCAAGTGATTATTTATTTATTATTTATTTATTTCATTTATACCCCGCCTTTCTTTTCATGATAGAAACCCAAGGTGGCTTACATAAGGTTCCCAAGCGATCTCCCATCCAGGTACTGACCAGACCTGACCCTGCTTAGCTTCAGCAGAGAGCTGGTCTCATGTGCCTTCAGACCATAGCCTGGGATGGGCAAGGGAAATGCATTGACTGAAGCCTTGGCAATCCACTGCCAGTCAGAATAGAGTGATAAACCAATTATCTGAGAGTCAAACTAGGCATGGACAGGAGCAGACAATACGGTGGGATGGTACCGCATTGCTAGCTCCTGATAGCGACATCCCTGCCACTTACTGGGATGATGCAAGGGAGGGCGGTGAGGTTGGGGCTGTTCAGGGGCACTGACAGGAGCACCACATTGGCTGGGCCAATGCATCTGCATAGTCCTCCCTTCTAGATTACTCAAAGAATTTGGGAGGCACTGAGGAAGCAATCCTATACACACTTAGGTAGTAAGTCCTATTGTACTCAGTAGTACTTCTGAGTAGACCTGTACTGTAAGAGCGCTACACTAGCCAGCCTCTTAATAGATGTGCCATGAAGATGCCTTAGCAATTCATTCCCCTTTCCCTACAGCACTTTGCAGGCTATGTCTGATAATTAGATGTTTGCAGTGCAATCTCCATGTTGGTGTGGGGAACCTTTGTCAGCCTGAGACCTGCATTCCCTCATGGGCAACCTTCAGGGGCCACATGCTAGGGGTGGGTAAGGCCAGAGGCAAAAGTGGCCAAATAAGGGGTGTAATTCTTACCTTTGTACAGCAGGCTACATTCCATCCAAGTAAAAGAGGTTTCTTTTTTGTTATTTCTTTTTTTATTCATAGTATTGAAATTTTGAAGAATTACAAACTATTAGTACATTTCTCGGTCAGAGAAAAATACATTTCAGAACATCTTAATACAATACCACAAAATAAAATAATCCTAAATCCACTTACAAAGCCAAGTGTGGGCTAACACAAAGAATTAAACCAAAACAAAAGTCCCCCTCCCTACCCTCCCTGTCCCTCCACAATGGCGTAAACTCAGAAAAGCATGGTAGGGCTACCATATCATACTGTAGCAAGCATACAGGTAAAGCCTAGTGATTAACTGTTAGCATTACTATCAGTTGGGTGACAGATTTGACCATGGGTCAGGAAAAAAGGTGTGGTTAAGTAAGGAAGAGTTTTGCAGCCCCTGACAGATTGATAATATCCATCATTATGTGTTCCAGATATTGGCATAATGAGCTGGGGGATCCCAACCATGCTCCTTTTAATTTACATAGATTATGAAGAGTTACCAGTCTTTGGGAAATTTATTTTTCTTGGAGGTTCCACATTGGTTGCCAGGCCCAGCCTCCAAGATGTCTTCTGTATCTTTAAAAGTTGTGCAGGGGGAAGGGAGAATTTCACCTTGTGGTTTTTCCCATTACAGAGTTGCAAGAAAACCTGCACTTGGCTGAATTTTCTCTTCTCTTAAAGATACAGAATCATTCTCAGGCCCTGAGCCTGGCAACCCTAAAGCCAGAACCCCAAAAGAACAAGCTACCTTTTATATAGCAAAAGACCTATGGATAAATTATTTTAGTTTCTTTTCTTTAAATCACAGAAAATGTATCATTAGAGGACAAGGAGACAACTGCCATACTTTATACTGATATATTGTTCTTGATCTATTATTTATAACGTTTTATTACACTGTGGTGAACTGTTTCTGAAAATAATTGCCAGCAATTTATCACAGCCTGAATATTTAATGCCACTAATTCGTTAACGGTTTAGAGATTAAGCAAAGTTCTGAACCAAAACCAGAGGTAAAATAAACTTGAGCAAAACTTTGACATTTCCAAATCACAGCTAAAGCTGCATGTCTACTCAGAAGTAAGCTCCATTGGCTTCAATGGGACTTACTCCCAGGTAAGTGTATATTGGAGTGCACTAACCATCATTACTTAATAATTGGGTCAGACTTTTTCATTGGAAAAACAGGACGACTGTCCTTTTGCAACCATTTCTCTTCTCCCCCCCCAAAAAAGAGAATCAATCAGTTGCTTGCAAATTCATTAACATAATCCACATCTCTTTTTCTTTTCATGTATAAGCATGTTCTTATAGTTTCTGATGCACAAACATTACCATGGTATCACCAGGTATAACAGTTAAAGATGCCTTTGACAAAAGCTGGCAAAATCCCAAACAATTTTGCCCCAAATGTCAGTGCAACCAAAGCAGGAGAAAATTCATAGGTTAAAAAAAACCCTGCTGGCTAATCTCAGTGGATTCTTAAAAGAAAGGTATAACTGTGTATGCTACTCTCATTTTTTTACTACAGAAATTATTTTTAATTTTGCTTGAAAAAGGCATCTTCTGTCAGCCTTTCAATATGCTTATTGTATCGTTGCATTCTATTCTGCCTGTGAAAGAATAAGGTCATTTCTAAACACTAGTTCATACACGCTTATTCATTTGAATGCCCATAAGTGCCATAAATGCACAAGACAGAAGCATGAACAGAGGAACTTGTGTCTGAAGGTCTGAACCGTAGTCAAGCCCAGTGGCTTTCGTGGTAAAGGCTTCCTTCTTCCCACCCACTCAGCAGGGGAAGTTTTTTAAAAAAACAAGCAGGGTGAGGCCCTCCTAACACAGAAATGTTCAGCTCTTGAATACCATAGCTTTTACCTAGAAGGAGCTTCTCATACAGACTCTAAATTCCTGCTAAAAATGAAGACTTTCTTTTTCCTGAGATAGGCCTGGCATTCCTTGGAAACAATGGGTCTTTTCAAACAGATTTTGATATTTCACAGGTGAAGGAAACAAGACAGTCACTTGATCTCAGGCACAAGGCGTCTGTTAATATTTTAAAAGTGAAGACAGGGCCTATCAGCGAACTTCAGGCAGAAGTATGTTCTTAGTTTGCTGATGAGAAGATATCTCTGGAGAAAATACACTCGTTTGCTAGTGTTGCACCCTTCTTCACTATCCCTGCCCCCACCTCTAATCACCCCAACCTAACAGCCCACAAAACTTCTGAAATGGGACACAGAAATGAAAACTGCAGCCTTCACACTTCTATAAGCCAGGTGTCTTCAAGATGAAAAGTGCACATTAAAGAAAGTTAACGATTTACAAAGAAACAATTCACTGGGGGAAACGAATGGCTTTACAAAAAACATTGCAAGTCACTTTTTAAAATCAAAATCCTAACAACTCAGTGTGAATTCTCATTTTGAATTAAAAATTTGGGTTCATAATTTCAGTAGTGTCATCTCATTTTTTTCTATTACTGCTTTTGGAGTAACCTTGTACACACGAGCAAGCATTGACCATGATTTCAGACTAGGGATGGAATGATCTATCATTTTCAGTTCTCTCAGTTACTCATTTTTCTAATCTTCAGTTCGGTTCTCCACATTTCTACAGCAATCTGCAAACTTTTTTTTAAAGTTCTCATAGAATTCTTCAGCATTTTAGTGTGAATTTCTCCTAATAAATACATTTTTGTATGTAGTTTTGGTTAATGTATGCAAGCAACTTATCCTAATATAATGTATTTTTGTATGTTCTTTTCAAAAATATATGCATTTTTATACACTTTCCCCTTAATATATGCATTTTTATAAACACTGGTTGGTTGGATAACCACATTGCAAAACTGAGATAAGTGTGAATTCCAAAGGATAGCTGTGTTTTGGTTCCCATACTTTTTCGGAAGGTGAAAATTTGATAAATTCTGTTTTAAATGTGAACTGAATTGAATTTCTCCCCCATCCCTTTTTCAGACATATTTGTCATTGGTCATCAGGTTTTTTGTTTGTTTTAAAGGGGAAACATTTCACCAAATTTTTGAACATTTCAATAGAAATGCAAAATACAAATTGCACTGTCTTTCTGTTTTCATTTCCTGCTGCTACCAGTGTATATAGTCACACATTTTTTCTTTATACATATAAAATGGATGCCTTATGTAAACATGTACGATGGTATCATTTGGGGTGCTGCCATATTTGTTTATCACCACCATCTTCTTTCCATGCATATTAACATAAACAGCTTAGATAGAATTGATAACAACTGCACTAAGAGGTAGAGGTGGCCAGCAGCAGAGGGCTCCAAAGCACCGAGCATACCTTGTAAGCTCCTTCTGAGCAAATGCAGGCTTTTGAATTGGATATATTACAGCTATTACACACCATACCTTTTGTTTCTTCATGGTGGAGAAACCACAGGGATTTGATTAGATATTTCATGTGTGAATAAGCTCTAAAGCTGCAATCCCATTCATCTATAATGATCATAGGAAACACTATTCTAGAGTTAACAGCACAAGCCTAATGTCTGTTCAGAAGCGACTCCCAATGATTTCAGTGGGGGTTATTTCCATGTAAATCAATATGGGATTGCAGCTACCTTAGCCTTTTTCAGGATTAAAATCTATGCAAAAACATCCAAAGGCCTTGTGTATAAAATGGGATCAATGTAATGAACTTTTGTCTTTCACTTTCTTTAGAAATTGAAACAGATTTGGCATAGACTAAAAAGTATAAGGACATACGTATGTGAACAATTCAGACAAGCACTGCCCTGATGTTTTGCGAGAGGGCGGTATATAAATATGTCAATAAAATAAATACATATATAAATAAAATAAACGTGTGCTGCTGGCCCATTTATAGGTAGTGTTAGCACAGCCAGAAGCACACTTGCCTGCCTGTAACCTTGTATGCCAACAGTGCACAGGAATAGGACAATGCCCATTCTAAGCACAAAAACGTGACAGCTGTGCACAAAAGACTTAAACCAGTCACTATGGTATGTCTGTGTCAAGCCTTGCAACATAACCCTATATGTGCTTTCTCAGATGTGCATCCCAATGTGTTCAACTGTGCTTACTTTCCAATACATATGCATAGGATTGTAGCCATAGTTTTCTACTAGAGAAGCATTCTTTTTCAGCTAGAGGTTTGTGTTTCAAACTAGGTCTGTTCATTCTCTGCTAAGGTGCAATCCTTCTGTTATAGTAACAGGACTTTGTGTGTAAGGGCAAAATTGGCTAGCCAGCCTTTCTATCTGTACATGTAGAAGCTGTTCCCGCTCACTGGCTCGAGCTCACCAAACTGCTGTTTTGGTTGGCCATGGTGCTTTTTTATTAGAACAGATTCAGGTCCAGAAACTGGAGAAACATAAATAGAAAGGTCACTACAGCCTACACTCTCCAGGGAAAATAAAAGGGCTTTAAAAATCTAGATATCTCTTTATAAGCGGTGGCTAAAATCTAGATTTCTGGGATCTTTTACAAGTGATCTTACCAGGGAAAACCATAATATACCAAGCTTTCCTCCCACCCTGGAAAAATCTTGAATATATTTCACTTTTACTTTTTCAGTCTGCCTCCCACACCTCTCAATGTATATAGCATGAGGCTGGCAATACTTCCAGAGTAATTGCTAAATCCCATGTACTTTGTTCAGGCCCAAAATGCATAGGAAAAACTTGGAGTGGAGGGTGGGGAATTCTTAAAAATACAGCTTGCTTCAAGCATTTCTCTGTTTGTCATATCTGTTACCATGTTTCAGAGTAATAAAACCAAACACACACACACACATATATACCAAAAAGATAAATGGCTTCTCAAGAGGAGCAAACCACATGCCTCATTTAATTTCTAATTCTATAAAGAGTTTGGGATGGCTGTTCAAGCTGTTGAGTTACACAGAAATTATTGATATTAATGGGAGTAAGGCCCTGGTCACCCACCAATTTTGCAAGGAGGCTATCTGAGGAGGCAATAGGGAGAGGAAGGCCAAGTCCCTTCCTGGCTCCCCAAATTAGCCTCCTGTCATGACTCTTCCCTTGCTCATAATCACCATTCCATATTCCCCCCCCCACTGCTTTATTCCTGTCCATCAAGCCAATTCCTTTATTTTCCTACTTTAGGACTGTTTAAAGGTTACTAAGTGCATGTAGAGGGGAAGTGGCTGTTGGCACTACGAACGTGCACGTTTGGCACGATGTCTGAAAGTGTCTAACCCCCCCTTCAGAACAAATGTACAGCTCTACATGAGCAGCAGCTGTGCTGATTAGCCCCACACTCCCGCACCTGCCCATTCAGCATGGATATCTGCAGCAAGGAAGCCTTCTTATGTACAGCTGTTTGCACAAAGGCATAGAATCATAGAGTTGGAAAGGGCCTACAAGGCCATCGAGTCCAACCTCTGTCAATGAGATGTGGATTCTTCCTTGTGATGCTGCTGACCTCCTGCGACCCCATGATAATTAGCTGACTTAAGGTTCCAAAAGATAGAATATTTCCTTAATTAATTGATTAACCATTAGCACAGGAGTGTGATTAGGGGATATGCAGGGTTGGCAACCCTCTGCCTGGAATGCCCTGCCTGCCTTTAAATGTGGATGCTCCAAACTTCTTTATAGACTTGACCCTTCACTGCAGAGAGAGGTTGGAGAAATGAGTAAGAGTTAAGAAGATTTTCTACTCTTTCCTACCTATCCTGTGAGCTGCTATAAACTTACTTTAACAGGCAACCCAATTCCAATGAGTAATAATTGACGGAGAGAAAACACATATAGCTTGGTCTACCTTTACAGGCAGTAGCTTGGGACCGACAGCAACTGAAGCCACACTTCCCAGTATGTGAATTCTCTTTTATCACTATTGGGCAAGAAACAAACCATTATGCAAGCAACAAGGTGCATCATCAGTGGGTTCAAGGGGGTTGAGCTGACCATATGGAACCACTGCTGTTGCTTCTATGGATGTAAGGGAATGAGGTCAGAGGTAAATGAAATGCAAATAGAAAAACAAAGGACAGTGATGATTTATGAAATGGTATACTATACCAGCCATAACAAGATTCCTACAAGTAAGGCAGAAAACTAAGCATCCCACAACCAGACAGGGTTCCTAACCAAAACTAAAAAAATCATGGCAGCCAGTCAGCCAAGGTCACATAAATCCCCATGTAGCACAACCTGACCCAGGGGCTGCAGTTACTGCAGAATGCTCTGGCACGATTGCTGACAAGAGTGAGACCCTATCAGTACATAATACCTCTGCTCTGAAATCTGTACTGGTTGCCAATTTGCTGCCAGGCCAAGTTCAAGGCATGCTTTCCATGTTATGGATGCCACATAGTTCTTGTTCTACTCTTGTAAGAAATCAATCCTTTAGTGTGGCAGCACCTACTTTTTCACTGAAAATCACTCTCCCTGGCTGTTGTTTGCCTCTGAATGTGCTGTCTGCAGTAAACAGGTATGGGCCCCTGTTGTGGATAGGAAATACGTTCCGGGTTGAGGCCTTGCACAGCTTATTTGCCTTCAAAATAAAATTGGCCAGCTTAAGCATTTTTTTTAAGTGCATTTAACAAAATGTGTAAGTTTTTTTTAATAGTAAACTGAGAATTTGCATAAGCATTTTTAAAACACTTCACATACATTTGGATTGGATCCAGCCTACCGAGGGGGTGGGGGGTGGGACTGCACTGACAGGATGCTCGGATGGAGGAAGGCAATTTTCACCAAGTATTTATTTTATTTAAGAAGACTTACATACTGCTTAATCATCAAGAAAGTTAAGTTAATATACATTAAAATCACCATTAAAATCACGTGTTAAAAACAAGTTAGCCTATTTTTCCCCAGAATAAAATCAATTTTTAAAATACACATTATTAAACACATATTAAAATACATGTTGAATTTACACATCTAGATAAGTTTGTGTAAATACAAGTTTTTAGCAAGTGCCTGCCTAATATCAGGCACGTCCAAAGTATAGTGACACACTGTAGGATCAATTCCTTGCAAGTGCTGAACAAACACTGGGTTGTATTCAATGGGGTGCTAAATCACTGGTTCTGTCAGCACAAGGATTTCTCCTTGTGCAACAGAACATTCTCCCCCTACCTTTTCTCGTATACCCCCGAAATTTGTTCTGGCTTTCCCCCCAACCCTCTGTAGCAGATTTTGGGACAATGCGGGGTGCACACAGGAGGAGGTGGGGGGAAGTTCTGTTGTGCTAGAGCTAATTCTTTCACTAGCACAATTATTTAGTTGACTACCACCCATTATGTGGGACTTGTAAAATTATCCCTGCAACTCTCTATTGCTGTCCCCAAAAGTTGCTCCGAAGGGTTAGGGGACTCTCCAGAGCAGTGTGGGAGCCTCTGCTAGATCTCAGCCCCTTGTGCTAATGAACCCATAACCCAGTTCATTTTCTGGAGAAATGGGAATTTCAAAGGATGGCTGTGTTGGGTTGCATATTGTTTTGGACAGTGTGAATTAGGTAGATTCACCTTTAAAAGCAAACTGAATCAAATTTCCTCTCCATCCTTAGCAATAAGTCCATGATACAGATGAGGAGAAGTGGAATGGAAGCTGATAACATAGCGGCTTGCCTATAGCCACATAATGAATTTAGAGAAGAGGTTAGTGCTTGAATTACAGGAGGGCCAGAAAGTGTGTGATCCCTTTACCTTTTGTGATTGCCTTCTTAGCTACTGTTTTTAGAAGATCCAGAGACCTTGCTAAAATTGGGAAGAGTTGCAGGTTGGGGCTTGTAGATTTCATAAAAGCCTCTTCCACTTTTCTCCCATTAATCTGAGCACTGGTAGATGGACTTGTCCAATTTGTAGCTCAACATTGTAGCCACTATACTATAGGAGCTCCAAAAATGTATTGGCATCTGCATTGGGACCAGTCTAGAAATACTGTAGTTCTGAGCTTGGAAAAGTTACTTTTTTGAACTACAACTCCCATCAGCCCCAGCCAGCATGGCCACTGGATTGGGCAGATGGGAGTTGTAGTTCAAAAAAGTAACTTTTCCAAGCTCTGCTGTAGTTACATGATAAGTTGTTACCCTAGAACAGCCTTTCCCAACCAGTGTGCCTCCAGATGTTGTTGGACCACAACTCCCATCAGCCTCAGCCTGCATTGCCAATGCAGGGAGGGGGAAGGGAAGGGGAGGAAGGGAAAGGGTAGGGAGGAAGGTGAAAGGTAGGGGTAGGGAGGGGAGGTGATTGGGTGGGTGGGCACTTGGGTGGGTAGAGGGAAAGCCCCTTTCCTTTCCAAAAGGAAAACATTGTAAACTGCATCATTATTTTTCAGTGTTTCCCCCACCTTTTTATTCTATAGCAGACACATGCAATCTCCCACTGAAATGTAAATGGAAGCTGTTCCTGGCCACATCCACACCAGACATTATTCTACTTTAAACAGTCATGGAATTCTCTGGGAAGAGGAGCTGACTGTTAAACCACTCTGGCCATTGGTGCTCTGTCAGGAGAATAGAAATCTCCTGATTAACCAAGTCAAACAGCTGTTAGGTTTATAGAACACTGACAGTTGGTTCTTACTGAGCATGCCTGCACTATCATAGATTCCAATGTTAATTTTCTTAAATTAATTAAAAATCAGCCATGCATTTTTTAAAAAAAATAAATTGTGGAAGATGAAGGTCAGAGTATGGGGCAAGGCCAGTAACAGGATTACAGGTACCCTGTGAACATGGCTGATTTTTAATTAATTTCAACAAATTATGGGACTATTAACAAAAAAAAGTCCAACGGGGTTCTGGAATTTTTTACTCTTGTTTTTGACTTTAAACTGACAATTCTGTCTTTGTTTTGTGTATCACCATGCAAACCTATCTTACAAACCTTATAATCCTGAACTCAGAAATGCTTGCTTAACAACCCTCTGTTAAGAAAGCATTTCTGAGTTCAGGATTATACATTTTGTAGATTTTGTTTTGAAATGAGGATATGGGAAGCAGCGGAATAGCATGGGGGTATTTTCAATTTAACACGGCGGAATGCAAAAAATCCATGCTGGCTATAGTATATGGCCACTCCCGTGGCTATATAAAAACACATTTGTCAGAATAACCATCATAATAGGAACAATCAAATTTATTGACATATGCTTTCTGGAAAATACTTTTAGAATTATAAGTTTAAATTGGGACCTACAACTAACTATGTCACAAAAACTATGTGTGGGAGGTGGTGTGTTTGTGGATATGTGCACACACACAGCTAAAGAAGGGTATCATGACTGTTTGTGTTAGAATGGACAACCAAGAGGTGGGGTCTTAAACTAAGACAAAAATCCATTAGTTCCTTTAGAGAAACCTTTGGGAACATACCTTTGACCAGAGGTGGGGAACCTCCAGCCCACAGCCAATCTTGGTCCACCATGGTGTCTATTTTAGTCCGTGAGGCCATTTCCCCCAAACTACACCCATCTGCCCAACAGCTGATATCACTGATGGTGTTTCCCAGTAGGGAACAAGATTGTGCAGTCAAGACAATAGGATTTAGTCCCTACTCAAGCCCTCTGCAAATGCTCCTTTTGAAGCAGCTCTTCCACACAAACTTTTGCATAGGCTTTAAGACAGCTCCTGTGCTCCCATTTGAGCCTCCAGTGCAGGGAAACTTGTGAAAGTTTTTGCAAGTCTCCCTGTGCTCCCCTTTCAAGCCTCTGAGATCAGGGGCTTAAAAGGGGGATGCTGGGAGACTTGCAAAGTGCAAGGGATTTTGAAGGTGGGCAGTTATGCTCATCTGTCACATATGGTTTCCACAGCAGATTGTGATAAGGATCTCACCCATGAAGCCAAAAATATTCTCTACCCTCTCTTTGAGTTTCCACCCTCATAGGTTTATTACACAATTTTATATAAATAACCCAGCATTGTTACTATTCAAATGCATGTCTGCTAGCTGATCAAATTAATTCTTCATGTCTTTTGGTCTCCAGTTGATAAGACAGAGAAAATTAGAGTAAGGTGAAGAATTTGTGACATGAGAATATTTGGTTATAATTACTGTTTAATTATAATAATCCATTATGTGACTGTTACATTAATACTGGTAATTGTTTTAATGACAGCATCATCTGGGAATATTTAATTAGGCATATATGGTGCAGCAATCAAAATGATTTTGGCAAGAACGGTAGTTATCAAATACCTCTTATGTCATTTAGGCATTACATTTTGTTAGGCTTATTCTGTGCAGCAGTCAAAATGGTTGTGGAAGCAACAGTAGTTATCAAATGCCTCTAATGTCATGTACAATTATTCTTTATTAATAACAGCAGTGCAAGCAATTGAAATCAGGGTGCTGAATTCATAGTTATTTTTGCTACTGTGGTTCTGGCACAGTTCTTCCTATAATGTCTGATGTATGCTTATTTACTTATGTGCACCGTATATGCACATGTGCATCCTACACATGTACATCCTACATGTGCATCCTACACCTTCCAATGAGTTCAGAACTTTATACTTAAATCATTCTTTATAGAAAAAGATATTAGCCCAAGGTCACCCAGTGAGTTTCATGGTTGGATGGTGATTTGAACTCAGATCTTTTGCTGTATCTCGAGTCTATTAGGGATGGCTATCTAGTAATGGATATAGGGTTGCCAACTGGCTATAAAACTTGGCCTAGCCAGTTTGTGGGTATCTGCCTCATTTATTATTGGACAAGAGTTGGAAGGAGAATGTTTTCTTCTCTCTCCCCTTATCTAGTCCGCTCCTCTTATTTATTTATTTATTTATTTATTTATTTATTTTAGATATTTTTAATTTTATTCTCTTTTTTTGCACTTTTATATAATGTCCAATACACACATGTATACTGGACAGGAGTGCATATATGTGGCATATATGCACTCCAGACCATGGAGGGAGTCATCATTGCCACCAGCAGCCCAGCCCTACTTTCCAGTAAGACTGTTGACAGACTGCCACCCAAATGGACTGCTTACCCAGCCAGAAAACAGATCACAACAGGGAGCACCAGAGCAGCCAGTGGGAGCCACTCCAGGTCAGGGCCGGTGTCTTCTTTTTTTGTCTAGGGGTGTGTGTGTGTGTGAGAGAGAGAGAGAGACAGACAGACAGACAGACAGAGACAGAGACAGAGAAGGAGGAAGACAATATGTTTGCGAGGTCTGGGTGTATCTGGACAGTGATGATGTGAGAATGATAATGTTTGTGTTCCTAATGTTGATCCTGCATTGAGTAGGATTTGACTAGATGACCTTCAAGGTCCTATCCAATGTTAATATTCTCTGGTTCTATATTTAACTCAACCACAAGAGAGTGTTTGTATACTTCATGCTTAATTACTTTGTTATATAGTTCATATGAGTCTTGACCTATAGTCTATGGTTTGTCTCACTTTCTTGAGCTTGGCACAGAGCTATATGGCACATTTGTATCTGGATTGTGTTGTGATCTGTACAGACCTGATAGCATGTGCTCATGGTGTTGCTTAGTAGCAGAGGTCTTGAAAGCAGATCCCCAGGGTGGCCAGTGTAACCACACAAACTGGCTACTTACTGTCTATGGGTAGCAACTGGAAATTATTATTATTGTTGTTGTTGTTAATATTATTATGAACAGAGTGGTTTATAACAGATATTATTGGAGGTCGCTGATTCATAGGGTCATCATACGTTGAAATCAACTTGAAGGCATATAACAAGAACAAAAATTATTATTATTATTGTTATTATTATTAAATTCAGAAAGCTTTATCTAAATATGCCCACAAGGTTTAATAATAATTCTTACCAAATAAAATAAAATAAAATAAAAAAGACAGCAATTTTTTGAAAAAAATGTAAGGATGTGACTAGGATTTATTGCAAAAGAATAGAAAACATACACAAGCTGAACAAATGACACCCAAGCCCCACCAAATATTTCTAAAAGACAGAACTTACAAAAGATTTCTGCATTTTGAGACTTCACCCTTTCCAAGTGCTGTGATTGGTGCGTGTTGGGTGGGGTGATAGCATTCTAGCCTCCCTTCCTCACTCTCCACCCTGGTGTTCTTTTTATATGGTTTTGTAATTGCTCCATTTGAAATACACCCTTTCTGTGCTCATTAGAGATTATTTTGCATTACAGATCTGTTCATATCTCTACAAATCAATTCGGGATTAGCCAATCTGCTCGGTAGAGATCTGTAGCTGCTCCAACCCAATCTGGACAGGATACAAATTGGCCTGAATCAACCTGATTTGGTTCATGATTTGTGATTTGAACAAATCTGGTGCACAGCCCTATTGACAACCCTCAGATATACAAATAAACACACTCAGCCAACCAGCACACAGCTTTCCTCAACATTCTAAATCAATCACTCCTCCCTCCCTTTCCTTACTATACTTACTTTAATATAAACCCATTCCAAAACATTGCCTGTTTAACTGCTTATAACAACTTGTGTGCAGTGAAACATCACACTGACTACTTCTGATGCCCAGACCATTCTCTGTATGATAAAATGCTCCCAACATTACAAAAGTTAGCCAGGGCTGCATTATGCCACATGGGCTCTATGCTCCTCTATATCAACAGGAGCTTCCCTTTTTCATTAGGCTTTGAATCAGGCTTCAGAAGATAAGAGGTCTCTCTAAGGACCATCTCTTTTTTTAATCATCAGAATGATGACAGCTTCAAAAGGTTATTCTGAAAGGATCTGAGGAAAATATGAATCTAAACAAAAGATTCATGCATTCAAATGCCTATTGGGAGTATGAACACCTATTTGTGATCTATGATAAGGCAGAACAGCAAGGCCAGCAACCACTCAGCTTCCCAGTATATCAAGGATGCTGCCTGGTTATTTTTTAAAAAAAGATTGTTAAGAAATTGAACTGGCTAGTTTAATTTACTAGTTTCCTTCCCCATATATACCCCAAGGTAATGTACAAATGATAGTAAGAACATGAAAACCAGTTACAAAACAGTACAAAAAATAACAGAAACGAAGTTTAAAAACAATACAAAATAGACACCTATGGCAGAAACCTATTCATCCAGCTGGGAACCCTATATATGTAATAAACAAGAAGAACTCAGCTCAGATGCAGCTTAAGGTAGATCAGCCTTCCCCAAACTGGTGCCCTCTTGATCTTTTGGACTACAACTCCCATCATCTCTGACTATTGGCCATGCTGACTGGGGCTGATTGATGTTGGTGTGTCCAGCAACACCAAGAGAGAACCAAGTTTGGGAAGGGTGAGTTAGATTCTAATATAACTGTTTATCATGGGACAGTTGCTTGCAAAGCCGCTGGAGGGCACACACAACTAAGTGAAAAGCCAGTTGTCATCTGTAATATCTAGCAACATGGTTAGATAAATTATACTGTTTCAGTGGGTACTTTTGGACACTATGTTTCATAGTATTGGAGCTGATGCAATGTTCTTCCTGCACCACCAATGGTAACATTGGAAGCCCAACATCATATGAAAAGAGCCCATGCTTCAACTCAGTCCCATGCCAATGTTGTTCAAATTCTTGAGCAGGTGGCCCTGGAAAAAGAGAGAGTTGTGGCATGGTTTCCTGCCCTGTGGAACTCCTTGTCAGTACAGATTCAGCAGGAACCCTCCTTGCTCGGTTTTAGACATCTTCGTAAAGCTCTATGATTAACAGGCGTTTCAAACCTGAAATTCGCTGCCAATCAGCTCTTACTAACATGGTTGACCTTTTTATTGTAATACTGTATTTTTAGTCTGCATACTGCCTTGTGCAATTTTATATGAAAGTGTGGCTTATAAATATTTAAATGAATAAATAATCTTGGACTCTAGCTACTGAGCAGTGCTGGAAATGGATGCAAGAAAACAGCTTGGATATGTGAGGTAGAACAGCCATAGTAAAATTCACTGGACAACATAAAGCTATGAATCAATGCCCTGCCACATAATTGCATATGCTATGCAGAACAGTAGTCCGTATACATCAACTAAATTCAAAGTAGTGGATGGATTAAAGAAATCCACGAAAGATCAGGTTATCAATGGCGATTGAGCTTGATGCTGAAATGGATCCATGCCACTGACTCAGTTGCTGCAGGTGGGACGACAGTGGCAGAGGGCTATTACCTTTATATCCTGTTTGTGAGCTCATCCTCAGGTATGATTTGAACTAGGGGTTTTCTTGATTACAGCTATTACCAACATTCATTACTGTGATGAGGCGTAGAAACAGAAGGCTTTGAACTCTAAAACCATTGCAAGTGAACAGCAGCCCATGGGCTTAATAACCCTCCTCATACCCTCCTCATATACCCTCCTCATACCCCTTTGAAATGGATGGAATGCCCTACAAACCAACCTTGTAGACCACGAATGGGGAACCTTTGGCCCTCCAGATGTTGCTGGGCTTCAACTTCCATCAGCCCCAGCCAGCATGGCCAATGGTTAGGCACAATGGGTGATGTTGTCCAGCAATATCTGGAGGACCACATGTTCCCTATCCCTGTTATAGGCAACAGAAATTATTTGGCCCTTTGTCTTAGCTGCAAATAATGGCTGCAGCTGTTTTAATTAAGTGCCTCCAAAAAAAAAATTGAGGGGAGAAATTTGCCTGTAAAGCAGCAGGTTTCCAGAACTGAAATGTCTCTTTTAACTAGTATAATGAAAGAAATTAAAGGACCCATGTAAATGCTTTTGTATTCCATAAATGTGATGATTGCTTCAGACATGCAATTAAAATAATCAGTCCCATTGAAACAAATGAGTGTTTTACCAAGGATTGTTTAACCTTTAAGCATTCATAATACTGAAATAATTTTCTACATGTAATAACACAGTCTTAAAAATATGATGGATCTCCTTTGTTGTATTGACCCTTAGTCTTTTGTGATAAACATGCACCCTAAAAAAAAGACAATATACAGCACATTCCTATGTATGCTTTACTTTGATGTAAGTCCTACTTTGTTCAATAAGGCTTACTTCCAGGAAGGTATGCATTGGATTGTAACCTCAGTCTGCTGAAGAACTGAGGCTCATTGGCAGTTTCTAAAAAACTGAAAAGCTTTCTGACAAACATTACTTACCCTGTATTGCTCTATCTTTCTCTCATGTTGTAATTTGTGTAATTTGTGACTCCCCTGGAGACTAGACAGTTTAATGCAAATATACACATCATCATCATTTTTATTTATAGTTCCCACAAAGCAATTAGAAAAACTAGGTTACAAAAAGAATACTATATTAAAATATTAGCTTAGCTAATGATGAAGGGAGGAGACCTCCAAGAGCACAGGAATATCTTTTCTTGGGCCCAACACATTTCACATTGAATCCTTATTGGTACATGAGGCAGGACTGAAATAGGTACCAAATGTGCTGAATAAGGTTGAATGTGATTTTTTGCAACATCTATACCTCTTGTTGTTATGTGCCTTCAGGTCGATTATGACTTATGGTGACCCTAGGGATCAGTGGCCTCCAATAGCATCTGTCATGAACCACCCTGTTCAGATCTTGTAAGTTCAGGTCTGTGGCTTCCTTTATGGAATCAATCCAACTCTTGTTTGGCCTTCCTCTTTTTCTACTCCCTTGTTTTTCCCAGCGTCATTTTCTTTTCTAGTGAATCATGACTTCTCATTATGGGTCCGAAGTATGATAACCTCAGTTTCATCATTTTAGCTTCTAATGATAGTTCTGGTTTAATTTGTTCTAACACCCAATTATTTGTCTTTTTTGTGGTCCATGGTATCTGCAAAGCTGTCCTCCAACACCACATTTAAAATGAGTTGATTTTTCTCTTATCTGCTTTTTGCACTGTCCAACAATCTGGAATACCATGGTCTGAATGATCCTGACTTTAGCGATGTGTGATACATCTTTGCATTTGAGGACCTTTTATAGTTCTGTCATAGCTGCCCTCCCCAGTCCTAGCCTTCTCCTAATTTCTTGACTATTGTCTCCCTTTTGGTTAATGACTGTGCCAAGGTATTGATAATCCTTGACAAGTTCAATGTCCTCATTGTCAACTTTAACATTACTTAAATCTTCTGATGTCATTGCTTTAGTCTTCTTGACATTCAGCTGTAGTCCTGCTTTTGTGCTTTCCTCTTTAACTTTCATCAGCAGTCATTTCAAATCGGTACTGGTTTCTGCTAGTAGTATGGTATCGTCTGCATATCTTAAATGATCAATATTTCTCCCTCCAATTTTCACACCTCCTTCATCTTAGTCCAATCCCGCTTTCCGTATGATATGTTCTACATATAGATTAAACAAATAGGGTGATAAAATACACCCGTTTCACACCCCTTCTGATTGGGAACCATATTCTTACAGTAGCCTCTTCTCCAGAGGCTACTCCATATTCTTACAGTAGCCTCTTGTCCAGAGTATAGGTTGCACATCAGCACAATCAGATGCTGTGGCACCCCCATTTCTTTTAAAGCATTCCATAGTTTTTTATGACCTACACAATTAAAGGCTTTGCTGTAATCTATAAAGCACAGAGTGATTTTCTTCTGAAATTCCTTCGTCCATTGTCCAATGTATGTTTGCAATATGATCTCTGGTGCCTCTTCCCTTTCCAAATCCAGCTTGGACATCTGGCATTTCTCACTCCATATATGGTAAGAGCCTTTGTCATTGAATCTTGAGCATTATTTTACTTGCATGGGATATTAAGGCAATAGTTGGATAATTACTGCATTCCCTGGGATCCCCTTTCTTTGGAATTGGGATGTATATTGAATGCTTCCAGTCTGTGGGCCATTGTTTAGTTTTCCATATTTGTTGACAAATTTTTATAAAAATGTGGACAGATTCAGTCTCAGTAACTTGTAGCAACTCTATTGATATGCCATCTGTTCCTTGTGATTTGTTTCTTCCAAGTATTTTAAGAGCAGCTTTCACCTCACATTCTAAAGTTTCTGGTTCTTCATCATACAGTGAAAAACCATTTGACAGAATGAATCTGTCATCCTTGCATCTCTTTTATATAATTATTCAGTGTATTGCTTCCATCTTCCTTTTACTTTATCTCGGTCAGTCAATGTGTTCCCCTGTTGATTATTCAACATCCCTACTCTTGGTTTAAATTTCCCTTTAATTTCTCTAATCTTTTGAAATAGGGCTCTTGTTCTACGTTTTTTAATATCCTCTTCCATTTCTATATAACTATTGTAATAGTTCGCTTTGTCCCTATATACTAGTCACTGTGTTATTTCATTTAGGGTTCTGACCATGTTTCTGACTCCTTTTGCTTTTCTTATCTTTAACCATTTTAAGAGTTTTGTCAGTCATCCTTTGAGATCTTTCTCTCTTTTTAACTAGAGGTATTGTCTTTTTGCATTCTTCCCTGATAATGTCTCTGACTTCAATCCGTAGTTCTTCTGGTTCTATGCTGACTTTGTTTCCCAAATCCCAGTTTCTTTTTCAACAAATTGCTGTGTGAATAGGCTAGATAGTTTATTTGACCCTAAACCACAAAATCTGAGTTATGATACCCAGCTCTGGGAAACTCTTCAAAAAGCATCATCATTCCTTGTTGCAAAAGGTGTTTTTGTGCAAAGCACATCAATGCCCAATAACTGCAATCCATAGTTATGAATAAAGAAACTGTAGCTGTGCACCTTAAAATAAGTATTGGGCTACCCCAATGACATCTCCACACCACCAGGGGAAAGTCTCCTACAGCATGCCATAGAGTTGAGTCTGGCCCACTGTTTTTCTCTTTGCACAAGGCAATGTCAACTATACCAACATCACAACAAACTGCATAATTTCACATATTAACTACAATGTTTATTTAGTTTCTCCTTGGCATATATGGTTTAACTTAATTTTCAAATTTGTGATCATAATGATCATCCATCTCATCCTCAAATACATGTTCCACATCCTCTCTACCCAAGTTCTTGTCGGTGCGTGCGTATAGATATCATACAAGTAAGAAATTCTGGTGTCGAATAGATCCAGTGAATAAGCCAGGCCAGGCAAGTTTCTTGTAAGAGTCTTTACTGACAAAATACAAAACACAGTTCTCTCACTCCAAACGACTTTCCCCCACACCAGAGCTTCTGCGAGAGCAGCTTCTTATCTTCCAGGTTGCCCTTGCCAACCACCTGCTGGCCTTGAGGAACCTGGCAACCCCTCTTGCTCTGTTTAACCCGTTTATTGCAGGTTTCATTCTCCTCCGAACAAACCTCTGTCTGTGAGTCACATAGATTGCACTACTGGCCAACAGTTCTTCATTACAACATTTGGGGAGTTTACACATATCCATGAATGTGAGCCATTTTCATGCGCACACATTTTGAGAGTTCACACTTACTTATGCAATTGCAGGCTAGTAGACTGAGCACAACCTAAGGTGCTGGCAGACCCTCCATCGAGTGTACAACTAGCTGCTTAGTCCCATCTCTGACTACTAACTTCCAGGTCCTGCCAACAGGACTTTCTGTTCCTGGGTTCTGCTCTAAATACCTTCTCCATATTGCATCCTGCTAGTGTGCATGTTGAGCATGTTTCATCAAGTAGTCACTGCCTGGTGGCAGTTGGAAGTTCTCTACCTCTCTTTTCTTAGTGCAGAACAGATGGTATCGTAGATCATTGACATTCCCTACAGAAAGTCTGGGGGCATAAAGACAACATGGGAATGTCTCTAGTTTTGCCATTAGCTCTGCAGACAGATCCCACTCTTGCCCCACTCTTTGTGTCTTGACTGTTTTGACTGTTGTAGGGCACCTGCCTTCCCTTTACCAGCAAAAACAGTTACTCTATCACATCCAGTCAATGCATGCAATCCAATCAAAACCCTACATACATCTCTTCTGAGTCTTGTGCTGATTCTTCTAATGCCAAACATAATGGTGTGAGTTCTACCACCACATCTCAGGAGCAATCATGCAGCAATTCTGTCACAAAATCCCAGGCACACAGCAGATACATCTGTATCAGCCAAGCAGATCACAACTGCTTCATAGTCCTCTTCAGCAGCATGGGATGCATGCAGCAGCAGTCATCCATCTGCTTCTTCCTGAATACACTGGAGAGAAGGTATCTCCTTGCTGCCATCTTTTTTATTTTAGAGCATTTCTCACTGATGGTTATGAAGAGCACCTTCTCCCCTAGCTCCTCTATGTAATCTTTCTTCTGCCATTCATCATTTATTAATGTGATCAGACTGTTTTCGTTACTGCTTTTTGACAGAAATGTCCTCCACAGTCTTATAGTTTGTGCCCTAGTGATACTGTGTAGGTTATGTCCAGCCTTTTCACCTGTAAGTGATCTCTCACAGCTTTTGATTGACATCGCTTGGTAAGTGTCAAACACAACTTGTGAGCCGCCTTGTGAGCTGCCTCGAGGGCCTTTCGGCCAAAAGGCGGCATAGAAATAGAATTAATAATTAATTAATTAATTAATTAATAATGAATAAATAAACTTCAGTCCTTTTACTATTGCTCCCTTCCCTGATTGCCAATGAAAAGATTATTTGTGCAACCTGTCCAAAATTAGATTCATTACCTTTCACCTTCTACACTATAGCCATCACCTATGGTTGCTGAACTACCTGGTTTGTCCTCTTCTACTATGGCATTCCTCTCCAGAGAGTCAGCTAGAGTAGTTTTGTTTGTATTCCTTCTAGGTAATCCTTCTGATGTTGATAAGGCTCGTGGCATTGGACTCAAAGGATGAGAGAAGGTATCTTCTGCAGATCACATGTTTGTGTTATGACAATAATGCACCCAAATAGTGACATGTCTACTTTAAAAACAATATATCTTGCTGTGGACATCACTTTCTCTTTTTGGAACATGGTGCTAAAAAATTTCAGTCTGTTGCCATAGGGTCATGAAATTTCTAGGTGGCCAGGAGATTTTCCAGCCTTTCCTGTTGGAAAGTAGCACAACATCTCTCACCAGAAGCAAAGACATTTATTAAATCAGAGGCAATATTCTGAGGAGCTAACTTTGCAATACAAATGGTCATGATATCCTGGTCATCAGCAAACAGGTTGTCCCATATTTGCTTAAGATCACAACTGCTGATACAGCTCCTTCATCCTTATGCACTCTTGGCATTTGCAGGTCTGCATGACTAGGATCCCTTTTGTTACTTTGAACCATCCCTCTCAACTGTCTAAGGAAACCACTCTAATGTTCTTCTGTAATGTAGTACCTTTTCACTGCAGTGTTCTTGAGGCTAAAACAGCTTGCGCCCTCTGGAGTCTGTGCATCTTTGTTCACCATCATGTCTGTTTCTTGATCAATGGGTATGAATCCAAATGGATTGTTACCAGAGATCTGAGCAGAGAAGCATCCATGTCTGAATGCGTCATACACATCAGGAAATTCCTCTGCAAGATTATCATCTATGCATAGTATGCTGGCAAATACCTTGCATAATTAAATGTATCCTATGCAGAGCACCGTTGTATCAAAGACTGAATACAATGGAGGTGCAAGTCCCAGTTCCCCTTATGACAAGCATGCAGAAGGGAAAACAAGACTACTTCTAGCATGTCAACATTTGACATCCAGAACGTGGACAGTTCATTCCTTTCACAAAGGTGTTGTTGGAATTCTTTCTACAGCTTGCTCAAATCATAGAATTCTTTACTTTAGGCTGTCAAAGGTATTCTGGTCAAGTCCCCAGCCATACTACTCACAAGCTTCAAAAACTCATCATTGTCGGACTTTCCTCATGGACTTTATCTTGAGCCCAAGGAATGAACGCTACCCATGCCAGTCTCATTAGAACTTCATACTTGTACTTGTGTAGTCTGACACCACAGTTGTACATCTTTCCCTCAAAGATCCAGCTGACAGAGCTTCTGACACAGTTCCTGCTTCTACGCATGTGTCTTTGAGACCAATGTATGAGAAGCATGTCCTTATATTTCAAGGAGATTGGTGGAGTCCAGCAATTGCTGCTTTGATGCCCAATCTGGAGCCTATGCAAGGACCTGAATCTGCTTGGTGGTATGCTTTCATGTGTAACTGTGTCATTGCAATAGGTAGAAACATTTAGATTGTGCCCTTAAAGGAGTTAGGTCTGTGCAGGTATATATGATGTCAAAGAGTTCATAAGAGAGAGTGGTTAATCAAAGCCATTAGTAGTATACATAAACAGCACATCAAATGGCCAGCTGTGCTTACCAATCCTTTGAAGTACTATGGGAAAGAATGCACTTAGGCAGTGATTCATTCTAATGGAGAGGCCTTCACAAACATTGTTAAGATCAATGACATATAAGTGGGCGGAGTAATGCACCAATCAGCTACCAAGCATACACTATACATGAGGTCAACACAGTAGTTTGTCTTGATTGGTTAAGTAAACTCAGCCTATGGGCATGAAGGCCAAGGGAATGGAATATGAACAAAGCGACTTATTCTAGCATCATAGAATAATATAGAGAGAGCTCATAGCAGTGTGGGAAGGAGAACCTCAGGTAAGGCAAGCCTGTGCTGAGGAAGGGACTTTCCACAGGCCAGCTCATGATGGTGCTGCATCCTGGCCATCATAATGAGTTGTTATGCATTCACTGTCATCTCCTCTAAGGGATTGTCCTGGATGGGTTTCCCTGGCAACTTAGGGACATAAGCACTGCATATATCCAGTGAGTTTTTCACAATGCAACCCTATGCATATTTACTCAGAAGTAAGGCCTGTTGTGTTCAATGGGACTTACTCCCTGATAAGTATATATAGCATTGTAGCCCTAGACACAACCAGTTTCAGTCTTTACAGCGCAATCCTAACCATGTCTACTCAGCAGTAAGTCCTATTGAATTCATTGGGCTTACTCCCAGGTAAGCAGGATTAGGATTGCAGCCTTAGAATTTTGTTGCATCTACTGTTGCATCTGGAGCTTCTTCTCACACATTTGGTGCATTCACACCTTTCCTTAGCCAACATAAGCAATGAAGCACAACCTTCAAGAACAGCCAAGTATGCATGTGGCAAGAGTGCAAAAATGGAACTGCGCTTGACTGTGTTTTTTGTTCTGCTGAAACATTAATATGTTGCCCTGAGTCTTGAGTTGCAAAGCAAACTTAAAAGTAGACTTTTAAAATATACCATGTATGCATGGAATTTGTACAGTATATTCTACTGATATACAAGAAGCAACTTTTTGAAATTATAAATTCATGAGAAACTAAGGTCTTGGTCAAAAGATATCTGTAAGTTCAAAAATTATTTCTCTCACTGATATCAATTGCATTAATTGTGTTTGCCAAAATATTAACCAAATATTTGTCTAAAAATGAATTGTTTAAAAGCATACATGAAAAGCGTCTATTGTTAAAATACCTTTTTATGTCTCTGGATATGGTAAGGGTTAAAGCTCTTATTTCCTGATCATTAGGAGCTTTACTCAAACTCTGTTTTTTAAAACCACATATATTTACTGTTTACAATTACCAAGCCTTCAAACACAACAAGATCTAGGAACATGCTTTTTATTTACAGAATGAAAGCTGATATTATCAAGATGCAAAATTTTGCCTCAGAGACCAGATGCTATTCATGCCCAATGATCACATGGGCTAATGCTATCCTATGATGAATAAGACACCATGTGAACACAATTCTGCATAATACTGTGTAGAGAATCCTTCTAAAAAGGTTTTATTGGTGACCTCACAGATGCAAGACAAGATGCTAGCCAAGTCCGGCTCGGAGTCTTGGTAGCTCTGATTTATTACAAATAATTTATTACAAATTTCCCAGAATGTGTGAAGAGTCATTTGAAAATTAAATTAAGGGAGACATGCTATTAAAATTTGTGTTGTGCTGTTTTTAACCAAAAACATTTGAAATAAGACAAGATTCAAAGAGATCATTTAGTAAATGTCACATTTGTTATTCATAAATAATGTGTGCAAACTCATATGATTCTATTGTTCACAGATAAAAAAAGGGAGGGTACAAGAGAATTCAATACTCCCTGCAAGATGCTTTTGTCCCAATCTCCCACAGGGCCTTCAGGGATGACTCTGGTTTGGCATCACCCATCAGTGCCAGTGCCCAAAATCTGTCTTCCTGGAAACAAGAGAGGGCATCTGCAATGTTGTTGTCGAAGCCCAGGGCCCACGCCAGAGGGTAGCCAGGTCAGGCCCTGACTGAGGGCCCCTGTGACCCAGAGGGGGCCCTGAAGGGCCCCTTCTTAGGGTGGAAGGGTGGTGCTCCCAACAACTCCTGACCTTGCTATGGATTGCAGAGAGGGAGCTCCCAGGCACTCCCCATACAGACCACACAGGTCCATAACACCCACCCGCATGCCCCACCTACTTGTCCAGTTTTGGTGAATGCTGTGCATGCTGCGTGCACATATCTGCTATGGCAGAGACATGGCAGGCTAAAAAAGAGATGTTAGTGTCCAGGTATAACAGCAGAAATTTGTGAACCAGGCACATGACCCAGTCAGAGCACAAGGATTGCTTGTTAATGACCCTGACCACTGCCTAGTTGTCACACCAAAATTGCACCCTCAGCTCTGAAGTGTTCTTTCCACAGGAAGATGGCCACCACTATAGGGAACAGCTCCAAAAAGTTGAGGTCAGGTGTGATCCCTCTGGGCATCCAAGGGGCCAGCCAACACTTGGCACACTAGCGGCATTCAAAGAAAAACTTGAATCCTAGGCTCTCTGAGGCATCAGACTGCACTGTTCTTTCAACAGCCACAAAGGAATCAACTTAGGAACAGCCTGAGTGTGGGCACACTATTTAAAAGTCAAGAGGCCATTTTTTTCTTTTGGTTACAGAGATACTATACAAATATCTCCTCAGATATCTCATCAGCTGCAATGTATGAAATTACAGGCTGTGTACCCACTGTTATCATGAGAAGCCCCAGACCAGATGAGAAGAGTATATGGTACAGTTCCTCCCCACACTCATAACAACTCAGGATACTGGTTTAATAGTGGGGCTGAGCAAAAATCCCCCCTCACTGTCCCATTCACAGTTGGAAAATGGGGTGATGGTATTTCAGTGAGTTGGGAGTTAAAAATTATTTTAAAGGTTTTTTGGGGGTAGCACAGTGGTCCTCTTTTTTTCTTTTAAAACATTTTGTTAGCTTGATTGTTGTGACAGTTGGCCGCTGTCACCTTGTGGCAGCCACTCCCCCCAAGAATGCCCCCAAAGCAGTGGTATTCTGTAAAAAAAAGAAAGTATGAGCTTGCCAATATTTTAAAAGAATGCTGCTTTTCCAAGCAGATGACATAAGTCTGAACAGATGCAAAATCAATGAAAATAAAATAAATCTATTTATGTTTTCCTACTTTTCAAAATGTGCATGCCTTTTCCGTGGCGCAGAGAGGTAAGTGGCGGTAACGCAGCCGAAGCTCTCCTCACGTCCGGAGTTCGATTCCAATGGAAGGAGGAAGTCGAATCTCCGGTAAAAGGGGTTGAGGTCCTCTCAGCCTTCCATCCATCCGTGGTCGGTAAAATGAGTACCCGGCATATGCTGGGGGGTAAAGAAATGGTTTGCCTAGTAAACGTCGCAAGACATCACCCTAAGAGTCAGAAACGACTTGCACTATAAGTGCGGGGACACCTTTACCTTTTTTTCCTCAAAAACAATTGTTCCAGAAGCCTTTCTCTTTGCCCTGTCACTACTGGATGTGTGATAGGCTGATACAAGGAGTTAGTTTTTTCTTTCTTGTTTCGTTTTTGCATTTATGTTCTGCATTATATCCAAAGCCACCCACAATGCAAATAATAGCCGCCAGTAGTTCCTAGAGTTATGGAAGTCATTACAGATGTGAGGTATTTTGATGCAGTTCTTGAAATTTAAATATAATTTCTCCCACTTCCAATTCCAAAAATGTAATACAGACTCTTGGAGCTGGTGAGACCATCACCTTTTATTGGCCTTCCTATGGCTTGCTCCTTAAGTAGATAATTTCCCCCCTAGTACTTCAACTCTGGGTTTATCCAAATGGAGCAGGATAATCCACGGTTTCCATATTCGGTTTGTCATCTGGTCCTCACTTTGCCTTTTAGTTCGCTCTTTCCCAATTAAAAAAAACCCTTTTTTGCACCCGCACATGCAGTGGTAAGACCCCTACATTCTTTTCGCTTTTTCCAAGCTCCGCCTCTAAAACCTCCCCCTATCAACCAATTGGTCAGCAAAAAAATTATGTATGCTCCTCTCCCCCTTTGCAACGAAGCACAATATTATGGCTGTAAAGGAGTTCTCGCCTCGGAAGGAAAGGCTGTTGGTCAGTTTCATGCCTGTATTTGCGATATTATGCTTAAATGAATGTATGCTTTTCTGCCTTGATATTTAAGGAGATACACATGCTGGCAATTGCACTTATTTCTCCAAAAAAGCAAGAAACATGTCACCCCCCGCTCCTTCTCCCTTTCCTTCCCATGGAGAATGAAATTGACAAAGCTTTCCGGAGCAGGCTTGAAACCGACCAGAAGCCCTTTTCTTGCGATATTACACTTAAACGAATGTATGCTTTTCTGATTTGAAGCAAAACCCCCAGCAAGTAGAATGAAATTGACAAAGCTTTTGGAGGCAGGCTGAAACCAACCATCCCCCCTTTCTCACTTGCTGTGCATTGCGGATCTCACCTAGAGTGGCCGCCCAGTTTGCAGGCTGGCAAAAAATAAAATGCATTTGCGCAGTAGTTGCAGACCCCCCCCAACACCCCACCATTGCGATGATTGGTTCAATTTTCCCAGGCTTATTCTTGCACATGCGCAAAAGTGCAGATACGTGATTGTCTGGAATGAGGAGAAGGGGCAAGGGGAAATGCCCAAGAACCGCCCATCAGCTGTAAATTCCGCAGTATTGCATCCTAACTCCTGAAGGCACAGCGGATGATTCCCAATTTTAAACAGCAAATCGCATTTTTGCCGGTATTGCAAGGAGCGGATTTAACCCGCGAAAATGCGTAACAGCGCAAGACATCATTTGGACGACCGAAAAATAATGAACACACATAGCGGGCGTGTCACACATTTTGCAGTCGTCTGGATGAGCCCTCTGTTTCACCAATGTAATTATATATTATACAAAGATTTTTGCAAAACACACCCTAACCAGAATAGTGTTACTTCATGAGAAAGAAATCACACTGTGCAGCTGAATTTAAGTAGTCATAAATTTGCACAATAGCTAATGTAATATAAGGCTATTCTCAAAAATCAGATATTTTAGATCCTGTTCATATTTTTACAGAAACCCTTTCCAGGGAAACAGGCATGACTGTGGCAGGAAAACCCTTATATCTGTGGATATGAATACAAGAGGATCCTTGCTGCAGTCAGTAGCCTTCCAACTCAAATGGCTCCTCATTTGTGGAACGCTCTCCCTACTGAGGTCTACCTGGTGTCTTCATTGACATCTTTTTGGTGCCAGGTAAAGACTTTCCCCCCCATGCATTTGATAGACTGAGATGACATTTTTGTTCTTAGTGTGCAGCCAAGCTTCCTGTGGCTGTTTAGGGGGTTGTTTGTTCTTTTTTATGGTATTGTGCATTTATATTTACGTTTTTAATGTATTGTAATGTATCACTTGGAAACCTCTCGGGGAACAAGCTACTAACGATGATGATGATGATGATGTGACCAAAATGGGCATGGAGAGGGGGTGGAGATAGCTTGCTTAATTCTGCCCCCTGCTTCACCCCTTGCCTTTACCAGCTATATGGCAGTCAGAAATTTAACAGGTCAAGCTTTTTCTAGTATGGAAATGCAATTATGGCTAACACTTCACCATAACTACTCTCTAATTTTATGTTATGCCACATCCCCATGGCAGCCATTTTGTGTTATTCCATGCCCCACAGTAGCAATTTTGTGACTGTTGCCTCCAGCACTCTCTCAAAATTTGAAATGTGTCCTCTGGTCCAAAAATGTTGGTGACCCCTGTTGTCCATTCTGTGTCTGTTTCACTCCAAAATGCTAAAACCTACCAATTTCATTGGATATCGCACAAGAGGGCAGTGGTGAATGGGCCAAATTCTCAAATGGATTCCATCTGTTTCTAGATACTAAGTTTTAAAACTCTACTTGAATAGTGCAACATTTAAAATATATGCATCCTTATATGAGAGCGGTACCAAAACGCATATTTTTAATCTAGGTCTGCCAACATGAATTATGTAATTGCTCTTATTTCAAATCTTAACAAAAGACACAATGTGTATTGCATTCTTTGCTTTGTGTGCTCCTACATTATGGCATGCATTGCTTGATTGAAGCATTTCACCATGTAACCTTCCATCTGGTATATATCAATATCACTTTCCTTCCATTGTTTAGGACATGAATAGCAAACCTACAATATTTAAGAAACATAGAGCCCTGAAGACCAGCCTGCATTTTTTTCAGCCAGTGGAAATCTGTGTCACTCTAACTTTGATCAGTATTTTATGCAAGTCTTTCACAGTTATCATTGTGAATTATTCATATTGTATGCAATCAGATTTTAAAAGCATGTTAACAAACACATGTATTCAAAATCTTTTACAGACGTTAATGTCAGTTAATGCCATACCCCAGTTAAAATGTTGGAGCCAGGGCGGGCGCCAGGCATGCCAGGGCCGACGCCAGGTATGCCAGGGCCCTTGGGCCCCAGCCTGCCCCGGGCCCCAGCACCCACATGCATGCACGGGATTTGATATACAGTAGGGCCCCACTTATACAGCGGGTTAGGGACCAGACCCCTGCTGTAAAGCGGAAATTGCCGTAAAACAAAACCCATTGACTATAATGGGCCACGTCGTGCGAAAATGACACAAAAATGTCGCAAAATGCTGTAAAATCACAAAATCGGCTTTAAAATGGGGAATTTCCCCTAATTGAGAGCCGCTGCATCAGCGGAACACCGCAAAACGGAATGCCAGTAAGCGGGGCCCTACTGTAACTGCCCTGATACCATCATGAACACCAGTAATCATGAATGCACAGTAAAAAGGACAAGTGGAGGGGCCTCCTGACCTCAATGTAGGAGAAACTAAGGCCTGGTTAGCACCTCACTGAGAGATGAAGTAGACTTTACAGAGACTGTGGCGGGATCTTGAAATCCTCCCCCATTGTGTTCAAATTTAACAGTTAAAGCTTCCATGGGAAGGAGAGAAGGTTCCATTTTTTATTAGAGCAATGACACTGAAGAAAGGGGTGTTTAACCTTTTGCCCACACCATTTTCTGATCTAACTTCCCAATAACAACAACAACAGCAACAGCTGTTGGATCCACAGTGATAAAAAAGACAATCATAATACAGGTGGTTTGCTCTTCCAAAGATTTTATTCTTCTTCCAGGCAGTACTTTATATCTCCTCCAATTTAAGAATAAAGTAATGGCAGAATCAACTGAGCCAGAATCTTAGCTTTCAAGATTTTTTTTTATCCTAGCAGGCATCTCAAGCCTTTTTTATGTGACTGACAAACTGGGATGTTGCATTAGTTGTTTTTTAATTTAACATTCAAGGGCAGCTTAGCATTTGAAGCTCAGAATTTTTGGACATGCAATAGGGCTTGGGCAAAGGGGATGATTGGTTTATCGGGTAGTGTTGTCACAACCGCCCTTCACAGTATTGCCAGGAAGATATGGCGTTGAGGATGGAGCCAAATAGAGTTATCAGATTTTCCAGAGTTATCACCTTTCTGTCCCTCTCAGTTATCTTAAGGCACCTGCTAAAGTAGGCCCGGAAGAGTACGGTTGATAGATAGACTTGTATGCATGCAAAGGCATTTGAGTCATTAATATAGAAAATGAAAGGAAAAAAGCATATGAATTGTCATAGGTACATATAACAGTTTATTTATTACTTTGCATAATAAATATACAGTCTCAGTTGGTTTACAAGCAATGCTATGTGTACCCTGCGTACACTCTGTCTCTTTCTCTCTATATATTAATTTCCTGTAGCAAGACAAGCTGAATTCCTGGACCTCTATAAGTCTTGCCAATCAAGCAAAGGTGCACACATATGCTTATTTTGCATAGTAGTCATGAGGAGTAGTCACACACATACATACCACCTTCTTGCCAAGGAGCTAAAAGTGCTGTACATGGTTCTCCCCTCTCCATTTTATCCTCACAACAACCCTGGGAGGTAGGTTAGGCTGAGAGACACTGACTGGGCCAAGGTCACCCAGTGAGCTTCACGACTGAGTGGGGATTTGAACCCTGGTCTTCCACTCTAACCATTGCATCACACTTATCTCCGAAGTCTAATCCCTTGACTAATCCACCATTATTTGGTGGTTTAGGAGGATTTTTGGGGGGGGTTGCACTCAAGATTGGCCTTTGGGGTGATTCCTATTGCACCTACTCCATTCTGTATGATCAGGAGGGCACTGGTGGCTACTTTGAGTGGGCTTCTTTTGCTTGACAGGAAGTGCAGGTAGGAGCAGTGGATCACAGATGCCCCTGGCAAGCACCTTGCTTCCGGAAGGCCCAGCTTTCAGCCTTCCCCTTGTTGCTGGCTGGTTCAAGGAGGTGTCAGCAAGGTACGGCTCTTGGGCACTGTATGCTTTTGCCCATTGTGAAGCTGGAGCCATTTACTCTCCCCCCCTCCCCGTATTTGATCCAAGATTGGCTTTAATCTGGAGCCAGGATGGAACTGTCCATTAATGCGTTAGGGAAATTTCCTACCTTACAGGCCTATTTGCACTTAATTTCAATTGGTGTTACTTATTGCTTGTTTCAGAGCCTTGTAACTTAATAAAGTTACCTTTAGCACAATGGTATATCTTGTCTTCATTCTGATGGAGGTGATGGGCAAAGTATCTTCCCTCTCTTCTCTTCCCAGAAGTAAGCTGCTTGCCTGCTGCTTCCTTGAGGTGTCACGATGGCAGCTTCACATGTTACTTTTGGGGGGGTGCAGACCTACATTGTTGAAGTGTACACCTAAACATGTGCGGTGTAACAAATGTAAGGTGCAACAAACATACAAATATAAAGTGTGAATGTGACAAATGGGTTTTTGAAAACACATTTATTATGCAAGTTCACTTGTAAGAGGGCTGTAGCCAGGGATGGGCAAATTACAGTTTCTCTTAGTTTCTCATTTTTCCAGTCTTAAGTTCAGTTCTACACATTTCTACATGTCTGTAGTGTATTTTTAATTAAAAAAAAGTCCTCATGAAAATTCATCTGCATTTTAGTGCACATTTCTCCTAATATACACACGCTTGCATGCAATCTTACCTAATATGTACATTTTGCAAAACACTTTTCTTTAATGTATTTTGTATGTTAATTTTTACTAATATGTGTATTTTTCTGCAAACTATACCTTAATAGATGCATTTCTGTACACATTATTTGGCTGAAGAACCCCACTGCAACAACGAGGTGCACATTTTGAAAGATGTCTGTGTTTCGATTTGCACATTGTTTAAACGTGAACTGAAATGAATTTCTCCCCCATCCCTAACTGCAGCTTCCAGTCGCTCTGCATCAGCTTCAGGTTTGTTGGTGGGAATTGCGTGGAATGGCCCTGTGCCCTTACCATTTATGGCAAAAGTCTTCTTTGGATATTCCAAATGGGCAGAAGCCAACACACAAGGGGGACATTGACACCAAGTACATAAGCTCCACCAGTCCCTTGGTTTAAAAACTCACATGGACCCTCTGTGGATACAAAAGGCTGTCTGCTGCAGACAGTGGCCTTTCTTGAGTTTGAAGGTGACAGAAATGGTGACAGAAGGGGATGGAGCTAGCACGCTTATCCTCATGTTTACTTTCTCCTACTTGGAAAGTCTAGATAGCAACTCCCAATAACTATATATTCTTCACCTTGCTTCTGAAATGTCTGACTGCATCACGGTTGTGTGTCCTTTTTGCCCTTCCCTCCTATTTCATCCTCTCTTGTTTTCTTAGTCAGTTCCAACTGTTTGTTTGGAGGAGATTCTACAAACCAGCTTCTGAAACTCTTTCATCCCTTCCATGTCAGAGCTTGGAAGTAACTCGTTAGAAATAACGAGTTACTTGTAATTTGTTACAATTTTGCATAACGAGTGGGTAACTTCGTTACATTTTGTATGTAACAGAACGAGTGGTAATTTCATTACTTTTGAGCTGCAAATGTAACTTTTTTGCGTTACATTTGGATGTTACTGGGGGGGAAAGCAGGGGAAATCATCTGCTGCTGTGATTGGTGGAATGGTGGAGGCAAGATATGTGCCTCAAACCGGGCTTCTGCACTGTTTAGCTCTTCCCTTGTGCTCTGTGGAGGCACGAGGGAGGAAGTGGAGAGTCAGACAGCGCTGGAGGGCAAGGAGGAGTAGAAGGCAGAAGCAGCAGAATGGAAGTGAAGAGCTGTGGAGGTGAGTGTATGTGTTACCCTTTCCAGCCTACTCTCCCTGCCCTCCCCGCTCGTCCTGTCTCCCTCAGCCTGCTCGCCCGCCCCCTCTGCTCTTCCTGGCACCCCCTGCTTGTCCTTGCATCTCCTCTGCTTGTCCTTGCATCCTCTTTGCATCCCGTCCGCTTGTCCTTGCACCTTCTTTGCATCCCCTCAGCTTGTCCTTGCACCCTCTTTGCATCCTCTCCGCTTGTCCTTGCACCTTCTTTGCATCCCCTCCGCTTGTCCTTGCACTCTCTTTGCATCCCCTCCACTTGTCCTTGCACCCTCTTTGCATCCCCTCCGCTTGTCCTTGCACCCTCTTTGCACCCCCTCCGCTTGTCCTTGCACCCTCTTTGCATCCCCTCCACTTGTCCTTGCACCCTCTTTGCATCCCCTCCGCTTGTCCTTGCACCTTCTTTGCATCCCCTCAGCTTGTCCTTGCATGCTCTTTGCATCCCCTCTGCTTGTCCTTGCACCCTCTTTGCATCCCCTCCACTTGTCCTTGCACCCTCTTTGCATCCCCTCTGCTTGTCCTTGCACCTTCTTTGCATCCCCTCCGCTTGTCCTTGCACCCTCTTTGCATCCCCACCGCTTGTCCTTGCACCGTCTTTGCATCCCCTCCGCTTGTCCTTGCACCCTCTTTGCATCCCCTCCGCTTGTCCTTGCACCCTCTTTGCATCCCCTCCGCTTGTCCTTGCACCCTCTCTGCATCCCCTCAGCTTGTCCTTGCAACCCTCCAGAGAGGGTGAAAATTGGGAACTGGCAAGAGACTAGGAGGTAGGTGCAGTCTCATACTTCTGTTTGTGTGTTTTGCTTCAGTTAGGTGCCTCTCATAGAGCGACTCACACTAGGCAGCAAGAGATGACTACCCCAAGCAACTAATTTGGGGCACCATGCAACAAATTATTAGCTATTTTAATTTTTGGTTGTTGTATATTTACTGTCAGGAAGAGGTACTTGTGAGATTTTCTGCCTCAAATGCCAACATAACTTTTCAAGCTGTGGTACTATGACCTTGACTTGGGGGCAGGGCACCATTTGCTCTTCTGCTTCAAGTAGCAAAATGTCTTGGGCTGCACCTGCTTGCAGTCATTTCACATACTGGACAACTAACATGGCTTTTTGGTGAAGGGCAAGAGAGAATAAGACTGTTATCTCAAAAACAGTTGTGCTTGAGGAAAAGATGGCAAACATATGTAGAACTGAACTTTTCTGCAATAATATAGACATTTGCATAGGGTATTTTTTTTCTACTAATGGAATATTAAATCTTTAAGTCCTAAATCCTTTGTCATCCCCTCCCCCTTGTGCACACCCTTTACACTGTCTTTCTCCCTATGCATGTAGGTCAAAATGACAACTGGTGTAGTTTGGGAATTAACAGAATGAGAGCTGAATTACAACTCAAAAAAGAACTTCCCTGCTGGTGTCTGCTACTGATGTGGGGGGCATTTTGTTAGGGAGGAGTGATGAGAGGGGGTAATTTGCTGCTGAAACTTTTTATCTGCAACCCCTTCTCTGGCCACTTTCCCCTAGCTGATGGAGGTCAATAAGGAAAAATATGGGGATTGCACTGGTGAAGTGGCAGGCATGGAAAACAGCCCCTTCCATCTATCTCCTGCTTCACCTACCCAAATGCACCCCAGCAAATGCTTTGCACATTGACAGCACACATTTAGTTGGTTTTCTGGTATTTGCTGCTGAAAGTGTAGTTCCATGCTGGGTGCAGCTGGGACATTCTGAGTTCATATCTTACCACAGCCATGAACTCGCTGGATGACCTTCTGGCCACACCCACGCCAGACATTTATGCCACTTTAAACAGTCATGACTTCCCCCAAAGAATCCTGGCAAGTGTAGTTTGTGACGGGTGCTGAGTGTTATTAGGAGACTCCTATTCTCCCAACAGAGCTCCAATGTCCAGAGTGGTTTAACAGTCAGCCCCTCTTCTCAGACAATTCTGTGACTGGAGTTCTGTGGGGGGAATTGGGGTCTCCTAACAACTCTCAGGACCCTTCACAAATTACACTTCCCAGGATTCTGAGATCATGACTGTTTAAAGTGGAATAAATGTCTGGTGTGGATGTAGCCTTAGTGAGTCATTTTTCTTTCCAGCCTGCCCATCAATCATATGGACATTAAAAAAATCTGGACTATTATAAAAGTTAGAATTTTATTTGAAACACCTTTCAACACTCAAAAAAGGACTGTCAGTCATTAGAGCAGTATGACAATGGAACCAATTACCTAGGGAAGTGGTGGGCTCTCCAACATTGGAAGCATTCAAGAGGCAGCTGGACAGCCACCTGTCAGGTGTGCTTTAACTTGGATTCCTGCATTGAGCAGGGGTGTGGACTCGATGACCTTAAAGGTTCCTTCCAACTCTACTGTTCCATAATTTTCTGTTAGCTGAGACATCTCTCTCTCTCTCTCTCTCTCTCTCTCTCTCTCTCACTCACTCACTCACTCACTCACTCACTCACTCACTCACTCACTCACTCACTCATTCACACAGCCACTGAGCATTCCATAACAGAGCATGCTCAGTACTCATTTGGGCTGTTTTGGGAGTCATCCCTTTTCTGTTTTCTCTCACACTTTTTTGTATTCTGCAACACTTGGGGTTCCCTCTTGCCCACTAATACTCCTTATTATGTGTGGTATGGATGGTGATACCATGGCTACATAAGCAACAACACTTCCAGCCTGAGCTTCAGAAATAGAGGGAATGACACTCTGATCAGTTTAAGTGGTTAGTATTTAAATCTGATTGGAAACTGTTCAGTTTGACACAAGGTGGCTATTAAGCATGACCTAAAAGTTGCAATTCCAAGCATACTTACTTGGAAGTAATTCCCATAGCAGTAAATAGGATTTACTTCTGGGAGTATAGAATCAATCCATAAGAGTCTCCCAGTAGACACCATACATGTAAGCACATGGCTTTTCCCCAAGAATCTTGGGGACTGTAGTTTACTCCTCACAGAGCTACAATTCCCAGCACCCGTAACAAACTACAGTTCCCAGGATTCTTTTTTGGGGTGGTGGTAGAAATGTGCTTTAAATCTGTCATGTGTATGCAACTTTGGTGAGATAATAGCTGAAGGTAATCAGCCCAAAATGATAACAAATAATCAGTAGGCATTCAAACAGTGGGTAAAAAAAAGTGAGAATTACAGAGGCAAACACAGAATGCAGTTAAGCAATAAAGTAATCCAAGAGAGAGGAGACACCTTTGTCTCTGCTCTCTCCCTCCTGAGCCATGAGGGCAACTCCCAAACCTGAGTGTTGCGCCTCCAAGTTAGTTAGAACTAGGTATGCCTTTCCTATCTACTATGTATTTCTATAAATAAAATAGCTTTTCTTATTTTACTAAGTCTTAAGTCTCAGTGATCTCAGTGCAGGGTAAAAGCCTGCCACTTAGGTAAATGCACACATTGGCACATACACATCTCAGACTGTTGACAATCTCTGCTAATACCTATACAAATTTACATAACATGCATCACCTGAACTCACATGATCTAGAGTTACCTTAGATCTTGCAACATTTGCAAATGAGAAGCAATAGGGTTTTATATTAGTTCTGATTGTCTACATAGGGTATGTATTTTTTGCCTTTTCTATGGCAAAAACTCCAACTTCAGTGGAATTTATGTGATGTGTTCTGATCATTTGAATTTGGCTAATGAATGCTTTATTCTTTCATCGGAACTTTAGCAGTAGTACTAAAATACTAATAAAAAAGGGAAAGAGAAAAAATACTTTACATACATCATTCAGCTGTATTGTTAATTATAGATATAGATATAAAGGATAAATGGCATTTTGTCAAAAGTATTTTTGTCTACATTTTATACCTCCTCCTTGGTTTTCCAAGCTTGGCATGGAATGCTTGTCATACAGAATTAATTTGAAATGCTGCATTATCATAATCATCTTCTTCAAAATAAAAAAATAAATGTACTGCCTTCAAGTTGATTCTGACTTATGGTGACCCTATGAATAGGGTTTTCATGAGAGGCAGTGACTGGCCCAAGGTCACCCAGTGAGCTTCATGGCTATGTGGGGATTCGAACCCTTCTACTACCCCCTGTGTGTGTGTGTTTAGTTTTAATATTGTTTTAGGCTACTTAGATGTGAAGCAGCCAAGGCCAGCACCTTGTAGGCATTTTTTTAAAAAAGTAACTAAAATGTAATTGTAGTGATTACTTTTGAGAAAAAGTAAAGTAATCAGTTACTTTCAGAGCAATTGCATTTGTAACTGTAATTACTACTTTTTTGGCCAAGTAATTGTAACTGTAATTTATTACTTTTTAAAAGTAATCTTCCAAGCTCTGTTCCATGTATCAAGCATGCAAGAGCTTTTGTTTATTTGTATTTGTAAGAGTCAAGTTTAGGTAAAGTTGTTGAAATTATACATTTTTAATATCCAGAACAATAAAGAGAGTTTCATGGGTCTAATATGCATTGTGTTTTAATAAAATAACTATTTGGGTTTTGTTGTTGTTTTAAAAGCTAAAACAAATTCATGCTTCCAAGACTTCCAAAACTGAAGAACTAAAGAACAGTAAAGAATTCTGCTCCCATGAGTGATACATGCCCTGGTCTCCTCCCGCTTAGACTACTGTAATGCGCTCTATGTGGGGTTACCCTTGAAAACGGTCTGGAAATTACAACTGGTACAGAATGCGGCGGCACGCTTGATTAAGCATAGCCGTCGCCGTAACCATATCACTCCGATGTTAGTAGACCTACACTGGCTACCAGTTGTTTACCGGGCCCAATTCAAGGTGTTGGTGTTGACCTTTAAAATCCTATACGGTTTCGGCCCAGTTTATCTGAAGGACCACCTCCAGCATCACCAATTATGCCGCCAGATGAGATCAGCCACACAAGACCTCCTCTCGGTCCCACCAGTCAAAACAGCTAGGCTGGTGCGGACCAGAGAGAGGGCATTCTCGATTGTGGCCCCCACCCTCTGGAATTCCCTTCCTTTTGACCTCCGACATGCCTCCTCCCTGATGGGTTTTCGCCGAGCCTTAAAGACCTGGCTATTCAGGCAGGCCTACAGGATTTCTGGGGTGGATTAGTTTTATGATGTATTAATTGAAGGCTGGTTTTAGATTAACTACTGATTGTGGCTTTTTGATTTGTATATTGTATTTTACTATGTTGTTGTACGTCGCCGTTAATTCGGACAGATAGGCGACTCACAAATAAAATTTTATTATTATTATTATTAAAGTGCTGGCTTAAACAAATCTTAGTCATTAGACAACATACATACTTTCGATTCTTTCTGTCTTATAACTAAAAGATCAAAGTTCTGCCAGAATCTAGGTTTATATTTTTATTTCCATGGTATGAGAAGAAATTCTGCTTCTAATGCAGTATGTTGGCCTGGACTGTTCTGTAGCCTGTTAAATTGGAGATTAAAAGGATCAAATGCTATTCCCTATAGAAGCAAGACCCCAATGACTTAAAAGCAAGACCTGTCGAATTTATTTCCAACTAAGTAAGCTTAGAACTACAACTAAATTGTTTAATACTATTCTTTACAAGGTTTATTTTGGTGGTGTTTGGCAAAATGAATTTGTACCCAGGTGCAAAACAAAGAATCCTGTGTGCGTGCCCTAAATTCCTTTTGTACACACTCTGCGTTTGGATCCTTGTCTCTGATCTCAAAAAGTGCAAGCTAGCTCCATTAAAATCTAAGATTGTTGCCTTGTGTTCAATAGCAGTTGGATTCCAGCTATTTATTTAAAGCAATGTGATCCTTAGCTGTTTTCTTGTCCGGTGAGAACTCACAACAATACTTCTTCCTTTTTTTGACAATTATAGATTGAGATTAGAGGCAGGAAATGTGCCCTCTTCTGGAATCCACTGTCTGAAGTGACTGCTTCACTTTACTTTTTGATAGGGCTGCTAACCACAGAAAGGGACATCAGGTCATCACTAGGATACCTTTATAATATAGCTTCCTGAGTGAAAAGTATCATGAAGGAAGAGGCCACACAGATGATCTAAACAACAAGAAGAACTCTACTATAACTAATCATATACAGGGAACAAGGCCCACAGCATGGTGCTGCTTGTAAGGCAGACCTGGAACTAAAACTACCACAGCCAGGAGTTGACTTAGCAGTCCCTGGTATGGCAAGCTTGGAGGGCCAATACATTACACTGAGTCTCTCACCTAGGACGGCCATGTGCCCTGCCTTACAGAGGCAGTCCTCTATTTGAAGAGCTGTCTGGTCCAAGTCTCGTTTAAAGAAAAAGGGCCATAAGAAGAGAGAGCAGGGCCTGTAAGTTGTATTTCTACACATGCATATGTAGGAAAAAGAGGACAAAATATGGCACACTAATTTGCATATATATCCTATACTACATTTGCCTAAGAACATCAGCATGCTGGAGGGGGAGGTAGCATCTCCCAGGAAACATGGAGGGGAAAGAGCAAAGCAGGGGTGTGGCCTCTGTACTATGTGCATATTCTAGGAATGCTGAGATCCTCTCCTGCCCAGCGAAGCAGTGAGGATGGAGATGGAAAGTGAGAGAGGGGGCAGTGCTGGTTTAAAACAACAGGTGAGGTCTGAACAGACTGGGAATAACCGCTGACTGTTGTGTTTTTGGTTTTGCTTTATTAAAAACAGATTTTAACAAAGAGAAATAGTGAAGATGGGTGCCTATCCCATCCCTTCTATTCCAACTCCCTTCTTGCTATATTCAAACCTCTCGAGTTGTTTAAAACCAACACTTTCCCCCTCTCATGTTCCTCTGCCCCTGCGTAACTGATACCTTTTCCATTGCTCAAACTGGAGGGTGCAAAGGGGGCTGCAGAACAGAAGGGAGAGGAGGCATGGAAATTGGGTTGGTCTGTGTGCATGGGAGAGTTGAGAAAAAGAGGGAAGAGAAGGGAAGAAAAAAGGGTAAAGGTGAAAACTGGGGGCAAAGGGGGGGTGCAAAAAAAAGGAGGGAGTAGGAGGCATGGGGATGAAGATGAAAATGGGGACACAAGGGGCTGAAGAATAGTAGTGGCTTTATAGTTGGGCAGAAGGCGAAAAGGGTGCTTGGTAGCTGAAACGTGTGGGAGAAGGGAGACTCAGGATGTTACCTTGTGAGTGGTCTGTGTGCAAGGGGAGCTGTAGAAAAGGAGGGGGAGGCATGGACATGGGGGAAAGGTGAAAACGGGTGCAGAATAGAAGAGAGAAGTGGCTTCAGAATGGGGTTGGGAAGGTGAAAAGAGAGCTTGGTGGTTGCATGGGGTGGAAGGGGAAGCTCTAGGCCCCAGGAGTGGTGAGAATGGTGGGGGTTGGCAAGCGGAGCAAGCATGGGTGCAGTAGTGCAGTCCCCAGGATATGTGTGTGTATAAATTTTATGCAAATAAGTATGTCTTCTTTTGTCCTCCTTTATTTACTTACTTACTTACTTACTTACTTATATCCTGCCCTTCCTCCCAGCAGGAGCCCAGGGCGGCAAACAAAACCACTAAAAACATTTTAAAACATCATAAAAACATTTTCATTATGCATTTCTCTTTTTTAGTGTCAACCTACCCTGATAATTAAAGGAATTTCACTGTGCTGGGGTTTTTTGGTAGATTGTAAGGTACATTAAATTATTACACTTAATTGCTTGTGTCTATGACAGTCATCGCCAACATAAAAGAATTGACCATTACAATAGAATACCTCTTCTTGTGGATTCTTGGGAAACATTTCTACAAATTCATCAATTATTGCATCAAACAACCTCACTGGGAATTTCTCATGGGTTTATGTTAGCAAAATAAAAATCAACATAGAACTCTGTGCCTATAAATACATAAAAGTAAAAAAAAATTACTTGGTTTTGGAGTATGATGAAACTCAGGACAAATTAATCTTTGTCCATCAGCAAATGCCAGTCTATCCGAAAATCTAAAGTGAATTTTGTTTTGCGTTACCAAAGTACATGCCTAGAATAATACTAAATTATAATGATATATAGTTGGGAAACAATATACTTGGTGATATGGTAAGACCTCTGTAATCCCATACACAGTTATGTCAACATTTGTTTCCACACAAATGAGGTAACATTCCGCACTTGGATTTGATACTGAATGTGACATTGGATATTTATTAATTGAGTATATCTGGATATACACATCTAAGCCATATTGAGCAAGTTGATCCTAAACAGCTGATTAGCATTGTCAGAATCGATCAGCTGTTTTGAATTATAAACTCCCCATGGAGTGCTACCCGGTTCTATCATATTACGCAGCTGACAAATCCTATGCTGCTGTTCATCTGAAATGCAATTAGTTCAGTGTTCCATGATGCCTTTGCAAGCCTGTTAGATAATCAAAATTCCATTGAACTGATTGTATGGTAATGTTATGGAAAATATTGATAATTTTTAACAGGACCTGTATCCTGTATGCCAAAGTGAATATCTTTCATATTTACAGAACCATGCATTATGCAAGAAATAATTATTTTGCCACATTGAAGGAAGAATAGAAGAAAAAATGGCCAAGTAAGCCTTTCCTCTGTGCACAAAATTGTTGAAGCCGAGGCAAATAAAATAAAGATAGCAGGCTAATTCTAGTTAATCACCCCAATCTAGCAAGAGAGACCAACCGACGGAAGCAGGGTTACAAATGTACAGCTAATGAGGATGCAAACTGATGTACATCCTCATCTGCATACACATCATGATTCTTATTTAGGTCCTATTAATCTGCCTACATACATCTTTTGAAAAGGGATGCATGTTGTCATTCCGGCTTCCAGTTGTTACATGAGAATAATTGTCTACAACTAGAGACGCATCAGGATCCTTGACTATTTCATCACATCAGCCAGGTAGTGCTGATATTAAAATGATAGAAGTCAGTGTGCCTAGCATGTAGAAACACTGTCAGGGTTCAGCCCAGCCCAGACTTGGAAGCTGAGCTTTCCTTAGAAGAGGACCAAGGAGAGTAGAACCCTCCATCAGATTTCCACACTGCCAATCAGCCAGAGATGAGCCATTGCCTGGATGTCCCCACACCAGCTGCTTGGCTTCCTGGCTGGATCAGAGACCCACCTCATCTTCTGCAAGGCCAGAGGATCAGAGCAGATGGTGAGCCAGGCAGAAGCTTGAGAGCCCAGCTAACTGCATTGAAGCTACTCAGGAAGAGGGGGAAGTGCAAAGGAGCACCTGCTCCAGATCAAGTCCTGTCTGAGATCTAGGAATGGGTAGAGCCTCAACCTCCTGTATAACCTCTCAGCCTAAGTTGTATAGTTGCTGAAGTAACAACTATCTCACAAGCTCCAGTCTTCCTGGCCTGGGGGAAAAGACAAAATTTTGCAAATCTATTTCATTGCACATTTTTACTGAAGTCTACAAAACTCACTCAACCATTGCACATAATGCATATTCATTCATTCACTACATTTGGATTTGTTTTGAGCACTTAACAAAAATCAAAGGAAACATTGACCTTGGTTCAGACATAACTATGTCTTTTGTTATGTACGTGAACCTCTGTTTCATGCAGTTCTCCCTCCCCTATCCTCCAGCATGACTGCAAAGAGGAGAACAGAAACGTTAACTTCAGTTTTTAACTAATCCCAGTTTTGCATAACTTCAGAATCCTAAACTGGGTTTAATATTAATTATGGTTTAGGGGGCCCTCTAAGATGCACACCTTAATGTGATGAGGGGGGGTTGAGAGTGTTGAAGAAGCTGAGAGCAATGCCGTCAGGAGTCTAGACCAAGAGGCTAGACTCCTAGCAGGGGCACCCAAGGTGGAATGGTCAAAGCTGAGACACCAGACTAAGATGCATCCAGACTCAGAGGAAGGCAATGGTAAAACACCTCTGAGTACCTCTTACACACAAAAAAGATGTGTATCCTAGAGGAGACTATGTGCATACAAATTGGATATTATTATTATTATTATTATTAAGAAGTAGTAGTAGTAGTGTGCGACCTCAATCTCTGAGCATTGAAAGACTTCCAGGGGTTCCTATGCTTACCCAGGGTTTGGTTTCCTTGGAAAGGTTAGCAGAGACTGTGGTGTCTTTCTGAGATATGGCTTATCTACACATATTTACACATATTCACAACCTCAGCTTAGTTCCCATCTTCTTCAGACCAGACTAAAAACTTTTGGCTCCTGGATGGGTGAAGGGGAGGGACTCTCTCCTGAAAAGAGTCCCACAGGATTTATTTTGGCCACATCCCTTTGGATATGCAGATTTACCATTCAATAAAGTCTCACTTCTTCTATACGCAGATGATATGATATTATTATCTATCACTCATATTGGATTGAGGAGACTTTTGGAGAGTCTGTCTGTATATTGTAAAAAGGAACAACTTCAGATCAACTACCTAAAAACAAAGGTAATGGTTTTTGGGAAAAGATACCATAACTTCAAATGGTCTATTGGGGGGCACCCAATTGAACAATGTCGCACTTTCAAATACCTGGGCATTCAGTTTCAAGATACTCTTTCCTAGAAAAATCAACTTGCTTTCATGTATCACTGTAATCTTATTAACATCAGTGGAAATGCACCAATGCAAAGGGTCAGTGAGGTTCATAGACAGTGGTTTTCTGAGTGAAATTCAGTTCTCACTTCAGTAACCATTCCCATTCCATTTTAACAGTATTTCACTATTATTTTGTATTTTGGACGTTGTTTGGTTCTTTTATTGTTTGTTTGTTTTTGTTTCTTGATTTATTGTATTTATTGTATTTATACACTGTGCTTGTTTTATCTTTTGTACACCGCCCAGAGAGCCTTCGGGCTTAGGGCGGTATATAAATTAAATAAAATAAAATAAATAATAAATAAATAAATAAATGAAATCTACCGCACTGAGAACATCTGGAGCCATCCTTAGATTTTATAGGTCCGCTGGTGGAAATCTCGTGGCTCCGGCACTAAAAGTTTTTCAGAGCAAGGTCTTGGCGCAGATCCTGTATGGGGCAGCAGTTTGGGGCTGGGAGGATTCCCTCCTCACCAGCCTCGAGACTATTCAAAACAACTTCCTTAAAAAGTTAATGCGTTTACCCAATGGCACTCCAGTGGCGTTTCTCCGCGCAGAGGCTGGTATTGCTCCAGTCAGTGCGCGAGTTCATAACGCCCTGATTACATTCTGGGGTTCTATAACAAAGGCCCCAGGTAAGATTATATTGAATGCCTGTTACGTTTCTGCCTCTTCTGATAGGCATTTTGCTCTCCATGGGGAGAGTGACAGTGTGCATGTCATGTTATATGGGATATTTGTGTATCACAGGGTGTATGCCCTGTTTTTAAGATTTTTGTAATGATGTGTTTGGTGCTTTGTATTGCAGCGGCCTAATGGCTATGCAATAAACTTTCTACCTACCTACCTACCATTCAATAAGTCCATTAACTCACAGGCTAGCTTAACAAATGAAACTAGTCTGACCAGTAGAGCAGGTTGAAGGGGACCCAAGGAAATAATCTTTCTCAACCCTTAATGCCATATTATTGTTGTTGTTGTTGTTACCCACCCTTCGCACATCATACTGGATATATGCAGACATTGTAGGCATGGTAGGGAGCTCTGAAGCTGATCTGCAGGCAGCATCAAAACTGAAGTAGGAGAGAGGGGTTAAGCCACAGAATCAAAGCCAAGTGACTAAGCCTGGAGTCAGAGATCAGGAATGCCTCACACCAGGAGTGTCCTTTTATGGCCTCAAGAGGACACAATGGGTGGTCTGGGTGGCTGGAGCCAATGCAGAACCTGAGAATCAATTGATAAACATGCATGTCTGAACCCATTTCCAGGGACTGTTGTATGCATGATAGTCCATTAAATACAATTATTCTGAAAGTGACATCTTGAGAACCAGTGCAAGAAACAAATGCTTTTCTGATCCCAGTGAAAGTGAACCATTGTTTGTGTGCATAAATCAAGCTGATGTTTGCTGGCAATGGAAAAATCAATGTCTGGCAGACAGTGACTGTATGGATCACACTTACTTAATAATAGTGTGTTGTGCCTCTGTATCAGACTAATGAGGCCCATCTCAGCGTTGTTGTTATAGGCCTTCAGGTCGATTACGACTTATGGCAATCCTATGAATCAGCAACCTCCAATAGAATCTGTTATAAACCACCCTGTTCACATCTTGCAAGTTCAGGTCTGTGCCTTCCTTTATGGAATCAATCCATCTCTTGTTTGGCCTTCCTCTTTTTCTATTCCCTTCTGTTTTTTCCAGCATTATTGTCTTTTCCAGTAGATCATGTCTTCTCATTATGTGTCCAAAGTATGATAACCTCAGTTTCATCATTTCAGCTTCTAGTGATAGTTCTGGTTTAATTTGTTCTAACACCCAATTATTTGTCTTTTTTGCAGTCCATGGTATGCACAAAGCACTCCTCGAACACCACATTTCAAAGGAGTTAATTTTTCTCTTACCCACTTTTTTCACTGTCCAACTATCACATCCACACATAGAGATTGGGAATACCATGGGCTGAATGATCCTGACTTAGTGTTCAGTGATGCATCTTTGCATTTGAGGACCTTTTCTAGTTCCCTCATAGCTGCCCTCGCCAGTCCTAGCCTTCTTCTGATTTCTTGACTATTGTCTTCATTTTGTTTAATGACTGTGCCAAGGTATTGATAATCCTTGACAAGTTCAATGTCCTCGATGTCAACTTTAAACTTACATAAATCTTCTATTGTCATTACTTTAGACTTCTTGACGTTCAGCCAGAGCTTGGAAAAGTTACTTTTTTGAACTACAACTCCTATCAGCCCAATCCAGTGGTCACGCTGGCTGGGGCTGATGGGAGTTGTAGTTCAAAAAAGTAACTATTCCAAGCTCTGCGTTCAGCTATAGACCTGCTTTTATGCTTTCCTCTTTAACTTTCATCAGCATTTGTTTCAAATCATTACTGGCTTCCAGTCTGTGGGCCATTGTTTAGTTTTCCTCTTTTTTTGGATAATTTTTTGTCAAAATTTGGACAGATTCAGTCTCAGTAGCTTGTAGCAACTCTATTGGTGTGCCACCTGTTCCTGGTGATTTGTTTCTTCCAAGTATTTTAAGAGCAGCTTTGACCTCACATTCTAAAATGTCTGGTTCTTCATCATACAGTTCCTCCATGAATGAATCTGTCATCCTTGCATCTCTTTTATAGAGTTCTTCTGTGTATTGCTTCCATTTTCCTTTTATTTTATCTTGGTCAGTCAGTGTGTTCCCCTGTTGATTATTCAACATCCCTACTCTTGGTTTAAATTTCCCTTTCATTTCTCTGATCTTTTGGAATAGAGTTCTAGTTCTACCTTTTTTGTTGTTCTCTTCTATTTCTATACTGTACAATAACTATTGTAATAGTCCTCTTTGTCCCTACGTATCAATCGCTGTATAGTTGCATTTAGGGTTCTAACCGTGTTTCTGTCTCCTTTTGCTTTTTCTTTCCTTCCGTCTTTAACCATTTTAAGAGTTTTGTCAATCATCCATTGTGGTTGTTCTCTCTTTCTAATGAGAGGTATTGTCTTTTTGCATTCTTCCCTGATAATGTCTCTGACTTCATTCCGTAGTTCTTCTGGTTCTCTGTCGAGTAAGTTTAAATCCTCAAATCTCTTCCTTATTTGATCTTTATACAGGGAAGAATCTTGTGGGTTTTTTTTTCCAATGTGACCTTTATTTCCATTTTTATTTAGGTTTGTTTTCTGTTATATCACCTTCACTTGTTATGAAAGCAGCACTTCTTGAGGCAGATTGAATGCATTTTTAAAGTCAAGTCAGATGTAATTTAAAAAGAGTACATATAATGTCTGCCCCTGGGAAAGCCCCATTTTCTGATGGCTTTGCAATTACAACTATACTTAACAGCGAATCAAATGCTAGCTCAGTTATTAGACTTGTCCCTGTGTTACACAGATCAAGAATGTCCCAGCCCACTACATGGTTGCCTCTGTGCAATGCATGCTGGATTATTTGCAGTGCCCTCAGCATCCCCACATCTCTGACTTTCTTTTTTAGCATACTACCAAGCAAGCTGATTATACAGCTCAGGGGTGTGGGATCATCTGTCACACTCCAGACTCCACACTCCTACAACACCTGTCATCCATAACCATTAGCCATGCTGGTTGGAGCTGATGGGAGTTTATTTATTTATATTGATATGGTTTCTTACCTGTCCATCACCTTAAGGTTCCAGATTGGGTAACTTAACAACAATATAATATACAGTTATAAGAACAAATAAAACAGTTTCAGTTATAAAAAATAAGTAAAGACCTTCCAATCAGAACAGAACAGTATAGATTCAGTAAAAAAGGCATAGTCCAACAGCATCTGTGGGGACCACAGTTTGCCAATCACTGACACCACAGTATATCTATTTATCATTTTTTGCAGTGGGTTAAGCAGAGACTCCATTTACAAGTTCTTCAACAAAGAACACAGTGTGGATCTGGATCTAATAGCATAATGACAAAAAGCTGTATGATAGGTTGAATTCTTTTAAAAATTCAGTTTGGATCAACTTTTACTGTTATATTTTCCCCTTTATTGCCCAAATGAAAATCCAGTCCTGAAAACAAAATATTTTCAAGGATAATTTTCTCTTTGGCCCACGGCAGTTCAAGTGCTTCTGTTTTGACTACAGCAATTTGCTGCTCCTTGTGCAAATAATGCCTTTCTCCACCCAGTTCATTCCTTAGTGAGCTTTGGACAATCAGTCGAGCTCTGTACCTGGTAGCAACACCGGTAAAAGGAAAATTAGACATTTTCCTTGGAGTTGAGAGACAGTGTACAATGAAAAAAGTAACATGCCCAGAGTTGACCCTGATCCAAAGGACATTGCAGCTAAAGTGAGAGTTTTATAAATATTTGCAATTAAGTTGCTTTGATCATGACGTGATCGAAGAGACATTTTTGAAAAGAATGTGTAAAATCAGGTTGCCTACATAGACCTCACACCGGTTGGGACAGCAATTAGTGAATGGCATCATTCTGAGTCCCTGCAATGATTCCTCCCCCTCCTCCTAAAAACGAAACCCAACACAGACCCATATGGTACAGATATTACCAAAAAAAGTAACCTGTTCCATTCTTGAAACTTGCTATTACTGTTTTTGACACAGCTACAGGAAATAAAAAAGCTACTGGAATGCGGGCTGGGAAAAGCTATTCCCAGAAGGCTTTGCAAAATGAAAGGTTGGAATCCTTGAGTGGAAACAGACTTTAAAAATCAGCACACTGTTCTCTGCAGCTAGGAGGATTATGCTCCAATGTGAAATATATTTTACAAATGTGCTCACATTTTGCTAGATTCCCCACCGCTACCCCTCCTCCCAGTTACTTAAGAGCAGGGCTGGGGAGGAAAATGTTACTGCTGTAGACTGGAATGCAATATATCAAACTACTATTTGGGTTTTTAAAAAGCTGACTATTATGCTATTATGGAGTATGGATACACTTGGCTTTTAAATATATTTCCATTCAGATACCAGAACTTGACAGGGAAACAATGCTTGTCCTTCTGCTATTAGCTTACCAGCTTTCATAGCAAGTTGTCAAGTGCAGAGGATTGTAATATGCAAATAATTATTTGTCTTCCCCCACCCTTTCAACTATTTACAAAATGTTGGAGAAATGTGTCTGAAGTTCAAGAGGGATGCATTTTTAAGAAAGCCTCTGAAGCCACCTTGCGCTTAATATTTTGACTCCTAACTGCACTTCACAACAGCAGCACTTACAGCCTGTTTTGTTTCTGCACCAACTGAATGCAAAATTCTGAGATTCAATTCTTCTGTAAGTTTCTCATTTGCTCCAGGTGGGGAGGGCAATTCTGTCAATGTTGGTTTCTTATTTTCCCAGTCTTAAATTCAGTTTGTGACATATTTCTGCATCAGTTTGTGATTTTTCTAAAACAAGTCCTCCTGAAAATTTGTCAGTGAATTTGTCCTGAAATATACGTTTATATGTTATTTTGCTTAATGTACACTTTTTGCAAAGCAATTTCCCCTAATATAATGGATTTTAGTATTATTTTCACTAATATATGGATTTTATGCACACTTTACCTATATGAATTTTTGTACACATTAGTTGGTTGGAGAACTTCATTACAAAATTCAGAAAAGTGTGAATTTCAATGGATGGCTGTGTTTTGGTTCATGTATTATTCTGGGAAGTACACATTAGATAGGTTTGCTTTTAAATGCGAACTGTGTAGGATTTCTCCCCCATCCCTAGACCCAGGCACAACAATGCTGGAAAAAAAATGTGGCTATCCCATATTCTCTTGCAAAAAGTAAGGAAATGTTCAGATGCAACACCTGAAAGGGGGATGGGCACTTTCAGATGTAATGATCCCAGCTTGTTTAAGCATGGTTGAACAAGCCAGAAATGTGCATTGGGCCTATGTGTTCCTCTCTTGCCACTTATCTCCTCTTTTTTGAACACCAACCTTGGCACTTCAATCCTGGTATGTTTAAACCAGAGCTTCTTTCCCGTTAACATCCAAAAAGTTGAACTCTGGTTTCATGTCAGTTTAGTAACCAGGATGTTAAACCAGGAACAAACTGTGGTTAAGATCCTAATTAGTAAAGCAATTTTAAATCAATTTCAGATGTAATGGGGAAATTAGGTTTAAACAGAGTACGATTGAAGTCCGAAAGCCAGTGCGCAAAAGGAGGAGAAGAGGTGGGGAGCATATGAGCCAGATACTCATTTTCAGCTTGGAAAACCATGGTTTAGCATGCAGTACACAATTGTTATGTCAGAAGTCTGTGCTGAAGGACGTCAAAAATTATGAAAAATTGTGTAATCAATATCACCTGACATTGTCCTTTAAGATTCACTCCCCTGAAATGTCTGTACAGTAGTACTGAATCTGACTCCAAACTACTGTACTTTATTTTAATAAAACTTCAGTAGGATTTACATGTTAGAGTTGGGCTGTAAGGTGGCACCTATTCACTGGAATGATAAAATACGCATTGCTTGCATATAATAAGGCATAGTTCTAATTATCCCATTTTATTCATTGGTGTTCTTTTTGGGGTTTTATTTCACACACACAGAGACAGGATTTATTAATGGAACTTATTTTTTATAATTTTATAGCATTTGTGGGGGAGATAATTGCATGCCATGTTCAACAGAACTGTGATTTACAAGGTTGTAGCATACTCACATTATAAAATTTTGAAGTATATTAAATCAATTTATTTGAATAACCATTTTGACTTTTCTAGAGATTTGCCCCAGGCTGGTGAAAACCTTGCAAGGGAATATGAACAAGAATCTACATTTTAAAGGGGAACCTTGAAAATGAAATTAAGTATGTTGCTTGATACCTAAAACGGTAGATTTATAGTGCACTCCTATGCATGTCTACTCAGAAGTAAAGCCCATTGAGTTTGGTGGGACTTCCTCACAGGTATGTGTATATAGGATTGCACAGTAAGATTTAAATCAATAATATGTGTAGCAAATATATCAAGGTGCCTTGCATCATCAGCTTCCAATAAATTAGGTTATATAATAGATTATGTTTAAAAGAACAAGGAGAGCTAGTGTGGTGTAGTGGTTTGAGTGTTGGACCTGGAAGACGAGGGTTCGAATCCCCACACAGCCATGAAGCTCAGTGGGTGACCTTGGGCCAGTCACTGCCTCTCAGCCTCAGAGGAAGGCAATGATAAACCACCTCCAAATACTGCTTACCATGAAAACCCTATTCATAGGATCGCGATAAGTCGGGATCAACTTGAAGGCAGTCCATTTCCATTTTCAAAAAGAACAAACCCTGCCCTTAAGACAAGCGATCCATAATTATTTGCATATGCAAATACGTTAATGCTATGTTTCATCCCACTATTGATAAGCTCTTTTAAAATATTTGATTCATTATCTGTGGCAAAATAGCCTGTCATGTCTGGGGAGAAGGGAGCCAATCTTGAGAGTATTTATGGACAATTTGCAGAAGGTGAGACAGCCCAAAGCAGGGCCCAAAGTTCCCTTCAAATTGTTGTGTTAACCAGTGTGTCACAGAAATGTATTCTTTGATCTGACAGCTAGATTAAATACCTGTTGTCAGATGCACTGCTTCCCTAATACACTGCTTCAAATGTTCCTTAATTACAACTCTGAGTGCACATTGTATTCTTGCATGGAATCTTCCATGTGGGAATACATCGCTGTATAAACTCCAGAAAAGTAACTTCCTCCACCATGAGACCTTCATACATTTGGCAATGAGTGATGCAAGGTATTGGCTGTGTGCCAGGGGTTGGATGGATCCCTAGAGTATGTTGTGATCCATTGACATCCATTTTCAGCTGGATCCCAAGGCTCGCATGGACTATCAAAGCAGGTGGTTGTGTCACATATACTGTTCTTGGTGTTCCCATTACACTTCTTGCTAGTCCAGACCAAGCTTCTATGGGAAATAGAAGAGGTTGGTACTTTAACAAGTATCTGTGCATTGGCACAATTCCCACCATAGCACAACTTCCTTTCCAAACCACATGACTGTCCAGCAGCAATTGCACACCATCACAGATCTCTACAGAAGGGATGGGCTCCACTTGAACCAGGATGGAATCAGACTGCTGGCGCTTAAAAACAAAAAGGTGATTGAGGAGGAAAAGCTGACAGGAGCTGAGGAAGATCTGGTATGGAACAAATCTCCCCCCTAGGATGAAGGGGAAAAAATGATGAATATTTAAATAGGGTAGGCATTGAACTAGGCATTGTGAGTGCAGGGACACTTGATAGCAATTCAGAGAGGCCAAAGTATCACAGGCCCAAACAACAGTGTCAAAGACACATAAAGAGAAATGCTATATACAAGTGTTTATATGCTAATGCTAGAGGTCTCTGAGCCAAAATGGGAGAACTGGAGCTTTTGGTCTTAGAGGACAGCATTGATATAGTGAGCATAATGAATACCTGGTGGAATGGCAATAATTAGTGGGACACAGTTATCCCTGGATATCAACAATATTGGAAGGACAGGGAAGGACATATTGGTGGTGGTATCTCTGTATACATGAAAGACAGCATTGAATCCAGCAAGCTAGAAACCCCCAAAGAGGCAGACTGCTCCACAGAATCATTGTGGCTGGTGATACCAGGCCCAAGAGTAATGATGATACTAAATTGTTCAGGGTTGTTAAAGCAAAAACAGGTTTGCAAAGAGCACCTAAAGGTCTTCTCCAAACTGAGTGAATGGGTGACAGTAAAATGGCAAATGCAATTCAACGTAAACAAGTGTACAGTTATGCATATTGAAGCAAAAAACCTTAGTTTTCACATATACACTCATGGGGTCTGAACTGGCGATGACTGACCAAGAACGAGACTTTGAGATCACAGTGGATAGCTTAATGAAGATGTCAGTCCAGTGTGTGGCAGCTGTGAGAAAGGCAAATTCCGTGCTAGGGAAAGCTATTGAAAATAAAACTGCTGATATAATACCGTTGTATAAATCTATGGTGCAACCACATTTGGAATACTGTTTTCAGTTCTGGTCACCTAATCTCAAAATGAAGGATCAGTAAAAGGCAGCCAGAATGATCAAGGGAATGGAGTGATTCCCCTATAAGGAAAGGTTGCAACATTTGGAGCTTTTTAGTTGAGAGAAAAGGCGAGTAAGAAGTGACATGATAGAAGTTTATAAAAATATGCATGGCATGGAGAAAGTGGACAAATAAATGTTTTTCTCCCTCTCTCATAGCACTAGAGCTCACAGACATCCAAAGAAGCTGAATGCTGGAAGATTCAGGACAGACAAAAGAAAGTACTCTTTCACACAGTGCGTTGTTAAACTATGAAATTTGTTCCCACAAGAGGCAGTGATGGCCACCAACTTTGGATGGCTTAAAAGAGGATTAGACAAATTCTTGGAGGATAAGGCTATCAGTGGCCATTTCGGCTATGCTCTGCCTCCATAGTCGGAGGTGGTATGTTTGTGAATACCAGTTGCTGGAAACGGCAAGAGGTGAGAGTACTCCTGTACTTAGGTCCTGCTTGTGGGCTTCCCATAGGCATCTGGTTGACCATTGTGAGAACAGAATAGTGGTTTAGATGGGCTACTGGCCAGATCCATCCAGCTGTTCTTACGTTCTTATCAAATCATAGTGTGGAGGTGTAAACAATCCCACATGAAAGAGACTGTTCTTCCATGCTTTGTACAAAATTTGGACAGATTCAGTTTCAGTAGCTTGTAGCAACTCTATGCCATCTGTCCCTGGTGATTTGTTTCTTCCAAGTATTTTAAAAGCAGCTTTCACCTCACATTCTAAAATGTCTGGTTCTTCATCATACGGTTCCTCCATGAATGAATCTGTCATCCTGTCATCTATTTTATAGAGTTCTTCAGTGTATTGCTTCCATCTTCCATCTTCCTTTTATTTCATCTCAGTCAGTCAGTGTGTTCCCCTTTTTATTATTCAACATCCCTACTCTTGGTTTAAATTTCCCTGTCATTTCTTTAATCTTTTGGAATAGGGCTCTTGTTCTTCCCTTTTTGTTGTCCTCTTCTATTTCTATACAATAACTATTGCAATAGTTATCTTTGTCCCTACATACTAGTCGCTGTATTGTTGCATTTAGTGTTCTGACCGTGTTTCTGTCTCCTCTTGCTTTTGCTTTCTTTCTCTCTTTAATCATTTTAAGAGTTTCTTCAGTCATCCATTGAGGTCTTTCTCTCAGGGAACCTCTACGTATTGTCTTATTGCATTCTTCCCTGATAATGTCTCTGACTTTACTCCATAGTTCTTCTGGTTCTCTGTCAACTAAATTTAAAGCCTCAAATCTGTTCCTTATTTGATCTTTATATTCTTCTGGGATGTTATTTAAATTGTATTTTGGCATTATGATTGCTTTGTTCTTTTTTAGCTTTACTCTGATTTTCAATACGACCAGTTCATGATCTGTACCACGGTCTGCTCCTGATCTTGTTTTTGCAGAAAGTATTGAACTTCTCCATCTTCTTCTACCAATTATATAATCAATTTGATTCCTATGTTGACCATTTGGCCATGTCCACGTGTACAACCGTCTTTTCGGTTGCTCAAAAAATGTGTTTGCAAGAAACAAATTATTGGCTTCATAGGATTCAATAAGTCTTTCTCCTGCTTCATTTCTGTCTCCTAGGCCCCATTTCCACTCAATTTCTAGTTCTTCTCTGTTCCCTACTTTTGCATTCCAGTCCCCCATGATTATCAGCACATCTTGTTTTGGTGTGTGATCAATTTCTTCCTGTACTTCTGCATAAAATTTCTCCAATTCCTCTTCTTCTGCGTTTGCCATTGGAGCATAGACTTGGATGGTGGTTGTGCTAATAGGTTTCCCATTTAATCTCATTGATATCACTCACTCAGACCTTGTGTTGTAGCTCCTAATTGCTTTTGCTACATCACTTCTCACTATTAAAGCAATCCTGTTTCTTCTTAATTTCTCATTTTCTGCATAAAATATTTTGTAGTTGCCTGATTGAAAATGTCCCATTCTTGGCCATTTTAATTCACTCACGCCAAGTATTGTATTGTTGATACATTCCATTTCTTGCTTGACAATTTCTAACTTTTCCTGGTTCAATCTTCGCACATTCCATGTTCCTATTGTGTGCGTCGTACAACTCTGGACTCTCCTTTGTCATCTGTGCGCATCAGCCTCTGGGCTTCCTTTCGGCTTTGACCCAGCTGCGTCATTAGTCACAGTGCTACTCGTAGTAGTCCTTTATTCCCCAGTAGCTCGTTGAGTGCCTTCTGACCTGGGAGTTTCATCTTCCAGCACTATCTCGTGTTGCATTTTGGATACTCTGTTCATAGGGTTTTCATGGTAAGAGGTATTCAGAGGTGGTTTACCATTGCCTTCCTCTGAGTTTGGATGCATCTTAGTCTGGTGTCTCAGCTTTGACCATTCCGCCTTGGGTGCCCCTGCTAGGAGTCTAGCCTCTTGGTCTAGACTCCTGGCAGCTTTGCTCTCAGCTTCTTCATCACTCTCAACCCCCCTCACCATGTTAAGGTGTGCATCCTAAAGGGGGAAACTAATCTTACACTAATACAAACTAACTTTGCAAACTGACTCTCAATGGTCACCTTTGGAGCTGACAGCTTCAGGCATCAGTTGCAGGTTGGGAGGCTCAAGGGGGACAAAACTGCATGGCTGCTGCCCCCTTGTTAAGGGTTTCTTACTCATGCTGCATTTGACTGACAGCTGTTTTTTTCTAGTCAATCATAGCTTAGGTGATGTTTGCCTAGTAACCAGTGTGATACCTTTTTGGGAGTTGGGAAAGATGATAATCACCTTCTGGGGGCAGAGGAAGAGGGTTGTCACTGGTGGAAATTACCCCCTGGATCTCCTTGCTAGACAGGATTTAACAGGAACTTTGTGTACTGAAGAAGGAATGTGCCTTCTTCACTAAGCATAATGGGGCAAGAGACCAAAATTTGCCCCATGCTCCATATCTGAAGGTCTCTCTGGCTGTTGCTGCTGTCCACGTTGAAGACTTTGCTATCTCTCCCCCCAAGCCTGATGCCAAAAATCTAGGTAGTCTGGCAGAGGAAGACTTTGTTCTTCTGTCATGGTGTACCATGTCTCTCTCTCTTACTTCTTGGAATGCACAATAGAAAAAAAATATGGCCAGGATTTAAGTCAATCACCTCTTCCAAAAATATCTCCTTCCTGGGTCTTTGCAGGGGCAGCAGTAGTCTGTGTGTGTTGGCCTTGATTTGCTTGCCTTTATGAATTATGAGCCCCATGATGATGAACTATGTTACATTAGGCATTTAACTTAATAAAGACATCTCACTTCAATAAACAGTAACTTAACGAAGTTCAAATAAAGTAAAACTTTGTTTAACTAAATGTAATTTAACTTTATTAAAAACTCTTAACTTTTGTAAAGGGATTTAACTTATCATTTTCTTTTATAGTATATTAGAGCAACATCTGTAAAACCTACATTAAAAAATAGGTATGTTTTGATTTTGTTACTGGAACATTAAGATTTGTCAGAAGCTCCCTGCTGGATCAGACAAAGGGCTTATCCAAATGGAGCGGGATAATCCACGGTTTCCATATTCGGTTTGTCATCTGATAGTCCTCACTTTGCCTTTTAGTTTGCTCTTTCCCAATTAAAAAAACCCCTTTTTTGCACCTGCACATGCAGCGGTAAGACCCCTACATTCTTTTCACTTTTTCCAAGCTCCGCCTCTAAAACCTCCCCCTATCAACCAATTGGTCAGCAAAAAAATGACGTATGCTCCTCTCCCCCTTTGCAACGAAGCACAATATGGCTGTAAAGGAGTTCTCGCCTCGGAAGGAAAGGCTGCTGGTCGGTTTCACGCCTGCCTTGTTTGTATTTGCGATATTATGCTTAAATGAATGTATGCTTTTCTGCCTTTATTGATATTTAAGGAGATACACATGCTGGCAATTGCTCTTATTTCTCCAAAAAAGCAAGAAACGTGTCACCACCACCCCTCCTTCTCCTTTTCCTTCCCACGGAGAATGAAATTGACAAAGCTTTCCGAGCAGGCTCGAAACTGACCAGCAGCCCTTTTCTTGTTTGTATTTGTAATATTACACTTAAACGAATGTATGCTTTTCTGATTTGAAGCAAAAACCCCAGCAAGTAGAATGAAATTGACAAAACTTTCCGGAGCAGGCATGAAACCGACCAGCAGCCCTTTTCTTGTTTGTATTTGTAATATTACACTTAAACTAATGTATGCTTTTCTGATTTGAAGCAAAAAACCCAGCAAGTAGAATTATTATTATTATTATTATTATTATTATTATTATTATTATTTCAATTTATATACCGCCCTTATAGCTCTCAGGGCGGTGAACAAACAAGATAAAATACAATATATCATAGTAAAAAATCACAAAAACATGTACAAACAAACAACAGAAAGCACAACAAAAATGAAATACAACACAAATTAAGAAGGATACATATTAAAAGTAGAAAGATTAAGAAAATTAAAAGATTAAAATGCCTGGGAGCATAAAAAGGTCTTTACCTGGTGCCGGAAAGATAGAAGTGTAGGTGCCAGGCGTACCTCTTCGGGGAGGCTGTTCCACAACTCAGGGGCCACCACAGAAAAGGCCCTAGATCTAGTAACCACCCTCCGGGCTTCCCGATGAGCTGGTACCCGGAGGAGGAGAATGAAATTGACAAAGCTTTTGGAGGCAGGCTGAAACCGACCACCCCCCCTTTCTCGCTTGCTGTGCATTGTGGATCTCACCCAGAGTGGCCACCCAGTTTGCAGGCTAAAAAATAAAATGCATCTGCGCAGTAGTTGCAGACCCCTCCCAACACCCCACCATTGCGATAATTGGCTCAATTTTCCCGGGCTTATTCTCGCACATGTGCAAAAGTGCAGATACGTGATTGGCTGGAATGAGGAGAAGGGGCAAGGGGAAATGCCCAAGAACTGCCCATCAGCTGTAAAGTCCGCGGTATTGCATCCTAACTCCTGAAGGCACAGCAGATGGTTTATTTATTTATTTATTTATTTATTTATTTAAGCTTATATACTGCCCGACTAGCAACAGCTCTCTGGGCGGTGAACATTAAAAATACAATAAAAATAACACAAAACTGTACACAAAACTGTACAGTCTAAAATCAAAATATAATAATTTAGAATTAACAGGAATTAAAATGCCTCAGAGAAGATAAAGGTTTTAACCTGGTGCCGAAAAGATGATAGTGTTGGTGCCAGGCGCACCTCCTCGAGAAGACCATTCCATAGTTCGGGGGCCACCACTGAGAAGGCCCTAGATCTTGTCACCACTCTCCGGGCTTCCCTATGAGTCAGAACCCGGAGGAGGGCCTTCGTAGTAGACCGTAGTGTACGGGCCGGTTCATATCGGGAGAGGCCTTCTGACAGATATGTGGTCCTGCGCCGTATAAGGCTTTATAGGTAAGTACCAACACTTTGAATCTGGCCCGGAAGCATATTGGAAGCCAGTGCAAACGGGCTAGCACAGGTGTTATATGCTCAGACCGCTTAGTTCTTGTTAGCAGTCTGGCCGCCGCATTTTGCACTAGCTGTAGCTTCCGAATCGTCTTCAAAGGTAGCCCTATGTAAAGCGCATTGCAGTAGTCCAGACGCGAGGTTACCATAGCATGTACCACTGATGAGAGGTCCTCCTTACTCAGATAGGGACGTAGCTGGGCTACCAACTGAAGTTGGTAGAACGCATTCCGGGCCACCGAGGCTACATGAGCCTCAAGAGTGAGGGAAGAGTCTAAGATGACTCCCAGACTACGCACCTGTTCCTTTAGGGGGAGTGTAACCCCATCCAGGACAGGGTATATATCCACCATCCGATCAGAGAAACCATCCACCAACAGCATCTCAGTCTTGTCAGGATTGAGTCTCAGTTTGTTAGTTCTCATCCAGTCCATTGTCGCAGCCAGGCAACGGTTCAGCACGTCGACTGCCTCACCTGAAGAAGATGTAAAGGAGAAGTAGAGCTGCATGTCATCAGCATACTGATGACAACGCACTCCAAAACTCCTGATGACCGCCCCAGCGGCTTCATATAAATGTTAAAAAGCATGGGAGACAGAACCGAACCCTGCGGGACCCCACATTGGAGAACCTACGGTGTCGAGCAATGTTCCCCAAGCACTATCTTCTGGAGACAACCCGCTAAGTAGGAGTGGAACCACTGCCAAGCAGTGCCTCCAACTCCCAATTCCGCAAGCCTCTCCAGAAGGATACCATGGTCGATGGTATCAAAAGCCACTGAGAGGTCAAGGAGAATCAACAGAGTTACACTCCCTCTGTCTCTCTCCCGACATAGGTCATCAAACAGGGCGACCAAGGCAGTCTAAGTGCCAAAACCAGGCCTGAACCCCGATTGAAATGGATCTAGATAATCGGTTTCATCCAATAGCGCCTGGTATTGTAAGGAGCGGATTTAACCTGTGAAAATGCGTAACAGTGCGAGACGTCATTTGGACGACCGAAAAATAATGAACACACATAGCGGGCGTGTCACACATTTTGCAGTCGTCTGGATGAGCCCAAAGACTTGTCTAGTCCAGCATCCTGTTTCCCACAGTGGCTAATCAGACGCCTCTGGGAAGTTTGCAAGTAAGGCAATTGCCTTCTCCTGCTATTGATCCTCATATACTGATATTCAGTGGAATACTGCCTCTTAACATGGTGATTCCGATAAGCAATCATGACTGATAGCCACTGACAGACATAGGTTGCTGCCAGATGAGCAGTTTTTTGAGCATTCATCCCGATTTGTTTGCACAAAGGGTGCCTTCAGACTGCTGCTGTTTTCGGGTGGAATTCAATCACATACCAGCAAATCCAGGTTGTGGAATTAAAGTTGATTTGGAGCTCTTGAACAACAAACCTGCTTCCCCAAAATTGGACGTTTTTTGCCACCCTGGGCTCCTGCTGGGAGAAAGGGCAGGATATAAATCAAATAATAATAATAAGAATAGAAGGAAAGTAATGGGAAAATGCACTGGGAAATGTGGGATAACAAATACTTGATGCAACATCTTATAACCTCCCTGCAAACAAATCAGAATGAATGCTCAATAAATGGGCAATGTCATCTAACTGCCTTACAAACTTTGTGATAATTTTGTTGAATGATCAATAAACAGGTTTTCTGGAAGTGACCAATGTTTTAAGGGAGGTTAAATGTCATTCACAGTTTATTGAACATTTATTCTGATTTGTTTGCAGGGATTTGTTTCTCTGAATTTTCCTTAGTGCAAAAAAGTCCTTTTTTTAAAAAAAAAGTGGGTTTGTTGTGTAAGAATGCTTGATGATTTAAAAACAAAAACAAAATAATTCTTCACCATATTAGCAATTATGCCAGACAAGCTTTCCTGGGAAGAGACTTCTAGAGGCTGGATGCTACAACAGATATTCATCATAAGTACAGAGTGGCATGATTTAAAACATAAAGTGATTGTTTGTACAATATTTTAGAAAATTATTCTGTTTTTGACAATCCAATTATAAATGGTTCCAACCCAGAGATACTTACAGGCAAGAAAAAGCATAGTGTGTACTAATGAATAAGAACGTAAGAAGAGCCTTGTGGATCAGGCCAATGGCCCACCCAGTCCAGCATCCTGTTCTCACAGTGGCCAACCAGATGCCTATGGAAAGCCCCCCACAAGCAGGACCCGAGCACAAGAGTATTCTTCTCTCCTGCGGTTTTCAGCAATTGGTATTCAGAAGCATACTGCTTCCAACTGTGGAGAGAGAGCATAGCCAACATAACTAGTAGCCATTGATAACCTTATCCTCCATTAATTTGTCTAACCCTCTTTTAAAGCCATGCAAGACATCCAGTGGGGATATATATGTATGCCCTGAGATACAGAAGGCACTCCAAACCTTCATTATTGATGTGGAAGGGAATGATGTGGTATTTGCACTGGGGGGTGGGGATGTCAAACTCACAGCCCATCTGCCTTAAGTCTATGCAGCCTACCTGGCAGGGGCTCTCTATGGTCTCAACCAAATGTCTGCCTGAGCTCTGCTTGTTGAGAGTATTTCACTGGAGATGTCAGGCACTGAACCTGGGATCTTCTTCATGTGCAACCTTTTCTGAATTAGGCCTGTGAGCAAACCCGGATACTATGTATGCACGTTCCACCTCCTTGTGCACCATTTCCTATGGACCTCTGTTTGTGTCTCAGTCTACCTATGGAAGACAGTATCTAATTGTGTCCGCTTTTCCATCCCTTGCAGCAGGATCCCTTGTAGATTTGGGTGTAAACCACAGCGAGGGCTTACAATGCACACAGAGCAATCATTTGATCAGGGCAACTATCTCTTACGGAGCAAAGGCAGTGTTTTGTTTGTTTTTAACTCACAGTGGAAGATACTTTATAGTATAAGATAACACAGAAAGGAAACAATTAATGAGAGACCAAAGCACCCTAACAATTAAGCAGAAAAAGCAGGACTTTCCCTCTATAAAACTGGTGTCTATTGTCAGAGGTATGTAAATGGACTGAGAGCTCTTTTAGAAAGGCCACATAGAGTATGAATAGATGTATTCATTTCAATGGAACTTTTGTGCACTCCAGGGCTGGAAGGCAGGGTTCCAGGTAGAAAACATGGGGAATATCCTGTTTTATTTAAGTATTTATTTAATGTTCTATCCTAGTTAGGCAACCTGAACTAGGCACTGAAAAATGCAGTTGTGTATGCATGCATGCATGCATGCATGCAGAAATATAAATGGCATTAGTAATGCTTAGGACAAACTAAAAGTTATGAGACATGAGGGGACATTTGCAACACATAGATATAAATTACAAGAAAATGTAAAACGAGCAAGTACAGCTTGATTTATGCATTTATTTCTAAGACTTTTAATCTGTTCTTCATTAAAAAATAATAATCCCAGAGTGGAGTTTATTTTTATTGGTATTATTGTTTTTATATAAGGATTTTACTTGAGACAAGTTTTTGACAGTAGTTACATTCTTTGTGTTTGTGATAGGGACAGGTCTGAGGGACAGATAAATGTTGCCCTGGCTTTGCAGATGGGGAGGGAACCTAAATCCTATCCAGAATGACCATAGTGCCATTCACTAGGGTTGCCATGTCAACAGGATCCCAAATCCTGAGATTTCAGGGGCGGGCCCTAGTCATGTCACAAGGTGGGGCCCTAGTGATGTCACTTTCCCAGGCACCATCCTACCCCTACCCTCACTCACCACCTTTGTTCATCAGTGCCCTGCACTGGGCGCTTACAGGCCTCCCTCCTGATTAACCTTTGGGGAGGTCTGGGCTCGCTGCCACTGCTGCCTCTCATATGACCCCTCACCTGCCTGGAGATTGTGGTGAATCCCCCAGAGACCCAGGGAAGACCCCTAAAACCTGGAGTCTCCAGGTAAAATCTGGTGAGCTGGCAATACTACCATACACCCCGAACCCTCATTTATCCAGGGCAAAGGGACAGAAATTCAAACACCCAATTAATTTCATTGCCTAGGGAAAACACTGAAACAAAGCCTCTGACATTGATCAGCTGAACTCTTGCGATGTGATAGCTTGGAATGTTCATGAATATTCCAGTTTCTCAGGGCACAAAGCAATCAGAATGTTCTACAATTACAAGTGTCTTGGATCTTCACTTCCGACAAGCAGTCCCATTCCAGGTGAGTTTTTTTTTCTTGTTTGGTTTCCCCATGGTATAAGAAAATATGGCCTTCTTCATAGCTAACTTTCTGGGTTTTTTGTGTGGCATCATACATGTGAAATATGGGAATTCCATGTGTGAACACAATATTATGGAGGTTTCTCATTACCACAAACATAGGGCCTTTCAATGGAACAAGTTCATTCATTCCGCTGCATCAAGGCATCAAGTGCCGATGAATCATGTGACATAATTGCCTATATGAACCAGTCTAAGAAGAACAAATAGTTCTCAGTATATGCAGAGTGCATTTCTCTCACCATGGAATATCCATCTACAAAGCTGTGAATGAGACATGGATACAGGCAGGCACATTTGGGGAGAGAGCAGTTGCTAGTGGGGGCAGTTGCTCCAGGCCTCATGCATGGAGGAGGTGGTCATGATGGCAAACAGTGCACCTCAATTGAGGTAAAGCTGGCTTCAACAAAGTAGAGTATGAAGAAAAGGGGGCCTCAAATGAGTATTCAACAGGTTGAGCCTCTCAAAGCCTTAAAAAGACAACAGCACTCTGCCTGCTGTTCTTACCACTGTAATGTCTAGGAATCATCAGTGCATGTTGTCACTTCATCACAATGCAAGGTTTTCTGCCTAGAGATTAATTCTATTTTACTGGGTCCATCTTCTGGGGAAAGGGGACCATGCAGCATCATATTGGCATGACACACACACTAGGTGTTCCTAGATGAGCCCCAGCCAGCATAGCCAATGCTCAGGGATGATAGGCATTGTAGTCCAATATCTGGAGGGTGCCAACTTGGCTACTCCTGCTTAGATATTCAAATCAAATCAAATCAAATCTTATTATGCAGTCAATGACCCACAATACAAGTGATTTAAACAATTTCTCCAGCAAATTAAAACTCAATACAGTATCAACGATAATGCTTTGTTTAAAAATTCAAACTAGCACCGAGTTTCCTTTTTCGTAAAATCTGAGCTATACAAAGAAACTTCGCGACTGATGCAGTAATGGCCTTATCCTTGTTGGATAGAAGATAATGCAATAGCCATTCAATAGATCTACCCGGGAAAGTTTTAGTAATTGGGAGAATCAGTTTGATATGAGCATCCTTGTATAATTCACAGTTGAATAGAACGTGATCGATGGCTTCAATCACCCCCAGCTTACAGAAACACAAACGCCTTTCCTGGGGAATTCCCCGGAAATGGCCTACAAGAATCGCAGATTGGAGGCAGTTAAATCTGGCTCTAGTGAATAGGAATCTATATTGCGATAGAGTTAATTTTTTGAGGTAGGCCGCAGGATTTGGGAAGAGAAAGCTCAGACCAAAATAAAGCAGTGAACATGATGTTCGTGAACTGGACATTGAGTACTGTAGGTCTATGTCCCTAATCCGCTGGCCAATGATGTAGTTTGCTACCTTCCGGTCCCAAGTAGCCAAAAGATCCAATGAGAGGCCAAGACGCTTTATCTTCTCATTGAAAATTTTGGACCAGGAACTTACGAAGGAATCTCTCCATATTAGATGTAAATACCCTAGAGGGGGTCCTGCATAGGCCACTTTAGTCCAAAATCTAAAGGCCAGGAGCCAGGCTGAAGACTCAATTGATGTAAAACCCGCTTCGAGTCGGAGTCCCACAGCAGATGCACAGCGTGGCAGTCCAAATATGGAGCGCAAAAAGCGCGAAAGCACCGCCTCAACTTTAGTGCTGAAACTTAATACCCATTTAGGGATGCCATACAAAAGCTGTGGGAGGATTTTTACTTTAAATATTTGAAGGGCAGCTGGAATGTATTGGCCACCCCTGGTGTAATAGAAGTGGGTGGTAGCTTTAGAAATGTTATTGGCAGATGAGAGTGCAGCCTGTATATGAGCAGACCAGGAAAGTGAAGAAGAGAATATAATTCCAAGATATCTATGTTGCCTGACCTGCTCAGTCTTCTGACCTTCTATACTCTATGGCTCTTTTGAAAACCTACGTGAGAATATCATGATTTTTGATTTTGCAAAATTGATGGTGAGTAGGTTTTTTTTACAATATAATGTGAAAACACGTAAGAGACGTTTAAGGCCAACTTTCGAGTAAGATAATAGGACCGCATCATCTGCATAAAGCAGTATAGGGCATCTCACCTCTGCCAATTTTGGGGAATGGAGATTATCTGCAAGGCAGTAACTGCTCAAGTCGTTAAGGAAAAGATTAAAAAGAGTGGGGGCCAGGACGCAACCTTGGCGCACCCCCACATTAACAGGAATAGATTTAGTAAGACCGACATGTGCCCCACATCGGACACGGATCGAGGTGCACTGATAGAGGCAATTTATCAGATATAAAAGTTGCTTATCTATCGAGGTCTGTGACAGTTTGGCCCAGTCTGAGGGGACTGAGTCGAAGGCAGTCTTAAGGTCCATAAAAGCGGCAGAAAGGCCCTTGTTAGAGCCACTCATGTATTTCTCCACCAGATGTTGTAAAACTAGGCAATGGTCAATGGTAGATCTACTCTTTCAAAAACCTGCCTGCTCCAGCCCCAGGATGTCCTCCTCCTCAATCCAGGCTTGTAATTTGATATTTAAGACACTAGCATAGATCTTACTCACAACTGAGAGGAGGCTAATAGGCCTGTAGTTGGTGGGATCACCTCTATTTCCTTTCTTAAATACCGGGATAACCACCGCCTCGAGCCAAGCTGAAGGGAGCTTGCCAGTAAGATTAATCTTAGTAAATAGATTAGCAAGCAATGGGGCCCACCATTCAGTGTTTGACTTTAGCAGTTCAGGTAGTATATTATCTATCCCTGGCGCCTTACCAGATTTTAAATTGGAGATCAGGGTAGCTATTTCCTTCTGCTCTATAGGGGCCCAGGCTGGTAATGAATTGAGCTCTACCAAAGTAGAAGCCCTGAAGGGATTATCCCCAAGATTCGCAAACAATACTGTAAAGTGGTGCTCCCACATGGCAGGAGAGATGGCACACCGCGAGGTGGAGAAAGAACCCAAGGCATCGGTGACTAGCGACCAGAATAGCTTTGAGTTGTTATTTAATGAGGCATTAATTAAACTCTTCCATCCTTCTTGAATAGCTCGTCTCTTTTTATAGACAATTAGCTGTTTGTATTTCTTTTTGACTAAATAATATTCAGGTGGAAGAAGGCTTGCTTTAGCATTCCTATAATTAATATAGAGACTTCTCAACTTTTGCCTGACCTCCCAGCATTCCTTGTCAAACCAACTAGAAGGGGACTGTTTAGTTGGGCAGCAGGAGTAATGTGACATAGTAGTTTTAACAACATTTTCTGAAGTCAAAGTAGAGTAATCAAGTAAAGCGACAGATATTTCATTAGCATTTGCTATACGAGATCTTAAGTTTAAACCCTGGGAAGAGTCTAAGAAACTGGTCATCTTTAAAGAGATCCTTTCGTTCCAATGGAGTCTTTTATAGCGAAGATTGGGTGTAGTATCTTCGCGGAAAGGAATAGTGGCCGGATGTCCCCCTCCTATTATTGTCAAAGTACAGATCAAGGGGAGATGGTCACTTTCCAGCCTGTCACCTACTAGAAAGTTGGCGATCTGATTGAGCAAAGGGGGGGGAAGTCAACACATAATCCACTACACTACTTCCACGTCCCGAAATATAAGTATACTCTGCTAAGGCATCTGCCTTCATGTGTCCATTTATAATTGTCAAATTCAAGCGGGCCGCCAGTTGGATCAAGCGTATTCCCGCATAGTTTACCTTCTGGTCTTTTGAGCGTCGACCATAATCTGGGATAACATTTTCAACCTCCATTGCCCCCCATAATGGAGATTCAGCCAGGGCATCGTTATTTGGACCAATCCTAGCGTTCAGGTCTCCCATTACTATTAATTGCACCTTATTGCATTTCTAAGTCAACTATGTAATTTTCCAGCTGATCCCAGGATAGTGCTATTTCCCGTTTGTGGGGGTAAGGTGGGATGTATACATTTATTAATAAAAAAATGGTTGCTTTAAGTTCTATTAGACCCACAATAACAAGGGGGAAGTTTCCTAACATTCGTACTTAAAGAGGTAGAAGTCATAATTGCTAGACCAGCCTTGGGTCTATCTCTTCTATTTGCGGGCTTCGCGGGTAGCTCCAAGGCCGAAAAGCCATCCAAGAAGATACTTTTTGTAGACCAGGTTTCCTGCATACAAATTACATCATGTGATCTTAAAAATTCCTTAAACCCAGGGCATTGTAATTTGGAAAACCAGCCCACAACATTCCATGATAAGATTCTGAGCTGGTCTAAATTCGGTCCCGATCCTCCCCATTTATGAGGTTGTTGAGTTCAATACTGTAAAGATCTGGTGGGATTACCTTGAACCAAGGGAGACTGTCAGTCTAGCTCTATGATCCGATCAAGCATGTCATCCTTATCCAGAAATATGGCTCCAGATTTAACAGGGGGCTGAGGCAATGACTTCGTATTAGAGGGAATTTTTAAAGGCCCAACCGGGGCATGGCCTAGCTCCTCTGGATCAAGATACCTAAAGCGTAACCACTCATCTTCCTTTGGTATCACATGCTTGGGCTTTGACAGGGGTATCTTAGGATGAGTCACCAGCTCTTCAGAATTGTTGGACAAGTAATGAACATAGTCCTTTAAAGATGAGGGGGTAGAATCCTTAGATGGTTGGGACATCTGGACCAGGGGGTCGAGTGAATTTTGTTGATAAGTTTCCGTTATAGATCCCGGTTTGGTTTGCTGCTTAGATATTGTAGAAAGCAAGTGTGACAGGAGGCTGCTGCTCTTGGCAGTAATCCATGCCTCAGAAGCAGCTCACTGAGTAACGCAGAGCTGCTACACTGGGTCACTCTTGCCTACCAGGAGGAGAAATGGTGGGCAGGTCGGCACAGTGCAGGTGCACTTGCAGGAGCACTGAATTGGCTCCGCTGGTGCATTTGCACTGAGTTGACCTCCATGCCACTTTGCCCCTCTCCCTCCCAGTAAGCAACAATGACTCGCCTGCTGGGAAGCTAAAATAGCAGCTCTGTGCCACCTGATGAGCCACTTCTGCCATGAGAAGATAAGAAGAGCCTGCTGGATCAGGCCAACGGCCCATCTACTCCAGCATCCTGTTCTATAGTGGCCAACCAGAAGACACAACAGCACTCTCCCCACTTATGACTCTCGGCAACTGGCATTCAGAGGCATGCTACCTCTGACAATGAAGGGAGAACATAGCCATCATGGCCAGTAGCCATTAAGAGCCTTATCCTCCATGAATGTGTCTAATCTTCTGTTAAAGCCATCCAAGTTAGTGGCCATCACTACTTGTAGCGTCATGATGTTTGCCATTACTTGGTAGTTCCAGCCTAAGAAAAAGTAATGTTAAAAAAGTCCCTTTCCTGTTTGCACGGTTGTGTGTTTTAGCAGCTCAACCGTTGCTATACTCTTTGTGGCCATTACCATATTTTATTATCTTTGCCATCAGGATGCATGCCACAAATGAAGGCTTTGCTCTTTCATTGCAGCACTATTTAGCCAGGAGCCCCTTTTGTCAAGACAAGTCAGAACATCCATCTGAGCAGTGAAAGAGTACTTGGGAAATGGGAATAATTTCAGCTAATCATAAACTGAAAACTGCTCAAGCTTAAAAACTGCTTCATTTATATCCCTGGGCTGTACAAAGCAGGCTAGTAAGAGAAGAATGTAAGTTGGGTAAAGAGTTAATTTCAGCTTTTTCTCTGCATGATTACTCCAGTGCCTAATTCAAAATTGTACCTGACAGGCAAGATAAGATGGCTGAGATACCAAGTATATGTGCCCATGAAGTGTGCACTATATGTTAACTGTACACACTGCTTATTCTACAGCCCCACCACAAGAAGGAGTGGACACAAACATGCATTTTTTTACTGGTTCAACCACTGAAACTGCATTATGGTTTTTAAGCAGATGAGGAAGACGACAGCTCACTGGTAGAGCATAAGCCTTGCATGCAAAAGAGCCAAAGTTCAGTCTCTGACCATCCCCTCAAATGTAGGACTTTTCAACGGAGCAAGTTCTTTCATTCTGCTGCATCAAGGCATCAAGTGCCGATGAATCACGTGACATAAATGCCTATATGAACCAGTCTAAGGGAGACAAATAGTTCTCAGTATATGCAGAGTGCATTTCTCTCACCATGAAATATCCATCCACAAAGCCGTGAATGAGACATGGATATAAGCACGTTTGGGGAAAGAGCAGTTGGTAATGGGGGTAGTTGCTCCAGGCCTCATGCATGGAAGAGGAGGTCATGATGGCTCTGTAATATGACTTAGAGTTTAACTCAGTCCTTCAACTATTGTAACTTATTTTAACTAAGATGTGTCTTCAGAGTCTTTTACTTTCATATTAAATAGATATCCAGCAATTTTTTCATGCTATGTATTTCTATGTTTCTGTAATGATGGTTAAGGCCAACTAGAATGCATTTTATTAGTAGTAGTGTGCAAGATATGAATAAATAGCATATTATACAGCCACAAGAGTGGCTGTATACTATAGTCAGCATGGATTTTTCACATTTTGCAGTGTTAAATTGAAAATACCCCCATGCCATTCTGATGCTTCTCATGAGCTCATTTCAAAACAAAACCTTACAAAATTTATAGTCCTGATCTCAAAATGCTTGCTTAACAACCATCTTAATTTTCATGGTGATACACAAAGCAGTCAGAGAGAATAGAGAGTTCAAAGTGTAAAAAGAGAGAGAAAAAAAACAGACCCCTTTTGGACTTTTCGGTCTGAGTTCTCATAATTTGTTGAAATTAATTAAAAATCAGCCATGTTCAGAGAGTACCTGTAACCCTATTGCTGACCTTGCCCCATACTCTGACCTTCATCTTCTGCAGTTTAAAACTTAAAATGTTACAAAATTCTTCCAAGCTACACAGGAAGTGGATTGGACTGTGAAAAACCAACCCCAATGGTGTTTGCATTTTGACCAATTTGTAGGGCAGTACAATATCTCAGAGAGGAGGTCAGGTCTCCTGCTCTCCTGCTGCATTCACTATGGCTGCTTTTTAAAGTTTTAAAGCTTAAAAATATCTGCTGGCTATAGGTACATTCTTAAACCTATTAGTAAATTTCCCTGCTTTTTAATCCGGGAGGTAAGAAATGGGATCCTGTGCAAGTTTGCTGACAATGGTCTGATCATTTGCATTCTTATTGAGTTCAGTGGGATTTACTTCCCTGCAATCATGCTTAGAATAGGTGAAACTGACCACAGGGCATGGGGAGGAGAGGAGGAGGGAAGGAAGGAAAGGCAGAGGGGAGGACTGGGATGGGAGCAGGCAGGAGGGGGAGGGGAGGAGAAGGACAGGATTGATCATTTGCATGTTTATTGAGTTCAGTGCAATTTACTCCTGTGCAATCATGCTATGATAGGTAAAACTGACCAGGGGGCAGGGAGGGAGGGCTGGAGTGGGCAGGGGAGGAGGAAGAAGGAAGAGGGGAGGGGAGGAGGAAGGGAGAGGAGAAGGAAAGGAGGGGAAAAGCAGGTCTGATCATTTGCATGCTTATTGAGTTCAATGGGATTTACTTCTATGCAATCATGGTTAAGATAGAAAACACTGACCATGGGGGAGGGGGAGGGGAAAGGACCAGATTTGGGGGGCAAATGGAGGGGGAGGGCAGGTTTGATCATTTGCATGCTTATAGAGTTCAATGGTATTTACTTTCGTGCAATCATGCTTAAGATAGGTAAAACTGAGGAAGGGGAGGGGGAAGAGGAAGGAGGGGATTGGAAGGTGATGGGGATGGGTAGGGAGGGGCAAAGGAAGGGGGAGGGAGGGGACAAGAGGTAGGGGGGAAGAGGAAGGGGACAGGAGGGAGGAGAAGGAAGGGTGGGTTTGATCATTTGTATACTTGTTGAGTTCAAGGGGATTTATTTCTGTTCAATCATGTTGGGAAATGGAAATGGACTGCCTTCAAGTTGACTGGACTTATGGCGACCCTTTGAATAGGGTTTTCATGGTAAATGGTATTCAGAGATGGTTTTACCATTGCCTCCCTCTGAGGCTGAGAGGCAGTGACTGGCCCAAGGTCACCCAGTGAGCTTCATGGCTGTGTGGGGATTTGAACCCTGGTCCCCCAGGTCATAGACCAATACTGACCTGAGGGAGGGGCAGGGAAGGGAGGAGGAGGGTGAGGGGAGGAGATTGGGTGGGTGGGCACTGGGCAGAAGGGAAGACATTTTCCTTTCCAAAATGAAAGCATTGTGAACAGTGTCATTGTTTTTCAGCCTTTCCCCCACCTTTTTATTCTACAGCAGGCAAATGTAGCCTCCCACCCAAATTTAAAGCAAAGCTGTCCCTTGCCACATCCACACCAGGCCTTTAGTTCACTTTGGACAGTCATGGCTTCTCTCAAAGGATCCTTGGAAGTGTAGTTAGTGAAGGGTGCTGAGAGTTGCTAGTAGACACCCTGTTCTCCTCACAGACCTTCAATCAGAGTGGCTGACTGTTAAACCACTCTGGCCACTGAAGCTCTCTTAGTGGAACAGGAGCCTCCTCTCAGCACACTTCACAAACTACACTTCCCTGGATTCTTTGGGGGAAGCCATCACTATCTCATGTGAAATAAAGATCTGGTGTGGCCCCCTGATTAGGCAAGCCAAGCCGCTGTGAGTCTGGCTTTTAGAACACTGACAGTTGGTTCTTACTGAGCATGCCCGATGTTATAATTGGGTTCCAGACAAAATTTCTTAAATTAATTAAAAATCAGCCAGGCATTTTTTTAACTTTTAAACTGCAGAAGATGAAGGTCAGAGTATGGGTCAAGGTCAGTAACAGGATTACAGGTACATGGCAGATTTTTAATGAATTTCAACAGATTATGAGAAGGCCAAAAGGGCTCTGGGTTTCCCCCCACTCTTTTTAGACTTTGAACTCTCTATTCTCTCTGACTGTTTTGTGTATCGCCATGAAAATTGAGAGGGCTGTTAAGCCAGCGTTTCTGAGTTCAGGACTATAAGTTTTGTAAGGTTTTGTTTTGAAATGAGCTTATGGGAAACTTCAGAATGGCATGGGGGTATTTTCAATTTAACATTGTGGAATTTGAAAAATCCACAGTGGCTATAGTATACAGCCACTCTTGTGGCTATATAACAGATAGAATTAGGCTTTTCCAGCAATTGGTCTAAGGAGCAGAAAAAACAAGTGCTGTAATAAACCATCAGGTTATTTCTTAGGTGGCATCTCTAGATACCTGTGCTGTACTGTTGTGGTTATCAAGTGATGAACATGGATGTGTGAACCAGTCCTTAGAGTGAGCTCTAAAGTTTACAAATGCTATTAGCCATGTTGACAAGATGTCACTGATGTTTCTCTACAATTCTTATGTGGTTATCTGCTCTTATAAAGGTACTCCGTCTAGCAGAAGGAGGGCAAGGAATACTTCCATTCATGTCTTCCAGTCTGGGTAGGCCAGTCATGCCAGGGGCTATGAGATAGGCTGCTACCACACCCCTTATACTTTCTCTAACCCTGGATGGGATCCAAGGCAAATACTTACTAGGGGAAGAAAGGATAGCATCCAGCTCACCTAGCCCTCTTCTGAGGCTAAAGCAGCTTGCTTTTCTCTGTCAAATCCCACTCTGTAAGATAGACCAAGTGACTACATGAGAGGTTGAATTAACCCCTGACAGTTTTGGTACAAATGTACCCAAGACCCTAACAACCAAATTTTATGACGTTTATAAAGAATAAAAAAGGAAGGAAGAGGACAAAAGGGACAGAATTTTGCTACAAGAAAATAACAAGCATAACCTTTTAGTTCAAATCTTTCTATCTTACTATAGTTATAACAGCTATCCTACTATAGCTCCTATAGTCTCCTCAGATGTAGCAGCATAGATGGTCAGCTGAGGGACTTACAGAGTCAAAGGACTGTTTGGTAACAGGTAGGCCTTGACTGACAGGTGTCTGTGTCCAGCCAATCACAAGTCAGTCACATCCATCAGGGAGATGGTTTGACACCTTTTGGAAGTTGAGAGATGGGATAATTCAGTATTAATTCCTGCCAGATTTCACCATCTCCATGCCAGACAGAATCTATTATGTACTTCATGAATTCAAGGGGAGATGTGACCTGCTCACTAAGGCAGAATAGAGAAGAAGAGATTTTGGGCCCTTGCTAGACTCCTAGATGGTGAAATCAAGATACAACCATGATGGGAAATGCATTATGTTTTCTTTTCCTGTGGATTCCATCAGACCATTTAAGCAACCCTGATGTTTGCCAGTGATCACTAGATTACTACTTCTAGGTCACAGTTACTTTTGTGGGCTAAAATGCCTAATATCTGTGGCAGAGCAGGGATGGGGAACCACCTTGGTACTCCACAACTCCCATCTTCACTGACCATTGTCCATGGGTGACTGGGGCTGATGGGAGCTGGAGTCCAACGGCATCTGGTAATTGCTTTTTTGTGTTCTTCATCCAATTTGGTGATCAAGCTATAGGGCTATGCTCCACTAAATCCTACTTAGAGCGGGCCCTTTGAAATTTATGAACCAAAGTTAGTCATCTATTAACTTCAATGGGTCTACTCTGAGTAGGACTAGCACTGACTATTACCCATAGGAATTAAGCAAAGGGACATTTTATAAGTCTCTTCAAGGTCCCTTCCCACAGTACTTTGATTTATGACTGGAGGTGCAAGGTACGGCTATAAAGAAGGCTGCTGTCCTCAGCATACTTACCAGGAGGTAAGTCCCTCTGAGTTTAGTGCTACGCAGAGAATTTTCATCGTTTGCAGGAATAAAGAGTGGCAGAGGAGAGAGAGAGTATTTATTGGAACATTTCTAATGAAGGAGAAACATGATAGTAACATTCTATCTGGGCCTGCAGAAAGGGACAGATCAGCAACAATGTTGATCTATGAGCTTGTAATTTTAAACATATGTCTTGTTTTGGTAACTAATTTGTCACTGATATTATTAAAGACAAGAAGAAGTAAAATGTAGCAAAGAGCTTTGAAACAATATCAGGCCTGGTTTAGATACTTTACCTAAGGCTGCCAATTAGAAGAAGTGTTGACTGATGGGTGGGTCTGAGTGGGATCTGAAAACAGGGCCGGGTGGGTCAGGAGGTAGAGAAACAGGGCCTGAAGGTAAAGGCTTGCAGAAAAAGTTCTGTTCATTTAAGGTGAATGCTAGATGCATGTGCTTACAAGTCCCAAGCCGCAGAGCAATCCTATCCACATATGCTATCTATTTACACATTAACACAATCCAGTGTAACTAAGACACAATCAGAAAGAAGAAAATGCTGAGCTGAGTCAAAACATCTAGGATTCTTCTTCCTGCTTCTTATCTTCTCCAGTAGGGAGGCCCAAACAACAATGGCCGAGCCCCCCAGACTGGTAGGGGTTTATGTTCTTAATGAACCAAATGATGATGGATGGATGGATGGATGGATGGATGGATGGATGCATGGATGCATGGATGCATGGATGCATGGATGGTTCTACCCCCTCATGTCTGGCAACTGGTGCCTCAGTTTGCTTCTCCCCCCCCCCAAATTAACAAAAATGTGCAGAGGCTTTTTGAAGACAGTTGGCCAATTGAAGCTTGTCTAGGGAACAAGAGTCTTAGAAGTTTATTTTGGTATTAAGCAGTATATAAATTAAATAATATTAAAACAGTCAGTGTTGTTTTTTTAATGAGGTGCTGGTACTCCTATCATTATAAAAGTGTTGTGGGTGCCAGTAAAAATGGCTGACATGGGCAGCAAAAAAGACATGATGGTATTCCATACTGGTACTTACCTTCACAAAAAAGCACTGATAATAGTAGTAACAACAACAATACTTACAAATGTACATGAAGTCCTCCATTTAGAGTGTATAGGCCTCATGTGATATTTCCCTTATAGAGTGGCTGAGAGGTGTGTGCACTGGATCATTCACTATGGTCACACACCTCTCCCCTGCTCTGTATCTGAAGTATCATATGAAGGATGTAAGTGATGGATCCATTTGAGTACCCCCCTTTTGTGTGTGTGGATCCATTTCATTCCTCTCAACAAAGAGGGGGAAAGATTGTACAAATTGATCTATAATTCATACACTCCATGTACAGTGGGTAGGCCTCACATGATGCTTCTGGTACAAAGCACTGGTAGAGAACAGTGCCTACCTCACACATTTTTTTAGGAGGAACTGAAAGAAAGAAACATGTGTCATCCCCTCCACTGTGCAATTGTATGACTGCCACTGTAAACACCTGAAACAGACTTTAGTTCCATTTTTTCCACAGAATTCATAGTTTTTTATCCCTGGCCAACAACTGTGAAGTACACCTATTTTGCAGGGTGGCACTGGAATATGATGTGTTTCAAACATAATGAACATTTAAGGCAAAATGTCAACTCCAAGAAGGCTATTGAGACATTGATTGTTTTCCAAAATAGAATGGAAACTATTTGAAGATTTCAGTCTTCTGAATTCTTCCTGCACCACACGACTTATTAGTCAATACTGAAGACTAAATTATGGTAACAAAGCAAATAAAAACCACACTAGGAAAGAAAATCTGCAAATGTGTTGAGGAGAAAATGCACAAGTGTTCAGAATTAAATGCTTCTTGGACAAATTTTATGCTGAATAACTCGATATTCAGCAAGTCCTCAAAAAACAGAAACAAAAGGAGTATCCAAGCATTTCACACTAATCACTATAGAAACAACATTGACTTTTAAAAGGAAACTGTTTAAAGGCCATCAAGTTTGGCAAGTGGAGGTGGGAAGTGGGACTTGTTTAGCAGGCCATTTTGAGAAGAGGCAAAATCTGGCCAATCACATCCTCAGATAGGCCCAGTCACATCCACACCACACATTTAAAGCATTCATACCACTTTATCAGTCATGGCTTCCCCCAAAGAATCCTGTGAACTGTGATTTGTAAAGGGTGCTGAGAATTGTTGGATCCCCTCATAGAGCTACAATTCCCAGCACACTCAACAAATTACAGTTCCCAGTTTTTTGTGGGGGAAGCCATGACTGTTAAAGTGGTATAAGAGTGCTTTAAATGTATGGTGTGGATGTGCTAGTTGCCAACTTGAGTTCTGAAGATTTGTTTTGCTATATTTGCCTGCCACACTTCAGAAAAGCATAACAGAAATATAACATAATACCAAGCTAAAATTACTATTTCTGCTTGGACGTTTTGAACATTCATGCCCCTATTATGCAATATAGCAATGATCTCGTTTCACTCTCTCTCTCTCTCTCTCTCTCTCTCTCTCTCTCTCACACACACACACACACACACACACACACACACAATATAGTGGTAATTTTCTTAAGGTTTGATTATTTTGCTGAGACAACAAGAAACTCCGGCAATGCCTTTTTAATATACCATTCATTTGCTACATACTTATAGTCATTGTGGGATTTTCTGGGCATGTAAATTATTTGATTTTGGCTCATCTCTCCAAAGAGACCCATTTGCAGTAGGGTAGATCAAAATGGATTTCCTGCTCAGTGGGAAAGTCTGAATCCCTTCTAATTTTCTTTTCCTTTTCAACTTGCAAAAATGAAAAGATTGGGTCTGGGTGTTGGAATGTCATGCTGAAACAAGAAACCTGTGATCTCAGGATTTTTCAAGTGTGTGGAATGAAATTTGTTTGGTCACACTTTCTTCCCCCAATGAAATTTTTCCAACATGAAATGATATTTGGGTAGATAACAGACCATCTGGAAAGAATTATAACAGTAATTTAACCACCAGCATCACAAGCTATTTGTATCTATGACATTTTTCTCATCTGTTTCAGCAGTTGTAGATAACTTTGCAATGTTTGGCAGTTGATTAATGAAGATAAAAGATGAACATAGAACTGATTTTCCCCATCTTGTACATCTGACAGGAGCAAGCTTCTGATTTGTTAACATTATTTCTAGAACCCAGAGTACATGAATAATAATAGGGTTTCCTAAGGAAACATTAAATGGTATATGTCATTCTATGGGCACTTCAATAAGCAAAATTATTGTAGACTTGGTGCTGCTCATGTATGTAAATTTTGTGCTGTGCCCACACAATGTTGTCCTCATCAGAATGTCTTCCCATATCCCCTCCCACCATGAATCCAGATTTACAATTTCTGAGGAGGGAGTGGGTGGTGAACATATTGGATTTTCCACACAAATAGTGAATTCCAGATTTAATTGAGGGAGCAGAAATGAGAGATGGAATTTTGATGAGGACAATGTTGCGTTGACATTGTGAAAAAACTTCCATGCATAAGGAGCACCATCCACAAAAGTCTAGGGCATAATTTAGTCTCCCTGTGGGTACAAAGCCTGCACCTGGAAGATTCCCAGAAGGTTCAACAGAACACTGTTTTCTTCTTGGCACACATCCATGGGCAATGCACAAGGGCATTATTACATGGAGGTCTGCATGGACTTCCCACATCCCCATGATCCAGTCTTCCCTCATCTGTGCAATGCAAGATGATAGGGCAGGGATATAAGAGGTGAACACAGATGTCCCAGCTCCTGTAACCATTCATCATCACTTTGCCTGTACACACACACCTGGGCACACAGGTGGAGGGAGCCTTGTGGAAATCCATGCATGGATGCTGCAATGTCTGCATCAAGCTCTTAGTAGCCTACATTTCCCAGACAAAACAAAATGCTCTGTACTTCCCAATGGGGCAAAGGACAATGGGTTTTGGTTTGACCCCACCTCCCCATGCACACATTTTGGCAAGGGAGACCCTCTCCTGCACTGTGCAAACTTTATTTGCCTCCTCAGTCATCCACGCAAGACTAGCTCATCCACACAGATTTAAGTAGGCAAATAGGATGTAAATATAATTATAGGGGTGCTCAAATGCTCTCTCCCCATGCATTCACTGATTACTTGAGAAGGCAAGTAGTGTCACACCCATTGGCCATGTTCCCCAGTGGCCAAACATTCATCAGTATGAAGATGCCCTACATTCATTCACTCATTCATTTATATATTTATTATTTGATTTATAACCCGCCCTTCATCCCAGCAGGAGCCCATACATATGAGCTTCTCCACACAGGCACAAACCCTGGACATTCAGAATTTTTGCTTGAATGAACAAGCTTCAATACACAGACATCTCCACACTAATGTGTGTGTATGGGGGGGGGATGGCAAGCAGGCATGTCATTATTTGGGAGCATAGTAAGCAGGCACAAACACAATAAGGGAAGCTGTTTGAACACCACTCATGTGGGAACACTCATGTAGGAATGCATTTACAATACAGATTCAAAGTGGAAAATTATGTCTTGGCAGAGCTTTACAGAGAGATAGAGCCACCTCCGCATCCACAGCCCTGCCATGCATAATGGCTGGGGCAGAAGGTGAGGGGCAGGACAACTGCTGCATCAGACTGCAGCTGGCACAGCAATTGCACCCAAATCAAGCCCAATGGTGGAATCAGGTCAGGATTCAACAGATCCCAGGATAGCTTAGCCCCTCATTCACCTCCAGAATAACCTGTTTTGGGGGCTTCTTGCCTGTGGTATTTCTGATTCCCTGCACATTCAGTGAGCAGAAGGGGAAACTCCACACTGGCAGAGGGACACCTGTGTTACTCCACTGGTGACAGCTGGCAGCTGATCAGGCAGGCTGGGTGGAGAGACACTTCTGCCCAATCCACCCCTACCCCCTGCTTGATGCAAGGGAGGAGGGATTGGATTGCTCTGTCCATCTCCTTATGGTTACTTTTCCTTGACAGGAATGAAGATACAGGCTCATCCTTACTGGCAGCATTTTGCATCCATCACCCTTCCAATTTGGATGCACATATGGAAAAGATCCAGTTCCTTGTACTTGGAAGATGGATATCTGACAGTTGCAATATAACACTGATTCCATCTTCTAACGGACAGGATCCAGATATTTCAATCATACATGAAAGGGTTTATTTATTAGAAAGCCTTCATAATAGCTGGAAGCACATTTCCACAGAAGTCCTTCTGACTCATGGAGGCTGATATATTTAGAGAGTAGTGTTTCCAAGCAGTCTTGCATGTGCTGGACTACTGTGAATTGATGTAAAACATGCTACAGCTGCTGCCTTGAATATAGATGTTACTTCAACACATAAATATCAAAACTGAGCAAAGGACCTGCCTTGAATAGTTGAGTAATTTTTGTAAATATATTTTATCTAGTAGTATACACAGTTCAGCTAGAAGATGCTAAATAAACATTTTTCCTGCTCCAGTTAAGCCCAAGGAATAGGGATTGATGCTGATTTTAAGACCAATTTTAAGTACAAGCTAAACCCTTGGGAAAGTTTTTTTTAATATACATATATATACCAGTGTGGTGTAGTGGTTAAGGTGCTGCACTAGGACCTGGGAGACCAGGGTTCAAATCCCCACAGAGCCATGAAGCACACTGGGTGACCTTGGGCCAGTCACTACCTCTCAGCCTCATGAAAACCCTATTCATAGGGTCTCCATAAGTCGGAATCGACTTGAATGCAATACATTTACATTTATATATATATGCAGACAGAGATTTCAGGCAGTTTCTTGCCTGAAGAAGGGGAATAGGGAAGGAATTGCCAAGTACAAAATACAAGCACAGAGTATGTCACCTCAATCCCCACTTCACTCACAGGAGTCCTCAGAAGCCCAGTGGCCTCTTATGCTCACAGGAACCCCTAGTGGGAACTTACTCAAAGTGGTCTGTAGCCCCCTTTCATTACAGGACACCCTTATATTTAATTTGTTCTGTTTACACTTTGTTCTATTCTGCCTGTTTTTCCACCCTTCTCATATTTTCTGGCTCACCACTAGGGATGGCAATCCTGGACACTTCTGTCCTATCACTCTTCCTCTTCCCCCTTGTCAGGGATCCCCAAGTCCCTCAGCCTCACTTCATGTAAACACAGGCTTCTTTAGCTCTTCGCTGCCACCAATTCACACATAATACCTTCAATACCCTCCTAGTAGCATATATAGTGGGCTTTAGGCATGAGATGGAGGCCAACACTGAAGACAGTTTAAACCTTAAACTAAGATTGCAGGTCATTAAATGGATACTATGTACATTACAGAATGCTGAGACTTACGCTGGGACTTTAAAGGTGCTTGCTGACATTTTCTAAAACCTCCAGAGACACAGTTGCTGACATCAGCCTCAATGTGGCTTTGAACTCAGGCCAATTTTCCTAAACCCCCACCTCAGCCAAATACTCCCACCACACAGTCCAGCTACCGGGGCCAATCTGCCTCTGTACTCCAAAGCTTCTCTGGTTGTGCTTTTGACTGTGGGTGCTTGGCCAGTTTAGCCAACTTTTAAAACCCCACTGGTGTCACCTTCCTCTGGTAAGACCTTTCCACAGGGCTGCCTCTCAAACTAACTCAGTCACTGGCTTCCTTTTGAGCTTCACCAGACTAGTATTAACAATAACACCCTGGGTATTAATGTGCAGGCCTCAGTTTTCTCCTCAGCTGTTCTCTGGTCTTGTTCCTTAAACTGACCTAATCAACTAACTCCCTGTCTACTCTCAACCTCAACCAGCTCCCAACTGTAATTGACTCTCCCCAACTTAACTGACAACAACTCCCAGCTGATGGGAACCTCCAGCCAATCAGAGTCTGCTGTCCCCCAGACCAATCAGAATGAATTTATCTGATCCAGGCCCCATTTTCAAAGCAATCAAGTGTATCTCTCCCCTCCCAGAACCTGTCACCAAGCAACCACTGCTAAGCAGACCTGTAACCGTGTAACAAGACAAAGCCTCATGACAGTCACGGTGGAGTCTCCAGGTTGGCAGGGGAGCTTCTAGGGCTGTGCACACCTGTGGGATGCTGTTGCTACCAGCTCAGCATTCACCCAAACTTGCTGCTGCCTTGCCCTGCCCCACCCTGCCTCTGTCCCGGTGAGCAGCAACACCACCAATGCCTGGAGGGGAATGGTGTTGCTCTGCCCTCCCTCACACACTGCTGCTATCTCTACAGTTGACCAGCTGAGACCCTTGGTGCCCTCAGCAGCCCATTGGATAGGAGAGGGAGGAAAGAGGTGGTAAAAAGAGAGAATGACAAAGAAAGTGGCAGAAAGAACACCCATTGACTTTGGCTCTTTTGGCTTTGATCCTGCCCAGTGCTGGCATCAACTCTTCCCATCACTGGTATGCAGCCTTCCACAAATTACCCTTGAGGGAATGTGGCCATTGGCAGTTTCCCCCCACCAAAAAAAGTATGGCACATCAATGGAAGACCATGACAAAACGCTGGCCATTGTCTTGAAAAGAATCCATGAATACAGACTCAAGCTAAACAAGAAGAAATGTATTTTTCACTAAGATTATAACTACGGATGGGGTTCGCTATCTGATTACGTTCCATTTTTCAATTTGTCAGATGGGCTGCCAGTTCCAATACACTATAAATTGTGTTCCACTATTTATTGCGATTCCCAGTTCTCCCCTCCCCCCCCCTGGAAAATTACATAATTTTCTCTGTTATTCCTTATGCTGCAGTATATTTATATAATGTATACAGCAGCAGCAGATTATAAACATAATTACACAAACGATTACATAATTCTCTCTGTGGATTTTTAAAAACAAATTATGGTGTTGCTAAGAGCCATGAATGCATGCAAAAAGTGGGAGCCTGTTTGACAATGAGGTGAACTTGCAGATTATCCTAGAATTCTATACCAAATCTGATTTCACAGATATTTTACATTATCCCTAACTATAACCAGCATAGAGTTTTCCATTCCACCATGTTAAATTGAAAATTCCCCCATGCCATTCTGCTGCTTCCCATAAGCTCATTGCAAAACAAAATCTTACAAAACTTTTACGCTTGAAACACTTCAAATGCTTGCTTAATAACCCTCTGAGTTTTCATGGCAATACACAAAACACTCAGAAAGAATCCAAAGTTCAAAGTCTAAAACAAGAGTAAAACCATCCAGACTCCTGTTCGACTTTTTTTCTGTCAGTGGTCTCTTAATTTGTTGAAAATAATTAAAAATCAGTCATGCTCACCATATGGACAGGGGCACATGTTACCAAATTCTTCCAAGCTACACACAGGAGGTGGATTGGACAGTGAAAGACCAACCCAACTTGTGTTTGCATTTTGACAAATTTGTAGGGCAGTACAATATCTCAGAGAGGAGGTAAGGTCTCCTGCTCCCCTGGTGCATTCACTATAGCTGCCCAATTTCCTTGCTTTTTAACGTTTGATAGAAATATCTGTTGGCTATAGGTACATTCTTAAACCGCAAGAGTTTTTTTTTCCTATTAGTGAATATAATTCTTAGGACACACATGAGACAAAGCCCTGCCTACAGAAGGAAAGCACCACTAGATAGCTGAAAAATGGTTAATGTTACAGTCAGTTTCTGCAAATATCCAAAGTGATAGCCAGGTTAGTCTGTTACATCAAAAAGAAGAGTCTTGTTGCACCTTAAAGACTAAGTGATTTATTATGGCACAAGTTCTTGTGGACTACAGTCCACTTTATCAGATGCCTGAAGTATTATCCTGAATTAAAGGTATTAAAGGTGGTGGTGGGGAGGAGATGGAATTGTAAACAGTGAAGTCAGCTAGAAATTAAACACAGAAAAGTATAGATAGTGATAATTAAGCAACAAACAGTGGTAATACATAAAATAGTTGTTGATGACACAGATAACCCGGCATTGGTAATCTAGTTAATGTATCATGTTTTAAAAATCCACAATTGACAATATTGAACCTCTGATGTACTGTAATTCAGTGGTTTCATATTGCAGTCCCCATTTGAAGTTCCTTTGATGAAATGTTCTAGAAATATTTCTTTCTAGGAATAGTGACCTATAGGTCAATATTTGCAAGACATCTCCATAGAAGCACAGCTACTAAACTTCCTACTGAAATTCACGAAGTCCTGGCTTTGGGAGCTAGATCTGGAGGCTGCCTTCATAGAGAAAAAGGATCGCCAATGTTCCAGTCTTAATGCTTATATCATGCCAACCAGCTGGTATGTCCTCCAAGCCTTCCATGCCACTGATTTTATACAATTAAGGCCATAGGAAGGAACCCTAATTGATGGTATTACTATACTAGCTTAGGCACATTTTTTTGTGGTTAGGAGATGAATAGAGATGTTTACTCCTACATAATGTTTGAGGCTTTTGGAATGACAAGCTGAGCACATATGGGGATTGTATTTCTATTCAGTTCTTTTTTAAACCTGTCCTTGCATGAGCTTTGCCATTCAGCATAACTGACATAAAAACAGAAAGTGGCACATTTTCTTTAATGTGAAAGAACTTCTCTCTATTTTTCTTTTATGTGAAGGTATGCGAAAAATGGCTGTACAGCTAGCTTTAAAGAGACCCATCTTTTTCAGTATATGTTCATTCTTTTTCTCTCTCTCATTCCTTTCCCCTTTTCTCCTTTTCTCTCCATTCTTTTATGTACATGTGTGCATGTATATTTTATTATGTGAGTCATGTCTTTTTATCAGTTGCAAAGCACATCTATTTATCATTTTTAATTGAATTTATTTCCCACCCTTCCTCACAAAGACGCTCAGAGCAGAAAATACATCAATAAAACATTTAAACAAACAAACAATCATAAAAACAGTTACAGATAAAAACTTTCTTCTATCCAGTGATCTCCAGGTTGCCAGGAACAGTCTCCTTCAGCCATCAAAAGCCTTGGTAAACAGGAATATCTTTGACTCTTCCTGAAAGTCAATAATATTTAGAGCACAATTCTATACATGTGTACTCCGAAGTTCCCTTTAGTTCAATGGGTCTTATGCCAGGGAAATGGTTATAGGATTGTTGCAACCTTAGTTTTCCTGCATGTACTTAATACCAAGAATGGGGCACAGTCCAACCATAGTGAAGCAGTTTTAAATGCCATCGACTCCAATCAAAGAATTACACAAATGCCAGTCGTTGAACACCTTGAAGGCTACAGTTTGGGGACCACATGGTCAGCTCCTTCCACCTTGGGGGAAAAAATCAGTCTCCAAGTCAGACTTTAATTTCTCAGAGAGAGGGAACCATCAATGCTTCTTTTTGCAGAATCCTGTGTGCGTAACCTGTTATCTGTATCACCTGGCTGGGAAGGATTTGTTCAGTTTGTAATTGCCAATCTTGGAACTGAACCTACAAAATGACCTCATGGCTACACTATCCAGCATAATTTTTGCACTTCCCCACTTTTTCTGCTTTGTATAACATCTGGTCTGATGAAGAGTTCTAGAGAAACCTAGAAGACTGCCACACTTTTGTAACATGAAGTTGGTCCCAGTATAGGTATTGCTCAGCTGTGGATTTTGAAGGGGTTTTTTTTGGGGGGGGGTCTTATAGAGCAACATGGCTACTTTTTCTTTTCATAGTCATATTGTTTCTCTGTAAACAGAAGTAACTATGCCTCTATGCTTCAGAGAAGAAAATCCCCAGAAAGGAAGCTGGATCTCAGATATTTAATGTCATCAGGTCCATTTTAAAAACACACATGCACAAGGACCAGTTTTCTTTTTAATGAGCCCAATTTTCACCTGAAAGATATTGGTTAGATCCAAACTAAGTTAGCTGACCTTATGTTTCATCAAAATTATTGGGATATTTGTCATTCACTATTAAGTCTCATTGATTTCAGCGAGAACAATGTTCAGCTAATAGAGGGTTGTATTTAATGTTAGCCATACTCCAAGTAGACCCACTGAATATAATGGACTAATTTAGGTCCATTAATTTCAATGGGCCTGCTCAGCAGAACTTAGCTGTCTACAGCTCTTTGTCTGGATCCAATTCTATATTAGCAAGCACTGCAAAGGACTAGCGGCAATGTGTCATTCCCTTCCCTTGCATTCACATGGAGTTTCAGCGGCTCCGTTGTATTCTAGGCTGGTGCATTTGGTTGGAGTTATCAGAAAGGTTTCATTGACACCGTGCAAATGTCTGCATAACATATAAGCCACAGGCATCCAGGATGGAGCTCAGGAATAAGTAGGATCTGGTTAATACAGAAAATAAGGTATATTTGTAACAAGAACTATCAGTGTGTTCATGTAGCAGTTTATCCAACTGAGAAAACATTAGTTGGGGTATGACCGTGTGAGTGCTTAGAATACTTCTGGACTCTGCCCAGTGTAAACAGTCTAAAGCACAAAACTGCAAACTATTTAAATTTGTTAAAGACATCAGGGATGCTGAAATCTCTGATCTCAGATGAGAAGCCTAAAAAATATAAGGACTATAATTTAGAAAAGATGTGGTTCCATCTCGTCAGACACTGGAGAACCCAGGGGCTTATAACTGTCTCAGGAACACAGAAAGTATTGCTGTTGGAAGCAATTTTAATTCTGCCAGGCCAAGACATTTTGATGACCAAAACTACATGATCCAAGATGCACCTCAAGCAATGTTGCAGAGGATGCTAGGGTGCTTGGAGATGTTAGTACAATAATGGGTCTTGGTGTAGTGGCTTAGTAGGAGCCATGAGCTAGAAATACTGGATGAAATTTCACTTAACCATGGGCTCAAAGGGGGTGTCAGTAGATAAGCTGCTATCCTTTGTATAGCAGACACTGTCCATCTATTAACATAGGGTTTATACCACTGCCCATCTTTTAGGCATGTTCATCATTTCCTGTATTTTTGATGTATAGGATGCGAGTGCCATTGCTAATGTAGCCAACATGGCATCACCCATGCACAAGAGGGTGATATCAGCAGGCTTGGGGAAATCCCAAGATTTGCAGAAGAACAGAATATATTTAAGGGCGGGGGAATGTAAGGGATAGGGGATGCAAAACAGCTGAAGGAAGACTAAGTGTGCTCAGCAGTGGCCTTTGAATGCTGACTGTTAGGCAAAAATTAAATAAAATGGAAAGCTGGGGTGGGGGGTCATGGAAGAGAGTGGGTGAACTCCTGAACAGCAGCACTGCCACATTTTATTGCAGCTTCCACTTGTCCACAGTATCATTGTTACTGTGATTATAATATATGTGATTTATAATGTGCTCTACATTTCATTGGTTTACAATGCCAGGAAAACATGGGAAAACATGCCTTCAGAACCAAGGACCAGAGCCCATCCTGGGAATAAAGCCCAAAATAAGTCTGTATGAACAAGAGTCCTCAAGCACATCTGACAGTCCGTGCAGAATGATGTCCCAGGAACTTTAAAAAGAGAGAGAGTCAAGACCAGAATTCTAGGCAGTCTACTGCATGCAATTTTAGCTTTCAAGGACAGAGAAGTAAGTAAGTCAAGCTGTGCGGTCAGCATGCCAAGGATGCTTTGTTAGTTAGTATCTTTAACCAACAAGTACACTGCAGAAGCAGCTTGGTCTTCTGATGGCAAAATTTGCCTGAATTTTTGAGGAATCTCTCAATTGAGCCTCCAGCCTAGGAAGTCAATCCTATCATTTGATATACAACAAACTCATGCTTCTAGGATGGGGGAGGGGAAAATAACCCACATGGGCATAGGGACTGGTAGGGAATGCTGTTTAACCTTGCCACAGGCATTAAATTGTTAGTTACTAAATATTAAACCTGAAAAAGGAAACAATCATTTAAATAAACTCTAGATTACATATTGCAAATTGCAGCATTGACAAAAGGTATAGCGCTATTTTCATTTATACATATATTTCCAACCAGTTACAGTAACCACAAACAAGCATCTAGCATGTGTCAGACGCTCGGGCTTGTCATTACTGGAGCTGGACACTGAAATGTTGTTCTTTGAACTGCTTCCAAATGTGATGGAGGAGTGGGTGTTGGTCGGGGTAGCAGATTATAATGTTAGACAGTTTCTTTATTCCTGTATTCCTTGTTAAGTATATGGGACTGTCTCATCTAAGGAAGCATCTGCACTATACTTTTTCTAGGAAGTAGACTGTGTCCAACCTATGCCGTTCACATACTCCCATTTGGACTGAACATAAGAAGAGCCCTTCTGGATCAGGCCAAGGTCCATCCAGTCCTGCATCCTGTTTCCCACAGTAGCCAAGTACATGCCTCTCTAGGAAGCCCCACATGCTGGACATGAAGGCAAGAGACCTCCCCTACTTTTGTTCCCCAGTGACTGAGAAGTACTGAGAAGCATGTTGCTCTGATCCTGGATATAGCTTATGGGCATCATGACCAGGAACTGTTGAAAACCTCCATGATTTTGTCAAATCCTCTTTTAAAGTGGCTGCCACATCTTCCAGCAGCAAATTGCACACTTTGGTTGATTACTTGGGCATCACTGTCCATACTACAGCCTGGGGGGAGCAGGGGGTGGAATGCCAGGTGGTCCAGAACCAGTGGCAACATTCAAATGGTAAGCAATATAAAAGGTATTTCAACTTTCATACATTTAGCTGTGCATTACTGAGAGCTGCTTTGCACATGAATCTTGATCATTTGAACAAGTCATCACAGATCTAATATGAAGAAGTAATCACAAATCTAACATCAGGGTGCCTGGTGCCAACAGAATTTCCTAGGCCAGGCACACTGTATGTAGATTGGGCCTACGACATTCCCCACCTCCCACCTCTCGACAATCTATTGGCAAGAACTGCTGCTTAGGTACATATATGAACAGTTATTTTGAATCCCTGAAAATAATAACAAAAATAACAGACAAACACAATCCAAGTATGTGCAGCTTCACAACAGAACCAACTTGTAGCCTAATCTGCCTCATAGGGTTGTTGCAAATTTAAAAGGGGGAGGGAGGACCCAGAAAGAAGTGTGAGGTGCAATTATATCATGTTATATTCAGAGACTATGCAGTAAGGAGACAAACATACACAAAGCCAGCCCCCTTTGCTTTAATGGCAACATGCCACAGTTCTGATATTTTTCAGCAAAATACCAACAACAAAAAAGCTTGCAAAAGCATACAAGGATATAAAAAAAATACTCTAAGCATGTGCAGCTTGACTGGACCTACCTCACAGGGTTGTTGGAAAGAATCCATACACACACACTGGAGATGTAAAAATACATGCACCCCCTATAATAGTTTATTGTCAAAACCAGTTGGTCATTGCAGAACTAATTTCCTGTCAAGGAACAGTAGTGACACCTAAGTAAGCCCTGCCTAATTGCCTTAAATTAGTATTGGAAGGAGAGAGAACCAGAGAGAGAGAGATTAACACAATCCTCTATGATGTCTACTGAAAAGTCCCACTCACTTATAGCACAATTCTAACCATGTCTACCCAAAAGTAAGTCTTATTTAATTCACTGAGATTTACTCCCAGGTATCTGGAATTAGCATTTATTTATTTATTTATTTATTAAATGTACATCCCACCCTTCCTCCAGCAGGAGCTCAGGGTGGCAAACAAAAAAAAAAACTAAAAACACTCTAAAACAACATAAAAACATACTTTAAAATATATTACAACAAAACATCTTTTTAAAAAAGCTTTAAAAACATCTTAAAAAGCAATTCCAACGCAGACGCAGACTGGGATAAGGTGTTTACTTAAAAGGTTTGTTGAAAGAGGAAGGTCTTCAGTAGGCACCAAAAAGATAACAGAGATGGTGCCTGTCTAATATTTAAGGGGAGGGAATTCCACAGGGTAGGTGCCACAACACTAAATATCAGCTTCCTATGTTTTGTGGAATGGACCTCCTGATAAGATGGTATCTGCAGGAGGTCCTCACCTGCAGAGCATAGTGATCGACTGGGTATATGAGGGGTAAGATGATCTTTAAAGTATACTGGTCCCAAGCTATATAGGGCTTTGTACACCAAAACTAGAACCTTGAACTTAGCCTGGTAGCTAATTGGCAGCCAGTGCAATTCTTTCAGCAGCGGGTTGACATGCTAGCAATACCTTGCCCCAGTGAGCAGTCATGCCACTGCATTTTACACCAGCTGCAGCTTCCAACCTCAAGGGCAGCCCCACATAGAGTGCATTACAGTAATCCAGCCTGGAGGTTACCAGTGCATGGACAACAGTAGTCAGGCCATCCCTATCCAGAAATGGCTGCAGCTCTGTCATCAGCCAAAGCTGGTAAAGTACACTCCTAGCCACTGAGGTCACCTGGGCCTCTAGTGACAAAGAAGGATCCAGGAGCACCCTCAGACAATGAACCTGCTCTTTCAGAGGGAAGAGCAACTGATCAATTATCTGAACTCGGGAACCACCAACCCACAGTGCCTCCATCTTGCTACAATTTAGACTCAGTTTATTGGCCCTCATCCAGCCCACCACCGAGTCCAGGCAGTGGCCAAGGGCTTGCACGGCCTCTCCCGGTTTAGATGTTACAGAGAAATAGAGTTGGATATCATCAGCATACTGCTGACACCTCACCCCAAATCTCCTGATGACTGCTCCCAAGGGCTTCATATAGATGTTAAACAACATTGGGGACAAGATGGTACCCTACAGCACCCCACAGCACAAATGCCAGGGGGCCAAAAGACAATGGCCCAATGCTACTCTCTGAAAACAACACTGGAGATAGGATCAAAACCACTGTAAAACTATCTCCAATATCCATCTCACCAAGTTGGCCCAGAAGGATACCATGGTCAATGGTATCAAAAGCTGCAGAGAAGTAAGAATAACAGGGTTTCACTCCCCCTTTTTTCTCCTGATAAAGGTAATCCATCAGGGTGACCAAGGCTGATTCAGTCCCATAACCAGGTCTGAACCCAGATTGGAATGGGTCAAGACAATCTGTTTCATCCAAGAGTATTTGCAATTGCTGCACTACAAAGGTCTCAATTACCTTTCCTAAAAAGGGGGCATTTGTGATCAGTCAGTAGTTGTCACAAACCAATGGATCCAGGTGGGCTTTTTCAGGAGTGGTCGGATCACTGCATCTTTCAAGACAACTGGAATCATTCCCTCCCACAATGATGAATTGACCACACCTGGATCCATTCAGTCAACCCCCCCTAGGGCAAGCGGTAATAAGCCAAGAAGGGGAAGGGTCAAGATGACACATTGCTGGCTGCATTGTCACAAATACCTTTTCCATATAATCAGGCTGCATCAACTGAAACCGATCCCAAGAAGTTGTAGCAGATGTTGCACTGGACACCTCACTACATCTCACAGTACATATGGATGGGGCATCAAGATTGCTATGGAGGCGAGCCACTTTACCTCAAAGTGCCTTGCAAACAATTCACAGTGGGCCTCCAAAGGGTCTAAAACTCCATTTCCTTGAGTTGATGTCAACAGATCCCTGACAATACAGAAAAGTTCCACTGGATGGCTACTTGCAGATGCGATGGTGGCAGAGAAGTAGGTCTTCTTTGCCGCACTCACTGCCTCACAGTAGGAACAGTTATGATGTTTACTTGTGCCCAATCAGCCTCACAGCAAGTCTTTTGCCACTTGCGCTTTAGCCGTCATCCAGCCTGTTTCATTGTCCTTAGCTCACTGGTGTACCAAGGTGCAAACCGGACTCCACAATGGCGCTCAGGGGCAACCGTGTTAAGAACCCAATGTGCCTCGTTGTTCCACTGCATGACAAGGGCTTCAATAGGGTCACTTGCTATATCTACTGGAAACTCTCCCAGCGCATTCAGGAATTCATTGGATTCCATTAGTCTCTGGGGGCAGACCATCTTAATCTGTCCATCACCCCTGCAAGGGAGGATTGGAGTTGTAAGTCTAAACTTCATCAGGAAGTGGTCTGACCATGACAATGGGGTGACATTCACCCCCCATTTCCAGAACACCCCTTCCTCCATCTGGAGCAAAAGTGAAGTCGAGGGCGTGCCCTGCCTTATGTGTTGAGACAGTGACAACTTGAGACAGCACCATGATCGTCATGGAGGTCATGAAGTTCTGAGCTAGAACACTAGAGGCAGCCTTAGCATGGACATTGAAATCACCTGGGACTATCATTCCAGGCTGAAATGGTCTCCACCATCTTGGTTGGAGAAGATGCCAGGTAGCAGGGTGGATGGTACACCAGCAGCAACCCTAGTTTACTGTCTCCTTGGCCCAACACCAGGTGCAGGCCCTCACAGACAGCTCCAACACAGAATGATTTCCTGGTGAAAAAGATGAAAGCTTTGTAAACCACAGCAACCCCTCCCCCCCCCCATACCTGCAGCCTGTCCTGGTGTTGCACCGAGCATCCAGGTGGGCAAACCTGGGTCAGATCAACTCCTCCCAGATCATCCACCCAGGTCTTGGTAATGCACACCAAATCAGCACTCTCATCCATGATCAAATCATGGATGAGTGTGGTCTTATTGTGTACCAATCTGGTGTTAAACAACAGCACACACAGGTCAGTGGCCACAGTAGATGAGCTACAAGGAACCTGTCCACGGGAGGAGTGGGTGTGAGAAACAAGGCATAGATAGCCTTGCCTTTGTCTTCTATGGTAGCTCACCATCTTCCCATGGCTGTATTTCCCTCTGCCTATGATCACTGAGGACTTCTCCTAAACACCTGATATGGACACAACAAGAGCCCACCAACAAAACCTACCTGAACCAGTTATCCCAGTAGGCCTCTGAGAGGATTGGGAACAGTCAAACTCACTCAATATCTTTCACACAGGGCACATATACTCCCCCCCATCTCACACCCAGGGAGGGCCAGCCTTCTGCCAGTTACAGACTCTCACTTTGAAGGCATCTGGCAACTTTCTCCTATCATTTAGTCCACTGCACAGGCTCTCACCCTCATGTGAGGTCTCACTGTCAGTCTCATGTTGGGAAGATTTCCAAAACTGGCTATGAATTAGAAATTAGAAAAAATAAACTGTCAGAAAAATTTAAACTGATATGATTCCCTACATTAAGAAAACTATAACATATTGTAATGGCATCATAAGCTGCATGTACACTTTTTATTTCTCTTTAAAATTATTTGATAGATAAAATGTATAATATGCTATTTTTTGCAAATAATGAAAAAAACTACATGTACACTTTTATTATCATAACTAAAACTGTTTACTGTGCATGCCTACTAAGATTCTTCTCTGCTGTGTGTGCTTCTTTGATCTTCTCTTCTGGACCTCATGCAGGATGTTCATAGAGAGAGTGAAGTAGGTGGACAGGCACATGTGCTGCTACTGAAATCTCTAAGCTTACTCAACTCATGTGATGCACATATCACACCATTAACCAATATGCAGAGACAAGCAGGAAAAGGCAGCTCTTTTAATTACTTGCAAGAGCTTTTAGCTATTGCCTGGAGTTCATCAAATCCCTCATCTGTCACAGCTGTGACTTCACTCATTGGCTAAAAACCTGAAAGGGCAGGGACTGAAGTAGCCTGCTAGCTCATTTCACAGAAATTATAGGGGTGGGGTGGTTTACATTTTGGTGTAAATCTTTTGATCTAGAGCACTTAGAAGCTAACTTAAAAAAAAAAAAAGCTAAGAGTCTGGGACCCCTGCTGGCTCCAGGCCTGGTAGAAATGGACCCTTTCTACCCATCTGTCAGCAGCCCTCTCTAACATCAGAGACAGAACTATCATCATATCATTTGAAGCACAGGCTTTGATTATCTGTCTGTCTGTCTAGCCCAGTGTGCTGGATGGAGCTGATGGGAGTTGTAAACCAAAACATCTGGAGGGCACTAGGCTGGGCGAGGCAGCTAGCTAGTTAGCTCTTCTGGATATTTCAGTGCTGCCCTTTATATTTCTGTTCCTAGATACCCAATATGAACCCAGTCTGTTTAGCATTCCTAGACACAACCAGAACATCTGGAAAATTAACCCAGTGACTTTGAATCATTTCTGGAGAAAACTATGTGTCCTTCCATTTCCTTATGCTACATTTTTAGTACAGGGAAAGAAAGTCATAAATGTGCCGGTTTGTTAAAGAGCTATAAGATCAGGCTCTAAACACGATAATGCTGTTGTCTCTATTCTAGAACACTTCAAAAACTACTGGAGCCATTTGGACATTATGGCTAACATCCTATATCTACTTACCTAGAGAAAAGCCTCATTGAATTCAGTGAATCTTATTTCTGTGCAGATGATCTACATAGAAGTAAAACTCAACTAGACATCATTATAGGATTACTTTGTGATTCATGCAATTAGTAATTGCATGGATTTTTTTTTTTAAGTATAAATCCATGGATGGTGAACTGGAGTGGATTGGAACCATGGGATGTTTAACCCCTTGCCCCGCTATGGTCCTGATTCAAATTGGGATGGGGTAGACAGCTGCCATTTGAATCAGGAGGGAAGCTGCCATTGTTGCCAGTAGGGACTTCCTACTGATGCATACAGGAGCCGGGTGTGTGTGTTCCTGATCAGCACCATGAATGAGGAAAAGTATAACAGCCATAGCTCAGAGGCAGAGATGGTTCAGCGCAGGGGCAGCCAACATTTCAGATGTTGGAATACAACTCCCATTATTCCTGCCCATTGGCCATACTGTCTGGGGCTAATGGGAAAGGGCTTGGCTTAGTGATAGAGCATATCTCTGCATGCAGAAGGCCCAGGTTCAATCCCTGGAATCTCCAGGTAGGGCTGAGAATGTCCCCTGTATGAACCCCTGGAGAGCCATTGCCAAGCAGTACAGGCAGTACTGAGCAAAATGGACCAATGGTCTGACTCAGCATGAGGCACCTTCCTACGTCCGTATGCCCTACTCCTTCACATCATGGTTCTGATCTGGATTAGAGTCCCTGTGGCTGCTATGGATTTTATTTTATATTCACACAATCACTAATTGTGTGAACAACACCACAGCTGGTTTGGCCTGAGTTTACCAATTATCTGATTTTATAAATGAAGGGTTTTAACATGTAACCCTACCACGAAATACACAGCCAGGATATATAGTTGTGGATCGAAATGCCACATGCGTTTTTGCGTAGATTGCCACCTTGCCCTGTATTAATATCCAAGCACAATTGGATCTCATGATGAGCTATTCTTGTGTAAAAAGGAATGTATGTCTCGGAAATCACTAGGTTAGCCAAGGAGGATAAGTTGGGTTTCTTCAGCTAATCATTTGTGGGTGCATGAAAGAACATATGCTAAAATGAGAGGAAGGAGCATTCATTTTTTTGGGAGAGAAAGACTGCAATATAAAATAAAATAATGTATTCCATTAAAATTACACATTCCACTATATGGCAACATCGGCAGAAAGTTGTGCATACACAGTCACAACAGATGTATCTCAACGTAGACTAAAAAGAATGAGTGGGTAAAGGAGGGGTGGACGGAGATAATATTCTTCAACTTATTGTATTGACAGCCTTAACAGGTGTAATCTAAAATGACCTGAAAACATGGTGGTAGTGACTGTAGATTGCCACTTTTCTCTTTACCAAGAATTTGAAAAGAGAAATTATAGTGCTGCTGTAAATGTCTTCCTAGTGAGGCAGTGTGCTAGGTGGTTCACAGTTAGTTCAATTTTAGTTTATCTACTCCTACTCCTATTTTTAAATATAGCATAATATTTTCTATTACTAAATGCCTGTGATGCTTCCTTAAGTCAAGAGAGAGAATTGGTACCTGAGGCATGTTAGATTGACTGTCAGTCTAGGCAATGGCAAAACGTAGTGGACAAAGCCTTTTAAATTAAGGAATAGCATCAGCCACCCCATTCCTTCGGTATGATGTCCTTTGGCCATGCTGTATATGTCTCCTGCTATGAGCATATCTGCTGGTTTAAATGAATCACCACCAGAAGATCTTAGCCTAGACTGTGGCTTAGTAGGAGAAAAGGCAGCATACTTTTTGGGCTAGTGGAAAACTATTTCAAAGGGAGTACAAATGAAAAAAGGAGCCAAAACAAATATTTGGAGACATAACTTTTAGCCCTGAAGAGGTTGCACAGATTTTACTGTGTATTTATAAGACATCTTTTGATTATTCATTCAGTTCACTGAACGTTGGACCACCTCTCTTCAAACAGATGTTCTTGCACCCACCAGAATACTTGTTGCAAAAAAGGATTGTAAAATGTAAAGGGTTTATTTACATTATTAAAAGCTATGTGCAACATAATATAACGCCAATGTTTGCAGATGTCACAACAGTTTGCAGAGTGGCTATACAGTGCAGGGATGGGAAACTGGCAGCCCATGGGATGGATCTGGCCATTGGGGCACCTTTATCAAGCATCACCAGTAGCCCTATCAAATGTTAATCAAGATGTTGTCAAATGTTTTCCTCTTGGTTTGACTTTTGAATAAAAGAATCAGAAGCTCTATGGCAGAGATAGGGAACATGTGCTCCACCAATCATTGTTGGACTACAATCCCCTTCATCCTGACTATTGGCCATGCTGGCTGGGGCTGATGGGAGTTAAGAGTGCAACAACATCTGGAGGGCTGTATGTTCCTCATCCCTGCTCCATAGTTTTGATTCTAAGATAAGTTAAGGAACTTCACTGAAGGAAAGTTTCCTGTTCCCCTTTTCCAATCTTGTAGGAAATGAAGTCTCCCTGAAAAGCCTCTATGGAAGGACAGGGGAGGGGCTCCTGAATAGTGTGAAATGTGGTGCAGAAAATTATTTGGGAGAGGATGGGAAACTTTCCTTCTGTGAAATTCTTTAAGTTAACTTATACAATCCAAGCCAATATATTTTATTTTCACATATATGTTGTTATATTGCTATCATATTATATTGCAATGACCAAGGGTCCCTGCCACTCTTCTCTTGGTGGAATTTTTCAAGAAGCACATTTTGTACCTCGTGCCATTGCTCCATACTTCAGTGTGATGTCAACTTTATTATATAGATCCTGACCATCCTTGATGGGGTCAGATTGTTCATGTCAATAGATTAGCAACTCAATCCACACCCAAGATCTGCCAGGATGAAAGTTCAGATTCGGTGGATCTTGGGATTTTCCAGCTGAGCCAGAGCTCAGCCAGGGCTACACTGGTGTAAATCCCTCACCCCAGCTGAACCAGAGATAGACCAGTGGAACTCCCTCACCATGACCCAGTCGGGGTTCAGCCAGCTCATCTGGGGCTTAATGAGCAGAATTTAAACTGGCATAATTTACACTGGCTGCCTATAGATAGGATTGTTCTGTCCATTGGGAAGAGGATATTGTGCTCTCCATTCAAGGCTGCCTCCTGTGCCATCCAGTAGGTTTCACCCACCCTGGTGTGGGCTCCCCTCTCCTGTGGCAGCAGCACTGCCATAATCTGAAGTCAGTGCAAACAAGCCGCTGGCCATTTGAGTGCCACTCCAGGATATTGTAGGGACATCAAAATGGCAGCTTCCTATTCATCCACCAGTGCAATTTCAGATAAAGGAATAGGGACAGGTGGCAGAGCCCAGCTCAAGAGCCAGTGGGCTCTCCTGGGGCACTAAGCCCTTGCCAACTGCCCAACTATGCTAGATGATGCTGCCAGTCTTGTCTCCACTACGTAATGCTATTTTTAAATAAGGGAAAAGCACCATATCTGAATAAAAAATCAAATAAATGAGAGGAAACCAATAACTAATGCCCCTCCCTCTGTGGGGAACTTACAGTACAACCTTAACCATGCCTACTTAGAAGTAATTGAATGGGTTTGCTCCCAGGTAAGTGGAGTTAGGACTGCAGCCTAACTATTTAAGAGGTAATTCATCACTTAAACCAGGAAGTAAACAGAGGCAGAAGCAACAAGGAGGAAGCTTCTAATTTAATGACCAATAGTCATGAAAAGCCCCAGTCTTGCTCTGCCAGTCCATGCTGGACATGTTGACATTGCACTTGTGTTGTAAGGGGGGGGAATCAGTACAAATCAAGTCTGGGGAAAAACACAAGAGGGCAACACAGAAAACACTAAAATAATGGTTTGGTAACAATGGCATCTGGATTCTTCATAAAAAGTGAGTGAAGGAAGGGTGGCAAGTCCAGGCTAAATGGCTAGCATGAAAGCCACAACAATAAGACTGCTTCAGAGCAAATAGCATGGAGCAGGACATCTCTGCCTCCTTACTAAACACTGGGTTGAGTGTTAGGTTTCTCAGTCCAGTCCAAACTACTATTTTGCATTGCTACAGTTAAATCCTGTCCATTGGCTTGAATGGTTTAACTCAAGAAAATGACATAAAAGTAGAAATTCTTGGACAGTGAAACTTACCCTTATGCTTCCAATTATCCTATACATTTGATCAGACAACAGCCTTTTATATTATTTGCTTCCTTCGTTTGTATCCCACCCTCACCCCAAGGAACTCAGAAGAACACACTAGAAGTTTTCCTCCCAATAGTCTCTTAACCAAGCATTGGCCAGGTTGAAACTGGATTTGCTTCAAAAAAAGAACGTCAGGAGCATAGGGACTCTTTTTGGGGACTTCCTGTTAACATTACAATGGTCTCCAGTCTTAGGCAGATGTTGTCTGCACTGGTCAAGTCCACCACGGCCATCTTTCTTCAGAAAGAGTACACTATCCTTTCAAAATGGATCTCCAAGGAGAAATGCTTTCCTTGTCTCGGGGGAATGTGGGAGATGTTTGATTCAGTTTGCATTTAAAGGTGAACCTACCAAATCCACACTTCCTGGAAAAAACAAAAAAACAAAACCCAAACCAGAGCCACCCTCCAAAATTTGCAATGCGGTTCTCCAGAATACTAACCTGTATGAAAATACATATACTGGGATAAAGTGTGCATAAAAATTAATATATTAGTGAAAATAACATACAAAAATGCATTATATTAGGAAAAGGTGCTCTGCAAAAATGTGTATATTCAGCACAATAGCACACAGGTGTATAAGGAGAAATTAGAAAGAAATTAGGAGAAATTCACACTACAATGCTGATGAATTTTTAGGAGGACTTTTTTCAAAAAGAAAAATTGCATACTGATGTGCAAATATGGAGAGCTGAACTTAAGATTGGAAAAATGAGAAGCTGAGAGAACCCATAATTGACAGATTTGCCTATCCCTACTTGTCTCTGTGATTTACTCTGGCGCTGGTCTGGTGTTGGACTCACTCTGTAGCTGCTGCATCATTGCCTGCCCTGTTGATTCAGCAAGGGATATCCTGGCTTGACTCTGGTTCATCTCTGCAGTGAGTCTGCTTCCAGACAACTGTAGGCTGTTTGTGTTAAGAGTGGGGAGCTCTTCTTACAGCAGTGTTTGTAAAAGACCTTGATCCTATCCTGTAAGGTCGCCCTAAGTCTAAGAAGTAGATGTAATTTAATTTACTGTTTTTCCGCAATGTGTTAGAGGAGATATGTACATTTGTACTACAGCAGATGGCATTCCTGCCAAATGAAACTCAGCAAAGTTGCCATGGATTCATATTTAAGAAGTAAGAAGGCAGCTTCTAGAGCAAATGTAAAAACTATTCCATATGGCATATACGGAATCAGCAGAACTTGGCTGGTTTCAAGAGATCCATCTTCATGCTAAATATTTATACTACCACGTTCTGCAGAAGGTACCCTTTCTGTCTCAGTGAAGCACGGTAAATAACAAAACACACTCATATGTCCTTCAACATTGTCAGGTGGTCCAAAAAAAGCTCAGCTCAGCTTTCCGTCCTACCTACCTTCTTTCCTTCTTTGTTTCTGGCTTTTGGGCCAGTTGCCACTAAGGCAGCAAAAGGTAAGACCATCTTTCTTTCTTTTCTTTGAAAAAGCTGTGCACCTTTGATTAATAGACAGTGCTTGTGCTGCATTGCAGCTCCCAAATCTGCCAAAAACCACTCCATTCCTCTCCTTGACCAACTCTCGGTTCCATCTCCCATTGGCCTTGCTGAAGTACTGGGATGTTTGGCTGCAAGACCAGGCAACCTAACACACTTCCTGCCATACAAAAACTTCAAAATCACATCTCAGCTCAGATGAAATGATCTGATATGTTTTTAGTCAGAACTAACTCTTCATGTTGCTTCTTGAGGTTACTTCCAAGTACACTGTCAAAGAATCACAGGCCTAGGGCTAAACAAGGTATAATTGTAAGTTTGCTTTTTGTGTGTGAATTTCTTTAATGTATATTTCACTTCCTATCATATGCTTTCAAACTTACCCTATTTTTCCTCATATGCTTTCCTTATCCATTGAGAAAAAAAGAAAACCACAAAACAGCCATCCTTCAAAACTGACAATGTTTACCATCCATTTTGATGAACAGGCATGTAGCTTTGCATTCATCTTTGTCTCCTCTCTCCTTTGTTTCCCATATGGAGTCCATAGCCAAATCAAGCTGCCTCTGGTCTATGCCCTGTTCAAGTCTTGCTTAGTCTATAAAACCCCTTCTCTGGTCTTCTGTTGTCTTACCTGAATTCTCTCACAACTATTTAGCACTCTGCTGCCAAACCATTCACTTCTCTTGTTGGTCTTGTCATATGCCCCTTCTTAAAGAGTACATAGGGCATTACTGAACATTTGTTCTTTGTTGGTAATGCAACAATGAGACTTCATTCTGATTGTCATGCAGGGTGTTTATACTACTTTCCGTTAGTCATTCATTCTGCCACACTTTTCAATGCATTCAATGCATTTCCCCATCACTTCCCTAACTGCAAAAAGTCTGTTTCTTTTTAAAGTGGATTTGTTGTGCTGGGATGACAGAGTGCTTTAATCCACTTTAATTGCACAAACCTACATTTCCTGCTATGTACTTGAATCCCAGATTCTAACAGTCTGGAGGCACCCTCAGATAACCAAGCCCAGACAATTTTGAGCTTTAAATGTCAAAGCCAGAAGAGACGTCCATGAGATGTGGTTAAAATGACATTATCCTCTCTAAACTTAAGGGAAACACTTGTTGATGGCACCATTATTTTTCTTTTCTTTTTTCTATACCAACATCATGCTGGCATGGCTGAGAGCTGCAAGGATCAGATCCCACCACTGAAACACCTCATTCTGCAGCTTTCAATGAACTGTCCCTGTAGGACAACTGTTGGTGGTAAGCTTTATGCTCCCTGGGGATGGGGGAGAATATCCGTTAAACTGGGCTTAGTACCAGATTCTGACTGAATTCAACAGACCAGCACTGATTTTTTGTGGTGGGCTGTGGCTGTAATCGGCACAGATTTTTAATCCCCCCTCCTGCTTTTACTTGTCTTCGTAATTTCATCTAAGCTGATGCATTCATAACAGTGTGTAGGTGTGATAAATAGGAAAAATAAACTACATGGAACACCGTTATCATTTATATAGGCATTTACATTAAAAATTACACAATTTTTTTCACAACCAAAAAACAAACAAACAGCAGATCAAATCGGCAAGCACCAAATCAAGTGGGAACAAAAAAAAGGGTGGATTGGGACGGAACAACAGACCATCGGAACTAGGCAGCAAACCCCAACCCTAATGCTCATCCAGATAAAGCAGGTACCTCCCAGTACTGGAGCATCCTATTGGTGCAGTTCCTCTCTGATGGAAACCATCAGAGAAACCCCAGTCCCACATTCTAGCCCTCTTCAGCCTTCAATGTTGGGTCATTAGGATTACATTCTTATTCTGGATCCCAGCCTGAGCATTAAATTACTGCCTTTAAAAAAAAAATCCTTACATTTCAACTAAGACATTATTTTTCCTGATGCTTTCTCCAGTATTGGACCATCTTATCCCTTATATACCCAGTCGATCACTGCGCTCTGCAGGTGAGGGCCTCCTGCAGATACAATCTTATCAGGAGGTCCGTTCTGCACAACATAGGAAATGGACCTTTAGTGTGGCGGCACCTACCCTGTGGAATTCCCTCCCCTTAAATATTAGGCAGGCGCCATCTCTGCTATCTTTTCAGCGCCTATCAAAGACCTTCCTCTTCCAACAAGCCTTTTAAGTTAAGACCTGTTCCAGTCTGTGTCTGTGTTGGAATTGCTTTTTAATATGTTCTTAAACCTTCTTTTTAAAATGTTTTTAATCTTAGAAGATGTTTTGAAAGCTTTTTTTAAGAAACGTTTTTAAAGATGTTTTGTTGTAATGTGTTTGTTTTTATGATGTTTTAAAGTTTTTAGTGCTTTTGTTTGCCGCCCTGGGCTCCTGCTGGGAGGAAGGGCGGGATATAAATCAAATGTACTACTTACATCAGTAGTACATGCTCTGGTAACCTCACGTTTGGATTACTGTAATGCGCTCTACGTAGGGCTACCTCTGAAGACGGTTCGGAAGCTACAGCTGGTGCAAAATGCGGCGGCCAGACTGCTAACAAGAACGAAGCGGTCTGACCATATAACACCTGTTTTGGCCCGCTTGCACTGGCTTCCAATACGCTTCCGGGCCAAATTCAAAGTGTTGGTATTAACCTATAAAGCCTTATACAGCGCGGGACCTCGATATCTGTCGGAACGCCTCTCCCGCTATGAACCGGCTCGTACACTACGGTCTGCTACGAAGGCCCTCCTCCGGGTCCCGACTCATAGGGAGGCCCGGAGGACAGTGACAAGATCAAGGGCCTTCTCAGTGGTGGCCCCCGAACTATGGAATAGTCTCCCCGAGGAGGTTTGCCTGGCGCCGACACTATCATCCTTTCGGCGCCAGGTTAAAACCTTTCTCTATTCCGAGGCATTTTAATTTTTTGTTAATGATTGTAATGTTTGTAATTTGATTTTAGCCTTTGCTGTTTTTAGATTGTGAAATTTGATTTTAGACTGATGTTTTTGTATTATATTGTATTTTATTGTATCTATGTTCACCGCCCAGAGAGCTATTGCTAGTCGGGCGGTATATAAGTTTTAAAAATAAATAAATAAATAAATAAAATAAATATTGCAGCATATTTACATCAGCTTTCTTAAGCGATACAGCTCCAAAAGAAACATCCTTCTTACCCAGCTCTCTGAAAGAAGGTTATTGGCAGCTGCTCCTGGATTTAAAATGTACTATTCCAAAAACATCTCATACTAAAATAGACGAATAAAGGCGTTTATTCATTCAGTTGCCTTTGCTGAAGAGAGGTTCCATTGAAACCAGTGCATCTACTTTGGGAACATGATGCAGCTTGACTGGCAGTGGTGACGATATCAAAATGAGAGGCTTCCCTTCAGCATTTCATTTTGCCTCTCCTACACCAAAGAAATACGTCCATTAATGTTTCCTTTGATGGCAAATATACTATAAAAATCTATCCTGGAAGCCGTAATAACTTTTAAGGATTTAATTCCCCATATCCATCTTTACATGCAGGGTCCTGTTGTCTGTGAGGGACTTTCCGACTTTCAAAGTGTGCTCTCTCACACAAATGCAGATCCTTTTCAGATAAGGGTTCTCAGATGTCTGAGAGGAAAATATCTGTCCACAGATAACTTGCATGAAGAAAAATGTCTGAGAACGTTTTTGAAATGTTTAGATATTTATTTTAAAAGCAGTTCTTGTTTGCTTTTCTCCCACTATATCCAGAAAAGAAACTGCATACCAATAAAAAGCAAATAAGGAAAACAAGTGGGACCCATTGAACTGACTGCCAGTTAGCTACCAGGCTAAATCCAAGATGCTGGTACTGGTGTATGCAGCCCTATACAGCTGGGGACTAGGATACCTAAAAGATTGTCTCACCCCTGATATATCTAGCCATTCACTGTGCTCTCATCTCATCAGGAGGTCTGTTCCATACAGTGTTATAACTGGGCCTTTACTGTGGCACCACCTACCTTTTGGAACTCCCTCTCGTGACATATCAGACAAGTGCCATCTGAAGTCAAAAGCACTCAAATCCTGAGGCAAAACTGTGCATTCACATTAGAAAGTGTGATAGATTTTGAACACTCCCATGTATTCAGTTCAGCTGAAGCAGTGACCTCTTTCACAATAGCTCGTTCTGTGTCCTATGTGGACCTCAGTGTATGGCCATTGCAAAAATCAACCTTTTAATGGGAAATAAGTCATCATGCAAATCTGCCTTGAATCTCCAGCTGTGGAGGAGATACTTGGACCATTTATGGCTCTGAAAGCATTTGCAGTTTGCTAGAGCATCTTGAAATTATACACATGGGAGAGAGGGGTCTTCTGATTGCATTTTCCCCTTGACTTTCTTGGTTGTCTTTTTTTGAATTTGCATGTGCCATTATCTAATTCTTTTGAATGCTATGGTGACTAAAGGCAAGTTGGAGAACCCATTAAGACATGCAGTAATGCAAATGCACATATCTTTGCCTGGTCTGCATTTATTAATCATTGATCCCTCAAGGAAACACATAAAATCTTGTTAAACAAAAAAAATTGACTTGAACTCAATGTGTGCGTAATAAATCATAATATACATTCTCATTAGAGACATTCAAAATAGGTCCTGATGATCAATAAATAACTTTTTCTATACCGTGAAGAAGGGAAAATCCACTCCAATGAGAATAGTTCCATCCGTCCATCCGTCCATCCGTCCGTCCGTCCATCCATCCATCCATCCATCCATCTCGTTACCAGATTAAAATATAATTCCCAAAGTGCAGGATGGACCTTCCTAAGAGTAGGTGGAATATGCCACCTCATCACCCTCCTCTGTGTGTCTTGACTGGTCCAGAAAACAGAGGAGAGAGCTTAGAAAAGTTACTTTTTAAAACTACAACTCCCATCAGCCCCAACCAGCATGGCCACTGAATTGGGCAGATGGGAGTTGTAGTTCAAAATTGTAACTTTTCCAAGCTCTGCAGAGGAGTGACTTACTTCCAATTAGCACAGTACAAAAGAATGAACATTCCAACATTCCACCATCTGTATTGATTTTCAATTTTGGTGGTCAGTAGGGCAACTATCTGGTGGTTCCCCCCCCCAAGTATCTGACTTCTTCCAATTACTCTTTACCATAATACTCCAACTGGAACTAACAGAACAAAATTTCAGAGGACTTGTATCACATAGCCATCCAGTTGCAATGGACAGAACAAAAGTTCCCAGGGTCTGTAGGAAGAAAGTGTGATTAAACTCAGAGCTGCATTAGATATAAATTCTGGGGAAGGTAACAGACTCCTTATTCAAAGTTTTGCTGGGTATTCACTTCTGCCCTTCTAGCCCTCATGAAATCGCATTGACTGGGAAGGTGATTGGCAAGACCTGGCAACATGATTTGTCAAGATGTAACTCTTCCAAAGCACTTCTTGGTTTCCTTTATGTCTCGTGTTACCATGAACAGCTCAGTTTCTTTTTCCATAAATGGCACTCTAACATTATTGCATCATGTGAATAGGGAATGAGGAAGGGGGAGAGAGTGGGATTGTTTGTAGGCAAAATACATCTATGCTTGTAAATAAAATATGAATGGGGGTGGTGTACATCTCATGCTGACTCCGGGTATATTTCCAAGGTTGTTAAGTTTGCAAGAACTTTTATAAGACTGGTGTGAGACTGGATGGATATGGAGAAACATTTAAGGATCATTGTCTCTGGGAGTCACTCTGAGGTCCACAAAACCAGCTGAAAACTCCAGAGGTTTTTAAGGTGTGCCACAAAATATAGATAATTGTGACAATACTTTTTAAAACTGCACTGTAGTAGATGGCCACATAGCTGGTACACTTGCTATTTGCTTTAGGGCACACTACATTCTGGATGATGAGGATAATGATGAGGATGAGGATGAGGATTTAGGTTTCTTACTTGCCCTTCACCATAAGTAGGGATGGAATGACCTGTAAGTTTCGGTTCTCTCCATTTCCCATTTTTCTAATCTTGCATTTGATTCAGACCATATTTCTGCAGCAATTTGCATTTTTTTTAAAAAAATCCTCATGAAAATTCTTCAGCATTTGAGTGTGAATTTCTCCTAGTAAATACATTTTTGTATGCACTTTGGACTAATATACACATTTTTGCAAGCAATTTTTACACTTTTTGCAAACGATATAATGCTTTTTTGTATGCTATTTTCACCAACATATTAATTTTGTGCACACTTTCCCCTAATATATGCATTTTTGTAAACACTGTTTGGTTGGAGAACTGCATCACAAAATTCAGATAAGTGTAAAGTTTGAAGGAGGTCTGCGTTTCATTTCTCATATTGTTTTGGAAAATGCGAAACTGATAAATTTGGCTTTAAATGCAAACTGAATCAAATTTCTCCCCCATTCCTAACAATAAGGTCCCAAAGTGGTAGGGATGTGCTAGAGTTCCACTTAATTTGGATTTGGTAATGAATTTTCCATTAATTCACTTATTCTCTATTGTTGCAGGTCAGATTTTTATGTAGCGATTTTCTGTGGCTATTTCTGAAAACCTCTACACAATATCAAGAATTATAATTTTATCAATATTTTCTTTCATCAGTAGATATTTTCTTTCAAAATATCAGTATTTTCCTTTCAAAATATTGATATTAATATTAATATTTTTGCAAGGGAAAAAACTAGATTGGTAAAAGCAGCAGCTAGTGGACAAAGAATTAATTTGAATCAATACTAGTCTGTTAGGTTGACAGGATGCTTTCAAACTAGCACTGGCCAATGCATCCCATCCCTACAATGTGGGTTACAATGGCAAAAACAATATACATGGCTGTGTACATACAGCAGTACACACAGAAAAATCAGACCTATGCCACCCATGTGTGCATTATATCTCTGGTGGGTACACAGCCATGGGGGGGGATTATCACATTAATTTACAATTTTCAGGTAGGTAGGTTACAAAACTACTATTCAACTGTCAAAGGCCAGGGTATATGATGAATGCTAAATAATGACAATGTAAGATACAATACAATACAACTCTGTTGGGATGGAATTCCACAGTTTTAGGGCAACTGTGGAGAACACCTTCTCCCATGCTGCCATCCCTCACACCTCTGAGGGTGGTGGAACTACCAAGAGGGGGTCCTCTGCCAATCTTAACATACTGTTAATCTGGAAAGAGCTGGTAGATGAGTGGATTTGCCCTTGGGCAAAGACTGGTTTACATGGCCTTGTGAACCCTTTCTGTTCTAATGCATTCATTAATGGGCTTGGCTCAGCCCATTAAAAGTGATTGTGTGAATTGATTCTGTGTGCCTGATTAGTACCCAATCTATGTTTCTATTTCTAAATAAGAACTTTGGGTGACAGCAAACCAAGCCAGGGATGAGAAGAATCCTTCCCCCTTGGTTTCATCAGTTTTATCAAGATTTGTTTCCTTTCCCTCAAGATTCCTCAGATGTTTCACCCAAGCGCTGGTGAGATTGCCTTATAGGTTCCACCAGTGCACCAGTGCCATGACCCCAGAGTCTAGCAGTGATCAAGGTTCTGGGTCAGAGGATGCAAAGGGCAGTATTCTACTAACTCATTCTATCAGCAGAAGAATTACCTCTATTGCAACAGGACATCCTTCCCAAATCTGCTCTGGAGGATTGGAGGAACCCCTAGAACAGATTTAGGAGTGCGCAGGGGGGAGGAGAGGGCAGAAGCATGCCATTATGCAAGGAGAAATCCTTGTGCTTAGGGAATTACTTACTTAGAGCTAAACTGAATTTATCCCAATGGCTCTAGATATGGAGTCAGACTAGGTTTAGGGCTGTGAGACTGTCCCTGGAGCTTTGGAGAACACTGAGTCTGGGACTGACAAACAGGATCCAACAGAGCAATCTTCCCTACCACCAGGACCTATAGAGCCAAAGGCAGGGCTCTCACAGGCATCTTCCCCTGATTCTGGGAAACCCAGTGCCTCCCACAGTTCCTGACTGGTCCATCAGCACTGGGAATGGACCAGGAGGGAGGCCATGGAAAAGAGGAGGAGTGCTCATCTTCAGGCCAATGGGTTGGCCCTTTAAGACTAAAGTTATCCATAAGAGGGAGGAGCCAGGGGCAGGTGGTCTGGGGGCAGAGGCTTAAAAGAGCACAGTCTGCTCTCAACCTTCCCCTGATCAAGTTGTTCACTTGGAGCTGTTGGTGGACCTGCAACTTCAATCTCACCTGTCCTGTGGAATTCAATCTCAGGTCTTAACATGACAGTCTGTACAATACTGACCTCACCCCCATTGTGCCCCATCCCAATGAGCAGCAGCGACACCACTATCAGGAAAGCAGTTGGTGTGGCACTGGGACAGCCACTCCTGATCCAGAGGATGTTAGGTTTGCCTTAGCTCAGTGGCGGTGAGCACACTTTGCTTGTAGAGGGTCCCAGGTTCCACTCCTGGTATGTCTAGGTAGGGCTGGGAAAGACCCCTGTCTGAAACTGCAGACAATCCTGAGCTACATGGGCCTGTGGTAAGACTTGGCGCAAGGCAGTTCTGTGAGCTAGGTGACAGGCTATAATTTAGGAAGGGCAAGACATGTGTAACTCTGTGTGTGTGTGTGTGTGTGTGTGTTGCCCACTCTTTTTGAAACCACTTATGATTGTTCCTCAGGAGCACAAGCACCTATTTCTGGTCAATTCACTACTTGTGCACATATGCAGTGAAATCTGAAGCAAGATCTGTCAATTTCCATTCTCTCCATTTCTCATTTTTCCAATCTTAGATCTGGTTCTGCAGCAATTTGTGATTCTCTTTCTTTTTTGTTTTTAAATCTTCATGAAAAAAATCTGCATTTTGGTGCATATTTCTCCTATTAAACACATTTTTGTATACAGTTTTGACTAATGTACACATTTTTTGCCAGCAATTTCTCCTAATATAAGGCATTTTTGTATTTTATCTTCAGTTATATATTCATTTTGATGCACATTTCCCCCTAATATATGCATTTTGTAAACATTGTTTGGTTGGAGAACTGCACCACAAAATTTGTATAAATTTTGTGAATTTTGAAGGATTGCTGTGTTTCGGTTCTCCTATTTTTTCAGAAAGTACAAATTGGATTAGTTCAGCTTTAAATGCGAACTGACTCGATTTACTCCTTCATTCCTATGTGGAAGTAAGTCCATTAGAGCTCAATGGGGCTTTCTCCCTAGTAAGTGTGTGTACCACTGCAAGACAGAGTTACTAGGTATGCAAAGCCAGTATGCTAGGTATGAATGCCAGCATAGTAATGGAATAAAAACCTTTCTTTCTTTCTTTCTTTCTTTCTTTCTTTCTTTCTTAATGAGTAACTGGCATGCATTGATAAAATTGCTACAATGTAGATATTACAAAGCATAAACAATAGCAGCAACAAATGCTCTGAAACCACATCTATCTTTTGCAATTTATGCATGGATATTTTAAAAAGCAGGCCTTTAAACTTTGCTGAGAATCTGGTCCTTTCTCCCTCAAATCTCTTTATGCCTCCTATTACTTAAATCTCAAATGTCACCCCTAACTACTATAACACATACTATAACAGGCTATTATACCAGCTAAAATTGACCAACTGTTGGGAATTGGACTCTAGCTGCTACAGGGCTCCTGAGAGCATTCAATGATCATGCCTGTATTTTTAAAGCAGAAATTAAAGATATACAACATTTTGACAGAAGAGCCAATTTTTCCACTGGCTCGAGGCTTGGATCCAGCAACCTTCTGGCTTCATGTAAATTATATATATTATGGATTATTTAAAGCATTGGTTACACTCCTCTGGCTTCCATATACAGGTCTATTGTTACTTTTTAACCATTCAGTTGTACAGAATTTTGGCCAGTTCTTGGACCCAGCTGTGTTAATCCTCCACACAGGTTGTGGTTAGTTAATGCCCAGCTGTCTTGCAGAAGTGTCTGTGGGCCATATTTGGCAGATTGGCTTCTTTAGAAAATGATTACCTAAAATAGTAATGATTCTTGTGGACATGTGCAACAGCTGGCCTAAAAAAAAAGCCCCAAATAGTACAAAACTACAGTATTTTTTCTGTTATAAGAACCATTGCAATATTGCTAATTGCTGATTGCTGGATAACTATGTGTGTTACAGATTTACAAGGCTCTTTGGGGACCCACAGCAATTTGGCTAGCATTAAGATCTACATTTTGGGCAGCTTAGCCCGCCGCTGGAGCCTTTAGTGTCGCAGTGTTCCTCAGACTACCAAAAATGCTTGCGTTCCCTTAGTGCTTTCAAAATTCTCTCAGATGCACTTCGTTAAAGAATGCATTTAAAATGCAGTAAAACTAGATTAGATTAGATGCTGTGTATGCAACTGTATTGCCAACTAGTATGCTACATAGCCCTGTCCTCTGCTGCTGGATTGGACCAGACAGTAGCGAACAGCGGGGGGGGGGGAAGCAATGCTCACCTGATCCCCCAATAACTGAGTTGCTGCTGCTTACTGGGAAAGAGAGGAAGAGATTGGTGCAGTGCAAACAGGCTGCTGGAGCCAATCTAGTGCTTCTGTTGGAGTGTTTGCACCACAGCAATCTCCCTATTGCCTTGCTCCTCCCCCCTCTCCTGCCCAATAAGCAGCAGTGATTCAGCTGTTGGGAGGTCAGGTGAGCACTGCTGCCCCACCACGCCATCCACTACTGGGACCAGGATCTTCCTCCCCTGTGTGGAAAAGCCATACACATGTGCATGTGTAGTACCGCTCCTTCATGCAGCTGCTGAATTCACGACTGGCAGGGGTGGCACTACATAATGTCCCCACAATCCCCTCATGTTCTTTCAAAGTGTGAGGGGGTTCAGGTGGCCTCCCCCAATCAAGGTTGTTACATTAGACAAGACCAATGGTTACAGGGCAGGGATAGGGAACCTGTTGATCTCCAAATATTGTTGGCTACTACTCCCATTATCCCTGACCATTGTCTATGCTGGCTGGGACTGGGAGCTGAAATCCAGCAACATCTGCAGAGCCTCAGGTTCTTCCTCCTTGTCACAGAAGTCCCATGCGGTGCGGGCGACCACTTCTGCTCTGGACCCTTGCCCCTCATGGCTAATAAAAGCTAGCAGGAATGGAACAGCCGGTTGGGCCAAGGAGGTGATTAATGCTTCTTTACGAGAGGGAGTGGTCCCACTCTGCCTGAAACAGGCAGTGGTGAGACCGCTCCTAAAAAAGCCCTCCTTGGACCCTGATAATTTTAACAACTATAGACCGGTAGCAAATGTTCCATTCCTGGGCAAGGTTCTAGAGCGCGTGGTCGCTCACCAACTCCAGACTCTCTTGGATGAAACTGATTATCTGGACCCATTTCAATCGGGCTTTCGGCCGGAGTTTGGTACAGAAACGGCCTTGGTCGCCCTGTATGATGACCTCTGTCGGGAGAAAGACAGAGGGAGTGTAACTCTGTTGGTTCTCCTTGATCTCTCGGTGGCTTTTGATACCATCGACCATGGTATCCTTCTGGGGCGACTCACGGACTTGGGAATTGGAGGCACTGCTTGGCAGTGGCTGCACTCCTATCTTGGGAATTGCCTCCAGAAGGTGATGCTTGGGGAGCATTACTCGAGTCCCTGGGTACTCCAATATGGGGTCCCGCAGGGTTCAGTTCTGTCCCCCATGCTCTTTAATATCTATATGAAGCCGCTGGGTGAGGTCATCAGGAGTTTTGGAGTGCGTTCTCAGCAATATGCTGATGATACGCAGCTCTACTTCTCCTTTTCATCTTCTTCAGGTGAGGCTGTCAATGTACTGAACCGCTGCCTGGCCGCGATAATGGACTGGATGAGAGCTAATAAACTGAAACTCAATCCTGACAAGACTGAGATGCTGTTGGTGGGGGGGTACTCTGCCCAGGTGGTTGATGTCAGACCTGCTCTGGATGGGGTTACACTCCCCCTAAAGGAGCAGGTCCGTAGTTTGGGGGTCTTATTAGATCCGGTCCTGTCACTTGAGGCTCAGGTAGCCTCGGTGGCACGGAATGCGTTCTACCAGCTTCGGCTGGTAGCCCAACTACGACCCTATCTGGACAGGGAGAACCTCGCCTCAGTTATTCACGCTCTGGTAACCTCTAGATTGGATTACTGTAATGCACTCTACGTAGGGTTACCTTTGAAGACGATTTGGAAACTTCAGCTAGTGCAGAATGCTGCGGCCAGAGTTCTTACTGGGATGAAGAAATTCGACCATATAACACCTATTCTGGCCCAACTGCACTGGCTACCTATATGTTTCCGGGCCAGATTCAAAGTGTTGGTTCTTACCTATAAAGCCCTTAACGGCATCGGACCGCAATATCTGATGGAACGCCTCTCTCGCTATATACCTACCCGTTCACTGCGCTCGACATCTAAGGCCCTTCTCCGGGTCCCAACCCATAGGGAGGTCCGGAGAACAACAATTAGATCTAGGGCCTTTTCAGTGGTGGCCCCCGAATTATGGAATGCCCTCCCAGATGAGATACGCCTGGCGCCTTCTTTGTTATCTTTTCGGCGCCAGGTAAAAACCTACCTCTTCGCCCAGGCATTTTAAACTTAAATTTAATTTTATTTTAAACTTAACTGTAACTGTATTTTTATTTTATTCGTATTTTAATTTTGTTTTTAAATATGTTTTATATTGTATGTTTTAATCCACACTTGTTTGTTTTTAAATGTGGTTTTATTTTGCTGTACACCGCCCTGAGAGCTTGTTGCTATAGGGCGGTTTAAAAGAGTAATTAATTAAATAAATAAATAAAATAAAATGATGCAGCATGTTCATAAATCTTTCAGCCTAACCTTCCTCACAGAGTTATTGTCTGGCTGCTGTTGTGATAAAACAGGAGGGGAACCATGCAAGCCATCCTCAGCCAAGGTTGTCCATAAGGGGGTGCTCTTGCCCCCAGAATGCTAACTGCAATGGTGGGTAGAGTGGGTTGCGAATGACCTATGATAAAAATTAAGTCTTCCCCTCCCCAAAATATTTCTGCGGACACTCTTGTCCTGAGCTCCTTGGATGAAGCATGGGATAAAAACTGTCATCAATAAATATAAAAAGATATATGCTTGTAGTATTTGTAAATTCCCACTAAGTGTCACTGTAGTGCTGTTTGCACAGTGAGTAGCAGCAAAATGTGCAGTCACGAGCTAGTCTGAGATTAATAAGCTCATTTGTTTATAAAATGAAGGGTATGCATGCTAGGGGCTGGAGCGGAATAGAAATAGGCAGAAGGGAAAGAAGGTGCAAGGGTAGGGCTGAGAGGAGCTGGAATAGTGAGGGTATCTCCAATGATCTCAGTTGATGTGATCCTCACCCTATTTTATCCTCCTCACAACCTTAGGGTAGGCAAAACGATAGTGACTTGACCAAAGTCATCCAGTAAGATTCATGGCTGGGGCTTGAACTCAGCTCTCCCCATCCCAAGTCACAATCTACACTGGCTTTTCCTTGGCATTGTATATTACAAAATCTGAATTTAAAATCTCCAGACCGGATGGATTCTGGCATGTCCAAAATGATTGGATATCTAGTTTGTTCCTTGACTTTGGACACTTTCCCAAATATTCACAAGGATGTGGGTCATGATATAGTGGAACTGGTGGGGGTGGGGGGCTGTTAATGCAGGGCTCCCTTCCTAGCATATTGCTACAGTATTTTTAATTTAATATCTGCAGATCGGCAGCATTTCCAGCTGTAACAACTAGGAAGTGTGTGTCTTGTAAGGACAAAGGAGAAGTACAGGCATACCCTGCTTAACGTCGCCTCGCTATAACGTACATGCTCCGTATATCACCATACCCCGCTTAACGTACGCGTGGTTCGTAATTATGGACACTTAATGGCATGACACTGCTGCCATCTAGTGGCGATTGCAGTGCAGTACATGCATAGATAATTGCTTCACTTTAAGTACATTTTCACTTTACATACACGCTCCGGTTCCATTGAGTATGTTAAAGCGGGGTATGCCTGTAATAAACTGTTACAGCTCAAGCGGGAGTGTAGATTCAAGAACAAAAAGACACACAAGTGATCGCTTTCAGAATAATGTGTCAAAACATAGAACAGCTACTGGCCAAAGATACAGCCATTCAGTGTGCAACAAGCTTACCAGCACCATGACTAGATCTAAACTAAGGCCAATCTCTAATAGTTTGCAAATGTATTTCTGAAGTGCCCATATATTTCCAAGGGACGCTGTTAGTGCCGATAATACAGCAGTAATATAAAAAAGTTCAAGTATGCATGGGGCAAAAAACCCACAGAAAATGTGCATTCCTTAGATAGGGGCAGAGAGGAGAAAAGAATGAAATATTCATACATCAGTAATGGTACTATGGTGGTAGTGGGACGCTGTATGGGTTCAATAAAAGACTGAAAATCCTATACAGATAGAGTAACACAGAGAAACTCAGCACTCCAAAGCAAAGGAAAATATTTTTTCATGGAACATTCAATCCATCAAATTCTTTCCTTCCTCCTTGCTGGAAATAGAATAATCAACTAGATGTAGGCCTTTGTATGGGACTGGAAACAAAAAGACCAAGAGGAGAGGATTAAGGTCCCTCAAAGGAACGGTGCATGGCATGGAGGGTTAAAATTATCAGAGAAAGCGTTGATCAATCCCATGCAGTCTTGCTGCAAAAAGAACCCACTGAAGCCAACAGAGCTTTGTCTGCCTGTATTTTTTTTAATTTGCCTTAGCATTGCCTATTACTGAACAACAGATGACTGCAAATTGTGCCACAGCTAGGCTCCCACAGCCAAAGATCAGTGTTTGTACCTCCCCAAGTAAAATGAAAGCACAAAGAGGTTGAATTGTTTGGAATACAGTAATACCTCAGTTAACAAATCCTCCAGGAAAGAAGCTCCTTTTAACAAAGTCATTGATTTGGGGGGGGCACACACTCTGACATAGTCAGAATGTGGCTCCTTGTCTACTAGACTGCCACTGCTGCAGGCATCTCTCTCACAAGTGGCTGGAATGGCACTCCTTGCCAGGTAGCACAGGCACCTCTACAGGAAACAATGCTTTGAGTGCCCTGGAAGCACTGTTTACTGCAGACGTGTCTGCTCGAGTGTAGGGGAGGGTGAGAGAGAGAGAGCACAGGGTGGTGGTGGTGGCTGCCCCTTGCCTGCCTGATGGAGTGTACAGAGAGAAGAACTGTGCTCAGAGCTTCAGAATGCTATAGCAAGATGCTACATGAGAAAAGAAAAAAGGCAAGGCAGGCATCCTTGGATGCATTTTAGAAGAAGCCTTCAAGTGGTCTGCATGCAAGGCTTACCATTCCTGGTTGTTTTGAAGTGGAAAATTCCACCTCTAGGCAGGCCCGCCGTTAGCATGTGCAGGGCCCGGGGCAAAAGCATAGTTGGGGGGCCCCCACATTCTCTCTCTCTCTCTCCCTCTCTCTCTCTCCCTCTCTATGGAAGTAGGAGCTAAAAGGAACTCCTTTCACTTTGATTGGTTCCAATCAGCAAGAAAGGCCAAGGAAGCAAGTTAGAAGACTCTTCTCAGTGGCCAATGCACTCCCTTTCATGCTGAATGGCTCATAGGATGCTGGAGACCTAGGGACTCTGCTGGGACCTCGCTCACAAAAAACTGAAAGGTCTAAGACCCTCCAAGACCCTGGAGGACTACATACACCCCTGGTGGTGGAGTATCTGTTTGGCATGCAAGAAGCCCCAGGTTCAACCACCACCCCCGTATCTCCAGCTGGGACTGGAAGGAACCCCTGCCCCAAACCCTAGATTTACACACACACACACACGACTCCTATAGGTAACCATGCTGTAGAAGCAAAGAGACTAGCAATAAAAACAACTCTTACTGATCCTAGGAGGATTGGTGGTACAGTAATATAAGTAGCAAGCTGTACTTCTCAGACAAGGGCTCATACTACAGTAAGAGTAACAGCCGTGCTGTTACCAAGAGGACTGATGATATAGTATGAGCAGCAGAGATAGGTGCAGCGCAATCCGACACATGTCTACTCAGATGCAAGCCCTACTGAGCTCAATGGGACTTACTCCAAGATCTGTGTGAATTAGAATTGCAGCCTCAGAGGGCTAACATGGGCGATGTGCGACACTGACGTGTCCATGTATTTGTTGGCGAAGGAGGAGGAGGGCTGGACGCAGGATTTGAGGGTGGCATTGTGGTGGCTCATGCAGCACAGGAAGTAGCCGCTGCTGAAGTAGCCATAAGGCAGGGTGGCGGGCCCCGAGGAGCTCTGTACGGCAGCCGAGCAGGGTCTGCATTGCTTGACAGCTGCCCCTGGCTCTGCCATACTGGCCACGGGCACCTCGCTGGATGTGTAGGCTGCGGTGCTGCCCGGAGCGGCCAGCGAGGCTGGGTGAGCCATCAGGTTCCGGCATTGGTTGGCCATGGCGAAGTTGGTGCCTGCAGCCGCCGTGGCATGGATACTGGCTTCCGTGTTCTTGCTGATCTCCTCCAGGCCATTTTCGTAGAGGAACATGATGGGCTCGATCCAGCGGGGATGGAGGAGCACAGAGGCTGTCATAGCCCGATCCACATTGAGACTAGTGGGTCTTTTTTAAAAGCCCCAAGGACTGAAAAAAAAACACAGCCAGTGTTTATCTCCAGAAGGCCGAGGGAGGGGCGTGGCTGCTCATCCAGCCAGATTTCCTCAGGCGGGCTGCAGGTGCCATTCACCTCCCCATGCTGCCCCCAACTTTGGGAGGCTCCCACCGCTCGCTCCCTCCCACCCGCATCCTTCTCTGTCCCCACGGACCCCCCCGAAAACCATCAATGGGACTAGGGTGCACAGCAGAGCCCGTGCCATGAGGCCAATACCTGCCAGCAGGGACGCCTCCTCACCAGCCCAAATCCGCCACATGCAACGAGATAGTAAGCAGCCAAACAGATTGCCAAGCGTGGGGCCCCCCAAAGCGCTGGGCCCGGGGCAACTGCCCTGCTTCCCGTTGCCTAGGGGCGGTACTGCCTCTAGGGGTTGTTGGTATTAGCATGTAGATGAGAGGGATGGGGACGGATGTTGCGACAGGACAAGATAGATAAGGGATGAGTTTGTGCATTCTTACTTCCCTTTAATGAATTACCTGACCAATCACGCAGCCAGGTGGGAGCGGGAAACAGGTAAAACTCCTTATTGGGTACTTTAGGACACATGACTGTACCTTGTACAAACCTATAAAAACCCATGAAGTGGAGAAGAAGGCAGTCTCCCACCATAGCAGACGCTAGCAGGGACTCCTTACAATTGTAAGTATAATAAACAGCTGTAAGCTTCAACCTGCCTCAGTGTCGTTTCCTGGACAAGGAGAAAATTCCACAACAATTTCATTTTGGACATGCTTGTTATAAGCTTCGAATAAAATGTTCGCTGAAATATGTTGAACTGCTCTTCTCTTTTGTGTGTAGGAACCTATCCCTATTCTTTCCATGCTATTCCAACCTCTGGTACCAAAGTTTTGGTTAAAGGTATTTTTTATATATTTATTTATTAGATTTATATCCCACTCTTCCTCCCAGAAGGAGCCCAGGACGGGGGTGGGTGGGAATGAATGATCGTACCATTAAATGGAGGCCCCAGGTTTCCTTTATGATGTCTCTCCCATCTTGAGTTCCATGATGGAAGGAAGGTAGGATATCAGTAACTGCTATATGTTTTGGAAAAATAGATGTTTGTCTGTTCTTATGTATTTGAACACCTGTTCAGATATTGTAACTACATTTTACACAGTTGTTCCTGATCCTGTGATCAAGGAGCAGGCTTTCTTTTATACACTTAGACACCCTTTTGAATCAAGAGGGCGGACTGCTCCTTTAGAAACTACATTGATTTTAATCCAAATTTGTTCTTGAGGAGCAGGTTTTTTCCAAGTATCAATACAGTTAGATGCCATTCCGAATCAAGATAGCAGACTGAACCTTTAAACATTGCACTGATTTTTCGGTTTCTTAGAATTTCCAAACACCAGGTATGAGACTACTAGTAATAAATAAATGCACCAGAGAAAATAAGGTGTATATGGAGGCAACTAAATCCATTCTTTGTCCCTGGTGACCCATTCCATCGAGAATCACATCTGCTTCTATCTGCATAATTCCATTCTGGGCTCTGTTCCTTAATCACAAAGTATGACAGAATGTTGGGTGCATGGGATGGAATATTTGGAAGCTGGCTTTCCTAGAGAGAAATGGTTTTCCCAGAGATTTTTTGATTGGCACCGCTGAGTTGAGGCAAACAACAGCACTGTTGAAGGCTACAGACTTCAAAATATTTGCAGCTACCATTGCAGTCCCTAGAGAGATGCTGTAACCAAAATAGTTGAGAAAGTATGAATTGTACCATCTCTTCTGAAAGGTGCATTATAATTTGTCTTCTTGGAAGGTACAAGAGTTCATGCACTCAGGCAGAATGTTAGATTGTCCTTTTTTTCTCAGTGCCTCTTTTTGACAGTTGTTCTTTGGGTTTGTTGAAGCAGGAAAAATATCAGCTCTCGTGCCAATGGAATTCCTGTTCAATAAAGAGGTCAGTGGCCAACCACTTTAGAGTTACACATCTCTGGACATTTAAATGTTTCTCACCAAATCCTTTGCATTTTTGTGACTATCCTCTAGCAGCAAAATATCTTTATTCACAAGATATTTTTTAAAGCTTTGCAATGGTACCCCGAGAAAAGAAGCAAATGTAAGAGACCAATTCACTGTAAATGCAATCTTAAATTTACAAAACCCACAATGCACTGTGACACAAATGCGAGTGTGCAAGGCCTTTAATTAAAGCAGAGAAATAGATAATATTGGATGATTAGACTTTTGAATTTTCTGGAACTGCCATTGTCATCCAGGTTTTCTGCAGAACTCACAGAACTTATACAAATAAAAATAAAATAAAGACACAGGATTTGGATCCACACTAAGTAAGTTGAAATCAGTTCTTTGATATCAGTGGGACAAGTTGAAGTTAAATCCCATTAATTTCAAATGGAACTAAGTTCAGCTAACTTAGCCTGAATCCAGTGGAGGCTGGTCCACTAGTTCTACTGGGACACAGCTGTCCCAATAAGAACATCAAACAATTTTTAAAACATCCTCCCCAGAACCCCCTCAAAGCTGCACACTTTCTTGCACCTACATTTTATCATTTCTTAAACTTACAGAGGCTTGTGAAGGTATTTCTATCAATCTCCTGTAGTCTAGCCAATCAGTTTCCTGTTCTCTGGCCAATCATCTCTCTGCACCACTCAGCCAATCTTAATCCAAAAGTGTAGATATGGCAGAGGTCTCTCCTTGGACTACCTGCTTGTCAGCCCTACTCGGAAGGGTCCTACTCCATCTGTTGTTATTAGGCTGTAGGCATGGAAGGAACCCAGCACCCGGGCCATCACCGTGCGGTCCCAGTTGAGGACAGGGACATCATCTGCATGTGCCACCATCCCCACCCATGCCACCTGCAGCTCCCCTTGTGGGTCTGCCCACTTCCCCCTGCCCAGTAGTGGCCAGGACACCAGCAGCCACACCCCAAAGCCCACCAGCCCTGACTCCTCAACTAGCAACAGCGCAGGGACAAGCACCAGGATGTAGAGGAGGGCACTAAGAGGGCAGCCCTGCCGCACGATGGAGTGCACCGGGAGTGCTGCATCCAGCCAGTGATTCAGCTGCGGGACGACAGCCACCTCCCGGTAGAGTCACCATAGGTGGCGCACAAAGTCATTGAGGACCCCCTTCCTGCGCAACGTGCACCACAGGAAGTCATAGTGCATGTTGTTGAAGGCCTTCTCCTGGTCAAGCTGGAACAGAAGGCCTCTGTCACCACCGCCTCCCCCCTCCCACCAGACCCCCCACCCAGGCCCAGTCACCCTCGCCAAGGCAGAGAACACCTTCCTCAGCAGGCACAGCAAGTCCATCATCCGCCAGCCTGGGACTGCACTGGTCTGGTATGGGCACACCAGCTGGTCAGCGACGGCTGCCAGGCACACGTTAAGAACACTAGCCAAGATCCGGCTGTCAACGTTAGTGAGGGCAACTGGGCGCCAGTTGACCAGCAGTGACAGGTCCCCCTTCCTGGGGAAGATCAGCAGCGCCTGAGAGAAGACTGTGAGACCCGCCTCCTGTAGCAGCAGGGAGTTGAACAGCTGTGCCAACCCCACTGAGCCAGCAACAGGCGGTGCTACCTGTGATGCCCCTGTATTTTGATAAGTGTAAATGTGGTAAGTGTAGGTTTATTAATGTAAATGTGGTAAATGGATTGAGTGAGAGGGGGGAGTACATGGGCTAGAATGCTGGAGAATGCTGTATAATGATTGGCTGAGCATTTGAGTGGCTGAAGGTATAAATGAGAGGATGACAGTTGAGAAAGAGTTCTGTTGGTTGGGTTGGTTGTTGTGGGTTGGAGTTAGTTGTGAGTTGGATTATATTAGGCTGGTATTGAGGCATATTATATTTGACTAGAAACATAAAGACTAACACAATATATGAAACCATACACTTGTTAAATATACCTAAAGTAATCTTGCTATTTCCTGGTGTTTATAAATAAATATTATTATTGGTTTACCAAAAGCCTGATCCTTGGCTGGGGCTTTCACAGACCAGAAGGGTGAGCAGGATAATTACCAAGGTTGGGAAACAGTATCAATGGTGGCAGCGGTGAAGATATAGTGTATCATCAAGTATCCAGGGCAACCCAGGGCTGTATGCTTTATTGGCACGAAGATACAGGGGGGTTGTGGCCTGCAAGTGCACCCAGACACAAAGTAACAATAAGCCAGAAGTGGACTAAGGCAAAGTCCTAAGGCAATATTGTGAAATAGGGAGTGTCTGGTGGTGCTGCCTAGCAGTGGGATCTTGAGAGATCTGTGCTAGAGTCGGTGAGAGAACAAATAAAACCCAGGATCCTGACTGGAGGGACCTGACAGGTGGTGGTCTGAGGTGGGATCCCCGCATGTGGTGGCTGTAGTGGTGGGATACTAACAAAAGAGAGTCCCTAAAAAGTGGTGTGACTGTGGAATAACTAATAAAGATTACTTGTGAGTGTGTGGTAAAGTGTGTGAGCTCCGAGAAACATGGCTGAGTTCATGAAAATGAAGAGAGAGGAGCTGGGGGGAAAATGTATAGCTTTTCATTTACCTCATGAGGGTAAAGGAGTGGATGAATTGCGGGTGGCATTAATAACTTATACATCAGTCCAATCCAAAGAACCTGTAACAGAAGAGACCCCAGAAGGGTACTTAAGTAATCCTGCCTATGTGGAGTATTTAAGAGAGAAGTTAAAGTTGGAGACTGAAAGATTGAGAATGGAGGCTGAGATACAAGTGGAAAGGTTAAAATGAGAAAGAGAGAAGTTTCACTCTGAGGAGACAAGAAAAGAGAGAGATGAAGCAAAAATAAAGACTTTGCTGTGTATGAGCCTGGTCAAGATCCACCAGTTTACCTCACAACATTTGAAAAGGCAGCTCAGATGTGGGGGCTACCTGAAGATAAATACATGCAATATTTATCAAACTTAATTAAAGGGGAATTGGCTGAGGTGTATCAATATTTCCCCTCAGACAGGCCAGTGACATATGCTGAGTTTAAAGAAGCAGTGTTCAAAAGATTTAGACTGGGGCCTGAATATTTTAGAAAACTTTTCAGAAATTGCTAGATACAGACAGGGAGGTTTTTCGTGGAGTTGGGGGCAAAACTGATGGGTATATTTGAGAAATGGATGACAAGTGCGAAAGCTCAGTCTGTGGAAGAGGTGAAAAGCCTCATAATATTAGATCAGTTATAGACCAATTGCCACCAGAAATTAGATTGCTGGTTAAAGATTGTTCCCCTAAATCTGCGCAGGAAGCAGCAGAGCTGGCAGATCATTTTACCTCAAACCAAACTGGTTGGATGGGAAAAGCACAAAGAGATTTTAAATCAAGACCAAATAATAATAGCAGAAGGGATGTGGCACCACAGAGAGTAAACCCTCTAATAAAATCAGAAGGCCACACAACACCTCAATTTGGTCTGTGTATCCTAAAATGGAGGAGAAAATCTGTTTCAAATGTGCTAAGCCACGACATCTCCATTTCCAATGTGAAACTACAAACCCCATCAGTAATCCTGTTCAAGGAAGAGCAGTGAAAAGTGAACTGAGAGAGGGGGAAACGAAGAAAATACAATTCTGTCAAATAAGCTGGTCAAATGTTCAAGATTTTGATTCAAGCTTGAGAGAAGAAGTATGTGTGCAAGGGGCAAAATACTGGGCTTTGCTGGACACTGGTGCTGCTCAGACCTTACTGAGACCAGATTTGATAAGAACTGAAGAAATTTTACCTAAGGAAAAGTTAGTAATCCAAGGTGTGAGAGATGAGTCAGAGAGCATTCCCATGGTCCTAATAAAATTGAACTGGAGAGGAAAAAAGGAGACATAAAGTGGGTATCAATGCCCAGCAAAATGAACCCGTAATATTGGGCAGAGATGTGATGGGATCACAGGGGAAGATCTATGTCGTGACAAGGCAACAGCTTGGCAAAGCTGCAGAAGCCATTTTGTCTGACGCTGAGCAGAACAGGGTGGAACCTGTAACTGAACCTGAGGTCACCATAGTAACCCCTAGTGAGCCTGGAGTGGATGAAACTTTGTTGCAAATGTTTTCTATTGCAGAGGCACAACAGTTCAGGGATGAACTGGAAAGTGATATCAGTTTAAAACCAGTAAAGGAGCAAGCACTAACACAAAGAATCCCTTTTACAGAGAGCCTGAGGGATCAAACAGTGTGGGAGAATGGTGTGCTGTATAGACTGTGGTTACCAAAAGAAAGAGAGATAAGCTGTGAACCAGTTAAACAGTTGGTTGTGCCTAGCAAATTCAGATCCAGATTGCTAGATATGGCTCATGATATACCTTGTTCAGGGCATCTTGGAATAAAAAAGACAAAGAAAAGGCTGACTGGTCATTATTATTGGCCAAACATTTCCAAGGATGTCAAACAGTACTGTTCCTCATGTATCATATGCCAAAAAGTGGGGGAAAGTGGGGTAAAAACAAAAGCACAATTGAAGCCCCTTCCTATAATAGGACAGCCATTTTACAGAGTGGGAATAGACTTGGTGGGTCCTTTTTCTAAACCCACAAGGCATGGTAGGAAATACATATTGGTGGTGGTGGATTTTGCAATGAGGTACCCAGATGCTGAGGCTCTGAGGTCCGTAGAAGCCCCTGTAGTGGCAGAGGCTTTGCTGAAGATCTTTAAGAGGCTGTATTTTCCACGTGAAGTTCTGACTGATCAAGGCAGTGTATTTATGGGAGAAGTGATGCAATGTATGTGGAAGTGCTGTGGATTGAAGCATTTGAAAACAACCACATATCATCCAGCAATCAATGGGTTAACTGAAAGGTTTAACGGGGTGCTCAAAGGAATGATAAAAAGTTATGTTCAAGATCACCCACAGCATTGGGATGAACGTTTGGGGTGTTTTTTATTTGCCTACCGAGAAGTACCGCAAGAATCAACAGGGTTCTCGCCCTTTGAATTAATGTTTGCGAGGAGAGTGAGGGGACCTTTGGAGTTGTTACAAAATTCATGGGAAGGGTCCCTGGTGGAGTATAAAACATCTGTGGTTGATTATGTACTAGACTTCCGCAACAAGCTAGAATCTATGATGGAAGTAGTACAAAAGAATTTGAGCCAAGCTCAACAGAAACAAAGTTACTGGTATGATAGAACAGCAAGAGAGCATGTGTATGAAGTGGGAGATATGGTCATGGCATTCATCCCCAGAAAACACGATAAACTGCAAGCCAGCTGGGAGGGACCATATATCATTAGAGAAAAACTTGACACATTGACTTGTAACAGCAGACAAATTAAAAAAGCATAAGGTAGTACATGTGAACATGTTAAAACCTTATCACACCAGGGATGCAAAGGTTTTGCAAGTCACCTTGTTCCCTGAAGGAAGTGGTCCTGATTTGCCAGACTTAGTACAAGAGAGCAAGGCAGAAGGTGGTTTAGATCAGTTGGAATGGTCAGAGAAGGTGGATGGAAAAGTCAAGGAAGAAATTATGAGTGTTTTGAGCAAATATGGGGAACTCTTCAGCAATAGACCTGGTAGAACCAGTGTAGCAAAACATATTATTGACACCCCCCAATTAGAGCTACCCCTTATCGAGTGAATGGAAGAGTGTTAGATGAAATCAGAAAGGAAGTGAGAGAAATGCTGGAGCTGGGTGTGATTTGGGAATCAATTAGCCCCTGGTCCTCTAATATAGTGCTGGTACCAAAAAAAGATGGGACAATCAGATTTTGTATTGATTTTAGGGCTATAAATAAAATCACAGTTCCAGATGTGTACCCCATGCCTAGGGTAGACACCATGTTGGAACTGTTGGGGGCAGCAAAAATCATTTCCACAATGGATCTATGCAAAGGGTTTTGGCAAATGGAGTTGGAAGAGCAGTCCAGGTGCAAAACCGCTTTCAACACACCTGATGGGCTGTATGAATTTACAACACTCCGTTTTGGACTTAGGAACTCACCAAGTTCCTTCCAGAGATTAATTAACATCATATTGAGAGGCATGTCAGACTTTGCTGTGGCATACATGGACGACGTAGCTATATTGAGCAAGTCGGTGCCAGAACATGTTCAACATTTAACAGCAGTGTTGGAGCCACTTAAAAAGGCTGGGTTGATAATCAAAGTTAAAAAGTGCCAGTTTGGGTTACCTGAAGTAACCTACCTAGGGCATAAGGTGGGGAGTGACAAAATAAGCCCCTTATGGAATAAAGTGGAGGCTATTCAATCTTGGCCTGTTCCCTTAAATAAGAAACAAGTGAGGGCATTTCTAGGTATGGCTGGTTTTTATAGAAAGTTTATAAAGGGGTTTGGAGAAATAGCAACTCCACTGCATAAATTAATGCAGAAAAAGTGTGCTGAGTGTGTGAGATGGGATCAAAGGTGTCAAAAAACTTTTGACCAACTGAAGCAAGCACTGGGCCAGAGTCCCATGTTGATAGCTCCAGACTTTGAGCAGCCTTTCATCGTGGCGACAGATGCATCTGATTTGGCTCTTGGAGTTGTGCTGATGCAGGAGAGGGAAGGCATCAAGCATCCCATTGCATACCTAAGTCGTAAACTGTCAGCAAGAGAACAGAACTACTCATCAGTACAGAAAGAATGTTTGGCAGTTGTGTGGGGCCTGAGCAAGCTGCGTCCCTACGTGTGGGGAAGGAGATGCACGGTCATCATGGATCATTGCAAGCTGCTGTGGCTGGACACGATGAGAAACAACAACACCATGCTGCAAAGGTGGTCCTGGGTGCTGCAGGAATATCAGGTGGACTTTGTTTTCATCAAAGGAAAGGACAACGTGCTGGAGGATGGACTTTCAAGGCAGGTTGCTGATACTGCAGTCACGTACACGGAAGTGCGGCCTCCTTTTGTCCCACCATCGGGCCGCCCAGACCGAGTGCCTCCAGCCAGCAGCAAAAGTGGCCACCCAAGCTGGCAGCAGCAGCAACGGCTCTCTTCCTTCGCTATTCAGATATACAGAGTTTGGAAAATTACAGAAATACAATAGTGTGATGCTCTAAATAAATGCAATTAAATAGAAACAGAAATATGAGAAGAAAGTAAAAAGCTCTGTTTGGTAATTTATGTAATAGGTAGAGTTGCCTCTGCCATCCAAGGACAGGTAAGGGTTAGAGTTAGGGTTAAGGTTAGGGTTAAGACCCAAGTAAGGTTTAGGTTTCAGGTAAAGGTATACAATCTGGGTTAGGGTGAGGGTTGGGGTTAGGGTTAGTGTTTGGTTATATGTTAGGGTTAGGTTCTGGGCTAAGCTTAAATTTAGGATTAAGTTCTGTGCTAGGGTTTAGAGTTAGGGTTTGGTTATCCGTCAGGGTTAGGATCTGGGTTAAGTTAAGTTTAGGGTTAGGCTCTATATTAGGGTTTAGGGTTAGGTTCTGGGTTAGGTTCTGGAGTTAGGGTTAGGTTTTAGGTTAAGGTCCAGGTTAGGGTCAGGATTAGGGTTGAGTTTGTTTATGGGTTAGGGTTAGGATCCAGGTTATGTTTAGGGTTAAGGTCAGGGTTAGGGTCCAAGTTAGCATTAGGGTTAAGGTCCAGGTTACAGTTAGGGTTAGGTTTTGGGTTAGGGTTAGGTTCTAGGTTAGGGCTATATTTCAGGTTAGGGTTAGGTTCCGGATTAGGATGAGGGTCTGGGTTAAGGTCCAGATTAGGGACCAGGTGAGGATTAAGGTCTGAATTAGGGTCATGGTCTAGGTTAGGGTTAGGGTTGGGGTTAGGTTTTAGGTTAGGGTTGGGCATTTATAGTTAGGGTTAGGGTTAGACAAACTAGACATCTTAACAGGAGAAGAAACAGTGCAGCAGTCATAGCAAGAAGAGGCTGTGGCCTCTGAAACATCAAGTGAACTCAAGGAAGAAGAGGTGGGCCAGAGGTGAGATGTGCAAGCAGACCCAACAAAGAGATCCCATCCAATAGGCTGTCTCTTCTAACCAGAGTGAAGAAGACCCCAAAGCCTCCAATTGGCAAGACACTAAAGGGATGCCAGATATTGAAACAAGACAAATGGCTGCAAGCTGCTGGAGAAGAAATAGAATCTCTTCAGAAGAACAAACCATGGACTTTTACAAAGCTACCAAAAGTGAGAAAGACCCTTGGATGTAAATGGGTTTTTACAACCAAATGAGGTGCAGAAGGGGATATCCAGTGCTACAAAGCTAGGCTAGTTGCTAAGGGATGATCCTTGTGTAGTGAAGATTATTATAAAACTTTTGCACCTGTGGTCAAACACACTTCTATACGGATATTCCTCAGTATTGCCACCTCAAGGAAGATGCTGGTTCAACACCTGGACGTAAACACAGCCTTCATATATGGATACATTGAGGAAGACATATTGGGCCTTTGTTAGGGGATAAAATAGTCTGTAGAGATCTTTAATAGCAAAAATGCTTCAATTTTTTGGCAATGTAAGCATTTTTGCTGTTAGAGATCTGTGCAGACTATTTTATCCCCTGATGAAGGCCCAATATACTAGAGGCTGAAACGCATTCCACTTTCCCAAATAATAACTTTTTCTCAGCATTTTGGGATTTTTTCTCCTTTCTTTGTCATCCCGTGAAGTCAAATGTCAGAAGAGTCAGGAAAGACAAAAGAAAATACTTTCTTACAGAGTGCATAGTTAAGCCATTTACTCCCAATGGCAGCAATAGTAATAAGAAGTAGTGATGACCATCAACTGGATAGCTTTAAAAGAGAATTAGATAAATTCATGGAGGATAAGGTGACCATGATGGCTGTGTTCTCCCTCCACTGTTGAAGGCAGAATGCTTCTGAAGGCTAGTTGCTGGGAATCACAAATGGGAAGAGTTCTGTTGCACTCAGGTGCTTCTTGCGGGCTTCCCAAAGGCATCTCATTAGCCACTGGATGAACAGCATGCTGGACTAAATGGGCCACTGGCCTAATCAAGCAGGCTCTTAAGTTCTTATTCAATATATCTATCTGACTTTGAAGAACTCGCATCTAGATATTTTGACTTCAGGGCTCAGACAGAATAATTATTTGTGTTTATTTTTTATTACAGGTTTGGAACCTAAGTATAGAAAGATGTTACTTCTCTTTGCTCATGGCAATATATACAGTCTGTCAAATAACAATCAGTTAATTAAATCAAATTAATCAGTAATTCACAAATGTACTTTTATACTGTTACTATGAATAATAGTATGACGTACAAATATTTACTCTATATTATTTTACCCAAACAGGCTGTAGGCAATTTTAGGAGTTCATCCACATGCAAAGAAGTCTTTCTAATATTTAATTTTAAATGCAGAAAAGTTATTAGAGAATAGATTTATAAAATGATCAGTGGCATATACAACATTAGCAAAATGGTTTGGAGTGCCAGCAGAGAAAGATTGGCAGTTAAAGACGACAACCAAGAAGACGACAACTACCAATACGGTTACCACAAGGTATGTGACAGTCATACCTGTCATTCCTGATCTAACTATAGTTAGAAGATAGGGAATATGACTAGGGGAAACACAGTCTCTCCTCTGCCTCACTTTTGCTGAGTGGGTTTGTAGCTAGTAGGGAACTGGCACACACAGCCAAACAAAGCCTTTCAAATGCAGACTTCAAGATGTGCTTTGCCTGCCCTCATTGGTGCTTCCCAAAGTGCTGAAAGTAGGGCTAGCAATGCCTCGTGTGCTGTGGGTCCCAAGTGCCCACCCACCAGCTTGCTGTTGGATGATTAGGAACCTCAAATGAGGGATTTATACAGGTGGATGGGACAACCCACCTGTCAATCACGTGATGTAATAATGATGCCATACGACTGACAGGTGGTTGGCCCCACCCATCTGTTAAATTTAGCCCTGTGAGGCTGATCCTGATAAGGATCTGGTCCATGGAACCAAAAAAAATTCCCACACCCGTGTTCTATGACCATGGTTCACTGAGAACACAGAGACCTGAACTGAAAATGGGGCAAAGGAAAAAATATATTGGGTAAACTTTCCAAATAAAGAGAATAACAAACCTTTTATAATACAGTACAATACCAGGGTGGTGGAGTATTTGTTGTTAATGAAGGACTAACTCCTGCTCTCTTCTTCACAATATGGTTCAATGCAGACATAAAGTGCCCTTCTGATTACTCAGTTTTCAAGGAAGACATTGCATTGTGGTGAGTTGTGCATCTTTCCAGGCCTCCCTGAGCTGGGCTGGAAATTTTGCTGTCATTCATACTTGGAACATAAAATGGCTTCCTGAATGTACACACAAGCATGCTTCCTAACCTTGCAATCTTTTTTTTTTTTTACAATAATTTTTATTCAAATTTTCATAAAACATACAAAACAAAATCATAAAACATTCAAAGACAAAAAACAAAACAAAACAAAAATGATTAAACAAAAAAATAAAATGTTGACTTCCCATTTGTCGCAGATCAAATCAGTTATAGGTCTACAATATATAACAATCCTGTCTCTTAAATTATATTATAAAATCACTTTCCTCCAGTAGTTATCTTAATTAATCATCAAATCTCATAAACATTACTTTATTCTTTCCGCAAAAAGTCAAAGAGAGGTTTCAATTCTTTAAGAAATATATCTATCAATTTTTCTCCAAATAAACATGTCGATTAATCCATCTCGTTAATAATAATAATAATCTTATTGTCATAACCATAGTCCAAATAAACATATCGATTAATCCATCTCATCAAAATCTGTTAGGTCCAATAATTTCAATAGCCATTATTCCATTATCCCTATTAATTCCATCTTCCATCTTCAATAGTCCTGTTAAGTCCAGTAATTTCAGTGTCCAATCTTCCATTATCAGTATTCCATAATAATCTTGCTGTCATAGCCATAGTCATATAATAAGAGTCTGATGGGAATTTCCTCTATCCCAAATATTTTCTTGCCATCGATTCTGAATAAGTTGCTGAAATATTGTTGTAAAGTCATATCTCTGTTCTTCTTTTTTACAAAATGCACTGGCTCATCTCTTGAGAGTTTTTCCATTGTCACATGGCTGCAGTTAATTCCATAGATTTTCTCTATATCAAGCTCCATCACGTCATTCCAGTCCAGAAGATTATCCAAGCCATTGGCTTTATCTCTAATATCTTCATTAATTTCTTCAGAGATAACGTTAAATTCCAAACAGTAGATTTTATTTCTAATATCCATAAACTCCAGATCTTTTTCCAATTCCACATTTGTTCCAATCTCCAGGGCTTGTATCTTCCCTTTATTTTTTCTTTTCTCATCTCTGATCTCATTCTCCTCTCTCACAGGATCCCCTATTTCTTTAAGCTCCTGCGTCATTTTGCTCAGTTCAATTTTCAGCTCCTTACTGCCCTGTCGCAGGGTTTGTTTCGTTATCTCAATCTCATCCATTATTTTCTGAAACATAATTACTTCCAGATTCTCAGCCACTTTCTTGATTGCCATTTTTAAAACCACGAAAACAAAACAAAACAAAAATAAAGAAGAACCACTTCTTATTTCAGCAACAATTGGGTTAATATTCCAGGCTTGATGACATCACAGTATAAACAGAGCAGCCTGCCTTATCTCTCTATGTTCAGGAATACAAAACAAATTTAGTTCCCAGCATCAAAACAGTTAGCGGCATCGTGAAGAAGCAGATTCGTCAAAATAAAATAGACCAAAAAGAGAATAGTCCCAGACAATATAATGTTCCTCGGAATAGAAATCCCTCTTCTGTTTATATCTTTAGAATGCACTTCCAGGACAGCTTTTTGCAATAGAAACAGAGATAAGCTGTTAATTTCGTGAATAACAGAGAAGAGTTATAGCTCACCCAGAAGCTCTTTAAAGCTGATTAATTTGACAAATCTCTTTTTGCTGCAACAATTTAAACCAAGTAAAAAAAAGAATAGAAAGAAGGGTGCTTGCCTGTTAGTCTGTTTTCTCTTTGAAGAAAAGATAAACGTATCGCATTAAACAGATAGAGCTTGTTCGAAAGTCCGTCCGGCATTGCTGGCTGGACCTTTTCTCATAAATTAATGAAATCCAGTCCTCCCAACAAAAACAGGCTTTTGAGGTTGATCTCTACGTTTCTCCCTGCCTGGGAGAAATTTCATCAGTCAAAATAAAAAATGTTCTGACTGATTTATATCTGAATAAGCTTCTTTTGAGGCGGGAGCCCGTCTCAAAAGCAGGCACAAGCGAAGTCACCCTTCCCGGAAGTGGCTAACCTTGCAATCTTCAAGACAGATACTGCATTACAATCCCATTTGCTCTATTCTTCTTCTTTTGAAAATGGATGTGAGCATCAAGCTCAGATTGAGACATGAAGCGCAGAATGTTGACCACAACGTGTGTATCAATTTTCATTCCAGTAGAGCAGAGTGGTTATGTTGCCACATAACAAATAAGCAATCTACCAAAGAAGTGAAATTGCAAATAGGTGAGTAAAGCTAACTTCACGCAGCCAATAACTCCTGGACTCAGAAAGAAAAGGAATTAAGATGGTGCCAGGAAATATGCCTCTTCTATCAACAATATGGCAGGATGTCAGGCAAAGGAAGATCATATTAACACATAATTGTGAAAACTGTTTGGGGATATACTTTTTTTCTGTGGGGGCAAGGAGTACTGTATACAGTTCCTGGCTCTTCACAAGTAGAATGTGATGGTTTCTGTAATGTTTTTAATCGTATGGTGTCCTATATTCGTGGATCTAAATATTTGGTGTTAGTATTTTCAAAATACAATTTTTTTAAAAAAAAGAAAAATGCATTTTTATATGATTTTGCACCCCGGAGATTTAGGTGGCTAACTTTTCTGCCACACTCAAAAATACATAAATCCTTATAGAAACATTAGTCAGGCATCTTAGACTACTGTTTGCTTTGAAGCCAGATGATTAGCTACAAACTGGATGGGGATTTTTTTTTTAAAAAAAAAAACACAATATGAAACAGTTTATTTAACTTCCAAACTCATGCTCTGGCATTAAAACAAGAGAGTCTGAGAATAATAAATGTGAAGATTTATAGTAGCCAAGCAACAAAATGTGTGAAATGAAACTGTTAGGTTTTTCTTCCTCCAAATTCTGACAGCTTAAGCTTCTGTCCAGTTACCCCCGCTGAAGGAATTCATTTACTTTCCTGGCAGACAGAAATCCACTTACCTAGCAGACAGATTTCAGTTTGAATCACCATACTGCCAGTCACAGTTCTTTGCTGCAATAACACATACTGGGTATTTTCATGGATTCATGCATGCAACTTTTGCTCACAGTTACACTGCCCTAAGGGTTTTGTAATATAGTAGCTGCATAAACAATAGAACACTTCTTGGATTGAAGCTCAATAATCCACTAAAAGCATTGTGGGTTTGATTAGCTGAAATCATATAGACTCTTCTGGAATATGATTTCACATTATTGAAACTGCACATTTTGCCTTAGATTTCATTTGAGTCAGAATTTGGTGACAAGAGTTCAGTGGCAGAGTTAGCTTGCAAATGAGCCGGTCACCACATCAACAAAACTTACTTGCAAGGGTTTTTCCTGGTGCTTTCTCTGTTACCACTTCAGCTTTAAATGTGAAAATGAAAACCAAGAAAAAATATACATGACAAACAGAGGAGACAAACACTACAATCATCTGCCCTGATCTATGATGCAGCCTAGCACAGGATTAGTGCATGCTGAATACAGCATGTTGAGGCTCACGAATATGTATCTAAATGTATATCCAATCCCAGAATGACCAGTGCATGAAGCCCTTAGATTTTATGTTCACTTACTGTATGCTGATCATGCCCAGGTCTCAGTGGTTTTGCTCTGTAGATACATTTGAACAGGGCACGGTTCAATACATTTTCCAAAGATTTGACACTGTATGGTGAATCAGGATTTAGGTGCATGGTAGAGCAATCATAGAACCACTTCAGTATATGCTCAGAAAAGAGGGGAAACCTCAACCCTTATCTAAAAATGGGCTTGTGCATTTGTCCTTAACAAGAAAACCAGTGCCCATAAATGTTTGCATGTGATACCAACTTCATTACATAAACAAAGTTCTGAGTGCAGCTGCACACAAGAACCCAGCTGTGGGGTTTCCACAGCTGCTCCTGGTAAGGGAGGGAGAATCCTGATGACTCTCCAAGAGTGCTAAATTCTTGCGAGATCTCACGGTTAGGGCGGCACTTAGGCTATAGGAGACCTGGTGTGGCACCAGTCCAGCCTATTTGGATCCCCTTCCTCACAGAATTCACCCAACCCACCCACCATCGGCATAGAGCTCCCACTGAGGCTTTATGCAGTCGCTGGTTAACAGGGCAAGAATTTTTTGTCCTACCATATGGGGTTTAGGTTTGCTTTTCAGTGAATAGATAGAATTGTTAGGCATCACTTATCATTTGTCACAACTTTTGTAAGGGGTGGAAATGGCATTGGATAGGGTAATTACCATAACAGGGATTCCCTTAAGGGGTCTGGGGATGGCGTCAGTGCATGGCCTTAGCTCGGTGGACCGGTTCTAAAGCTGCTTAACTCCAGTTGCCAGCAGGACTCAGTTGCCTGGAGACACCACACTGGATTCATTTTATACTAGCCAACTCCCCGGGTTTCCTCAGTAGGCATTGAGGCAGTTTATAAACCAACAGGTGTGTTGGTTGATGGCATGTTGATCCTGTCTCCAATGTCATGCCAACCCCAATTACTTGTTGTAATCAATAACGTTTGTGGCCTGTTTCAACCCACACCTGCCTCGGGGTCTGTTAATTCCTGAACCTCACCCTCCGCAGGGCAGCACAATGCATATGCCCCACAGTCTTTGCTAAATGTAACAAGTGGATTCTTCAGTCAGTCCATTATTATGAAGTGCTTGACAGGCTGACAAGTCTGTAGTTTTAGAATAGTTCTATATGTTTGAGGGGGGAGATGGAAAAAATAATTATGGCAGTATATCCTTTGTAACACATTTTATTGTCTTAAGTGCAAATACTGCAAGCAAAACAGGCAAAGTACTGAGGAGACGAGGTTGTTGGTGTCTCAGAACTTTAATTTCCTATTATTCTAGCAAGAGATATTCTGAAGATACAGGCGCTATTGTTATCAACAGCCCTATTCAGATATTATAGCTACCATATAAAGCAACAGGAGAGTAGGGACTGGGAGCAGCCCTCTGCTGCAAAGATACTACCTCCTCCTGGCATCTGTGCATACAGCCAAATGCCTGAAGGGAAGGGGCCTTTGCACATTCAGCACATGCAAAGGTTTCCATGCAACCTGGAACACCAATTACACAGGGTTCCAGGACACATGGAAACCTTCATGCAGATATCCGTCTGTGCAAAGGTTCTCTTCTCTACAGAGAAGCTCATATCGTTTGTTTTAAAGATGTTTTAAAGTGCTTTTAGTGTTTTTGTTTGCTGCTCTGGGCTCCTTCTGGGAGGAAGAGTCGGCCCAGTATATCTGAAGGAACGCCTACAGAATCACCAATTGTGCTGCCTGACGAGATCAGCCTCGCAAGACCTTCTCTCGGCCCCACCGGTGAGAACAGCTAGGCTGGTACGGACCAGAGAGAGGGCATTCTCTGTTGTGGCCCCCACCCTCTGGAACTCTCTCCCTTTCGATCTCAGACATGCTCCCTCCCTGTCCAGCTATCGCCGAGCGTTGAAGACCTGGCTGTTCAGGCAGGCCTACAAGATTGGGACAGATTAACTTACGTTACAGTTGAATTAATGAATGGTTTTTTAGCTTAAAATTTGATTATATTGATGTATATGTATTGCTTTTATTCTTGTTGTTCGTCGCCTAGAGTGTCCCTAACCCGGACAGATAGGCGGCTGAAAAATAAAATTTATTATTATTATTATTAAACAAACAAACTAAGCAAAAATGGGAAACCTTTTTGGAAACATGGCTGCATACAATTATCTCAATTTGGCTTAATATTCGTCACTGGGAATCACATATCTAAGTAATGCGCAATATGATAAGTATAGGGTTGCCAGGTCAGAAGCATCCCAAAACCTGAGATTTTAGGGGCGGGCCCAAGTGATGTCATGGGGTGGGCCCGAGTGATGTCATTAAGCATGATACATTAAGCATCAATCACAGCTGCTTGGAGCATACAATTAAAATAAATCTTCCTGGAAATTAAGCTAGACATCTTAGCTAAAAGATGGAGCCTGGGTAGGGAACATTTAATCTAGCCTACTTGCTTTCAGCAAGAAGGGTTTAAGTGCCATCAGGCCAGGCCAGTCACCAGAAGGCCACTGTAGGAAGAAAGGAGCCTAGTGTTGTGGAGATGTTAGATGGGAGCATTCGGGAGTAAAGATGGATACCCCAGAAGGCTGCAATTCTAAACACACATAATAAGGACTAAGCCCCCATAGAACTCAACAGGACTTACTTCTGAGTAGATATAGTTTGGATTGTGCTGTTGGTAAAGCTTGACTAGGGATCCTCTGCAAAGACATCCATATCCAAGCAGGGTTTGCAACCCCCTGCCTGGAATGCCCTGCCCTTATCTTTTAATGTGGCTGCTCCAAACCTCTTTACAGATTTGACCCTTCACTTCAGAAAGAGGTCTGAGAAATGAGTAAGAGTAAGAAGATTCTCTACCCTTTCTGTCTACCCTGTGGGCTGCTATAAACTCACTTTGACAGCCAACCCAATTCCAGTGAGTAAATACTGTGATGCTTTCCTAAATGCAATACCATTCCAAACACAACAAGATTCCTATGAGTAAGGCAGACAACTTAGCTTCCCACAACCAGTCAGGATTCATAACCAAAAACCAAAACTAAAAAAATCCTTGCAGCCAGTCAGTTAATGCAGAATGCTGTGGCATGATTGCTGACATGAGTGAGATCCTATCAGCACAGAATACCTCTGCTCTGAAATCTGCATTGGTTGCTGATTTGCTACCAGGCCAAGTTCAAGCTGTGCTTCCCATGTTATGGGTGCCACATAGTACTTGTTCTGCTCTTGTAAGAAATCAGTCCTGTCTTGTGTTGCATTTTGGATACTCTGTTCATAGGGTTTTTTGTGGTTAGAGGTATTCAGAGGTGGTTTACCATTGCCTTCCTCTGACTTTGGACACATATCATACTTTGGACACATAATGAGAAGACATGATTCACTAGAAAAGACAATAATGCTGGGAAAAACAGAAGGGAGTAGAAAAAGAGGAAGACCAAACAAGAGATGGATTGATTCAATAAAGGAAGCCACAGAACTGAACTTACAAGATCTGAGCAGGGTGGTTCATGACAGATGCTATTGGAGGTCACTGATTCATAGGGTCGCCATAAGTCAAAATTGACTTGAAGGCACATAATAACAACGAAGTGGCAGCACCTACGGTTTGGAACTCCTTGCCTATTGACATTAGGCAGACGCCTCTTTTCAGCACCTGCTAAAATCATTTTTGTTTAGGCAAGCCTATCCACGCGTGTAGAAGCTATTGTGTTTTTAAATCTGTTTTTAACTCATTATTGGTTTTATTAATTTGAATGTTTTTCAATCCATGTCTTTAACTGTCTTTGCCAATAATGTTATTGTTTTAATTCTTTAATTCTTTCTGTAAACCGCTTTGAGATTTTTTACAATAAAGCAATCTATAACTGTTGTAAATAAAATACATAAATAAATTTTGGAGTCACAGCTTTTAAAATGTTTTTAAAAATGTTTTGTTTTAATATATTTTAAAGTCTGTTTTTATTATTTTTAAAGTGTTTTTAGTGCTTTTGTTTGCCGCCCTGGGCTCCTACTGAGAGAAAGGGCGGGATATAAAAAATAAAAATAAATAAATAAATAAATAAACTTCATTCACCCAACCCAAAATTCAGAATCATGCCACTTTAAGCTGTTTTGCAACTGTTTATACTTTTTTATGGTTATCAGTTTTTAAAGGGATTTATTTCTTATTGTGAGCTGCCTTGGTTTCCAATCACCAACCCTACCTGGTGATTGGAAAGGCTCCATACACACACACACACACTTGCAGGTGTAAAAATACACCACATATAATAGTTTATTGTCAAACCAGTTGGTCATTGAGGAACATTTTTTTTAAAAAAAATCAGTATTAGTTTCCTACATAATAAAAACTGTGATACCTAGGTAAACCCTGCCTATTTGCTTTAAAATAGGATTGGAGGGGAAGAGAAAGATTTACAACACAAACACAAGTCTGTGCTATGTTTACTCAAAAGTCCCATTAATTTACAGCACAATCCTAACCATGTCTACTCAAAAGTAAGTCCTAATGGCGTTCAATGGGGTTTACTCCAGGTACATGAAAAGCAAGTATTGGATTAAATACTTTCATATTTCATAGCCCAGGGTCTGATTCTTGCACACAAGAGAAAAAAAAAACATTAAGCCATATTACTTACGCAAACTGCAAAACCTCAAAGCCACCACTTTCTGACGTTGAAATTAAGCCTAGGCATGCCTGGATCAACAAGTCACAACCCTGGCTTCATTTATTGGCTACAATCCTGAAAGGGTGGGGTTAGAGCCAGAGCTTGGAAAAGTTACTTTTTTAAACTACAACTCCCATCAGCCCCAGCCAGCATGGCCACTGGATTGGGCTGATGGGAGTTGTAGTTAGAGCTAGGAGCTGTTCTAAAGATCTGTAAAACAGACTTAACAGTCGCACTGGGGCGGTTGACATTTTGGTGTATATCTTGGGAACCAGACCACCTAGAAACTTAACATTTTTTTTAATTGAAGCTGCGAGTCTGGAGATTAAGGGGTGCTTGCCAAAGAACCAGAGGGGCCCCCAAAAAACCAGAGACTCCAGCCAAAAAACAGAGACCTGGTAACCCTAGATTAGGACCTGCAACAAAATGTTGCAATAACCTAATTGCTCCCAACAGGAGTGCTTCTACTGAGGGCTCCAGCCAGCCATGTCTTCCTCCTGGAAATTATAAATCAGGGGTTGCCAACCTTTTTGGGGCCCATGGGCACATTTGCAAACTGGAGATAGCTCCTTAGCAACCGTCCTGGCGCTTCTCTTCCCTGACAGTGGCGCAGTTGAGCAGGACAGACTGTTGCTGTAGAGCTGGCCAGAGCTCGCCTGCGCCATCATCTGCTGATTTGCTCCTCTGCTGCTGGCCTGCACTTATCCTGGGAGGGCCCTCTGGTGCCCTGTGTGAGATCCTGGGCCCTTGGGCCAGTGCCAGGCCTGGCAATCCTTAGAGTCCTATTATTCTTTATTAATTTATATACAGTGTTGCTTAATTGCCAATGTGGCTTCTAAGCGGTTTACAATTATAAAACCAATTGCAAAAAATAAACATATATAATTAAAATACACAATAAAAGAATTCCATCAAAAGATTAAAAGAAATATTCACAGTTAAAATGTGAAATAAAACAAGCTCATTCAAAATGGCACAACCATTAAAACAGCAATTAAACTGTCATAAACTATTAGGAGCTCAAGCAAGGTGATTCAGTCTCCTCTCATTTTTTAAAAATATGTTACTTCTATTAATTTTCAAATTATACACACCAACAAGAACACAAACAGCACCAACACAACAATTTGTTTCAATACGATTTTACAGCAGTTTATGCTCATTTCTTACTGAGTTTACAAGTACACAGAGAGCTTGGCTAGAGATGCTTCCAGAATATCATCTGACCAAGCCCCTCCCCCCACTAACTTTTCTTGTCCAACTGACACTTATCATTCAGCCTGATCTTAACACTTCACACCTAACCTTATCTCATGAAGGATACTGCTATCAAAGGCGACTAGCCACAATGGCTATGTTCTACCTCCACTGTCAAAGGCAATGCCAGTTCCTGGAAATGACAAGTAGGGGGGAGTGCTGTTCCATCCATGTCTTTATGGTGGGCTTCCCACAGGCATCTGACTGGCCACTACAAGAACAGGATGCTGGACTAGATGGATGTTTGGCCTGATCCAGCAGGGCTTTTCTTATGCTCTTATTTCATGGCCACTGAGCGTGTTCACTCATGTACAGTCTGCACATTTTTTGTTCTGGGATTTTGCACCCCTTGTGGGGTACTGATTCTTTCTTTTTCTTTTTCTAAACACATTTTTATTGCATTTCTGAATACTTTGGGATTTTCCCTACCCTGCTGATATATTCCTTTTATTTCTCAGCAGCCCTGTTTTGGTTCCAGTCCTGTCCTCACGGAGGTGCTGTTCAGTGTGATGGAGAAAAAGCTTTTAATGGAGGAATACAGAAAGCAATATGCATGTGTTAAAATCAAGGACCTCTGTGAATACATACCGAAATGGTTGTGCACAGAACAGATAGTTAAAGAGGGAAAGTGCACTTACGGCTGGGAAAACTGCAAATATCCACATTTTGTAGATTCTGATGTGACTGCCACATATCTATTTTTGTGAAGATTAAATACAATTGGTTTGAATATATAATCAGTGGTGGGTTGTGGTTGTTTTTAGCAAAATCAATGACTGAATGTAGAAGTTCATGCAAAACTGTGAGGATTGACAGAGGAAAGGTCTTTCAACTTTACATTTAGGGAAGTTAAATCCATGCTTATATTATTACTTAGAAATGTGTTTCCCAGCAAAGTACAAAAGAAATACACTGCATGTGCTCAGACTGTTCAATGAGAGGTGAAAGAAAATTATTTGAAAGCTAGTTGGCCCCTTCCATGCCTATTTAGGCATATGCAGCCCTCCAATGAATGCAGCTCCCAGGTTATTGGGGGGCTGCCAGGGGCAAGGAAGGGGACAGTGTGTCAGTGGCAGGAAGCGCTCTACAGAAAGCCGCGCATATGGAGAAGTGGGGGAATATAGTAAGCAACTGGGTCAGTCCGAACTGGGGGGAATACAACTTTAAACATAATCCATTGTTTACACTTTTCTTCTTTTCTCCCCCTCCCTTTTTTCCTCTATTTGGTTTGGTGATTTATTTAAAGCCGCTGAACGTTACAGCATTGGTTTTGCAGTAATGAAAATTTCATTTATTATAGCAGTTGTGTCTTGGCTCCATAGCGTCCGATTTGCTCCAAAATATATTACATAATAAAATTGCATTTCCAAACAGAAGTCAGGATTTTACAGCTAGATGTGTATCAAGGGAAAACCTCTTCTTTGCGTTGGCTGCTTATACTATACTATGCTTTTTAAAATAAATAAATAAATGCTCTTTCTCCTTTTTCCTGAAATAATTTCCATGAAGCCATTTTAAGAAGCATTCATCCTATAGGATAAAGCTTCCATTTTGTCCTTACTCCAGTGGAAGAAAAGGTCCTTTTCTCAGCTATTTCCCATTGTTCACTATTTTTCTCATTTTCTATTATTAGTTTCCTTTATGCATCTAGGCTCCAAATATAGCATCACCATAGAACCATAACAGTAGAAAGAGATGGGATCTTATTTTCAGATTTAGAATCTGCATCCCCCCCCCCACAAATACTGAAATTGTGGTTGAAGAGACAAAAAAGAAAAAAATAATGAAATTATAATCAGATGTTTTAGAAATTATGAGAGATCCTGGGAAGAGAACAGTTTTCATAGGCCAACCTCGAGATTTCTTCAGTTCACATACCTTTATGCCCCAGTAGCAGTGGTTTAATACTATAAGCCAGATTTGTAGTGCGATCGTGGCTCTGCACATTTCTAGATCAATTGGTGATTTATTCAGATTTTTTAACCTAAAATACCAAATTTAAAATGAGATTTTTGCCCCTCTTCCAGCGCTTGGGATGAACCAGTTTGGCTGAATGAAGTTCACTGAGCAAGCTCAAAATCTCTGAGCTACATCTGAAAATAGTTCCCAACATTGCTGGTTAATCTAAAGGTGAATTAAATTCATTTTTAGTAGAACTTGAATGATTTCTAATTCATCTTCACATTAATCCCCCACCAACACCAAGAAGGGGCCCTGGACTCTTAGCTTTGATTTTTTTTAAAGTAAGTAAATTGAACATCCACGCCCAGCGCTAACACATGGCCAGTTTGGGCACTGGTCCAGGAACTTACACAGGGCCCCAGGGGGCCCTCCTGGGATAAGTGCAGGGCAGCACTGGAGGAGGGAATCAGTGGGCGGCAGCGCAGGCAAGCCCTGGCCAGCTCCACAGCAACAGAGTCTATCCTACTCAGCTGAGCTACTGCCGGGGAAGAGCAGCGCCAGGATGGTTGCTTAGGAGCTGCCCCGGCCTGTCCTGAGTTTCAGGCATGGGAGGAGGGGTGGAGCTTACTGGCCTGTAGCAGCAGAAGTGAGGCAATGCTAAAGGGAGGAAATGGCTGAAAAAAGCCTAATTATGTATGTTCTAATGTCTGCTCAGAAGTAAGCCCTGTTGAATTCAGAAGGGCTTCCTCCCAGGTAAATGTAGTTAGAATTGTGATATGTAGAAAGTGCGTTGCTTTTACAGAACACGTGCATAGACGAGTGAAACATTTCTTTATAATTATTAATTAAGTTGTTAGAGAAAAAGTAGTTAGTAAGGTAGAGGAAAATAGGTCAAAATAGACAGAAGACAGGAAACAGGTGCGAGGGAGATGGTTGTGGTTAAGTTCTACTCTGCCTGTCAACAGAGGAAGAGAACATACTAAGGGGGAGGGAGATATACCATATATGGGTAATAATAAATATGAGTATGGGGGAACTAAAATATGAGTAGTGGGAGATGTAAACAGAGGCGGGACTTCCTGTAACATGAATAGGCGGCACGGATAGGCTGTAAACCCTGAAGTACTCAACCAATGAGGAAACAGGGGAGGGAACGAAGTGTCGGGCTATAGGATAAAAGACTGTAGCAATGTCACTTGGGTGTGCCTACCTTGTGGACACCCACTCTTGCAAGAACATATAGTAAAGCTTTAATACTGCTTCACAAGTGCCTCTGTTGTGGGTCTCTCTTAAAGAACCTTTGTTTCTAACAAATGGGGGCTCGTCCGGGATGAAATCATTGAAGTGACCGGTAGTCCCAGTCACACTGTGGGAAGACGTGGCCTGTTGTTCTTTTCAACAGTCCTACATGGTGAAGGGGGATATTCCGGTTCTTCAACTGATAAAAAGTCTTAGGATCCAATTATTAGACGAGACCTTGTGAACCAGAGAAGATAAGGGATGGTAGGCACGTGTAAATGTGACCAGGCAACTCCGTGCACGGACCAAGGTAAGAAAGACACAGGGAATTCGTGTGAGTATTATCTTGGTGGTTGGGAAAAATCCAAGGTAAAGAGGCTCCGGGGGAGTGAGAGTCCCCTCTAATTCTCAAGGCTAGTTGGGAAGAGGTGTTGGGGGAGTGATAGTCCCCTCTAATTCTCAGGTTAGAGTCCTTTGAGAGTCCCTTGGGTTGAAGTCCCTTGGGAGTAATACCTTGGTACCAGGGCAGGTAAGTCCCTTGGGTTAGAGTCCCAAGGTCCTTGGGATAGAGTCCCTTGGAAGTAGTGTATTGCCCTGGTGGGAATCCTGTAAGGTGTCAGATCTGAATGAGAGTGATTGAGACGTGTTCTGAACACGAAGTGAGTGTGGAGTCCAGATTCACGGTTCCGTTTATTCCACGAGGAATACGGCTGGAGAAGGACGAAGTGAAAAGAAGAATTGAAAGGGTGATCTGACCCAAAGAGACAGGATGGGAAATAAGAATACTAAGAGAAATAGTACCAAAGATAAGGAGATTATTAACATACCTCCCGAGAGTCCTTTGGGAATAATGTTAAGAGTCTGGGAAGATATGCCTTGTACAAGAAATAAGGATAAGAAGAAGATGATTGCATATTGTCATTTTGAGTGGCCAAAACAACCCTTACAACCCCCAGCCATATTCTGGCCCAAGTTTGGGGCATTTGAAGGTTGGCTTTGCCAATGTCTAAATTGGTTCATGAACAATAAAGAACCATTTTCACAAGAAGAATCTGATTATGCATCATGTTGGAAGGGAAGTTTAGGTGGAACCCTCTATCCTGTAAAAGTTACAGAGGACAAAAACCTGCCCATGAAACAGGAAAATATACAGAATAAAAAGACAAAGAAACCAGAAAAATATGAATGTCCAGTTTGGGACCCTGTAACATATCTCCCACCACTCCCTTACCAAATAGATTCAGGACTCAGGGAACTACCAGGGGCAGATCTAATTGACTTGGGTGAATTAATAACTTCCCCCAATTCTCCTGTTGTTCCCTCTGCCCCTTCACCAGATCCTAATCCAGACCAAACCATTCCCTCCAATCCTTCCAAAACTCCCTTATTCCCGAAACTTAAGAAGGAAATAGAACAGTGTATAAAAGACGTTGTAAACTTTTCCTTTGCCACTTTATTAAAGGATCCAGGAACCAAATTGTTTCCTCTTCAGGAAGTACCTATGGGAAATAATGTGATTGGATATGTGAATGCTCCACTCACTAGTAGAGAAGTCAGAACCTTTAAAAAAGAAATGAAGTCCCTCATTGAAGACCCCATAGGATTGGCCGAACAATTGGACCAATTCTTGGGACCAAATTTCTACACTTGGGGAGAAATGATGTCTATCATGAATATCTTGTTCTCAGGAGAGGAGAGGGCTATGATTAGGAGAGCCGCCATGAGAATATGGGAAAGAGAACATCCTCCTGGTGCGGGAGTACAAACCGTGGAACAAAGGTTCCCCAATGTTGACCCAGGGTGGAACAATAATAACGAAGGTCACAGAGTTAATATGAGAGACCTGAGGGAATCAATACAGAAGGGAATTAAAGAAACAGTTCCAAAATCCCAAAATTTTAGTAAGGCTTTTGAGACACAACAGGAAAAAGAAGAAACCCCCTCAGCATTCCTACAGAGACTAAAAGACCAGATGAGAAAATATTCAGGCATGAATCCAGAAGACCCAGTGGCACAGGGTCTCCTGAAGGTACAATTTGTAACCAAGGCCTGGCCAGACATAAAAAGAAAGATTCAAAAATTAGAAGGATGGAGTGAAAAGCCACTAGAGGAGTTATTAAGAGAATCACAGAAGGTGTTCGTAAAAAGAGGGGAGGAAAAACAAAAACAAAATACAAAAATAATGGTAGCCACAGTGGAACAGGTGGTAAAGAAGAAGAATGAGATGAATGGGTTCAGAAGTAGAGGCCGGGGTGGGCCAAATAGAGGAAGAGGCAGAGGACAGAGTCCCGAGTTTAAGTTCAATCAGAAATGGACTGGTCCACAGGCAGGATGTTATCAATGTGGGAGAATTGGACATTTCCGATGAAATTGTTCAGAATGGAAGAAGGAGGAAAATATAGCATCATTAATGGCCTTGGATGAACAATAGAGAGGTCAGGGGTTCCTCAGGGTGGGGCCCCACCAGGAACCCCTGATAAATATTAAGGTGGGACCATGGAGAGAGGAAGTTGTGTTTTTAATAGACACTGGGGCCGCTAGGTCATCTTTAAATTTTATCCCAAAAGGGATGAGTTTGACACCTCACAAGTTATCTGTATCAGGAGTAAAGGGTGAAGCGTTTGAGGTGCCAATGTTTGAAGAAACACAGGTGCAAACAGATCAACTTGAAGTCAGAGGACAACTACTTTATATTCCAGAAATAGGAAGTAATTTACTGGGAAGGGATTTATTGATAGAATTAGCAATAAATTTAGAAATTCAAGACAGACAAATTATAGCCACTAGTGGAACACAGAGAATAACAATGGCTATATTAACACAAGAACAAGAAGAAAAGATTGACTCAACTGTGTGGGTCAAAGAAGGGAACAGAGGGGTTTTAAAGATTCCCCCACTAAAGATAAAACTTAAGCCAAACGAAGACCCTGTGAGACAGAAACAATATCCCATTTCCCTAGAAGGACAAAAGGGATTACAGCCAGTAGTAGAAGCTTTAATTAAAGATGGATTACTTGAACCCTGTATGTCTCCCTTCAACACACCAGTATTACCTGTAAGAAAGCCAGATGGACATGGAGGTTAGTTCAAGACTTGAGATTACTAAATAAGGTGGTCGAAATACGCCACCCTGTGGTCCCTAATCCTTACACACTCCTGGGGAAAATTCCTCATGACCACAAATGGTTTAGTGTGATAGATTTAAAAGATGCCTTTTGGGCTTGCCCACTGGCAGAAGAAAGCAGGAATATGTTTGCCTTTGAATGGGAGAACCCTTACACTGGACGGAAACAACAATTCCGGTGGAAAGTCCTCCCACAAGGGTTCACCGAAAGTCCAAATTTATTCGGAGAAGTCCTAGAACAAGTGCTGGAGGACTTTAAAGTAAACCCAGGAGTGACATTGTTACAATATGTGGATGACTTGCTAATATCAGGAAAAAAGAAGGAATCAGTGATAGAAACATCCAACCAATTACTAATTTTTTTAGGACAACAAGGCTTGAGGGTGTCTAAAACTAAACTCCAGTATGTAGAACCCGAAGTGAAATATGTGGGACACTTAATTAGTATAGGGAAAAGGAGGATCAATCCCGAGAGAATTGAAGGAATAGTAACCTTAGGGTTACCCAGAACCAAGAAGGAACTAAGAAAGTTCCTGGGTTTGACTGGATATTGTAGATTATGGATAGAGGCTTATGCACAGAAAACTAAAGGATTATATACCAAACTCCTCGAGGAGGAACCTAATATACTAAAATGGATGCAGGAGGAGAGAGATCTTATAGAACAACTTAAACAAAGCCTAATACAAGCTCCAGTATTAGCATTGCCCTCATTAGACAAACCATTTCACCTATTTGTGACAGTAGGAGTCCTGACCCAAACATGGGGTGGACAGAAACAGCCAGTTGCATACCTATCTAAATTGTTGGATCCCGTCTCCAGAGGGTGGCTGGAATGTGTTCAGGCAATAGCTGCTACATCCCTATTGGTGGAAGAGAGTAGGAAGCTCACCTTTGGGGGAGCCTTGATGGAAAACACCCCTCATCAAGTACGGACAATTTTGACCCAAAAGGCAGGTAGATGGTTAACCGACTCTAGAATTCTGAAATATGAAGCCATCCTAATGGAGAAGGATGACCGAGTTTTAACAACAGATAGTTGTCTGAACCCTGCATCTTTCCTCTGGAAAGGGGAACCTACCTAAACAAACAGTGAGCATAATTGCCTGGATATAATAGATCTACAAACTAAGGTTAGGATGGATTTGAGGGAAATTCCATTACACACTGGTGAACGAATATTCACGAATAATAGAAGGAAAAAGACATAATGGGTATGCTGTCATAGATGGGAACAGTGGTACAGTCAAAGAGGCAAGTAGATTGCCAAACTCATGGTCAGCTCAAACATGTGAGTTATATGCCCTAAATCAGGCCCTACTGGTACTTTCAGGAAAAGAAGGAACTATATACACCGACTCCAAGTATGCCTTTGGAGTGGTCCATACTTTCGGTAAAATCTGGGAAGAGAGGGGATTGATAAATAGCAGGGGGAAAGAATTGGTACATGAGGAATTGGTTAGACAAGTTTTGGAAAACTTAATGTTGCCTGAGGAAATTGCAATAGTACATCTTAAAGGACATCAGAAAGGAAATACACCAGAGGTACGGGGAAACAGACTAGCTGACGAAAAAGCAAAAGAAGCCAGTCTACACTCAGAACCAGTCACGATTCATGTATTAATTCCATTAGTACCCAGTATAGAGACTGTTCCCAATTTTACCGAACAAGAAAGGAAACAACTAAAGGAAATAGGAGCCATCCAGTCAGAATCAGGTAGATGGGTGCTACTGGACGGCCGGGAAATGATAAACAAGCAACTTATGAGAGAGGTGATGACTATCCTGCATGAAGGTAGTCACTGGGGGGTACAGGCTATGTGTGATATAGCATTGAGAAAATATGGATGTGTGGGCATTTATACAGTAGCTAAACATGTTTGTGAAGGGTGTGTAACATGTACAAGAATAAACAAAAAATAAACAAGAAAAGAATTCCAGGGTGTTGAACTCCCGGTTTAAGGCCCTTCCAAAGCGTCCAGATAGATTACACCGAAATCCCACCAGTAGGGAGACTTAAGTACTTGTTAGTGATAGTAGACCACTTAACAGGATGGGTGGAGGCTTTCCCAATGGCTCAAGCAACTGCTGCAGGAGTATCAAAAGTTCTCTTAGAACAAATAATACTTAGGTTTGGAAAAATAGAAAATATTGACTCAGATCAGGGGAGCCACTTTACAGCCCGAATATTACAAGACTTAATGGAAAAACTGGAAATCTCATGGGACTTCCGTACTCCTTGGCACCCCCCTTCCTCCGGAAAAGTTGAGAGGATGAATCACACCCTGAAGAAACAGATTTCAAAACTAATTGTAGAAACCAAATTGCCATGGATTAGGTGTTTACCAATTGCCCTCTTAAGGGTAAGAACAACTCCCCGAAAGGATATAGGGATCTCCCCTTATGAAATGCTCTATGGGTTGCCATATTTAGGAGGTACAGGAAATGCACTAACATTCAAAACTAAAGACCAATTCTTGAGGAATTATATACTGGCACTATCTGCTTCCATTTCCTCTTTAAGGAAAAAAGGACTTTTAACTCAGACACCACCGTTGGAGTTTGCAGTTCACAAAACAAAACCAGGAGACTGGGTGTTCATAAAGAGTTGGAGAGAGTCCAAACTACAACCTGAGTGGGATGGTCCTTACCTGGTATTATTGACCATTGTGACGCCCTTCCCTGGCACTCTGTGTCAGGTTCCTACCTGCTCGTGGTTACTGCCTGTCACTAGGCACCACCAGGGACTCCACCAGTCCGGACTGTCCTTTTTTATGGTTTCTCTCCCCACTCTAGCATAGACCTCACCAGATCCCCCTGCTAGGCAGCACCACCAGTCACGTCCTATAACCCGTATTCCCAGAGACTCTGCCTGAGTCTCTCTATCAGGTTACCTCTGTGACTGCGTGCTTAAGGTGTCCCAATCCCTTTGTATCAATGCAGATAATCCTGGTTTGCTCTGAATACTTGTGGTGTTATTCTCTTCACCGCTGCCACCATTTGTTACCCTTCAGCCTTGGTATTTACCTTACCCTCCCTTCTGGTCTGTGGAACCCCAGCCAAGGATCAGGCCTTTGGTAAACCAAATATATTTATTAAATAACAGAGATAACAAGATTTCTTTATAAAGGCACTTAAGCATATGGTTTCATCTATTCCTGAGGTACTGGTCTTAGTATTAATCCGAACTCCACACTCTCCTCACATCCACCAACTCTCCACCCAATCTCCTCTCAAAAACCCACCAAAACAACCCACTCACGATCACCGTCCACCCAGATTTAACTGTCATCCTTCCATTTATACCCTCAGCCATTCTAAACACTCAGCCAATCATCCAGCATTCTACTGCCCATTCACTCCCCCCTCCTCTTTCATTCCACTTACCATGTATCTCCTATACAAACAGCACTTACCATATTTACACTAATACAGGATCATCACAACCACTGAAACAGCAGTTCGGACAGCGGAAAAAGGTTGGACACACTATACTAGGATAAAAGAGGGATCCCCTCCCATCACGTGGACCAGTACGGTGCAGAAAGAGGTTCCGGGACAAGCGCCACGGCTACTTCTCCGGAAAACCACTACCAAATTGAGTTAGAGGACCAGAACTGGACAGATAAAGAAAGATTTGAAAACTTATTAGTGCCAGAATTAGATACTTGGACTTCAGGGTGGGAATGGGAGGAAACCTGGACCAGGACCCTCTGTCAGCATGTAAGGTTTAAAATATATCAAGCAGAGTATAGCCCAAAGAAACAGTTAATAATTTTGTGGGGAAAGAGAGACCGAGGATATTGGATAACATACCATAAGCAACAAAGCCTAGTTTTCCCCATATATAACTTCAAGTGGGTGCGAAAAGGTTGGGGTTGGCAAAGCACAGGGGAGCTGGGAATAAGGGAATATCGGAGCAGTCTGAAGTGTAATCAGTGTGAGAAGGAGTGGGATTTTACAGAAGATCTGCAAGACAGCTCTTGGACTTTAGAAGAAGTAAGATTGGATAAAGAAATGAACAAATGGGAGGAGGGCTACCCATTGTAATAGAAACCAAAACTTTGCCTATCAGAGAATTGGGGATTCAACCAGTAATATTAATATACGGAAAACCAGGACAAATAAGACCAGAGGTTTTGGCAAAAATACCTCTCCAAATTGGACCCACACCCGATAGAATACCCCCGGGTGGAGTTCCTATCTTTCCAGGGTGGCGGTTGGCGCCATACCAATAAAATGTATAATGTTACTACAATCCCCATTGCTCTTGGTGAAATTTGGACAATAATAGGGACCATAGTCAGCATGTGTATCATTCTTGTCTTTTTATATCTTTTTTGTTGCAAACGTCTCCCATAGGGAATTGAGAGACTTGTGAGACATTCACCTGAGAAGATGAAGAAATGGATGTGGCTAAGTATATGTAGGATTTTATATTTCGGAGTCCACAGTCAACTCTGGATGGCCACCCATATTGGAACTAAGTGGTCAGGGACAGTGAAGTTCAAGGTCCAAGTATGGGAAGGTGGCAATGCACAAGCAGTGCAATTTGATATATGTATCCTCTTTAATTGTGGAGATCTAAACTACCAAAGACAAATAAGAAATCATGACAAATATATGTGGTTATATAGATACTGCCCCTTTTGGAGCGATGTCCTGTGGACAACTGAACCAGGTGGATGGACAGCAAGCTCCTCATCCCGAATTAAAAATATCTCAATATCTAAAGGAGGGTCACATAGTAAATGTGAATCACAGAAATGTAACCCTATAACTATGGTTATCAAACAAACAAACTGGGTGGAAAAATACAGTGGACAGAGTTATAATGTTAGTATTAATAACACCATTTATGGGATGGGAATCTCATTGTCAGGGAAAGATCGCTTAGAATGTTGTTTTCAGATAATAACAATCCCATCACCGATCAAAAACCCCAGGAGTACAGATGAAGGGTCACAAATGCCCCAAGTAAAAGCATTCAGTCCACCTCAGATCAATCCTAAAAAGGTAAAAGTAATAGAAGTTCAAGATTTGACTCAAACCTTTGAGGTAGAGACAGGATATGGAGAAGTAAATGCCTGGGTAGAATGGGTAAAATATACAGTAAAAACCTTAAATAAAAGTAACTGTTATGCTTGTGCAGCCGGGAGGCCAATAGCACAGATAACTCCCCTTCCTATGGGATGGGATGACCACCCCACCGAAATGAGTTGCTTAGTGGCTTTATACCAGAATGAGAATGCCTGGAAGAATGAAACATGCCAAGAGCTCTCTCTCCTGTTCCCAGCCCTGAAGCCTAAGGACATAAGAACACCTCCAGCGTTTTCCAAAGTCGCTAGGAACCACTCTTCTTGCCTCTTAAGAGAGGACGGTGGACTAAATCGACAAGTAGGAATGCTGAATACTTGTGTCAGAACTCTGAATGTAACAGGAGATAAGTCAGGCAATTATTCTCGCTTGAAAGTAGTCCGAGCAGACTTATGGTGGTATTGTGGAGGAGAAATATTAAGAACTACCCTCCCTAGAAATTGGATGGGGACATGAGCTATAGTACAATTGGCAATACCATTCACCCTTGCATTTGAACAGGACAAGATCTCCAACAGAAGAACCAAAAGAGAGGCAATAACCTCATCGTTTGACAAAAATATTTACATAGACTCTATTGGAGTTCCACGAGGAGTACCTAATGAGTTTAAAGCTAGGAATCAGATTGCAGCAGGGTTTGAGTCAGCCCTGTTTTGGTGGGCAACTATAAACAAGAATGTGGACTGGATCAATTATATATATTACAATCAACAGCATTTCATTAATTATACTAGCGATGCTGTGAAAGGAATTGCAGAACAGTTAGATGCAACAAGCCGAATGGCTTGGGAAAACAGGGTGATACTGGACATGATCTTGGCTGAAAAAGGAGGAGTATGTGTAATGCTTGGGGGTAGCTGTTGTACATTTATCCCAAATAATACTGCCCCAGATGGAACCATCACCAAAGCATTACAAGGTCTTACTACGTTAGCAGAAGAACTAGCGGAGAACTCAGGAATAGATGACCCGCTCACCGGATGGTTAGAATCCTGGTTTGGAAAATGGAAGGGATTAATAATATCTATGTTCACTTCCCTAATAATAATAGCGGGGGTATTAACTACAGTAGGATGTTGTATCATACCATGTGTATGTGGTTTAGTACAAAGATTAATAGAAACAGCTGTGTCTAAACAAATGCCTTTAAAACCACCTCCTTATCATGAAAATATGTCACTCTTAGGAGAACACGAAGAAGACCATCTATCTTTCCAGGAAGCACAATGTGAAAACATGTTATCCAGACTAGAGGAATCACACAGAAATACGAGAACTGCATGAAAAAGCAACAGAACAGTATAAAATAAAAAGAGGAGGGATTGTGATATGTAGAAAGTGTGTTGCTTTTACAGAATACTCAAATATATTATGTTGCAAGGTATTCAAAGTGCATAGACGAGTGAAACATTTCTATAATTATTAATTAAGTTGTTAGAGAAAAAGTAGTTAGTAAGGTAGAGGAAAATAGGTCAAAATAGACAGAAGACAGGAAACAGGTGCGAGGGAGACGGTTGTGGTTAAGTTCTACTCTGCCTGTCAACAGAGGAAGAGAACATACTAAGGGGGAGGGAGATATACCATATATGGGTAATAATAAATATGAGTATGGGGGAACTAAAATATGAGTAGTGGGAGATGTAAACAGAGGCAGGACTTCCTGTAACATGAATAGGCGGCACGGATAGGCTGTAAACCCTGAAGTACTCGACCAATGAGGAAACAGGGGAGGGAATGAAGCGTCGGGCTATAGGATAAAAGAACTGTACCAATGTCACTTGGGTGTGCCTACCTTGTGGACACCCGCTCTTGCAAGAACGTATAATAAAGCTTTAATACTGCTTCACAAGTGCCTCTGTTGTGGGTCTCTCTTAAAGAATCTTTGTTTCTAACAGAATTGCAGCCTAAGAGTGGGATGTGGCACTTGGAAGAAAGGTAAGAAGGCTTTCCTGATTTTCTTAGGCTGCAATCCAATAATGCCTACTCAGAAGTAAGCTCCATTGGGTTCAATGGGACTTACTCCTAGGTAAGTGTGCATAGAATTGTAACCTTGTTTATTTTTATTTTATTTATTTATTAAATTTCTATACCGCCCCTTGGCTGAAGCTCTCTGGGTGGTGCACAACATTCAAACATAAAAATACAATAGGTCACATATAAACAAATTTAAAACTTTTTTAAAAACTTTAAAATTATAAAATACCCAGAAGAATCAAGACAGTTTTCAACACATACTAAAATGCTAAAATGCCTGGGAAAAGAGGAAAGTTTTAACCTGGCGCCGAAACGATAGTAATGTTGGTGCCAGGCGTACCTCATCAGGGAGATTGTTCCATAATTCGGGGGCCACCACTGAGAAGGCCCTTTTTCTTGTTGTCACCCTCCGAGCTTCCCTATGAGTAGGTACCCGGAGGAGGGTCTTCGATGTAGAGCGTAGTGTATGGGTGGGTTCATATCGGGGGAGGCGTTCCACCAGGTATTGTGGTCCCGCGCCATATAAGGCTTTATAGGTTAAAATCAGCACTTTGAACCTGGCCCGGAAACATATAGGCAGCCAATGCAAGCGAGCCAGGATCAGTGTTATATGATCGGAGCGCCTCGTCCCTGTTATCAATCTGGCCGCTGCATTTTGTACAAGCTGCAGTTTCCGGACCGTCTTCAAAGGCAGCCCCACGTAGAGCGCATTGCAGTAATCTAACTTCGAGGTTACCAGAGCATGGACAACCGAAGCGAGATTCTCTCTATCCAGATAGGGGCGTAGCTGGGCCACCAACCGAAGTTGGTAAAAAGCATTCTGTGCCACCGAGGCTACCTGAGCCTCAAGTGACAGGGATGGTTCTAAAAGAACTCCCAAGCTACGAACCTGCTCCTTCAGGGGGAGTGCAACCCCATCCAGAACAGGTTGAACATCCACCATCCGGTCAGGAGAAGCACCCACTAACAGCACCTCAGTCTTCTCTGGATTGAGCCTCAGTTTATTAGCTCTCATCCAGTCCATTGTCAATACATAATCATTATTGCCTCCCCACCCCCTCAATCCCTTTGCCCCACTGATCTGACTCTGTGTGTGTGTGTGAAGACCTTCCCTCTCCATTGTTCAGGTTGTACTGGGTCTTTTGTATATGAATTCCCTCTCTTCCCCCTCCTCCTCACCTCCCCACCACCCTGGTTGTAGCTGGGAAGCTCACTATTTTATTTATATTTTGTTTTTTGTATAAGGAGCTCAAAGATGGTTCTTCCCCTCACCATTTTATCCTCTCGCACCCCTCTGAGGTAGGTTAGACTGAGCGACATTACTGGCCCAAGGCCACCTAGCAACCTTCATTGCTGAGCAGGGATTTGAAACCAGGTCTGGCAGGCGGTCCAAGTTATCATGTGTCTTTAATTTGGAAACTTGTACATTTGTAATGCCTGGTGGTAACTAATAGTTTCTCCCTAGAAAGGCCCTTTTTTCAGTCCTTCATACAAAGTGCTATATTAGTAGTACTAAGAGCATTAAATCTCCACCAGTGCTGTGTGTTTATTCTGCACTAGATATCAAAGGTGATTCCTCTTATTAGACATTTTTATGAGGGTTTCTGAAGGGTTGAGGCATGCCAGAGTATTGTGTTGCATCTGCATTTATATGGGTCTACAGTATCTGAATGTTTTATTTTCTCTCATGTAAGCCCTTTGATGTGGATGTATCCTTTAGCGTCATTTTTATACACCAAACACACTTCTTAATATGTAGGAGAATTGTAGCTACATTATTGTGAATGCCTTTTTTTCTTTTGAGAAATAGAATTTTAACTTTTTAAAAATAGTATTTGCTTAAAAGGGCAGACTTCTGTCTACTGTTCTGTCCTTGGCTTGGCCTGGTGATCTGATATAACACTGCCATGTGGCAATAAGGAGTTCTAGGATTAATTCTAAAATGCCTCCTAGTAGCTCAGCACAGTTGAGTAAGTTGTGAGTGCAGGGAAAAGGCCATTGCAGCATCTGCCTTGCAGGCAGAAGGTCCCTCAGGTTCAGTCCGCAATGGCATCTCCAGGTAGGAGAGATATCATCAGGGACTGAACCTGAAAGACTTTCTGGGAAAGAATCCTGCCTGAAACTCTGGAGAGCTGCTGCCAGTCAGTGTAGACAGTACTGGGCTAGATGGATCAATGATCTGACTCAGTATAAGGCAGATTCCTATGCGAGTAGAAAATCCTGGTGGAGAACTGAAATCTTTATTTGAAGTGCTTTTTTCAAAGATCTTTGCAAATGACATGAAAAGAGAGATTCAACACCCCACACACACATTTTTGTCTGTGAAAACAAAGTAGAGAAGCCAGCATAAACAGTAAAAAATGAGAATTATTTTTCAGTACATTTTGTGGAAGATCCCAGGCTCTGATACTATTCATATAATCTGCCTGTCATTAACATGGTAAACCAGAGTAAATTCTTAGGAGCTAAGGCCTACAAAATAGGTAGATTTACCCCAACAAATTAAAATAAATCAAAATTTTCTATTTTTATTTTACAAGAGGGGGTTGCAATATTGGTATAGATTTGTTTTCTTTGAAAGGAGTCGGGCCAGAAGGGAGGAGGAATATAGTTTGAGGAGGAAAGGGAGGGGACAAGGGCCCACTGATACCCTGTGCCCAAGAGCCCCTAGAAACCTGAAACCGGCCCTGTGGACATCTATAAAGTTAAAAAACAAAATGTGGGGTAATGTTCTAAGGCTTATCAGGCACATATGGAGTGCTGCTGTTGCTAAGGACGCTTAGTCACTTAATCACTGTTGCTAAGCAATCAGAAGGAAGAAATGTGAGGCATTTCGTGTATCTTTCCCTGCTGAAGAGATTTGTTGTCTTCCAACAAGAGCAGCTTGCAGTGAGAAGTACCGGAAGAAAGCAACAATGCCTTGTGCCTTTAAGTACTGTATGGCAGGCAGAAATTAAACAGGATAAACCTTTTCTAGTATGGCAATACAATTATGGGGAAAACTTTACCTGTTAACATTCTGTCTTGTCAGACATATTATTTGTATGTGGCCCCTGATTTACATTTGGGCCCTATACTTCAGCACAGCACCATGTGACATTCTGAATGCTAATTTCTTTTTTGGGGGGTTGAGGATGAACTCTTTATTAACTAAAGTTCATTTGGAAAAACTTGAACTGAAGTAGTTCATTTTGTAAATGGATTAAGTTGAACTGGAACTAGTTCATTTTTGGACTGAATGAACAAGAACTAGTTCCTTTTTAAAATGGACTTTCCAAGCGCTGATCTCTTCATATCCCAAACATAGATGCATACACAAATGTGCCTGCTTACTATATCTCTGGCACTGACAGGCCCACAAGCTACACAGTCGTGGTAGCCATACATTTGTCCCTAGAGTGAAAGGGGGCCTATGAACATACAGAAGTAGGCACATAAGGCTTTTCCACACAGTGGGAACCTTGGCCAGTCAGGGTCCCTGCTTGTGTGGAGGAACATAGGGAACGTGCTAGCAGATGAGTCAGTACTAGGAGAGTGACTGGCAGACATTTATCATGCTCCTTCCTCACATGTTTTCTGAACACATGTGGGGGGGGAGGCTGTCTGAAGAGAGCTTAACAGTAGTAGGATCTTCATGCATGTTTACTCAGAAGTCAGTTTCACTTAGTTCAATGTGACTAAATCCCCAAATCAGTGTATACAGTAGGACCCTGCTTTCCGGTGCTTCACTTCTCGGCACTTCGCTAATGCAGCAGTTTTGAATTGTATCCGTGTTCTATATGTTCAGCGCTTGTTCTGTTTTTGTGGCAATTTTGCGATTTTGCAGCATGACGTGAATTGATAGCACCTTATGCCCTGAGCACGTAGTCAGAGCTTGGAAACGTTCCTTTTTTAAACTACAGTTGGGCTGATGGGAGTTGTAGTTGAAACAAAGAATGTTTCCAAGCTCTGATGATGCACTCAGCAGCTGAGTCTGAGAAGAGCATCGGGTGCCATTTTACAGTATTGTCGGTGATTCAGTCCGATTCAGCATTTGTGCAGGTGAGTGGGAGGACAAGCCAGGGAGCCGGTGGTAGCCAGGGAGCAGGCGGGGGGAGGGTGAGTGGGCAAGGGGGGACGATGACTTCAAGCATGTGGAATACAGCAGCTTACTCCAACAGCTTTGTTTGGTGGTGATTTGTTGCGGCGGTTTTCCCACCTTGTTTGCCACGTGTTGTGTGTGCTGTGCATAGGCACCTGGTGTGTGTGTGTGCGGGAGATCCTTTTTTGTCACGGCTGTGTCCACCCTCAGCAAGGAGGGGGCCTGTCTGTTCGGCTGGACCTTGCATTACCATCAGCTTTTGAGCAGGAACTGCTGTGGTAGCCTGCTTACTTGCCCATGCCTTGCTTTCTCTCCTTGATGGCTGTACGTGTGAGGCTCTTGCCTGGGGGGGAATTAGTTGTGCAACTGGCTTTTGAACAGCCCCACCAGCCTTGCTCTAGAGCGGTGCCAGTAACCTGGTGCTCTCCCCGCAAATACTCTTCCTCCTGCTGGTGTCAGGATGCAGGATTGGGGCCCTGAGGTTTCAGAAGATGAGGAGAGAGGGGAGATTGTTTGGCCACAGTCGTGTGAAGAAGAAGCAGGAGAGGAGGGGAAGGAAATCCCAGAGATAGAACTGTCTAGTGGCAAAGGCCTTGAAAGTCTCACAGACACCGGCCCTTCCCTTGAAGTTCCCATGCATCCTCCCCCCGCGAGTTCAGAGCAGTTGGAGAAGGAGGGAGGGCCTCCTGAGTCAGGGAAAAGCAAAGAGAAACTGCCAGATGCCCCCCCACTTTCCCCCATACCTGAGTCAGAGTCTTCAGAAGGGGAGGGGGCTGTGCTTCCCCCTTCCCCGCATACCAGAAGACAGCTAAAGCAAAGGCAAAGGAGGGAGGAGAGGAGGGCGGTGGGTGAGAGCACGTTGAGGCGGAGTGAGAGAATTTGTGCCTGTTTTCCCCCTTCTTAAAAGACAGGAGAGATAGTGGCTCCTTGTTCTGTCAACTCTCTTGTATGTCACAGGATATGTTTTGTAGTGCAACTTCATGAGAAGATGTAGTTTGTGTCTAGATATTACTTTAATAAAGACTGAATTGCTTTCACCAACTGGCCTGGTTCCTGAGTCCCATCCTGGATACGACAGCTTGACAGAATCACTTACCCCATCCTCAGTGCTTCCACCACTTGAATGTGACAAGATGGAAAAGGGAGCAGCAGGGGGGACAAATCCCACTTCTGAGGCGGAAGAAGTGCGACTATTGAGGACTAACGTTGCAGACTTGCAGGCAGATGTCCAAACCTTGTTGGTGGCAGTTAAGACGCTGAAAACTGACAATCAAGCCCTGAAAACCACGATAGATCAGATGCGGTCAGCCCCTCCAGCTGGTGTGATGAAGATCCCTATTGAATTACCACCTAAATATGCGGGACAAAGTAACCAGCTCTCCACCTTCGTGGCTCAATGTGAAATGTATCTGGACATTAGAAATGCGGAATTTCCTAGTGATGTGGCCAAGGTGGCCTTCGTGATCAGCCTATTGGAAGGGGAAGCTGCCAGATGGGTCACTCCATACCTAGTAAGAAAGGATACCCTTTTAGGAAGGTATAGAGGATTTATGCAAGCCCTGACCAAAATGTTTCAGGACCCTCAAAGAGCTGAGACTGTGGCAAGGCAATTGGGCGCTTTGAAGCAAGGGAGAGGAACTGTTTCAGAGTACACTAATGCCTTTAAAATTCTGGCTCAAGAAACCGGTTATAATGACTCAGCTTTAATGTTTATGTACCAGAGTGGATTGAATGCTGAGATCTTGGATGATCTGGCCAGGACTACACCCCCAACTAACCTGCCTGGGCTGATTTGACTGTGTCTGCAGATCGACCACAGGTTGGAAGGAAGACGCCTGGAGAAGAAACAGGAGGCCCAGAGATATTCAGCTTCAGCATCATGCAGCAAAATCCCTTCAATCCCAGGGATGTCAGGTAATGTGGGAGAAGGACAGGGAGGGGCTCGTCCGAAACTGTCAGAAGAGGAAAAAGAAAGACGTCGTCGGGAACATCTCTGCTTTTATTGTTCAAAGCTGGGCCATGTGGCTAGGGAATGTGGACTGAAAGGGGAAAAAAAGGGCCGTCGGAAAACTAAAATACCCAGTTCTCACGAAGGCCGGAGGGCTGGGGGCAGCTGTGTATAAAGGGCCTCCGGTAGTACAGCCCCCCTCCAAAGGGGTACTGGTGCTACCTATTCGAGTTACAACTTCCACGGGAGTAATGTTTAACTCCACAGCGTTGATTGACAGTGGAGCCTCTACCAACTTCATTGATGCCAAGTTGGCAAAACGTCACAGAATCTCCCAATGGAAACTGGACACCCCCTTGTCAGTGGAAACCATAGATGGTAGGCCTTTGAAATCCGGAGGAGTGACACGAGCCATGGAGGAATTGAAACTAGAAATTCCTGGGCACGAAGAGTTCATTTCCTTGTATGTGTCAGATCTCTTGAACTTTGATGTGATTTTGGGAATGCCCTGGCTAGCAAAGCATGACCCAAAGATAGCTTGGAAGGATGCGGTGGTATGGTTCACTTCCCAGTATTGCCATGAGAACTGCCAACCAGAAATCACCACAAAAGCTCTGGCAGGGGCAGTGCAGGAGGCCAAGGAAGTGATCCTTCCCTTGAAATATGTGGACTTTGCAGATGTGTTTGATGAAAAGGAAGCAGAGTCTTTGCCCCCCCATCGCCCTTATGACTGTGCGATTGATTTAGTGCCTGGAGCAAGCATCCCAGGTGGGAGAATCTACTCTCTTACAGAGCCAGAGAGAGCAGCTTTGAGAGAGTTTTTGGAAAAAAACCTGAAGCGAGGATTCATCCGTCCCTCACAGTCCCCTGCAGGGCCCCCCTTGCTGTTTGTGAAGAAAAAAGGGGGGAACTCAGACCCTGTAATGACTACCGTGCCTTAAACCAAATTACTATCCCTAACAGCTATCCGTTGCCCCTGATTCCGGAGTTGTTAGACCGACTGTGTTCTGCAAAAATCTTCACGAAATTGGACTTAAGAGGAGCATACAATCTGATTCGAATGAGGGAGGGGGATGAATGGAAGACGGGCTTCAATACCTCCTATGGTCAGTTTGAATATTTGGTGATGCCTTTCGGACTCTGTGGAAGTCCTGGTGTGTTTCAAAAGTTTATGAACGAAGTGTTTAGGGATCTCTTGGATCAGTATGTGATTTGTTATCTGGATGATATTCTGGTGTTTTCTAAGAACCAGGAAGAACATGACCATCACGTGAAAACTGTGTTGAAAAGACTGAGACAGAATCACTTGTATGCTAAGTTGGAGAAATGTGGGTTTGACCTATCATCTTTGGACTTTCTTGGATACCGAATCTCAGCAGGAGGAGTGGAAATGGATCCGGGAAAAGTGAGTTGTGTATTAGAATGGGGACAGCCAACCACAAAAAAGGACGTACAACTTTTTTGGGATTTGCCAATTACTACAGAAAATTCATCCCAGGCTTTTCCAAGTTAACGGCCCCCCTTACTGACTGTTTAAGGGGAAAGAGGAAGTTTCAATGGACAGAGAAAGCAACAAGAGCTTTCGAGGATCTGAAAAGAAAATTTGCGTCTGAGCCTATTCTGCGTTTTGCTGACCCTACCCGCCCTTTTGTCGTGGAAGCGGACACTTTGGACCTAGCTATAGGGGGGATTCTCTTACAATTAGATATGGAAGGAAAGGAATTGTATCCTTGTGCATACTTCTCCAGAAAGTTAAAGGATGCCGAGAGAAATTATACAGTGTGGGAGAAAGAGCTGTTGGCCATCAAGGACTCCTTTGAGAATTGGAGACAGTATTTGGAGGGACCTCAGCATCAGACAGAAATGTGCTCTGATCATAAAAACTTGGAAAGTCTGCACACAGCTTGAAAGTTGAACCAGAGACAGATATGTTGGTTGCAGTTTTTTGCCAGGTTCAACTTCAGGATTACTTATCATGCCCATGCAAAAAATCAGAGGGCAGATGCTTTATCCAGACAACCGCAATACAAAGGAGACGAAGCTGACAACCCTCCCCAGCACATCATCCCGCCGGAGAAGCTGATGTTGGGATTGTGCCAGCCTTCATGGGAAAAGGAGCTCAAAGAGGCACAGCAGGGGGATCCAGACATGCAACAATATATCCAAGAAATGAAACAGGACCAGAATTCAGAAGTAAGTTTCCATTGGAGGGATGGAGTGTTGTGGTTTAACGCTGCCAGATATGTTAGCATGTATTTACGAGGTCTGTAGCCAAGTACCAGTAATGTAGAGTAAATGCCAGTCACACACAGAAGCGCTTCAAGTAAGAAGGACTTTATTGGCATGTAGCACCAACAGGTCCTATTAATAGAGTTCAAACACTCACTAGCACAAGTCACTAACAAAGTTACCAGCATACCACTCCGCATCAACACCTTTGTCTCCTTTACACCCCCCACACAGGCTGCTCTCTAGCTCTTGGCTTTATGGGCCAAAGTGTGAAGAGCTAATCTCCCGCAGCTGTGTCTGTAACGTTTGCCAAGGTTAATCACTCAGCCTTCCCGTTAACTCATTCCTCTCCTGTTTTCCTGGAGGATCTAAAACATTTACTCACTGGTAACAAGATATGTGCCAAAGGGAGACCTAAGACTCAGAATTTTGTGCCAATGTCATGACTCTATCACAGCTGGGCACTTTGGCATCTTTAAGACCATTCAGAATGTAGCCAAGGACTTTTGGTGGCCTCAAATGTGTTGAGACATTGAGAACTATGTAAAATCCTGCTCTGTCTGTATGTGGGCAAAGACAGACACAGGAAAACCTGCTGGACTGTTGGAACCTTTACCCACCCCGAACGAACCCTGGAAGGAACTTTCCATGGATTTTATAACTGATTTACCGAAGTCACAAGGAATGACGGCTATCTTGGTAATAGTGGATTCCTTGACCAAAATGGCACATTTCCTTCCTTGTTCAGGGGCTTTAGAAGCTAGAGAAACAGCAAAACTATTCATAAAGGAGATCTACCAACTACATGGTTTGCCCAATAGCTTAGTTTTGGATCGAGGAACTCAATTCACAGCAAAGTTTTGGAGAGCTGTTTGGAAACAGCTACAGACAGAGTTGAAACTTTCTTTGGCTCACCACCCCCAGACAGACGGACAGACTGAGAGACTGAATGCTGTTTTGGAAAGGTATTTATGCTGTTATGTGTCTTACCAACAGACTGATTGGGTATCATACTTGCACTTTGCAGAATTTGCCTATAACAACTCCTTGCATACCAGCACAGGACAAACACCCTTCTTTGCTAACTATGGATTTCACCCCAAAGCTTTCCCCAGCAGCACAGGGAGTGTGCTTGTACCGGCTGCAGGGGAATTTCTGCAGGAGCTTCAGGCAGTGCAGCAGGTATTGAAACAACAACTAGACGAAGCCAAAATTGATTATAAATGAGTGGCTGATCAGCACCGAAGGCCGGGTCCCCCACTTCAAATAGGAGACAAGGTATGGTTGTCTACCCGCTTTCTCCAGATGCCGGGCAAATGTAGGAAGCTACAGGATAAGAGAGTGGGGCCCTTTGAAATAGAGGTGCAAATCAATCCAGTGGCTTACCGTCTGAAGTTGCCAGCTACTTTTAAAATACACCCGGTATTCCATTGCTCCTTATTAACGAAAGCAGCCCCTCCCAGTGATTTAAGACCGGAGGAATCTCCAGGAGCGCCGCTCATAGTGGATGAACAAACTGAGTTCGAAGTGGCAGAAATTCTGGACTCCAGAATAAAATGTAACAAACTGCAGTATTTAATTCACTGGAAAGGTTATGGGTCAGCTGACAGACCTTGGGAAGATGAGATCGATGTGCATGCCCCAGATTTAGTAAAACGTTTTCACCAACGGTTCCCTCATTGTCCCAAGCCAACAAGCTGGGGGGAGGCGCAGCATGAGAGAGGGGATGGTGTCAGGATGCAGGATTGGGGCCCTGAGGTTTCAGAAGATGAGGAGAGAGAGGGGATTGTTTGGCCAGAGTCGTGTGAAGAAGAAGCAGGAGAGGAGGGTGAGGAAATCCCAGAGATAGAACTGTCTAGCAGCAAAGGCCTTGAAAGTCTCACAGACACCGGCCCTTCCCTTGAAGTTCCCATGCATCCTCCCCCCTCGAATTCAGAGCAGTTGGAGAAGGAGGGAGGGCCTCCTGAGTCAGGGAAAAGCAAAGAGAAACTGCCAGATGCCCCCCCGCTTTCCCCCATACCTGAGTCAGAGTCTTCAGAAGGGGAGGGGGCCGTGCTTCCCCCTTCCCTGCGTACCAGAAGACAGCTAAAGCGAAGGCAAAGGAGGGAGGAGAGGAGGGCGGTGGATGAGAGCACGTTGAGGCGGAGTGAGAGAATTTGTGCCTGTTTTCCCCCTTCTTAAAAGACGAGAGATAGTGGCTCCTTGTTCTGTCAACTCTCTTGTATGTCACAGGATATGTTTTGTAGTGCAACTTCATGAGAAGACGTGGTTTGTGTCTGGATATTACTTTAATAAAGACTGAATTGCTTTCACCAACTGGCCTGGTTCCTGAGTCCCATCCTGGATACGACTGCTGGCAGGGTGTGCATATTTTAACTAGCTACGACCGGTGCTCAGGAAAGAGGGGGTGAGTGGTGCTGGTCCTTCTAGTGCCTGAGGGAGGCGAAGGAGGGCAAGCAAGTGAACAAACAGGGGGAGGGCAAGCGGGCAAGGGGGGATGAGAGAGGGAGGAGGCGGAGAGCGAGCGAGCGAGGGGGAGGACAAGTGAGGGAGGTGGTGGTAGCGAGCGATGAACAGGCAGGGGGAGTGGGAGTGGGCAAGGGGGGTGAACGAGGGAGGCACGGGCAGGCAGGCAGCTCCTTCCCTGCGATCCACGGCAGGGAGCCTGCTGTGGAAGGGGAGCACTAGTCCCCCACCATAACGAGGGTGAGTGAGTGAGCGGGGGAGGGAGAGGGTGATGCACGGAAAAGCGGAACATTGATCAGCTGTTGCGCGGGGAGCTTCAGGGGCCAAGTGCTGTCAGCTGGAGCTCCCCGTGCTACAGCTGATCAATGTTCCGCTTTTCAGTGGTTTTCACTTTTCAGGTGGGGTCTGGTCCCTAAACTGCGATACAAGTGGGGCCCTACTGTATAAGGTTATGTCCTTGAGTAGAGAACCCCAAAGCATTTTTAACATGGATAGCAAATTTTAATTTGTTTGAGTCATTGATCACTGAGATCAACTTTTAATTGGTTAGACTGGGAGTTAAAAGGCACATTCATTTATATTTTAAAGCTATTTTTGGGCTATTTTGATAGAGAACTAAAAAGAAAATCTTAAATATTGTCTTTCCTTCTTAAAGTAAGTGGAAGCTTTTGAATATTAAACTATATTTTCACACTTTCTTCAGTACCTCAAAAAAGAGTCTATGTCAAGAGCCTGCTAATATATAAATCTGAATGAAAAGACATATGATCACTCAACCATATTTCTTTCTTCAGTTGATAGTTAAATGTGACACATTTAAATGTTTTTTTCTTTTCTTTTAATAATGTTATTTGTTATTTAATTTTGAGAATTGCATTATTTTATTGATGTATGTATATTTGTGTTTTTGTAAGCTGCCTTGAGGGCCTTTTGGCCATAAGGCGGGGTATAAATTAATAAATAATAATAATAATAATTCATATTTGACCCAAATGCAGAACACATGCTTAACTAGTAAAGTCAAGATTCTGTTTGTCAACACACACCAAGAAGGGAGGAAGGCAGGGAACACAGAGATATAGAACATGTTTTGATAACTTCACTGACACATCTGAGCAAGTAATTCTGTTCCAGAAATAGCTGTTCCCTTACAGCACATAGTTATGGAAATTGCACAGGATAAACATGAAAGCCCCGTAAGAGATATGTGATGTCTCAAAAAGAACATTCCGTGGAAGAGGGTTGAATAGCAATAATGGTTAATAAATAAACACATGTAAGCTTGCTTTGGAATATGTTAATAAAATACCAGGATACATAAGAAATCCAAGATTATGGGAAAACAATCTCTACAGGTTTTTGGATCCAAACCAGATTGTATAGAAAGGATGCTGAGAAACATCTGGGAAAATAAGTCTGACTTCACATTGTATGTGAGCATCTAGAAACTAGTTTTCTTCAATTCTTGAAAGAGCAATGAAAAAAAAAACTTATGGTGCTCCAGAGGGTTTATTCACACATCAACTTGGCCTCCTTTTGTCACTCACGACTACTGGCACTTTGCCCCAACAACATATACCGTATAAGTGATACCTCATGAATGTCAATTGCAGCAGGGGACAATTTATAAGAATGATGGAAATTAATTTAGACATTGTTGTGGATGAACTCTGTGAACTCTTTATATACATCCCACGTTGTTTACAGGCATAGGAGTCACATCATCAATCAATCAATCAATAATAGTAATAATAATACCCATTCCTTGAGATGTTCCTCAGAGGCCTTGTTCTCCACAATCTGCAGTACAGTGGATGGTAATCTGGGCAAAGTTTGAAAGATTACTTTTCATAAATTACAACTACATGGCCCCAAAAAGTAATAAATTACCATTACAATTGCAATTGCTCTGAAAGTAACCGATTACTCTTATTCAAAAGTAATCACTACAATTACACTTAGGTTACTTTTTTAAAAAATGCAGTGCCTACAAGGTGGTGGCCTTGGCTGCTGCACATCTAAGTAGCCTAAAACAACATTAAAAATAAAATCACACAGACACACACAGTGGGTAGTAGAATATATTTTTTTATCCATCAGATTAACAGAATGGCATAACAGAATCTCACATCCAACCTCCACCCCAGCAATGGTAATATCCCCACACATGCATACTTTTTTACTTGAAATAAAATTTTACGCTTGAAATGCTGCTTTTACAATACATTTCTGTTATGTCTCATCTTTGCTCAACGAGCACGCCAAACAAAGAATGTCTTTTTACAGTCATTATGTTGCCACTAGTACTGAACAGGCGTTCTATTGCAGCGCTTGAAGGCATGCCTGTGTTGTGCTGCAAAAAACACCACAGAACCCCTTTCAACTAAAACACATTTTTATCAATATGGCAATCCCCTATCATCAAAGAAAAATGCAAACCTTAGTACTATATATGCTGCCTTTGTGATTTTTTTTCGTCAGCAGTATAATTTAGAGGTAATCTAAGCACATACCTACCTGGGAGTAAGTCCCCTTGAACTCATTGGGTAAAAATGTATGCACGATTGAACTGTCAGAGGTAGAACTTAGGAGACATAACGTAGGTAAACAAAAATGCACTTGTCAAAAATAATCCACCAGAATAAACGTTATCCCTTCTCCTGCAATTAAAAACGTAGTATTGCACAGCATATAGTGAAACTATGGAATTTGCTACCACAAGAAGCAGTGATGGGCACCAATTTGGATGGCTTTAAAGAGGATTAGATAAATTCATGGAGGATAAAGCTATCAGCAGCTCCTAGCAATGATGGCTATGTTCTACTTCCACTGGCAGAGACAGTATGATTCTGAATATCAGTTGCTGGGAATACAAGTGAGGAGAGTGTTGCTTCTGCACTCAGGTCCTGCTTGTGGGCTTCTGTTTAGGGCATCTGATTGACCGCTGTGAGAACAGGATCCTGGACTAGTTGGGCTACTGGTTGGATCCAGCAGGCTCTTCTTATGTTCTTGTATGTATTGCAACAAACAACAAAAGTTACTTGTGGGGCCTTACAGACCAAGGATAACCAACATGGTGCCTTCCAGATATTGTAGGACTACAATTTCCATCATTCCTGATAATTGGTTATGTTGTCTGAGACTGATGGGAGTTGTAGTTCAACAACATCTGGAGGGCACTATGCTGACAACCCAATTAGATTAACACAATTCCCTTCCCACCTATTCCAAACATGTCCAGAAAAGTATGTCTCTTAAATTCTATGTCTGACAGCATCTTTCAGAGGTAAAAATTAATATGCGATCCTATATACTTATCCATTTAACTCAATGAGGTTTATTTTGGAATAGACATATATAGAACTGGACTCCACCATAGTACATTTCAGCATTTCAGGGGCTATACTTTATTAATGCTGTACCAACTACAACTACCAACTGCTGCTTATGTACATATATTGTCTCAGTCTAAGCTACCTCACAGGGTTGTACAAAGGTAAACAGGGGAAGGGAATGGCAATGGTAATAACATTCACAAATCAAAAGTAAATCTGGGGAGGGGGGCACACACAAGTAATAAGATGTCTGACCAACAGAATGTTAACAGGCGAAGCTTTCCCCGTAATTGTATTTCCATAGTAGAAAAGGCTTACTCCATTTAATTTCTACCTGCCCCACAGCAGAGGTAACCGCTCAGAGCTTTGCACGCCAAACCACGTGCAACCTCCCACCCCCTACCAACAAGCATAGTCTCTCTCACTCAACCACCTCCTGGACCCTGCTCTGCTGCAAAGCAAACATTTTCCTTTGGGATGCAGAAAAGTTAAAACTGCAAATGCAGCAACATACCACGGGAGACTACTCCCTTGCATCAAGTGCAAACACAGTATTAACACACACACAAGTCATCGTCTTTCATCTCCTCAGTTTTTCATGTCAATTCTGCCACTTGCCCTTCAGCTCCTTTCTCCCTCCACTCCATTTTTCTCCACCACCACCCATTTTTAAACCATTTTTTCTCCACTCCACCCCTGTCTCGCTCTCCATCTCCTCCCTCGTCATCACCTAAACTTGCACAGAGCATGAGGGAAGAATGATGCTGTGCAGAAGCACGTGAATTTTATCTACGAATGGGAGAAGCAGAATGTCTCCCCTGCTCCCCCTCCCAAATAACACCCAAAAGTAATGCTGGTAACATTACAATTACTCCTCAAAAGTAATAAAGTTATTCCTAGTTCTATTACAATCAAAATGTAAAGAAATTACCCACTCGTTCCTCAAAAAAGTAATAAATTACAAGTAATTCATTTTTCCTAGCAAATTATTTCCAAGCTCTGAGTCCAGGTCAGGGCCTTTTGACAGTGGCTTCAAAATGGTGGAACTCCTTTCCTATGGAAGCTCATCCTTTTCTTACCCCCTCTGTTTATTTTATTCTATTTTATTTATTATTACATTTATACCTGACATACCTTGCCCACCAACTCAACCAAAGCAGTTTCAATCTCATAAACAGGCCTGAGCTATTGAAATCACTCCATACTGTAAACCATTTATGTATGAAGTGCCTTGCTACATACACTAAAATATGAACCCCAAACATTTTTACTGCCTTAGCAGAACACTCATGTTTATTCAAACAACTGTAACCATGTTATGATATAATTAACTGAACTGAGTCTGAGGATAAAATATTGCCTGAATACAATCTAGTGAAACCACAGATGTTTTACTCTGACAAGATGATTGATTAGTCAGTGATAGGGATTAACATTGCCAAGGGAAAAAAAAGTCAAGTTCAGGCTTGTTTTTTTCCAAAGGCACAAACAAATAAATGCATCAAAAATTAAGAGCTGTGAATACAGTCAAATATTTATGCCTTACCTTCATCAAATATTTACACCTATTAATACCCTCTTGACAAAATCTCTTGCCAACAGGAAAAAACCTTCTCTTTGATGAAGTAACTCTTCCTTCTCTCACTGTTCATTAAAGAATTTCAGTTGAGGAATCACTTGCCTTTTATCCAATTAAGCAGTGAATTAATCCATTAAATTAAGATATATTTGAATACTACTTAAAAAGTCAATATAGGTGTCTTTTTTTGAGATACTGAAGGGTGAGATAATTTGCCATTTAATAACAGAGCCCACAGAATGTTAGTATGAAATATTTTCAGAAAAGATTTTTAAGATTTTAGATTTTTCCCTCTTAATTTCCTATTTACAGAAACATATCAAAACTGTAACCGTGTGGGAAAAATAAGCAAACATACTTTTAACTTTCACACTCAACTATTAGAATATTACTTCAGTCGTTAAACTTGGTCCCTGCTGATTAATCCGCTAGCATTTGGGTTGATTAATCTATCAACTAAAGGTGGTAACCGTGTTTGAAAACAAACTTTTACACAACTATTAGCAGTGAGTACATCCAGCCTACAGTATCATACCCACCAAAACCTACTCAAAGAACACAGGTGGCTTTTCAAGGCCTTTCCTATCATAGCTTCTGCACCCTTCCAGAAGGAAGAGAGTGTGGTGAAGTGGTTAGAATTGCAGGAACCCAGGTTCAGATACCCAGTCAGCATAAAGCTCACCTACCTCACAGGGTTGTTGTGAGGATAAAATGTGGGTGGGGGGAGTGGAGAGAATCATGTAAGCTGTCTTGAGTACCTTGGAGGAAAGGCTGGATCTGAATGTTATAAATAAATAAATAAGCAAGCTGTTCTGAAAACTGGCAGTTCCTCTCTTACCCTCCTCCCTACACTATGCATGTACACCATGCATGGGTCACAGCTAGGGTTGCCAGGTTCTTGGCCTGAGACTGATCATATATCTTTAGGAGAAGAGAAAGTCAGCCAAGTGCAAGTGTTCTTGCAACTCTGTAATGGGAAAAACCACAAGGTGGGATTCTCCCTCCCCCCTGCACAACTTTTAAAGATATAGAAGACCTCTTGGTTGCCAGGCCTGGCCTCCAAGAAGTCTTCTGTATCTTCAAAAATTGTGCAGGGGGAAGGAAGAATTCCAGCTTGTGTTTTTTCCTAATACAATGTTGCAAGAACACCTGCACTTGGCTGACTTTCTCTTCTGAAGATACAGAATCAGTCTCAGGCCATGGACCTGGCAACCCTAGTCACAGCCTATCTATCTATCCTGAAACATCTTGAATTATCAACATTAAAACAAAAAAGACTACTACAATTAAGAAAGAAAACCATGAACTGTTCCTAGGGCTGTGGGTAGAAAATATGTATCCCAGATACATTTGGACACCATGTCTGGATGTTTATATGCCACTGCTTGAAGCCTCCAAGCCAAAATGGGGGAGCTGAATGGTGGGAAATTCAGGACAGACAAAAGGAAGTACTTCTTCACACAGGACATAGTGAAACTATGGAATTTGCTCCCACAAGTAGCAGTGATGGCCATCAATTTAGATGGTTTTAAAGACAGATTAGACAAATTCATGGAGTTTAAGGCTATTAATGTCTACTAGTCATTATGGCTATGTGCTACTTTCAGGATCAGAGGTAGCTTTCCTCAGTGTGCCAGCTGCTGGCAAATAATGAGAGAGCCATTAGTACTTGTGGGCTTCTCATAGGTATCGTTGGCCACTGCAGGAAACAGGATGTCAGATCCCGCAGGCCTCTTCTTAGGTTCTTAATGTATCATCTTCATCATTCTATAACATATCAGTTTGCATCTGCCATCTGGTAGCTTTAATAAGATCATGAATGCTTAGAAATAATAGTGTGATAATAGATTGCTGGTCTCAGTAATAGCCTGATCTATTGTCAGTTTTCCTATAGGAGAGGCATACTGGCAGATTTCAACAATGTGGATACAACAAAACCAAAGCAGATCCAGGTGAGAGAAGCAGATAAGAGATTAGAATTGTGGGAACCTCTGTGTTACAGCATTCTCATGAATAACCAAAACTTAAGGTCTATTTTTCAGTGGTCCCCTCCACCAACTCCAAATTGTATACAGCACATAATGCTAAGTCTCTACTAGATTTCACACTTTTAGTGGAGGTTTAGAATGTTCTAAAATGTATCTTGTACTTTGATCTAAAGCTACAGATATATGTGTGAGGGTTGGGGGATGTAAAAAGACATCTAAGCCAACAGCTCTTTGCGCATCTGAAGGAAAAAAAAATGGTCAGGGGGCCCTGCAGCCATACTACTCAGATTGCAGTTGCTACTTTACCTAAGAACCCTCAGGGCCGTTTTTCTCACATGATTTTATGAATAAGCCTGTATGAACCTGTTTTACAATTTATCATGTCAGCAGGAGAAGGAAATGTTCAAACTTTCCGTTTTTGTGCTAAATTTTGATAACATGATGCAGACAAATACCTTCACCTCTTGTATTCTTTCCAAAGTGACAGGAATCTGCCATATATGAGTCAAACCACTGGTCCATCTAAGTCAGTACTGACTGGTAGTGGCTCCCAGGATGTCATGCTGAGGCCTTTCCCAGCCCTGTCTTGACATGCCAGGAATCCAAGTTGAATCCTTCTACCTGGCCCCTTTTGTGTGCCGCACATGTGTTCTACCACTGAGCAAGGGACCTCAACTTCCCACTTCTGTGCTAATCCTTATTACAGATACACCCAAACGAAAGACATCACATGTGTGAAATATATTACTGGGTCATCACATGTGGTCACACCTTTGCTGAAAACAAAGGAAGACATTTGAATGTCTCATTTAATTGTTCCAAGAATGGCTAAAAGAGGAGCATCATGAAACTATATTTGTTACATGTTAAAATAGTAGGAGAAAATCCAGACTGCTGATGTGTACTCTTGGAAAGCAGTGGCACCTCTGAGCTATAGAGGTGGTCTCTTCCTCTGCTTGTTGACCACCTAAGATTTTCTAACCAGGTCTGTCTTGATGTCCTGGATCCACATTCAGAACAGCAGAGGACTAATCCTTTTGCAGGACAAAAAACTTTGCATCTTCAATTGAGAACATAAGAAGAGCCCTGCTGGATCAGACCAAAAGCCTATTGAGTCCAGCATCCTGTGTCCCACAGTGGACAATCAGATGTCCATGGGAAGCCCAACAAGCTGGACAATGAGTGCAACAGTACTTTCCTCATTCATGTTCCCCAGCAACTGGTATTCAGGCACACATCGTCTCTGATACTGGGGGTAATATACAGCTATCATGACTAGTAGCCATTGAGTTACATCACCAACCACTTTTCTAACCAAGTTCAGAAGGCCCTTGGTGGGTTGTGGAGTAACCTAACACATAACATAAATATGGATAGATTTGAGGTGGAGAAAATATCTGTCTGGCTTTGACAAACCAAGAAAAAAAAATCAACAAACCAAAGTGGCCATTTAGATTATATTATGATTTAATGACTATATGAATGCATTTCCCAAAGCACTGGGTGGTATTCAATGTTAGTCTACCTCACAACAGAGTAGACCATTGAACTAAATAGACATGACTAACTTAAGTTCATTAATTTTAATGGGTCTACTCTGAATAGGACTTTGTTGGATAGTTACTCTTAATGAGTCACACTGAAGTTAATGGATCCATAGTGTCAGGATCGTGTCCTGTGGTTTTGATGGTCCATGGAAATTAGTTATCGCAAATTTAAGGGCATAGATGACGCTTAGGGCTATGGAAAAATGGAAATGGACTGCCTTCAAGTCAATCCCGACTTATGGCGACCCTATGAATAGAGTTTTCATGGTAAGCAGTATTCAGAGGGGGTTTACCATTGCCTTCCTCTGAGGCTGAGAGGCAGTGTCTCCCAGGTCGTAGTCCAGCATCTTAACCGGTACACCATAATTTATTTAAAACTTGTGAACTAAAAAGCCTTACACAGTTCTTGGGGAACACAGACATTTGCTTTATAGTTACAAATTAAGTTTTGTAGTTTTCATAAGATTTGTCTTCTTCCTTTGAATGTATTATTTTTCAATAACAAAAAAGCAGGATTTCAATCGAACAGCTTTAAAATCTTTCACTACAATCCCATTTTGCATGTAAGAAAACTATCAGGGATATTTACATGCTGTTCTCTGAGAAAAAGAAAACTGAAAGTTAAATAGTTTAATATATGAGTGATATGCAATATTAGTCATTCTTAGAGACGACCCATTGATGACTACATTCCAGCCATGCAAAAGACAAAGTCACAGCTCAAGGGCATCATCATCATCCTTTTTAGTTGTATGCCACCTTTCCACAAAAAAATTGTGCTCAAAGCAGCTTACAACAAAGTAAACAGCAATTACAAAAATAATGTCATAATGACAAAAATAATAAAAGAGCAGAAATAAAATAGTAACGTAACAGCAAATACCACAGAAAACACAAAAACGTTTTCAACACTGTAAATATAACAATATTACATCTGTTAGGCAACATTACACTTCTTGGCAAATGGAAAGGGACTGCCTTCAAGTTGATTCCGACTTATGGCGACCCTATGAATAGGGTTTTCATGGTAAGCGGTATTCAGAGGGGGTTTACCATTGCCTTCCTCTGAGGTGTGGTGTAGTGGTTAAGATGTTGGACTACGACCTGGGAGACCAGGGTTGAATCCCCACACAGCCATGAAGTTCACTGGGTGACCTTGGGCCAGTCACTGCCTCTCAGCCTCAGAGGATGGTAAACCCTCTCTGAATACCGCTTGCAGTGAAAACCCTATTTATAGGGTTGCCATAAGTCGGGAACGACTTGAAGGCAGTCCATTTCATTTTCATTTCCTCTGAGGCTAAGAGGCAGTGACTGGCCCAAGCACACCCAGTGAGCTTCATGGCTGTGTGGGGATTCGAGCCCTGGTCTCCCAGGTCGTAGTCCAACACTCCAACCACTATGCCACACTGGCTGTCCTACACTTCTTGGCAATACAACAAAAATAAAGGAAATTAGACATTTAAACTTTGCTCCTAGAAACATATTCTAGCCAGGGAAAAGCACTTAAGAAGGGCATGGAGCAAGGCAAGTGAAAGTTATGGCCTGGGGAGAAAGAGTTTTGAGGGCTGGATGGAGAGGTCAGAAGGGCCACATTGGCCCCCGGGCTTGAGGTTCTCCTTCCCTCCTTTAAAGCCTAAAGCCCATGACACAGATTCTCTTTACAGTTCAGGGATAGCCAATGTGATGCCCTCCAGATGTTGTTTGACTACATCTTCCATCAGCCTCAGCCTGCATGGTCAATGGCCAAAGATGATGGGCATTGTATTCCTGAAACATCTGGAGGGCACTGCATTAGCTACCTTGTCTTTACATTATGATTCAGAACCATATACAACTGATGAAAATGGTCGTTTGCAAATAAAAACAAACAAAACTCAATAAAAGCAGGAAGATGGCTTTGCATCCTCACAACGACTTTTAAAAATGGATTCTTTTCAGCTAAATATAACAATGGTTCCACATTCCTAATATTTTGTTTAGTCTGTAGGTCACCTTTTGGGCAAGTCAAGCAGGAACATATGCCAATAGTTAGCTGAATGGCTACTGTATGCCAGGGCCTGGAGTGAAAAATAAATCCCTCGACTTACTATGATTAACAGAACAATAATAGAAAACAAAGAGGAAAATGTACAGTAATATTCTTGACTGTAACTCCTGTGGTTTACGAATCTAATACTTTCTGAAGTCTGACTTTATCATAATCTCTTACAATAATTTCCAAATGGTGATTCCTGTTTTGTATATTTTTTTGAATCCCCTCCCTGCAATATGTGTTTGGAAGGATCTTCCACTCCAGACAAAGAGTCTTTCCAATTACCCAGACAAGACCAAATTATGCAGCCAAGAATATTCCATATTGGACACATTCCAAATTACTCCCAAACCCTGGCATAAAAATTGCAAATCAGCAAATCTGTTTTCCCTCTCTTTTGCTGCATTCTCCTAAGAGACTGTTAAGGCAGGTATCAACACAGCAGGTGGCGATGTTACACACAGGGTATTGACTTATTTTCATTTTTTCATACTTTTATACTGCCTTTCCAGCAATGTAAAAAATGGACCCCCTCCACCCATGGGCCAACATGTCTACCTTTGCTTTTTATGTGCCTTGAAGAATGCTGAATCTAGCCATTCAGGGTGGTATCTGCAACCTGAGGAAGACAATTATCTGCCACATGAAGACAGTCTTTGCATTTTGAGAGTTACATCCCCTCAAACCACTAGGTAATACTACACAATTTGGCTTCAACTGACTTTTTCTTTTCTTTTTACCTAGTACGTATGGAAATATGCCAATATAGAGATAGTCATGTTCCTCTTTTGCCCCCACACCAAGGAAGACTCGTGACACAAGACTGGAATAATGTTATATTTATTAAATATAACATACTAGATCAAATGCAATACAGCCAATTATCAGCTTAAAATACTTCGGGCAGGTGAGGCTAAGCCTAACTATGAGGGATTATACCCTCACCTTCTAAAGGCAACAACTCTCATCAGTCTGTAACTCCAGAGTCAAGGACATGGGTGCATTTCTCCCTCCTTGCTCTTAGAGCCAGTTATGTGGTTCCAACCTCCACACCATGGCCCCGCCGTACAAGCGTTCACCATGATGCGCAAGCCGGTTCCACAAGGGCACTACCCAGATCCCCTCCAGACATGAAGCCCTGATGGTTCCCTAAGCAGTGCCCCTTTTTGAGAATGCCTTAAACACCTCAATTTAACCCCCGAATACCTCACCTGCCCGAATTCTATGCCACAAGAGTGGATCAGCTAAAGCTTGGTCCACTCAACCCAAAGAATTGAACAAACCCCTTAATCCCAGCATCAAATCCTCTAAAAACAAATCACACCCCTGTTCTGAAAGATGAACCCCATCATCCCGAAACAATTGTGGGACATGGAACCTAATCCTATCATGAGGAATATATGCCCCACCAAGAGATAAGACTAGAGCCCTGACTTTCCTATTCACCCATTTCCTGGATCTGTCGATCCTATTAGGATGAAAAGCACCCCTCCACACCCTCCTTACTAACATATCCGACCAAACCAGAAGGAGGTTGGGAAATGAACGAATAAGCCACGTGAGATCTCGAGTGACCTTGATAAGCAGGTCCATCACTGGACGCTGCACCAAGTCATTTTCCCCCAAATGAATCAACAATACATGAGGCCGATCTGCCAAAGACATAATCCGGCAAACTGATGGCAACAGTGCATCCCATAACATGCCCCTCCGGGCTTCCCATCGAACCGTAGCTATGGCCGAAAGCTGCAGCTGTGTTCCAGGTATCGACGAAGAGGCACGCCGGTGCGCCCAAAACAAGATAGAGTGGCCACACAGTACGATCCTCATGGGGACTGAGAGGCTCAACAAACCTAATGGAAACAAAAACACAGTACATTGTAGTTAAAACCTGACATAAGACTTAAATGCATCAGAACGCCACCTGCCAATCTCCTGGATATCGCTAACGCTTAAGCCCCCAAGGGCCGCGGCCGTGGCCGCACCAATCCGAAATGAGTGTAGCTCAGACTCCCGCAATGCAACCACTGGCCAACAAGGCCCGCCGAACAACGGCCCAAAATTGAAATTGAGTCAGGGCTGTACCATCCGCATGTATGAACAGATAACGCTGGCCCGCTGGCCAAATAGACAAGAATTGCCGCATTGCAGACACAGGGCATAATTCAGGGACCTGGCAAGTGCACAAAGACACAATACTGCCACGGCCCTTTTGATCCGTCTTAGAGACTCGTAGGGAAAACCTCACAATATCAGCACCTAGCGTGCAATCGCAAAAGCATAAGACCCTTTAGGCAACATCGCGCTTAGAGGGGACCAATACTTCACTAGGGTGAAAAGCACCATAGAACATCGTCAGAGTTACTGCGGCGAAAAGGTGCGACTCATACTGAGATGAGCATAAAGAACGAAACATTGCCAGGATCTGGAGAAGGACATCGGGCGTGATTGGCCTTCTCTGGTCAGCGGGCCTGGGAGCGGAACGCGACCAACCCTCAAGGACCTTTCTGACCCTAAAATCTACAGAATGATCCGGCAGTCCCCGCGCCTTAGAGATAAAGGCCAGCGCTGAAAGGTGCCCAGTGATAGTGGAAACAGAATTGTTGTGCCCTTTTAAATATAGCATAAACTGCAATAAATGCAAAACAGGAATAGGCCACGCCATAGGCAATTCAGAAATGGTGCGAAAATGCTGGAACTTTGCAAAAGAATGCTCATACGCTTTTTGAGTACTGGGAGCAAGGGCGGCTGCAATAGCGGCCCCGACTTTTAATTGCCAAGGTTCCACAGGAACGGTGGGACTGGGACTGGATCCAGTTCCGCTCCAGGTGCAAGCTCCCGAAAGCGCGCCATCTGTAAGGGGGAAAGAGCATCAGCAACGCAATTTTGTAAACCTGGAACATGCTTGGCTATGAATAAAATATTGAAACGCAAGCATTGCAAGACAAAGGCTCGCACCAAGCGCATAACATGCGGCGACTTGGAAGTCTGAGCATTGATAACGCTAACTGTGGACAAATTGTCACACCAGAAACGCACTGTATGATTTTGAAATACTAACGGCCAGATATAAACTGCTACATCTATTGGAAAAAATTCCAAAAATGTCAAATCAGAAGTGATCCGGGATGCCTGCCACTTGACAGGCCATCTTGCAGCGCACCACTGGGATCTAAAAATTACACCAAAGCCGAGGCCTCCCGCAGCATCGGAATGCACCTGTAATTCAGCTTCCAATAATAATTCCTCCCGCCAGAAAGAGAGGCCGTTAAATTTCATCAAAAACTCAAGCCACATATTTAAATCAGCTCTCATCCCAGAAGTAATTCTAATAAAGTGGAAGCGAGATCGAACACCCTTCATGGCATCACAAAGACACCTGAGGAATGTGCGACCAGGTGAAATAACTTTTGATGCAAATACTAAATGACCCACAATTTCCTGCAACTGAGCCAATGTAATCTTTTTCAATCCTAGAACCACGCAAAGCCATTGCCGAAGGGCAAGCAACTTTTCTTGTGGCAAACTGGATGACTGATCCACCGTATCCAACTGGATCCCTAAAAAAATTAGAGAAGTAGTAGGACCCTCAGACTTTTCTGGAGCTAAAGGAACCCCCAGTTTTTTAGTTAAAGCTGCAAAGGATTGCATCAGATGGAGGCAATGTGAAGACCCAGCTGGCCCAATAAACAAAAAATCGTCCAGATAATGAGCAGAGAAGGATGAAGAGGCTTTCTTCCTCAATGCCCATTCAAGAAATGTGCTAAATGCTTCAAAAGCAGCACACGACACAGAACAACCCATTGGCATAGCCCTATCTACATAAAACTGACCCTGAAATTTAAAACCAAGCAAATCCACATCCTCAGGGTGAACAGGTAGGAGGCGAAAAGCAGATTTTATGTCGCACTTAGCCATTAAAGAGCCCCTACCGGCTTTGCGAACTACTCTCACTGCCTCATCAAAAGACGTATATCTAACTGATGTGTAGGACTGAGAAATCCCATCATTAACAGAGGCGCCTTTTGGGAATGACAAATTATGGATTAAACGATATTCCCCAGGCTGCTTCTTGGGAATAATACCTATAGGAGATATCCTCAAATTTTTTAAGGGTGGAAAAGAGAAAGGGCCAGATATCCGGTCAGCACTTATTTCCTTATTAATTTTTGCTAACACCACCGAAGCCATGTTGCTGAGAGAGGGCTGATTTGATGAGGAAGTAGCTGTCCTAGGACCCTCAAATGGAATACAGAAGCCTTCCTTGAAACCATGAAACAAAAAACTAGCAGCTTGCTTATTGGGGTAAAATCTCAACAACCTTTCCAAAGGAATTAACTTGATTGGGCTACTGGCCTTGCGACGTACCGCCGCTATTGCCAGGCCCTCTTTTGGGCTGTTGCTGTTCCCCTGTACCCTGTCGAGCTGTACGCGCTCGCTGGCATGATGAGCTGGGGTGGTTGCCCCCACATGAACCACAGATGTGTCTGAACTTACATGGCCGTCTGAGGCAACGGCCTGTACTATTAAATGTCCAGCAGACATGCTGGGATTGAACCCATCGCCCGCCTTGGCCTGAGCCGAAGGCGGAAGTTTGTACACGTGCTAATATATGTCCACTATCAGCTCTGTCTTCTAAAGTGGGCCTGGCAGGAGTCATAGAGCGGAGCCACAGGCCAGTGTGCTCGATATCCCAATGAAGGGTGGGGTCCAACGCTGCTCTCTGTCTTAAATTTTGATCGGAACGCAACCAAGCGGTCCCAGAAAACTCACGGAAGGCCCGATGAACAATGTCCTGATATTTAATCATGGACAAAGCCCTAGATGGGTGAGCCTGAGTCATAACGCCCATATAGATAGTATAGGCGCTCAACCAATTAGGCCACACACGATCGACCTTCTTTTTCATGGCTGCCTCACGCTCCTTAAATTCCTGACCTTCCTTGGGTTTTATCTCGTTTTCACAAAACAAGAGAGTGAACAAGTCAATGTACTCTCCACGCCAAATTTTTTCTTTAGTGGCTAACAGTAAATGATCTCCCAGAGGAAGGGATGTGTCACCATGTGGATAAACTCCCTGGGGGAGAGGCAAAAAAGCAGGAGATTGAACAGAGGAAGCCTCTGGCAGCTGCCATGGAGTCACAGCAGCAGTCAGCCGAGGAAGTTGGGGTTGCTGCGGAACCAACACCTCTCCCATAAACACCACTGGGTGGGTAGTATCACATGACAACTGAGAACCAGCCATTGGAGCAGCCCGAAGAGGGGCACTGGAATCCTGAACCTGTGTGTCGTGAGCATGTGAATGTGCGCATTCCTCACCTGTGTAAGCAGCAGGAGAGGCAACCACTGGCGGTGCCACGACTCCCGAAGCTCCAACAGGCACAGCCAAGGCTGCTGGTGACAAAAAAGGCATCTGTACTCGAGGAGGCACAACAGCAGGTAGGACTGGAACCGCGGGAGAAGAGATGGTAGCTTGAACTTCAGTCAAACCAGCTGGAGGCACAGCAACTACCATTTCCGCAATAGGAGAGGTAGCTTCCAAAACACCAATCCTGGAAACCAAATCAGCAAGAATACTGGATTTAGGGATTCTGGCCGCCAAGCGGGCTGATTTCTTACCTGCAGGGGCGGCACTTGGGCCCGCCTCTACGTCCATTGGCTGCCTGCGTTCTTTTTCCAACGCCACCACCCTATCCACCAAAGCACGGATAGTCCCCAAATCCTCCTCTTCATCAGAAGATTGAGTATGCTGCGATGGAGGGCGCTTTGCAGCCTGCTTCACCACCCGAACCCCTTTCTTCTGCTGAACTTTCCTGGGCGGCATGATCAGAAAAACCAATCAACAACAATGATGCAAGAGAAGTTAGAATTCAATCAAAATTTGACTAAGCAACTTCCAGAAATTTTAAAGTAATAATAATAACTCAGACAATAATAACAAGAGAACTATAACCAAGAAACTCTAAAAAAATTTTTTTAAAAAAAAATATATATTTAAGTCTTTATATATTTATATATATTAAAATATTTTTGGTTTATTTATATTTATTTAATATGTTTATATATATATATATATATATATTTCTAAAGAGGGGGAGGGGGGGGTAAGGGTTAAATGGAAGGGAATGAATCAATCAACCGTTATATACTTATCCAATTAATATAACTCTTTGTCATATAAATTATAATAAGCAGGAACTATATTTATATAACCTGAAATTATATCAATGAATGGAATAAATACCAAACAGCCAAAACTGAATGAACTAGCAACTAAGGGGGGGGAGGGGGATGTTGTTTAACAAACAAATGGACTCAAGGAACCAACTGCAATTACACTAAAGAAGATAGTGGGGGCGGGGGGGAGGTGGCAACGGCCAAGCAACAATAGCGAAAACAATGAGACTTTTATCAAATAAATCTGAAATAAAAAGAGCAAAAAATCAACGAACTCCAACCCCCAAAGGAAAAACTTTAAAAGGCACAATAGGAGAGCTGAGGCTTTAAAGTTCAAAAGGGGACACCACAAGGAAATAAGCAGCCGACAAGCCGGCGCGCCGCCGCCGGGCGCAGGGGCGGACACCCGCAGCCCAGCTGACGAGCGTTGAGAAGAGCAAAGGCTTTAAACCCCAAAAGAAACACAACAATAAATTAAACAGCCGGAGAGCCGAGGAGCAACTGTCGGCGTGTGGGCGGACGCCCGCAGCCCAGCTAATGTGCGGGGAGAAGAGCAAAAAGGGGATCGGAGAAACACAAACTAAAGGTAATAAAACGGGAGCGGGGGGGTGGTTAAGGCAAGATAAAGGATTACACGGAACGATCACTCAGCACACCAACGGAGCCGCAGGAAACGAGGACAAACCGCATATGCCGCAAGGCAAAAAGGCAAGCACGTGAGGGAAGGAGCAGCTTTATATCCGCTGCTCCACCCCCTCCAGATTGGATGGGCGATCTCACGTGGCGGCACGCCTTAACTTCGAGAACCTTCCCGCGTCTTCCCTAAATGGGGTGAAGGCTAAATACGCCCCTTTACAGGAACGCTATTTTTCCGCTCTCTGCCTAAACAGGAACCTGTGAGTTTTGTTGAAAGCATGAGACAGATCTGGGTTACAGGAAGCTCGGCTTTATTTTCTCAATAATGGGGAGTAGCAATAGCTTCTTTATCCCAGAATCCTGGATAGTTAACCTAATATCTGCAACACCCAGCAGAGACTTATATAGCCAGCAATCTCCATCTTGGTGCTGAATCTACAGATTGACCTTATGACTGTAACATCCACACTATTTTTAAAATTATTATTATTCACTAATAGGCAAAAAACCCTTGCAGTTTAAGAATGTACATATAGCCTACAGACATTTCTAACAAACTTTAAAAAGCAGGGAAACTGGGCAACTATAGTGAATGCACCAGGGGACCAAGAGACCTGGCCTCCTCTCTGAGATACTGTACTGCCCTACAAATGTGTAGAAATGCAAATGCAATTTGGTTTGGTCTTTCACAGTCCAATCTACTTCCTGTATAGCTTGGAAAAATTTGGTAACATGTTCCTCTGAGCATATGGTCAGTGGTGGCAACACCTGCAATCAGCTCAAATAACAGAAACAAGACATGTGCTGTGCTGTGCTGATCTTGTTTCAGCAGGGAGGAAGCATCAATATTAAGATAGTTGATGTAGTTCATATATTCACTTTAAATATGTTTCATTTACGCTGCAACTTTAGTGAAGTTTCCTATGTTAAATTATTTCTGTTTCTGCGAATATGTGAAGTACAGCAACACTTCGCATAATTTACACTAAAAACCTCCAAAAACAATTGTGGAATAATGGTACACTATTCTGCAGAATAGTCTCCAGTGGGTATGAGGAGCGTCTCAGTTTGCACAAGACATAACAGTTGGAGGTTAAATATATTCTAGCCAATTTCTAGGTGTGCTCTGTGTTTTTAATTGACCATGCCCACCATTCCTTAAGTGGTGTCATTTAAACATAGCAGGCTGAACACATGCATCTTGGGCAGGCCAGAGCAACACTAACCAGAATTCTCTGGCAAGAGGGGATGATTGTTAAATCATTCTGGCCACTGGAGCTCTGTTAGGGGACTAAAAGTCTCCTAACAACTTTCAGCACCTTCACAATCTACACTTCCCAGGATTCTTTGGGGGATGCCATGACTGTTTAAAGTGGAATAAATGTCTAGTGTGGGTGTGGCCCCCTGATGAGCAAAGCCAACAGCTGTTAGTCTGGCTTTTAGAACACTGACAGTTGGTTTTACTGAGCATGGCTGTGTGATCATAGACTCTAATATTAATTTTCTTAAGCTAATTAAAATTAGCTGGGCATTTTTTAACTTTTAAACTGCAGAAGATGAAGGTCAGAGTACGGGGCAAGGTCAGTGATAGGATTACAGATAATCTATGGACGTGGCTGATTTTTAATTTCAACAAATTGTGAGTCCATTGACAGAAAGAAGTCCAATAGGGGTCTGCATTTTTTTACTCATGCTTCAGACTTTCAAGCATGGATTCTCAGTGTTTTGTGTATCACCATGAATACCTCGTGGGCTGTTAAGTAAGCGTTTCTGAGTTCAGGACTATAAATTTTGCAAAATTTTGTTTTGAAATTAGCTTATGGGAAGCAGGAGAATTGCATGGGGGTATTTTCATTTTAACATGGTGGAATGTGAAAAATCAGTGCTGGCTATAGTACACAGCCACTCTTGTGGCTGTATAATTCTTTACCCTCTTCACTGCCACCTTTGTGGAAAATTCAAATATATTGTGACATTGTGGTTGGTTCCTCCTAATAAAGATATTGTGCAACTGTGGATGTTGGAGTTTGTTCTTATGGATCATCATGGTTACTTCTGTTTTTTATAAATTACTGTTTTATGCAAGCAAAAAATGATAATCTAGTAGTCTAGATCCAGACTGGAAGTAATCAAATGCATACATTGAAGTAAAAACTGTCTTTTCAATATGGGGAACTTTGTCTCTGAATAGGTGGGCTGTCAAATATCAATGTTTATGTGGCTGAGTCATGCACATCAACATCTTAATTTCACCACTAAAAACCAGTTTTGCAGCATTCAAAGACATTTGCTTGAATATGCACTTGAATTTGCTAATTCCAAGCTGGGCAAATTTGTTGACTTTTGAATGTCCTTTTCAAACACCTTTCCAGTAATACACCCTCAAATTAGTTTACCTCAGTGGCAAGAAATAGGCCAAAGTATGTTGCATTCCAGCTAACAGGATTCCTGGTCATATATTGACCTGGTTTGTAGGATCTGCACACTCTGCGATGCAGGAGCAAATCTTGAATTTGTAACCCACCCGGATTCCTCACATCTACAATCTGCCCCAACGGTGGACCCATAGGGAATAGATGGATCACAACAGTAGAGGATAAGCATAGTCAGGGTATACACTTGTTTGCCCAATCACATGGCAGATTCTGTATGGGGTGGGCCTGAGATTCCCCCTCTTTTCACTGTGTATACCTATGAGCCTTCTTTACTCTGTGGTCTGGCCAGGTTTGTCCCTTATTTTTGAACTTCTGCAAATACCTTGGAGTTTCCCTGAGCCTACTCATGCCACACTCCTGGATGTTGATGATGCTATTCTGACTACAGAAGGATCCAGTCAGATAATGAATTTGCTATTACTGTACAGGATCTGGTAAGTGCAATAGCAGGAGGAACATTTTGTACAAGCTTCATTCATTCTTTTAGTCAGTACTAAAACAGATATGGAATATATAACAGTTCTGCTGGCTTCAAGTAAACTACAATCTTTCTGGCATCAGGGATTGTTCTGTTTCAATAGTTTTGTGCTTTTGCCCTTCAGTCTCATTTTGTTTGAAGGATATTGTATCACTTCTTATATTTTTATGGTTGAATGCTGCACTGGAAGCCATTAGATGAAGAATGGTCTAGAATATTTGGGTGGAAAAGAAAGAAATAAAACAGCTTAATTCACTGAAAGATATAAAATTAACATGAAGAGAGGGACAATGTGCATTGTTGACCAGGCTGCTTGAGTAACGGTGACAAGCTCTGCATTATGACATGTCCCTCTGCTGGATGGCTTACCAGAGAACATTGGCAAGTGCAAGTCTTTGTGGGGCGTAAGGCAAAGGAGGAGGAGAGACAGTGTTAGGCAGAAAGAGAGAGTCAATTCATTAATTAAGGAGGCATTTTATCAGTTAGGCAGAGTGGGCCTTGCAGGTTAGACAGTTTTAGTCAGAGAGAGTCATTTTATTAGTTAGGAAACCATTTTATTAGTTAGGGGATCATAGCGTTAGGGGGATTATAGAGCTAGGGAGCCACTGCGAAAGAAGAAATAATATTGTTTAAAATGTAAGTAGGATTTCTGGTCCTATCACAATTCACTTAGAACCCTAGGAGACCATACCTCTCCAGAGTCATGGCAGGTTTCTCAAAAGAGGTTTCTCAAGACCCATTTAAATGCTTCAGGTAAAGTGGCTTGCCTTTTTCCTTACATAATTACATAGAAGCCATCTCCAAGTTTGGGAAGGACTTTTGACAAGATTTTACCATTTGGTCCTATTCCTTTCTGTACTGTCCACAAGATGCTCAGGACAGCAAATTCATGTCAGGCCTGGAGGTATCAGGTGTCACAAGTTCAGTGCAGGCACTACAACCCAATTTCTCACCACCTTCTCCCCATTCTGTCCTAGGCTATGCAAGCTCTTCCAACCTTGCTGCAAACAGTGCAAAGTCCATCCCCTGGTCAGCAAGAAGGAAACTAATATCCAGGTCATCTATGTGAGGCCCAATGACCAGGGGGTGTAGACAACTGGCTCTGATAGTTCAGGAAAGGAAATGTCCTATGTTGTGGGGAAATTATTACGAGGTGAGTGACAATCTGACTTATTGTGTAAGAAGGAGTCCCATTGTTTCATCAACAGAGTTCATCCCTACATCAGTTATTGACCTGCTGAAGAAATGGGAAACAGAACAACCCTCCCAAAAATTTGCTGCATCTTAAGACCTGCCAAGAAGGTACCACCACCACCTTCCTCACTGAGAGTCAGTGTGCTGCAATAGTTAGCTCAGGGGCATAAAGGTGCCACCTGCAGGCACACATATGCCTACAGAGGTCTTCTCTGATGCCCCCATTGAAATTAGGCTCGAAACAAGCATGCTATTTTAGCCAACAAAATGGATTACAATTTGTGCATGGTTACAGTGTGATGTAAACCCTGTGATAGTTTCCCTGGTTTTTCTAATGTGCCCACTGTCCCAAAAGATTAGTGACCCCTGAATTAGGGAGCTGAGCTAGGAGCTGGGATACGAAGGTCAAGTGCCCACTCATTCATTAAGCTTAATTGGGTGACCTTGGGCAGTTGCTATCTCTTAGCCTAATGTGCCTCACAAGGTTGTCATGAGGATAAAATGGGCAGGGGGAGAAGTATGTATGCCACCTTGGGCTCCTTGAAGAAAGGCAGGATATAAATGTATTAATAAATAGAATAGAATTGATCATTTTTTGTCATCCATCCAGATGATCTCATCATAGAGGATTTATAGGAGAAAAAAGACGATCTGTTGGGTGAAGTACTCATGGCAGAAAAGTTAACATTCAAACCACGAGTAGCAAAAGGGATGAGCTCTGCCTTGGTTTTAAGGTAGCATGGTCTAGGCTTCTACCATATATAAACCGACACCCAGTTTGACTTTGAGTTCTCCCTGGCCTTTCTGGGGCTTTGGAAATGGGACTGATAAGGAATTGACACCTTAGTTGTGTCTGAACTTTGGTGGAAATGGGCAGACAACCCTGAGTGAACAATAGAGTATCATACAAATGGGACTGGACAGCAGAGACTGAGCTCATAGCTGATGCCTTTTCTGGGTGATGTCACAACGCATGTCTCATGTAGTACTGGGCAGGGAGAGTTTTGAGGAGGTTATTACTTTACAGGTATTTTGTATCTTTTTGAAATAAATAGTATGTTATTTTTTAAAAAGAAATGTCCAGTATTTCTCTAACTTACACTGTTTTCACAGAGCGGCAGGTGGTTGAGCAAAGGAAAGCATCGTTGGACAAAGTCAAGATCAAGGGCAGCTTCAAACTGCAGGTATAAGGGCCAGTCCTTGGAGTTTTTGCTCTGGAGCTGTTTGTACAATAAAATGGGAGGGCAGTGATTTTTTAGTAATGAAGGTTTGTGTGGGGAGATAAACCTATTGTCATGGATGGATCATCTAATGGTGTCCCGTCCAGAGCCGAAAGAATGAGGCTGGAGTGTGTGTGCGAGTAAATCTCATTTTATTAGAGTAATGGATACATCAAAGGCATTGCGCTTCATAGGAAACCTTATGCTAACTCACTAAAACCCCTGACTATACTCTAGACATGCTCTGCAGCATGCGAAGGAAGTTGACTCAACGACCCCCCACTGGGAGCGGCAGGCTTATATAGGAAATGTTTTTGAATGTAATCTCTGGCTCCTTTGTAACTCCTGTCTTTGCCCTGTCCGTTTCTCACGCCAGCGGGAACGAAGAGACAGGGGACGCGCATCCAACTGCTCATCAGAAGACACCTGCTCCCGAGCAACGGGCTCGAGGTCAGGGGGTGGTGCCACACTGGAATCCTCCTGGGAACTGCTTGGTAAAGGAGGAGCTGGCACTGACTCTGAAACTTCCACCCACCCATTCTCTGCATCAACTGGGGGCGGTGCTCTCAGCTCCTCGGGAAGGGCGTTACTCGTGGGAACTGGCTGAAGAGCAGGCTGCCCTCCTCCCGTTCGCTCCTGCTCAGACACAACAATCCCCAACTCTGCTTCTTCTGGCTGCGGAGGTGCCTGAAACTCATGCCTCCCCCCTTCCTGTCCTTTCTGAGTTGGCTGCAGTGTAACATCATCCCCCCCTCCATGCTTTAACCCTTCCCACCCCGAGGTCTAGGTTTCTCTGGATAAGCCTCATGGAATTCTCTCACCAGAGTCGGAGCATGCACATTCTCCTCTGTTTCCCAGGAACGTTCAGTTGGATCATACCCCTTCCAATGAATCAGGTACTGAAGACGCCCTCGGCGTTTTCACGAGTCCAAAATCTGTTCTACTTTGTATTCCTCCTCCCCCTCTACCAACAACGGTGGCACGGGCTCCACTCGCGGACGGTGAGGGTCTGGGGCAGCGTCCTTGGTCAACAGTGCCCTGTGGAAGACTGGGTGCATCTTGAAGGTGGGTGGCAATTTTAGTCTGTAAGCCACGGGGTTAATCTGAGCCTCCACCTCAAAGGGCCCTATCCGACGATCTTGCAGTTTACGACACCGGCCAGGCATAGCTAGGAAACGTGTAGAGATCCAGACCTGGTCTCCCACTCGTATGAGGTCCCCCTCTCTCCGATGCTGGTCAGCTGCACGTTTGTAATCCACTTTGGCCTGTTCAAGTTGCTCTTGGAGTAGCTGTTGCATAGCGTGAAGTTCTTGCAAGTAATCCTCAGCAGCTGGGACTGAGAGACTGTCTTTTGGGGCAGGGAAGGCTTGGGGGTGGTAGCCAAAATTGTCGAAGAAAGGAGTCTGTTGCGTGTGCGAATGCACAGCATTATTATAGGCAAATTCTGCTAAATGCAGGTAGGACATCCAGTTGTCCCGCTGATACCCCACAAAACAACGTAAATATTGTTGCAACACTGCGTTGACCCTCTCGGACTGCCCATCCATTTGGGGATGATGGGCAGACGACAGTCTTAACTCACTTTGCAGCAACTTCCACAACGCTTGCCAAAAACGCGAGGTGAATTGTGTGCCCCGATCGGACACCAGGCTGTCTGGCAGACCGTGCAGCCGATACACATTTTGCACATACAACTTGGCGGTGTCTTGAGCGTTTGGAAGCCCTGCGCACGGAATGAAGTGAGCCATTTTCGAGGAGGCATCAACGACCACCAAAACTGTGGTTTTCCCCTGCAAAGGTGGAAGGTCTGTTATAAAATCCATAGTAATCATTCGCCAAGGTCCTCCTGGAGTAGGGAGGGGTTCCAGTAGCCCTGGTGGCTTCCCAGAGGCATGTTTAGCCCTCATGCAAGTGGGGCAAGAGCAAACATAATGCTCTACATCCTTCTCACCTTGGGCCACCAGAACTCCCAAGTGACAGCTTGAATGGTCTTAAAAACCCCAAAGTGGCCTGCCGTAGGGGCATCATGGCGCTGACATAGCACCCTTGCTCGCAGTTCTCTGGGGGGCACATAAACAGCTTCCTGATGGTGCAGTATGCCATCCTTCCATATAAGGTCCTTCTGTTCTGCCTGGGGTGATGCGCCCTCTTCGACCCGCTGCTCCTGCACGAAAGGGTCCTGTTGTTGCACTTCACACACTTCAGCTTCCCAAGAATCTTGGCAGGCCCCTACTACTCCCCGCTCGGGAGGGATTATGTACTGCAACGGTCTTGGGGTGGGATCCCTCCTAAATTCTGGCTTCCTTGAGAGGGCATCAGCCCGCTTATTCTGTGGTTGGGAGATATAGTGAATTTTGAAATGGAACCGTGCGAAGAACTGAGCCCAGCGCACTTGCCTCTGATTGAGTTTATGGGCGGTATGAAGACTCTCTAGATTACGATGGTCTGTGCGCACCTCAATTTCATGCTGCACCCCTTCCAGATGGTGTCTCCAGGCTTCAAAGGCATCTCTAATGGCTAATAGTTCCTTTTCCCACACAGTGTAGTTTGTTCAGAGTCGGTTAGCTTTCTGGAAAAGTAAGCACAAGGCATCAGTTCTCCCCCTTTTTCGGCCGGTTTCAAAAGAATCCCCCCGATCGCGAAATCCGACGCATCCGTCTCTACCACAAAAGGGAGCACCGGGTCGGCATGCTGTAGTATGGGTTTGGTAGCAAACCTTTGCTTCAGGCTCTCGAAAGCCTCTTGTGCAGCTTCTGTCCATTGGAAAGGTTCTGAGCCCTTCAGGCAATCCGTGAGCGGTGCGGTCTGATGGGAGTAGTTGGCTATGAATGATGGTAGTAATTCGCAAAGCCCAAGAAGCATTGTAAATCCTTCTTGGTCTTGGGGGGTTGCCACGTGAGTACACAACAAACTTTTTCTGGGTCCATTTCTACTCCTGCTGGAGAGATCCGATACCCCAGAAAGTCCAATGTGGTTAGGTCAAACCCACACTTTTCCAGCTTCGCGTAAAGATGGTGCTCCCATAACTTCTGCAGCACTGCACGCACATGTGAGTCATGTTCTTCGGGAGTATTTGAGTAAATCAAAATATCATCCAGATAAACTATCATGAAGTGGTCCACAAAATCCCGGAAGATGTCATTCATGAAACTTTGGAAGACTCCAGGTGCTCCCGACAGCCCATAAGGCATTACTAAATACTCAAACTGACCATAACAGGTCTGAAACGCAGTCTTCCATTCATGGCCTGCCTTAATCCTCACCAAGTTGTAAGCTCCTCTGAAGTCCAGTTTTGTGAAAATTTTGGCGGAATGCAACCTCTCCAACAATTCCCTAATGAGCGGCAGCGGGTAACTGTTGGGGATAGTGAGCTGGTTTAGGGCTCAATAATCATTACAGGGACGGAGCTCCCCCCTTTTTTTTCTTCACAAACAGCAGGGATGCACCAGCAGGGGACTGTGAAGGGCGAATGAAGCCTTTCTTCAAATTGGCATCCAGAAACTCCCTTAACGCTGCCAACTCTGGTTCAGATAGAGAGTAGATCCTCCCGGCAGGGATGTGTGCTCCCAGCACCAAATCAATGGCACAATCACAGGGTTGGTGAGGAGGGAGTTGCTCCCCTTCCTTTTTATCGAAGACGTCCTGAAAACTCCCATACTTGGTGGGCAAAGTTATCTCCCTTGGGGGAGACGCCCCTGCCAAGACCTGTGGCTCTTCTTTAGGCTGGCAATGTTGATGGCAGTACTTGGAGGTAAAAACCACTACAGCTTCATCCCAAAAGATTGTGGGGTTGTGCCTAACCAGCCAAGGCATACCCAACACCACCGGGAAATGCGGCAATGACGCCACATAGAACGACAGGTCTTCCCGATGCCCAGGGACCTTCACTTCCACGGACTCAGTCACCCGAGTCACCCCCCCCAGACTTCAGAGGCCGGCCATCTATAATTTCCACTGCCAACGGCTGGCTCAGTTCTCTTGTGGGAATAACGTGGTGTAGCGCCAACTCTCGGTCTATGAAACAAGAGGGTGCTCCACTGTCGATCATAGCCTTGGCTGAGAAGCTGTCGCCTGAGGATAGGGTGATGTGAATGGGCAACAGAAGGGCTCCTTGGGAGGGAAGGGGTCATAACGGAGGCTCAGTGTCTGTAGCACCCCCCAACTCTCTAGCCTCTACGAGAGCTGGGATGTGAAGTTTTCCGGCGGCTGGGATCTTCCTGATTTGACTGCACAATTTCTGGTGAGGTGTCCAGACCTTCCGCAATAGAGACACAGTCCTTCCCTCCGGCGCCTTTCCCTCTCCTCCTCTGTCAATCACGGTCTAGCCCCCCCAATCTGCATGGGCTCCTCACCCAAGACAATAGGGATGCCAGGATTGGGCATGAGGCGTGCACGGGGCGGCGGAACAGCAACCTGACTCCATGAAGGCTCCATTCTCCGCTCCAACTTTCTTCCTTCTAAGCGGCTGTCTATCTGCAAACTCAGTTGAATCAAACCTCTCAGTGAGTCGGGGTGTGTGGAGCGTGCCAGTTCATCCAACACTTCTGGATTCAGTCCATTTCGGTAGAAATGCATCAAGGCTGGGTCATTGTATTCCACCTCCTGAGACAAAACACAAAAAGCATTTGTGTATTGCCCTACAGACGCCTTTCCCTGTCTCAGGGTCCCTAACTGGCGGGCAACCGTCTCCTTCCTCTGTGGATCTCAGAACATGTCCCCCATTGCATTCTTGAAAGCGTCAAACTGGCGCAGTATCTGGTCATTGCAAATCAAATATGGGGTGGCCCATTTTGCTGCTTCCCCTTCCAATAAACTGATGATAAATGCCACTTTCACGTCGTCAGTTGGGTACTCAGCCCTGCACACTTGAATGTACAACTCACATTGGGCTAGAAACGTGGCAAACTGTTCACTCTGGCCCCCGTATTGCATGGGAAGCCCCACTGGAGATTTCACAGGAGCTGCCACCCTGGGAGGCGCAGCCTGGACTTGGGCGACCGAGGCATGGAGATTCTGGTTATCCACTTGCAAGGCTTGCGTTGTGGCTCTGAGGGTTTGGTTCTCGGCTTGTAGGGCTTGCGTAGTCACTCGGAGGTTCTGGATCTCGGCATACAAGGTTTCCATGGTGATAGGTACTCCCCCTCTTGCTCTGTTCTGGTCCATGTCATCTGCCATGGGAACAGGTTCGAGTAGGGATGGTGGTTGAGTCAAGCTGTCCCGTCCAGAGCTGAAAGAATGAGGCTGGAGTGTGTGTGCGAGTAAATCTCATTTTATTAGAGTAATGGATACATCAAAGGCATTGCGCTTCATAGGAAACCTTATGCTAACTCACTAAAACCCCTGACTATACTCTAGACATGCTCTGCAGCGTACGAAGGAAGTTGACTCAACGACCCCCCACTGGGAGTGGCAGGCTTATATAGGAAATGTTTTTGAATGTAATCTCTGGCTCCTTCATAACTCCTGTCTTTGCCCTGTCCGTTTCTTGCGCCGGCGGGAACGAAGAGACAGGGGACGCGCATCCAACTGCTCATCAGAAGACACCTGCTCCCGAGCAACAGGCTTGAGGTCAGAGGGCGGTGCCTCACTGGAATCCTCCTGGGAACTGCTTGGAAAAGGAGGAGCTGGCACTGACTCTGAAACTTCCCCCCACCCGTTCTCTGCATCAACTGGGGGCGGTGCTCTCAGCTCCTCGGGAAGGGCGTTACTCGTGGGAACTGGCTGAAGAGCAGGCTGCCCTCCTCCCATTCGCTCCTGCTCAGACACAACAATCCCCAACTCTGCTTCTTCTGGCTGCGGAGGTGCCTGAAACTCATGCCTCCCCCCTTCCTGTCCCTTCTGAGTTGGCTGCAGTGTAACAAATGGGAAGTTTGGACTGGCTGTAGCAAGATTCCCCTGCAGGGGTGGTGGACCTATTAAGATGGTGCTCTTTTGGGGCAAGGTGCTGGAGAAGACGCTGATGACAGAAATCTTTAATCATGCTTGGAGGAAACAGAGTATCTGGACTATTGCAACATTAATTAAATGTTGAGGCTGCAGAGGAGCATCATGATGATCTCATCTGCTGTGACATGATTTCCACTGACTTCATAGCATCAAAGTTTGGGAGCAAGTGTGAGGGATGATTGGTCACTTAGAAGGAAGGAGCCCAGAAATCTCACCTCCAAGTGGCCAAGCTCCCTGTCCATCTCTCCTGGTTAGAAGCACCTAGGTAGGGAACGACTTGGGAGAAGCCCTACATATCTCAAGTATAAGTGATCAAATCAACAACCATTCCATCCATCCACATCTACAAGTGGGTTTGACTAGCAAGGCCTGCTGAATATTGGAGAGAGATTTAAAACACAGATGGAATATGTTAAACTTCCACTACCTTCAAGGACACTGCAATCTTTTGGGCACCAGGGATTGTTCTGGTTTGATAGTTTTGCTTCTATTTTTTGTTTGTTTGTTTGAAGGATATTGTATTGTTTTATTATATTTTTATGGTTGAACACTGCACTGGAAAGCACTAGAAGAAAAGTGGTGTAGATTTTTTTAAAAATAAATAAATAAAACAGTTTAATCCATTGAAAGATATAAAATGAACACGAAGAGAGGGGCAATATGCATTGGTGACCAGACTGCTTAAGTAACAGTGAGATGTCCTGCATTGTGACATGTCACTGTGCTGGATGGCTTAGCAGAGAACACTGACAAGTGCAAGTCTTTGTGGGGAGTAAGGCGAAGGAGGGAGAGGGAGAGAGGTAGTAAGGGAGGGAGGGAGGAAGAGGGGAGAGAGATAGCGAGGAGGAGGAGAGCAAGTGATAGTCATTTTATTAGTTAGGGAGCCTTTTTATTAGCTAGGCAGTTATAGTGGCAGCTAAGGGATTAGAAAGAGAGCCATTTTATTAGGGAACCATTTTATTAGATGGGGTTATAGAGTTAAGGAGTTACTTCGAAAGCGGAAATGTAAGCAGGATTTTTGGTCCTATCACTATCCACCTAGAACCCTAGAGGACCATCCTTCTCCAGTCATGGGGGGATTATTCTCAAAATATGATGCTAAAGGCCACTTTAAATGCTTCAGATAAGGTGGCTTGCCTTTTTCCTTTGTGCACCATCTCCAAGTTTTGGATGGTCTTTTGACAAGGTTTTATTGTTAGGTCCTACTCCTTGCTGCACTGTCCATGATGTTCAGTATAGCAAACACATGTCAAGCCTTAGTGTGTCAGGTGTCCCATGTTCATGACAGACACAACAGCCCAAATTCTCACCACCTCCCTATTCTGTCCTACCTTGGAAAGGCTATGTAAGCTCTTCCAAACTTGCTGCAAATAATGCAAAGTCCATCCCCTGGTCAGCAAGAAGGAAAATGATATCTGAATCATCTGTGTGAGCTCCAATGACCAGGGGGTGTAGACAACTGGCTGTCATAGTTCAGGTGAAGAAATGTCCAGTGCTGAGGGGAAATTATTATGAGGTGAGTGACAATCTGGCTAAATGTGTAAGAAGGAGGCAGGTCTCCATTTCAAAAAGATTTTGGAAACCTTGGAAGATGGGAGAAGTTAATCATTTTGCTTTTCTTATGACCACTCCCATTGTTTCATCAACATAGTTTGTCCCTACATCAATTATTTACCTTCTGAAGAAATGGGAAAGAGAACAACCCCCTGAAAGTATTACAGCATCTTAAGACACTTCAAGAAGGTACCACTTCCTCACTGAGAGTCAGTATGCTACAGTAATTAGGTTAGGGGGCACCAAGGTGTCACCTAGAGGCACACTTATGTGTACAGAGACCTTCTCAGGTCCCCACACAATCTCCCTACTGAAAATCATCTCAAACATTCTCTTGTAGCCAACAGAATTGATTGCAATTTGTGCGTGGTTGCCACAGGATGTAAAGCCTATGATAGTTTTCCTGGTTTTTCTAATGTGCCCACATTCCCCAAAAGATTGGTGACCCCTGAATTAGGGAGCTGGAGTATGACCTGGGAGACCAGGGTTGAAATCCCCACTCAGCCATTAACCTTAATTGGGCAGTTACTGTCTCTTAGACTAACATGTCTCACAGGGTAGTCATGAGGATTACATGGGCCAGGGGAGAAGCATGTGTGCCACCTTGGGGTCCTTGGAGGAAAGGTGGGATATAAATCTATTCATAATGAAATAATAATGGACTGCCTTCCAGTTGATCCTGACTTATGGTGACCCTATGAATAGGGTTTTCACGGTAAGAGGTAAGCCTCTCTGAGGCTGTGAGGTAGTGACTGACAAAGTCACCCAGTGAGCTTCATGGCTGTGTGGGGATTCAAACTCTGGTATCCCAAGTCATAGTCCAACACTTTAACCACTAAATACAAATAATTATTACTTCTTTTCTCCTCCATCCAGATGATCTCATCGTAGAGCATAAAGAGGATCTGTTAGGTGAAGTACTCATGGCAGAAAGTTAACATTCAAACCATGCGTAGCAAAAGGGATGAGCTCTGTCGGGCCCCTTCCTGTGTGGTCACCGCCTTGTCACAATCCCACCTCAGGGTCCTGTTCTCTTAACTGTTCTCTCACCGGCTCTAGCATAGATCTCTCAAGATCCCCCTGCTAGGCACCACCACCAGACATTCCCTGTAAACAATATTGCCTTGAGACTGTGCCTTTGTGTCCTCCTGGCTTATTGCTACTTTGTGTCTGGGTGCACTTACAGGCCTCAACCCCCCGTATCTTTGTGCCTATAAAGATTACAGCCCTGGGTTGCTCTGGATACCTGATGATGTTACACTATCTCTTCACCGCTGCCACCATTGATACTGTTTCCCAACCTTAGTATATGCCCTGCCCACCCTTCTGGTCTGTGAAAGCCCAGCCAAGGATTAGGCGTTTTGGTAAACCAAGAACTATTTATTTATATACACAGGGAATAACAAGATTACTTAAAGGTTTAGTCAACAAGCATGTGGTTTCATAAGATGTGTTACTCTTTATGTTTCTTAGTCATCAATAACCTGCCCCACTACCCTCCTAAATCCAATCCAACCCTCCAAAACCAACCCACAGAACCAACCAACCAACTGTCATCCTTTCATTTACACCTTCACACATTCAACTGCTCAGCCAATCATCATACAACACTCATCAGCATTCCAACCCATGTACTCCCCCCTCTCACTCAGTCTACTTACCACATATACTCTAATAAACCCGCACTTACCATATTTACAGTATTATATATACAGGAACATCACAAGCTCCACCTTGGATTTTTACGCAGCATGGTCTAGGCTTCTGCCATATACAAACCAACACCCAGTTTGACTTTGAGTTATCCTTGGCCTTTCTGAGGCTTTGGAAATGGGATTGATAAGGAACTCATATCTTCCATCCATACAAATGAGCTTTGGTAAAAGTGGGCAGGAGCCCCAAAATGAGCAATACTTCACAATTGGGACTGTGATACTGGATACTGGATAGAGATTGAGTGCTTTAGCTGCTGCCTTTTCTGGGAGATCGCACTGGATACTTGCAAAGTAAATAAAACATTTTTAAAGTGACTATCTGAACTCTATCAACTGTTTTAATATAGTTGCATCCTCTCTGCTAAAACAAGATCAGGACAGCACATGTCTTGTTTCTGTTATTTGGGCTGATTGCAGGTGTTGCCACCACTTACCATATGCTCAGAGGCACATGTTACCAAATTCTTCCAAGCTACACAGGAAGTGGATTGGACTCTGAAAGACCAACCCAAATTGTGTTCGCATTTTGATAAATTTGTAGGCAGTACAATATCTCAGGTCAGGTCTCCTGCTTCCCTGGTGCATTCACTATAGCTGCCCAATTTCCCTGCTTTTTAAAGTTTGTTAGAAATATCTGTTGGCTATAGGTACATTCTTAAACTGCAAGTGTCTTTTGCCTATTAGTGAATTTCTCTGGTTTTTAATCCGGGAGGTAAGAAATGGGATTCTGCACAAGTTTGCTGAGAATGGATTGATCATTTGCATGCTTATTGAGTTCAGTGGGATTTACTCCCCTGCAATCATGCTTAGGATAGGTAAAATTGACCATGAGGAGGGAGGCCTGGAGTGGGCAGGGAAGGAGGAAGAAGGAAGAGGGGAGGAAAGGAAGAAGGGAGAAGGAGAGGGGAAGGAGGGGAAAGGCAGGTCCAATCATTTGCACACTTATTGAGTACAGTGGAATATACTCCTGTGCCATCATGGCTAGGATAGGAAAAGCTGACCATGGGGGAGGAGGAGAGGGACAGAAGGGGGAGGGGCAAAGGAAAGGAAAGGTAAGAGCAGGTGATGGGAGGGAAGAGGATGGGAGGGCAGGTTTGATCATTTGCATGCTTATTGTGTTCAATGGGATTTACTCCCATGCAATCATGCTTGAAAATGAAATGGACTGCCTTCAAGTCAATTCTGACTTACGGAGACTCTGTGAATAGGGTTTTCATGGAAAGCTGTATTCACAGGTGGTTTCCTTCCTCTGAGGCTGAGAGGCAGTGACTGGCCAAGGTCACCCAATGAGCTTCATGGCTGTGTGGGGAACCTAAGCCTGGTCTCCCAGGTCATAGTCCTAGGATAGGTAAAACTGACCATGGGAGAGGGGGAGGGCGGAGGGGAGGGAAAGGAGGAGGAGGGAGAAGGAAAGGATTGGAAGGGGATGGGGAGGTGAAGGAAGGGGCAAGAGGGAGGGGATAGGAGGGAGGAGGAGGGGAGGGCAGTTTGATCCTTTGCATGCTTTTTGAGTTCCATGGGATTTACCCCTGTGCAATCATGGTTAGGATAGGTGAAACTGACCTGTGAGTGGGGCAGGGAGGAAAGGAGGAGGACAGGAAGGGGAGGGGGAGGGGAGGAGTTTGGATGGGTGGGCATTGGACAGAAGGGAAGCCCCTTTCCTTTCCAAAAGGAAAACATTGTGAACAGTATCATTCTTTTTCAGGGTTTTCCCCACCTTTTTATTTTACAGCAGGCACATGTAGCCTCCCACCCAAATTTAAACCAAAGCTGTCCCTGGCCCCATCCATACCAGACCTTTATTTCACTTTAGACAGTCATGGCTTCTCCCAAAGAATCCTGGGATGTGTAGTTAGTGAAGGGTGCTGAGAGTTGCTAGGAGATGCCCTGTTCCCCTCACAGACCTTCAGTTAGAGCAGATGACTGTTAAGCCACTCTGGCCACTGGAGTTCTGTCAGAGGAATAGAAGTCTCCTCTCAGTCCCCTTCACAAACTACACTTCCCAGTATTCTTTGGGGGAAGCTATGACTGTCTAAAGTGAAATAGATGTGTGGTGTGGGTGTGGCCCCCTGATTAGCCAAGCCCAGCAGCTGTGAGTCTGGCTTTTAGAACACTGACAGTTGGTTCTTACTGAACATGCCCAGCCTTATTATTGAGTTCAATGCTAAAAAATTTAAATTAATTAAAAATCAGCCAGGAATTTTTCAACTTTTCAACTGCAGAAGATGAAGGTCAGAGTATGGGGCAAGGTCAGTAATAGGATTACAGGTATTCTGTGAACATGGCTGATTTTTAATTAATTTCAACTGATTATGAGAACTCTGACAAAAAAATCCAAAAGAGGTTTGTTTTCCCCCCTCTCCTTTTTTACACTTTGAACTCTCGATTCTCTGTGACTGTTTTGTGTATCACCATGAAAATTTAGAGTTGTTAAGCAAGTGTTTCTGAATTCAGGACTATAAGTTTTGTAAGGTTTTGTTTTGAAGTGAGTTTATGGGAGGCATCAGAATGGCATGGAGGGTATTTTCAATTTAACCTTGTGGAATGTGAAAAATCCATGCTGACTATAGTATACAGCCACTCTCGTGTCTGTATAATTAAAACAATTAAACATTGTCTCAATATTTTCCCAACTAATGCTTCTTATTTCTAATAGGGGGTGGGTGGGTTAGGAAAACCATGGTTGGATGAAATCAAGATCAGGGGCAGCACTGGATGAGCAGGCCCTGACCCTATGCTTTGCAGAATTTTACTTATTTATTTAAAATACTTATATATAGCTTTAATAAAAAAAATCCAGAAATGGTGTATAAAAGAAAGCAAACCACAAGTACATAATAAAACAACATTAAAACAGCATAAAATATAATCCACAGCTTCACACACCACATTGAGCAAGCTTACTATCTTTGTATCAAGAGGTAAGTTAGGTTGAGAGCTGGTGAGTAGCTCAAGATCACCCAGTGAGCTTCATAGCCACGTAGAGATTTGAATTCTGGTCTCCCTGGTCCTAGTCTAACTACTACACCACACTGGCTTCGAAAGGGTGAAATCATTTAAGGGAGCAGGAAATCATAATGTGATAGAGGGTTCTATAGTTGTAGGAACAAAAGTCATAGGGAGATGTATGAAGAGGTAAGAGCCACGAGATAGGGCAATGCTATGGAGTGCTTTTGGGATAAGGCAAGAAGGTTGTGCTCAATATAAAGGCACTGGAACCCATTGTCAGGGTTCAAAAATATATTCGTCTATTTTCCTCTACAAGGAATTTAGCCAAATTTTAATAGACATCATTTGGTGTAAATTACCACTTGAATCCAATTATGTTGTGTTTGTTAGCACACAAAGGTATAGCTTCCTAAAGTTAGCTTAGAGCTATACCAGTTCCCAAGTGGAAGATGAGTATCCCAAACCATTTATGTAGTTTTGTATAAACAACAAAAACCTCTGAAAAGCAAATTACAAATGGAAAATCATCCTGATTTCAAGCATTTGATCTTGATTCCATAACAAATGCCAGACCTGCACTGCCAAGGTAGTGTGCTGCAAATGCCAAAAGAAATGTTTAATGAGGATGCACTTCACTATTGTTTGAGTTAAGTATCTGAGAAAACATCAAACATAATGGTACAAATGTAAACACAGGTGGGAGCATGACTGAAAATCCCCTCAGTACAAATTGTTGGGATAAGGAAGCTTGCATGCTTTTAATAGGGAGATGTCCCTTCTAACCAGAATTTGGGGACACCTCTGTGCTTGTTTACAGTAGGGCCCCACCCATATGGCAGGTTCCATTCCGGGCCCCTGCCAGAAAGCGAAAACTGCTGGAAAGTGGGGCCCCACTCAGCTGTAACGCAGGAGCTCCCCGCCCTACAGTTGATCGCTAAAAGCAGCCTTAGGGTGGTGGTGATGCAGGAGGAGGAGGAGATATTTGGATCAGAGCTGTTGCTGATGGGGTTTACCTGCTGTGTGCTTCTGATGGGTCTATTTCTTTTTTGCACCAATTCTGCAATGCACATTGATGCTCTGGAACATGTACCAATGTCTTAACTTTCCATGGCTAGAAAGGAGTTTTCAAAATGCATGATTATAAAGAATATAACTATATGGAAGTAGAGGAGACTTCAATCTGGGACCTTCTACATGCAGGCCAGATGCTCTGCCACTGAGCAATGGACAGCCCTTCCCCTATTAAACCCCTCTCACTCATTACCCCGCTCCTCTGCAAATGCAGTCATTTGCAGCCAACTATCCATGCTACTTTGGCACACATCGATTTGGGGAAATATTCTACCCTAAACTGTACACCCTGGAAGAGCTCTTCTTTAGGCACCTCAGTTGCTCACTACCATTCCCTCAGTCTTGACTTCTGCATATAAACTTTACAGTCCAGAGTAAGGGGAGAGGACTCTACCAAAGCTCTTTTGCCATCTGCATTGCAGAAGAGGGAACGGGAAGAACCCTTTGCCTGTGCCTCAGCTTCGGAGAAAATGGCTGAGTTACATGGTAGTTGGGGCCAAGACCTCTACGAGAGCCCAGATGGAAATATTTTGGGATAGATTTGAGGCGCAGGCCTCTATGATGCCAATCCTTATTATCTTAAATGTGAATTATCTGAATTCAGTCGATAAGCATGTCTTAGCACTAAGCACCCCTAGCTCTCAAAAGCTTGCCCAGACAAAGGCACATTCTTGTCTGCAAAGGGTTAGCTGGAATGTCTAGCATCAGAATTTTGTACAGTCATGTGTAGCTCATATACTTAGCCCACATCCCCATTATAGTCAAACGCAGTGGCAAATCTGTTTTAAATTTGGACAACATACATACAGTAGTAGCAAAAACCACAAGCACACTATATTTAGATATCTTGCCTAATACTGGGTAAACATATCTGTTTTTATCCCACCCCCAAAGTGTATCCTCAGCTAATTAAAAAAATAATCCTCTTAAAATGCTTTTGGAAATATACATGTAGAGTATATGACAGCATTAGTTCATTAGTTGAGCCATTGTGGTATTATAATTAAACTGCTGGGCTAAGACCAGGGAAACCTAGGGTGGTATTGAATGCTAGACCTACTTAGAGTAGTCCCATTAAATTTAATAAACATAACTAACTTTATTACTTATTATTTGTATATCTAACCAGTGTATATAAAAACAAGCCATACGTAAAATAAAACAATAAAATCATCATAAAATTAAACACTACCTTAAAATGCCTGTTGTAACAAGAAAGTCTTAATGAACTTAGGTTCATTCATTCCAATGGGTCTACTCTGAGTAAAATACAACCCCTAGGTTCCAATCCCCATTTAGCCATGAAGCTCACTGGCCATTCCCCAGTTCTCAGCCTAACCTACCTCACAGAGTCGTTGTAGGAACAAAATAGAGTGAGAACAGACTGTGTGTGCTGCCCTTAGCCCTTTTGTGGAAAGATGGGATAAAAATATAATAATATTTACATAGAAAAGGTTTGGTAATGAAATTGGTTTAATTTCATAAGCTAATCCTCACTAGAATCATTGCCATGGGACCTCGGAACTATTACCAAGAAGTACAATACACTATGACAATTTCTGCTGGTCGCCATTACATATGTGTGATGTGCAGCAAGTGGGAAGTACTGGAATTCAAAACGCAAGACCAGAACTATTGTCATTTTAATATGCATTGTGTGTCTACATGGCTGTGGTTCACATACAAGCTAAGCAGACTTAGCCAGCCCTACCATTAGGCAGAATGGGGAAGCTATCTCCAGCAGCCTCCCTCTAGCCATTCCCCTCTATTGGATGTAGTATGTGCCCTGTCCTGTACCTCCCAAAGTGGTCTGTTACCCTCAGGTGTTGGGGAGGATGCTATCCCATTGGCAACCCAGGTGGACCTGCAGCATGTAAGTCCAATATGCAATGAGAGGCTGAGGACAAGCCTTGGGTTCACTCATATACACTTACATACCACATGCAGAATATTTACTGTGAACTAAACCCTTTATATGCATATAGGCCATTTCCTCAGCCACTCTTTTTTCTGTGATCATTTGAGCTGGAGCCTATCAACATGCAGATGAATGCACATAGGTTTTCACATTAAATCAGGGGTGGGAACCTTTTTCAGGTTGCATTCCCTTCTGGGCAGTCTGGCACCCTGTGGTGGGCAGGACCAGAGACAAAAGTGGGTGGAACACTTAATGTTACCTGTGTACAGTAGGCTAGTGTCTGCATAGCCCTCACAGAGCTACAATTCTTAGAGTGGTGTAATAGTCAATTCCTCTTCTCAGGGAGCTCTGAATTGCAGCTTTGTGAGGAGAATAGGGGTCTTTTAACAACTCTGAGCACCCTTCATAAACTGCAGTTCCCAGGATTCTTTGGGGGAAGCCATGAATGTTTAAAGTGGTATGATACTGCTTTAAGTGTATGATGTGGATGGGGCCTAAGTGTTCAACTGTGGTGTGTGTACTGGTGGGGGGCAAGGCTCAGTCCAACAGTTCATTGTGTCTAGAATGTACATTCTGGGGGCTTAACAGACTTTGTCCAAGGCTGTATGCAAGGGATATGTTTTTCTCCTGGGAAAGAAATACATCTATGACATTATAATCCCAACACACTCGATCCCTCTATCTTGCTTGTGCTATAAGAATCTTAAAACACGGGATATCTTGCTATCCAGTTTGCTTGTGTGTAAGACCTTTTTGTCGTCGGCCAATATTTTCAAGACAAACAGAACTACTGCTGTCTTTGTTTTAAACCATGAGGGGCTCTGAACTACCTCTGTTGGGAATGTCTGATTCTGTTCACAGCAGCCTTAACCAGAGAGAAAATCTTGCCAGAGGGCTTGACTCGGGATCATAATTTAACATCACTGTTGGTTCAAATGACTGCAGTTTGGCTGCTGTGTACCTAAAAATAAACCAAAGTTTCCTTAAGAAATGTATATGCATCTTTCTCTTTGACCTCTATTTATCACCCTCTCATAAATGCTAGTGAGAATCACTGATGTGTTTGGAATGGATCCATGTTATTGCATACTTACTATTTCTAAAATGTCTTAATCCTTTTTGGATGACTAGGTTTTTTACACAATGCTCTAATTAGTTTTGTCATTTGGCTTCAGCAGTGGTACTGCAGACATTACAATGTCTGTGAGATCAGTTACTAAGGGACTCTGCATGCTCTCACTTGTATAAGTAGACTCGTTGCCTTTAGAGAGATTATACATGGTTCCATATACTACCCACTGCAGGGAAATAGATTTATAAATTACTTAGAAATTATAAACTACAGAGCAATGGTTTTCAGATTTCCTATCTTCAGATAACACTTTCCACATAGATCAGAGTTGAGGAACCTCAGCCCTAGGGCCCAAATGTGACTCTCAAGGCCACTCTACCTGTCCCTTGGAACTCAACCGCTATCCAAATGTTTGCACCCTCCTCAAGTGTTTTTGCATGGCTGGAATGTGTCCTGGAATTCAAATAATGCCTTTTCCTTGCCTGGATGAAGAATAGAGAGGGGTATGTGAGTATAGATGGAGGGAAAAACGATTTGGTTTGCATGTAAAGGTGAACCACCCATCAAATTACATAACAAACGTGAACCAAAGCATAGCCCCCTTCAAAATTTGCAGTTCTCTGAATTTTGCAATGCAGTTCTACAGCCAAGGAATGCGTACAAAAATGCATGTACTAAAATGTGCATAAACATGCATCAGTGAAAGAACATGCAAAAATACATTATATTATAGAAAATGTTTTGCAAAAATGTGTATATTAGGCAAAAATGCATACAAAATGTGTGTATTAGGAGAAATGCTGATGAATTTTCATGAAAGCTTTCTTTTTAAATCACAAACAGATATGGAAATGTGGAGAACTGAACTTTGGAAAAATAACAATCTGAGAGAAACTGCAGTTGACCAATTTGCCCATCCCTATGTGTGAATGGATGTGGAAACTTACTGTACAAAGGTAAAATTGATATTAATTGCTCCATTCACTTTTGCCTCTTGCCCTGCCTACACTGGTATGTGGTCCCTGGAAGGTCCCAGGGTCTTAGGGCTGAGAAAGTTTCCCCATCCCTGACACAGACCTATTCAGCTGCATGTTGGAGAAAATTCTTGACTATCTTCTAGACCAGCCTTTCCCAACCAGTGTGCCTCCAGATGTTGTTGGACCACAACTCCTATCTTTCCTGACCATTGGCAATGCTGGCTGAGGCTTATGGGAGTTGTGGTCCAACAACATCTGGAGGCACACTGGTTGAAAAAGGCTGTTCTAGACTGTCACATGGGGTGCCAGACAGGGCTGTTGAACTTCACTATCTCTTTATGTGATCTGAGAGTCAGAGCTGTCGTATTCAGCAGGTAAATGTGAACCAGAAGTTGAGCCAGGGAGTCAGAACTGAGCCAGGATTCAGAGAGAATATATCCCCAGAAATACACCAGAGCCAGGAAGGCCTTGTTGCTCAAACAAGATCTGAGCCCAAGCAGTAAATCTTTTATACCTTTCCTGTCCAGGAGGACCCAATAACCAGCCTGGGTGAGCAGGACCAATCCGGAGTTGGAACACACATAACTGTCATTGTTATGGAGATGTTCCGAGCTGTAGTTATATCTCCTTATATCTCCTTGTATGAAGCAGCTATGTAGAAAGCCAAAGATCCCTAGTTCTCCGAACAGGGCTTTTGTCATCCATTTATCCCCAGCTGTAAGCAGTACTCAATGGAAACCAAATGGAGAGAGGAAGGACATGGGGACAGAACTGTAGGTAGCAAACAGTGAAAGTTGCCCCGATGAATTAGGTGATAAAGAAGCCATGAATACGTCCGGCACACAAATCCGGTCCCTTCCCCTGTTTGCTATGTGGCCTTTCTGATGCCCTGATCATTTATAGCAGGTCAGAGAGAAGGTTAGGAAACAAAGCCAGGGAGAAATGGACAATCAAAGGCACAGTTTCCTTGTCTCCTGCTACATTGGGAGATTTAAAGGTCTATGCATGTGCTCCCTCCTGGGAACAGCCCTACATGTGTACATACTGCATGTAGTCTTGTCCACAGACTGGAGATGCAATATCAACCTCCTTCCACCAACATTCCCTCTATGGGCATCTGAAGAGTTTGTTCATTTGTGCCTTCTCAGCAGCTATGGAGGGAAGACAGCAATAAGGGATAGCAGAAGCCTTGCTAACTCAATCAATCAATCAAATCTTTATTTGCTTATGGCCATAGGCCGTTGCAACATAGAACTATAAAAGCAGTACAATATAACATTTGTTCAAGAGTACATTAGGCATGGATAGGTAATTCAACAATTTATTTACACTGTGAGGTAACATATCTCTCTCTAATCTTTTTAGCGGCCAGAGCGAAATTTGCCACCGCAATGGTAATTTGATTATTGCTATCCAACAAAAGAGTGGTTATCAGTTCATTATGGGAAAAACCACTGGTGTAACATGGAAGGGAAGCCAGAAATTTTTCTCTAGGGTGGGTATAAAGAGGACACAGTAGCATGTAATGTACTAGGTCCTCGGGGACCTTACAGTCAAAAATACAAAGGCGATTTGCGAATGGGACTCCCTTGTAACGGCCTTCCAGAACAGCAGTAGGCATGACTTGGAACCTCAACTCCGTAAAAGCCTTGCGTAAAGGTGCACGGGTCAAGGTAGTAAAATAAAATGGGGGAGCATGATTGAGTTTTATTTGGGGGAACCAAGAGGAATAAGTGGCTGTCACAATTGAGGCTCTATCCTGATATGCATCTTGGTCAAAGATCCAGTTTTTGAGATCGGAGGGAGTGAAGCTTAAAAATCTAGCTAGAGTGAGATCATAAAGTGTTAGTAACTCCATGATTTTTCTCTCCCAGTCAGGCGTTCCCTGAAGATCATTCCAGCAGAGTTTTATAAGGGAGGAATCGTCCAAGGATCTAGATCTTTTCCAAAATCTTAGGAGGGCCAAATCAGTCCTGGCAGCCATGGACGGAAGGCCCAATTCTGCCCTTATATGGGCTGAGGGAGTATTCTTGGGGAGCCCCAAAATTTGTTTCATGAATTGATTTTGGAGGGCTTCAAGTCGGTTTTTCATCGACTGTTCCCAAAGCTCTGCGCCATATAAGATTTTTGGAAGCAATTTGGCTGTATAGATTTTTAACATTGGGCCTAAGAGTTGACCGCCACGAGAGTAAAAAAATTTCTTCAGTTGGCCGTTTGATCTTAATGTTGTCAGTTTAGTCATTTCAAATTGAGGGGTCCAAGAAAGATTTTTGTTAATACAGATACCTAGATATTTAAAGGTATTAATTTGTTCTAATTGGTGACCGTTCAGGAACCAGGTGGATTTCGTCCTACTATACCTCCCGCAAACCATTATTTTAGTTTTAACATAATTTACTTGGAGATGGCAAGCCTCACAATATTCTTCGAATCGGGAGAGCATCCTCTTCAATCCCACTTTATTTTAAGACAACAGTACCAAGTCATCCGCATATAGCAGAGACGCTATCTTTCTATTTCCCACCGAAGGGGGAAAAAATTTGGGAGAGGCCATTATGGGGACTAGGTCGTTGATAAAAAAGTTAAACAAGAATGGGGCCAAAATGCACCCTTGTTTAATGCCCTGGCCAACTGGGATTTCATGAGAGAGTGCACCGTTTTTATCAAGTCGGACCCTCAGCCTATTACCTTGGTGTAAAGATTGAATCTGATGTAATAACCTTAAATCTATATTTGTGTGGGATAGTTTTTGCCACAGTAGGTCTCTATCAATTAAGTCAAAGGCCGATGAGAAATCTATAAAAGCCAGGTAGAGGGATTTGTAAACCCTGGATTTAACTTTGTTTATGAGATGGAGTAACACAAAGACATGATCAAGGGTATTCCTGCCTTTCCTGAAGCCCGCTTGTTCGACATGGATGAAGGAGTGATTTATGTCCCAATCTGTTAATTTATTCAAAAGAGAACAACCATATAATTTAGATGTTACGTCTAATAAGCTAATTGGTCTGTAGTTTGATGGATTAGCGGGTCTCCTTTCTTATGAATTGGCACCACAATACTGGTACACCAGCCCGAAGGAATGATGCCTGTGGTATTTATTTTAGAAAATAAAGCAGCCAGAATGGGACTCCACCAATCGGGGTCAGCCAGAAATAATTCTGGAGGTAACAAGTCCTCCCCGGAAGCTTTGCCAGGGCGGAGAGTAGATATTAGTTCTTTAACTTCCGCGCAGCTAACAGGTGGCCAAACTGGGAGGGGAGAGGAATCAATGGCTAGATTAGGGTTTTCTTTTTTCCCAAAGATTTTACGGAAGTGAGAGACCCAAGATGCCAAAGGAATTGGAGAATTTAAGGCAATAGGATTGCAAATCATGCCACTTTGTACCAGTCTCCAGAACTCTGGGTCATTTTTCTGAAGAACCGCCAATCCCAATTCACGCCAGCTGTTGGCAAAAAAAGAGTTCTTTTTCTCCTTAATTAGATTTTTATGAGATTTTTTTTGAAGAAGCAAATGGGACAGAGCAGTTGCGGAGTGGTCGCGCTTTAAGGCCCTAATCTGAACAGAAAGGGCCTTTTTACTAAGCTCACAGTCCTTGTCATACCAAAGATTATAACCCTTACGTGTTCTATTTCTAACTGTAGTGGTCATTATTGGTTTGAGGGCAACGACAATGTCCTCATATATCTTGTATATATTCTCTGGAGATGTAAGGGCCAGTTGACGAAGCTCAGACATCTCGGGAGAATTCAGTATGCAACTGACTTTGGATGCCATTTTATCTGACCATCTAAGACGTTTCAACCCAGGGAGGTTATTTATCGAAGGGACATGCGAGAACGCATTAATAGTATGAAAAGGCCCTTGGAAAGTGAGTTTTAAAGGGAGATGGTCGCTATCCATCCTATCCTCCACTGCAAACTCCTTTACAAGGGAGGACAGGGTGGATGAGCCCAAAATGTAGTCTACCACGCTGGCTCCTTTGTCTGAAAGGAAAGTAAAATAGCCCTGGGAGGAATCTAGGTAAGAACCATTGAAGCAGAACAGTTGAAACTTAATTATAAATTGAAAAAGATTTTGGCCATTTTTATTAATGACTTTATCTCTCGAAGACCGAGGGGGTAAGGTTGTATCGCTCGAAGTGAAGGTAAGGTTATCATAGATTTTGGGGTAGTTTGTTCCCATTCTTGCGTTAAAATCACCGCTAAAAAGAAAAAGGCTCAGAGGATAGTCACTCATAAGTTCATCGATAAAATCATTAAAATCTAGCCAAGTTTGGGAGGCTAGGTTAGGTTGCTGGGGAGGGAAGTACACGTTAATAAAGATAAAAGGCGGATTACCTGGAATTGTTAACTTAAGGGCCAGACAGGTATCCAGCTCAGTGTCTAGTAATTCAGCCCTTTGGATGTCTAAAAAAGTCGCAACCAAAATGGCTATACCCCCACTGCCACGGCCTCTATTGGACGTTCTCTTTGCCGACTTAGCCCAAGTCGTAAAGCCCTCAAGAAAGATTAGATCATCATTTAGAAGCCAGGTTTCTTGAAGGCAGATGATATCAAAAGTTTTAAGGTAGTTAATAAACTCTGGGTTGCCCAATTTATTCTTCCATCCTGCTATGTTCCAGGATATTAATTTTGTTAAATGAGAAGACTCTAAAGCCATTAAGTTTGGGATTATACGTGGGGTTGGGAAAGGAGACAGAACTGGAGGCACTATCGGTGTTACAATAGTGCCAGGAAGATTTGTAAGTGGTCAAGCTGAGGGTTTATTCAAATAAGTGATTTGATCTAGATTTGAGTACTGAATACAACCATTTTTAAATATTTGGCTGGGAGTGTATGATGGATACTCAGATGGGCACCTCTGCTTTAGTGGGGAGCCCAATTCATCTAGGTCAAGATAGTGAGAGGTTGTCCACGTTACTCCATTCAAAGGTATAGAAATATTGTTTGGATGGTTACCGGTAATCATAGCCCCACAAGTATGGAGTGGGTTAGAAGGAAGGGGTCTAGAAATTTCAACTGTAATTTGGCTGGTAGAACATCTCTGAGGATGGGAGTTAGAAGATGAAGGGGGGACAGATGTATTTGTGATCTTATCAGTTGATCTAGGCAATTGAGGCGTCTCACCAATTTCAGCTTGCTTGTTATTTTCAGGTAGGAGAAGGAATAGGCTAGCTTTCAGGCAGTCCAATCTTCTGATGATTGCAGATTGTTCAGACTTTGGGAGATCGCCAAAGGACTCCAGGAGTTGGATGTCTTCTGACTCTAGGGACTCCTCCAAAGAGGTTAGAGAGGAGCCTTGCTGACACAATTGGGTTTCCTCACGTGTTACCAAGATGGGAGAGGGGGAAGGGATTGCTGGCTCGATTTGTAATTCGGCTGGGTCTGCTACAGTTTTTTGGGAATGAGCAGGGCAATGTAAACGAAAATTAAACAGAGGTTGAGGGGGACACATATTTATAAAATACCTTGTGATGTGGATTCCAGAACTTGCTAACAAGTTTCTATGATCATACAGTTTATTTACATGCTGTGGCTTTGTGAATGAGATAATAGCATGTAAGGATTTGAAGCCATATGGAAGGTAAGCAATGTGAAGAATATCAGCAAGGTGAAAATAGCCGGGAAGCAAAGAGTCCAGAAGTTTCAAGAGGAACTGCTTGCGCTGGTTTTGCTGCAAAAATTGTGATGGCTTGGGGAGGGGGAACAGAACCAGTTTCTTTTGGATCAAGATCAGGTTCCAAGGCATCTTTGGCAAAAATGGCCGTAGGTGTGTTTTCTGCATAGACGGAGGGGAAGAAAAGCAAGGAGATCTTACATCTCGAGCATGTTGCGTCGTCGATAAGAGAGGAATCTCTTCCATTTGGGGGGACTGGGTTGAAGGGCCTGGCCCAGGAGAAAGTTTTTTCTTTGGTTTTTTTGATGATTTTGTCATCGTAGGCAATTTGGAAGATGGATTAGAGCAGGCATCGAGTAGATCGAAAAGAGGTTTGAAATTTAACTTATTATTTTTCGAGTGTTTCAAGTTTTTAATATTCTTAGACTTCTTTTTGATGTATAGAGTTTTCCCTTTTCAGCCGGCGTCATGTTTTCGTTTATATGGTCGTTTCCAAGGACGATGAGGATGGTTATATATCCTGTTCGGTGGAGAAGGAACTCTCTTTAAATCTGTGTAAGGAGAGTTGATCTCTACGGTGTCTTTTCCTTGCTGTAAGTCTTTAGCAGCTCCAACCAGAGTAACTAGTAACGCGTTACATTCAGAGATAAAATTCTTAATGAGTCCAAGTTCTTCTAAAATTAGAAGGAGCCAAGCTGTCTCAGGGTTAATATTTCCTTTCGTGGTATCACCGGATTTATTTAAGTCCAAAGGGGAATTTTGTGACTGCTTTGAGGGTCTGGTAGACTCTGAATCGGATTCGAATAAGATGGATTGGATTGGATCCAGGATTGGATTGGAAGGAATTGGCTGGAGTGAGCGTTGCATATCGGCCTCTTCTAATTCTTTAGCTAGGTTTGGTATGGAAGAATTTCCGTCATTCAATTTATAGATAGCGTTTGTATGGTCCAAGGACCAATCCAATGAAGTGGAAGGAACCAGAGGCAGAGAGTGGGAATGAACATCTTCATTCTGGCCAGCAGTCTCAAGTGAGAAAAAATGGGTGATCTTAGGTTGTAGCTCAAGTGTGGACGCTTCAATCACTTGCAGATCTTTAAGTCTTTTCCTTGTTAGTACCATATTTTTAGTGGCACTTAAAACTCGTGACAGAGGGAAATTATGCAAGAAATGAAGGAAAACGGCAGCTGGAACTGATCTGTACTTGTTACAGAGTTAAAGGAGTCGAGGCGGGGGCGTTGGAGCCTTTGCTTTTTTTCCCCTTTCCTTTCCTTTCCTTGGTTCCTTATCTTGTCTTGTGACCTTGGTTGGCTTAGTTCTCAAATCATCCCTTAACCGTCGCCACCCACGGTGAGTGCAGCTGTATCCGTAATAACATGGGGGAGAGAGAGGAGAGCAGGTTTTCGTAGCAATGCTATAAGTCCGCTCTCTCAAGACTAGGGAGTACTTTACTTAAGAGAGAAAATAAAACATTTAAAGTTATGCCTCTGGAATTAGATAGATGATGTTACTACTCTCCAGAGCAATAAAGATTCTTTAACTGCATGAATTTAAGGGACCCAAAAAAGTACTTATCGGAGAGGGAGCTCAGTCAGTATGCGACCAGTGCCGTCGGCCATCTTCTCTCTAGTCGCCTTGCTAACTCAGGAGTAACACTACTGGTTGAGTTTTGCTCACATCAAAAGCCAAGCAACTTTCACTATGGTGCTCTAGGTGCAAAACCCTCATCGTAAACTCACTCCAGGCAGCATTCTCCCTCCAAGGCTTGGCAGCCACCATTTGGACTTAACAGTGCTGAGGCATGCACAAACAAGGAGAAACAAATGTCTATAACTTCTTAGTTCTTTTGTTTGGATAACTAACAAACTTGAAAGCAATAATACTGCAAATTTGAGTTTTGTGTTTGGGCAGACCATTACATTCTTACAGATGCCTTTCAAATAAATGTTTCTTTAAGATAAGTAGGAGGTTTATTAAGAAATTAATTGGATGCATGGGTACTAAAGAATACTGAATGTTACCTAAATAATTATTTACTACAGCATGTATTAACCACTTGGTAAGCTGGCCATCATATTGCCCTGCCAAGTTGTGGGGCAAATCTTAGCACACTTCTGCTTCTGATCAGAAATATGGGGAAGCAGGGAAATAATTTCCCCCCCACTACTTGGCAGGGTAATACGATAGCCAGCTTACCTAGTGATTACATGCACAGTAAAGTAAGTTTTCATGTATTTACTGATAACTTGGTAAATATTCACCCAATGTTGTTCGTATTTGTGTCATCTACCAATTTCTTGGTTGTCTATATTCATCCATAATGTGAAAGCCTCTATAAAAGCAGAAGGAAAGAGCTAAATAGTAAATCCAGTAACACTTCTATATTTGGTGTTGATATATGGTCAAGAATGCCAAACATTTCCTTTTCAAATATTAAGGAGTCCTACTGTATTCCATCCTAATCATAGCTAGACCATTCCTAGTACCAAAACAAATGTAACTGAATACTTGGGTGGGGCAGTAATGACAAGGATGTAGTAGCAAAAGGAATGCTAAATATTCCATTGCTGTCTTCTCACTCGGTCATCTCACACTCCAAGAAAGAAAAGCTACTACAGCAAATCGTTCGGTGCAGAGTCCAAGGAGCTAATTAAACTGTAACTTGGCATCTTTAATCTGTCCCTAGGCATGATTTATTGGTGTCCATCTTAGAATTTATTTTGAAATAACTGTTATATGTAATGCATACTGTTTTCATTCATCAGAACTCTGTAACATCCTTGTGCTCACTTTTCTAAAATTTTACAAATTATTTACCTGTCATCCCTCTACGATGTATGTTGTTTTCATTTGAATTGCCCAAAAAACTACCATAGGTTGGTTAATGCCTTTCTCCCAAAGCTTAAAAAAAATCCCTGTTCCCTTGCACAAAACTCCGGCTCTTATCCTTCTGACACCATTTCAGTGTATGCCATTTTAATATAATTTACCTCCAAAAACATGAAGGGAGTAAACAAAAACATTTTTATCCAAAAACTTTAAAGGCTCACCTTATACAAACTCTCTACTCCTTTCTGTCTGAAATTTGGCAGGCTTCATCCCCCCAGAAGAGGCAACCATACTTGCAAATCTCATCCAGTTTGGCAAAGAAAAAGTTAAAGGCACTCCTTAAAAAAAAAAAATCAAAGGCACACCTATCACAAAAATACCTGCACCTATTTGTATGACATTTGGCAGGCTTCTACTACTCAGATGGAGCTACTGTGTCTGCAGATTTCACCCATTTCTGTGAACAAGTAAAAAAAAAAAAGTTAAAGCCATTGGTTAATATCCCTGTTATAGTCAATGAGGTATACAAAGTCTCACATCTGAGGTGAGGCTTCAGATCCAAGCTGACGCAGACTGTGTCCAAGGTGGTCTGAGTGAAAGTTCATGTTCTTTGAGTTGTTGATGTGAGTTTTGATCCAAATCTTGTCTTTTCTACTCACCCCTGTTGGAGAAGGATTGTAGATGACAGCAGACAGAGGGTCCCAGGTCCAATTCCTGGCATCTCCAGGTAGGTCTAGGAAATGTCTGAGCCACTCTCAGAGTAAATACTGGACCAGATAGGCCAATGGTCTGACTCATTATATGGCAGCTTCCTATGTACATATGAGATAGCATGCCAGATATTGCTTGCCTCAGATTGCATGAGAATAGACTAAAATACAGCTATCTGAATGAATAATATAAGCTCATTGTCCTGCTTTGGCAATCTGGAGCATTAGCAATGTATTTTTCCATTATGTTCTTTTCATTTATGATGTGCAAGTGGAAAGAGACTCATAGACAGAACTGCTGGTTGGGATGTTGCCGAGAACATTGTAACAGATCATCTCTATCTTGTCCCCTCCCCCCTCAGCCTGTTAGCCATGGAAGGAATTGTTCCAAACACTGTGTTCTCCTCAGCCTACTGTTACTCAGTGCTAAATCTTTGCCAGTATTTGACAACGTTGATCTGGGATATTCCCTAAAATATTCTCCGTGACCATGGAATAGCATAAGTTGATGGATGAATCAGCAAGGTAGGACTCATCTTATTAAACTAAAAGTATAGGCTATTTCATTGAATCATGGAGTTGCAGGCATCAAAGACCTATCAAGTCCACCTCTCAATCTGGAAGGCAGAATCAGCCACCCCTCACCACTAATTTCCTTAATGGGAGAATGCTATGTCTTGTGGTGTCCTCCTAAGAAAATCAGACAAAACAAGGAACCTGGGGGGAAAAAGTAGCACAAAAAAATTCCTACACTGTAATATACAGAATTGTTTGTTTCCTTTTTGTTGCTCTCCTTGTCATGTGCTCAGGTCTAAGGGCTGGGAAGTGCTTGGAGTAAACAGACATGCAGCAAACCAGGAGGTCCACAAGGAGGCATCTGTGCATCCACATGTCAGTCAACCAGCTGTCTGACTGAGCAATTGACACAAAGGGTCTGTTAACCCCCAGCTCCCTTTCCCAATGTGTCCAGAATAAAAGGAAGGGGTGGGGTAACATCTGGGAGCTTTAGAGAAGGCACTGCCCTTGAACTGTTTGCGGGTGTCATGTGATTTCTAGGAAGAAGGTTCAGACTGAGGCATTATGATTGTGTCCTGGCTTGAACTGTCAGCAGCAGCTCCTCCCCCCCCCCCAACCAGCAACCCTACTGCCACAGGGAACCAGTGCTTTATAATGCACAAGGCTCCCTCTTCATGCTTTGTAATTGCAGTGCACTTGCAAGCATTAGTGTATTAACTCATTAAAGACACATATGCTTTTTTGCTGTTAATGGAAATGTGCTTTGGTAGCGATGAACATCAGAAGCACATTAGAAGGGCAGTCTTCCAGAAAGGAAAATAAGGTATATCATTTCATTTTGATCCATGGAAACTCTTTTCTGTTTAATGAGACCCAGAGCTTGCAAGTTCAGATAAATTTCTAAGGAGAAAAGTAATTTACGGTTAAGTAAAAATGATGATGATGATGATGATGATGATGATGATGATGATGATGATGATGACGACATATCTTTATTAAGAAGCCATCCACCAGCTGAGTTCAACAGTGGGAAGTTTTTTATATTATTTGTTGGTGTTACTCAGAGGCTTAATGAGATTTGGCCCAGATGTTTTGATACTTTTTATATTTGTCCTCCCAGTTTATTGAATCTAATCGGTTGTTCTCAGATGATATTAAAATGAAGATTCAGCATGTTGGAAAAATTACTCAGATCCTTGTATCTGTGTATAACGGAACCTGTGGCTCTCCATCTATTGTTGGACTACAACATGCATCAGCCCTAGCCAGCATGGCCAATAGTCAGAGATGATGGGAGTTGGAATCCATTGACATCTGAAGGGCCACAGGTTTCCCACCCCAGTCTATAAAGAATAGCAACCCACTTAAAAGGGGGGTGGTACACAGGATATTTTGTACAGAGGGTTGTTTGGGACTTTTTTGATGCTATGTTCCTGGAAGAAGTTGATTGGAGGGGGGTGCTTTTACCTTTACTAGTCCTGCCTGGAGATGCAGGCTGGCCTTTCCCTCTACGGAGGATCTATTTGACTGGACCCTGCCTGTTGTCCTGAGGGAGGGGCGCTCCTGAAGGTTTTCAAATGCCCTCTGGAAGACACAAGGTCAGAAAATCATGGTATCAAACTTCCCTTTCTCTAACCCTGGTTCATGAGATCCAAATATTGAGAAGGTGGAGCTGAACCTTGCAGAAAAGAGTTTATATCTGGAAGGGCAGATTCTGACGTAGTGAAAGAAAAATGCCTGATTTGTCCAGCAGGGGGCGTTGCACCCTCTGCCTTAAAGGACTTTATCTTTCTGTTATTTTTGTGATGCAACAAAAAGGGCAAATAAACCCTTTTGTTTATTTGAGTAGTATGTCTGGCTTTCTTATCTGAAATATCTATAGAAGTTATGCAGCAGGAATCTTTCAATGTTCCTGTCCCCTTAGTTGCTGCAACCCTTTGACAATGGTACACAGTCCCTCTCCCCCCCCCCGACACCAAGAAATGTATGAGTCCAATTGGATTCCAAGTCTTCCTTTGAAATCTACATGGTACTGCTAGTAATTCTGAACCATTTGCTCTGGTCAGTTACCAAAGTTTTCCAAAGGGTGATGTGGTGGCTGCAAGAGAGGTACGGGCAATTAATGGCTAGGAAGTTATGTGGGATGGGAATGTAATCATTCAGGCACATAAAGGATAGAAAGCTTTTTTTGAATCACAGGATGTTTCAGTAATCTAAAAAAGTCATTTAAAAGCTTCTGTCGAGGGCAGCCTTCGCCATCCTTCTAGACGTTATGGAGTCAACTCCTGCCCATCCCAACCAGCATGGTGTGCTGGCTGGGGAAGATGGGAGTTGTAGTTCAAAACATCTGGAGGGCACCAGGATAGTGAAAGCTGTTAGGGATTATGTATGAAAAACCTGGAACATTCTAAATATACCCACTGGCCTTGACAGCTGTTTTGAGGATGGCCTGATCACACAGTTTAGCAGCAGGTTCACCTTAGCCATTGACAAAAGTATAACACTATATCCTGGCACTTATTGACACAGATAATGCTGGAAAGTAAACCATTACTCTTGTGCCAAACACTGTTGGATGACACTCATCCTAGGCTGAAGCTGATGGGCTACAGAGGTCATTGACTTGCTGTTGATTGCATATACAGACTATTAATGATTTAACTGAATGCATTTATGCTGTTCTCCCAGAAAGAAACAGTCCAAGACAGTGTACAATAAAAAATAAAACAGCAAAACACATTGATAAAAGACATTATATAAATATATATAAAATAATAAAATTATTAAAACACAGAGATCACGAGCATTAAAAGCAATGAAATATCAATCTGTAAAAGTCTGAGTAGACAAAAGTCTCTTCAACTTATGTCTGAATGTAAAAAAAATGAGAAAAACATATACAGATCCAGGGGAAGGGTATGTCAAAGTTGGGATGCCACCATGGGGAAGGCCCTGCTGCATGTCCTCAAACCATGAATCCTACTGAGGACCACAAGCAGAGCTCCCCCTCCCCATCTTAGAGACTGAGTCAACTTGTATTGCAAGATAACTGGACCCTTGTGTACTCCTGTAGTCAGGCAGTCTTCAGTGTAATGTAGTTATAATTACTACTAATAGCTACTTAGTATTTGGTTGTATTCAGATTACAGGGACCAGCATTATAACTGTTGTGAAAAATATTAATATATAAAGGGCTGATGGCATCACTGTCAGGTGGAAATCAGCATCACTATCCAGGAGCAATGTTACATTTGTTCAAAATTGTATTTTCCAGCTGTTCATAGTTTGCCTCTGTTTAAAAATATGTCTATAGTTGATAGCATTTTTCTTATCATGGATTCCTCCTCCCCCCTAAAAAAAATATGGGAAGTGCATTGTGGCGGGAGTGCTGAAAATTATTTGTTATGATTAACATCCTGTTACCATCCTTTCACAGAACTAAACTTCTCAGAGTTGTCTGAGGAGAGAGAATAAATATCACACCAGTTTAGTGTGGCTACCTTCTGTATTTAATAGATGCTTTTTAGCAGATTTATTCTTGGTTCAAAAGTGGACCGTCAGAACCGGCTCTGTTATCATTTAAAAAATAGTTTTGCATTCTATTCAAACTTGAGACTTTCTCTGCAGACTTGGTGATGCTTCCTATGGGTTTTTTTCATACTTAGGTACAAATAACGAATTACAAAAGATATGTACCTCTCTGTTGCTACATGCACATTTCAGTAATAGTGTACAAAATACTCAAGTTCAAAATCCATGCATCACGCAATTCACACGAGAGCCAGCGCAGCATAGTGGACAGAATATTAGACTGGGAAGACATGGGTTACGTTCAAACCCTTTCTCCGCTGTTAAGCCCACTGGATGACCTTGTACAAGTCTCTGTCTTTCACTTTAACCTCTTTAACAGGGCCATTGCAGGGATAAAATGAGATTATAACTTCCATGTATACTGCACTGAGTTGAAAAAGGACATGCTAATGTGTAATAAATACATTTTCTTGGCAATTTTCTGTGTGGGAGCCAGGAGTTGAGAGATGTTGAGCGGGGAAGTGTGAAGGAATTTGTGTCAGTATTTATTTATTTATTTATTTATATCTATCTATCCTGCCTTTCCTCCCAGCAGGAGCCAAGGGCAGCAAACGAAACCACTAAAAACACTTTAAACATCATAAAAACAGACTTTAAAAACATTAAAACAAAAGATCTTAAAAAAAAAAAATTAAAAGCTTTCAAACTTGTTTTAAAAAAGGTTGAAAACATTGTTTTTTTAAAAAAAAAAGTTTTAAAAACATATTAAAAACCAATTCCAACACAGACACAGACTGGGATAAGGTCTCAACTTAAAAGGCTTGTTAAAAGAGGAAGGTCTTCAATAGGGGCCAAAAAGATAACAGAGATGGTGTCTGTCTAATATTTAAGGGGAGGGAATTCTAAAGGCCAGGTGCCACCACACTAAAGGTCTGTTTCTTATGTTGTGCAGTATACCTCCTGATAAGGTGGTATCTGCAGGAGGCCCTCACCTGCAGAGCACAGTGATCGACTGGGTATATAACGAATAAGATGGTCCTTCAGATATCCTGGTCCCAAGCCGTATAGCGGTTTGTACACCAAAACTAGAACCTTGAACTTGACCCGGTAGCAAATGGGCAGCCAGTGCAATTCTTTCAGCAGTGGGGTGACATGTTGGCGATACCCTGCCCCAGTGAGCAGTCTCACTGCTGCATTTTGCACCAGCTGCAACTTCCAGACCCACCTCAAGGGCAGCCTCACATACAGTAATCTAGCCTGGAGGTTACCAGGGTGTGGACAACAGTGGTCAGGCTATCCCAGTCCAGAAACGGCCACAGCTGTCTTATCAGCCAAAGCTGGTAAAAGGCACTCCTAGCCACTGAGGTCAGCTGGGCCTCTAGCGACAAAGATGGATCCAGGAACACCCCCAGGCTACAGACCTGCTCTTTCAGAGAGCAGGCAACTGACCAATTATCCAAACTCAGGAACCACCAACCCACAGTCACAGCATCTCTGTCTTCCTAGGATTCAGACTCATTTTTTTCTCAATTTGTCATCCAGCCCACCACCGAGTCCAGGCACTGGTCCAGGGCTTGCACGGCCTCTCCTGATTCAGATATTACATAAAAATGGAGCTGAGTATCATCAGTGTACTGCTGGCACCTCGCTCCAAATCTCCTGATGACCACTCCCAAGGGATTCATATAGATGTTAAACAGCATTGGGGACAAGATGGTACCCTATGGCACCCCACAGCACAACTGCCAGGGGGCCAAAAGACAGTGGCCCAATGCTATTCTCTGAAAACAACACTGGAGATAGGATTGGAACCACTGTAAAACAATGCCTCCACTACACATCTCACCAAGTCGATCCAGAAGGATACTATGGTCAATGGTATCAAAAGCCACAGAGATCAAGTAAGAATAACAGGGTCACACTCCCCCTGTCCTTCTCTCGATAAAGGTCATCCATCAGGGCGACCAAGGCCGATTCAGTCCCATAACCAGGCCTGAACCCAGACTGGGATGGGTCAAGATAATTTGTTTCATCCAAGTGTACTTGCAATTGCTGCACCGCAACCCTCTCAATCACATTCCCTAAAAAGGGGGTATTTGCAACCAGTTGGTAGTTGTCACAACCAATGGGTCCAGGGTGGGCTTTTTCAGGAGTGGTCGGATCACTGCCTCTTTCAAGGCTGCTGGAACCACTCCCTCCCACAATGTTGCATTGACCACACTCTGGATCCACTCGGTCTAACCCCCTCGGCAAGCTTTAATACCTCATCAACGCAAGCACCTTATCTACATTATCAGGCAGCATCAACTGAAACCTTTCCCAAGAAGTTACAGCAGACATTACACTGGACACCTCATTGGGGATTACAGTAGATGTGGATGGGGCATCAAGATTGCTATGGAAGTGAGCAACTTTACCTCAAAGTGCCTTGCAAACAATTCACAGTGGGCCTCCGAAGGGTCTAAAACTCCATTTCCTGAAGCTGATGTCAACAGACAATACGGAAAAGCTCCACTGGACGGCTACTTGAGGATGTGATGGAGGCAGAGAAGTGGGCCTTCTTCACCGCCTTCATCGCCACACAGTAGGCACGGTTATGATGTTTTACTCCTCCCCGATCAGCCTCACAGCACGTTTTTCACCGCTTGCGCTCTAGCTATCATCCAGCCTGTTTCATTGCCTGTAGCTCACTGGTGTACCAAGGTGCAAACCAGGCTCCACAATGCCAGAGAAGGCACTCAGGCAACCATGTCAAGAGCCCGACATGCCTCGCTGTTCCACAGTGTGACAAGGGCTTCTACAGGGTCACCTGCTCTATCTACTGGTAACTCCCCCAGAGCATTCAGGAATCCTGTCGATTCCATTAGTCTCTGGGGGCGGACCATCTGAATCTGTCCATCACCCCTGCAGGGAGGGATTGGAGCCATAAGTCTAAACTTCACCAGGAAATGGTCTGACCATGACAATGGGGTGACATTCACCTCCCCTATCTTCAGACCACCGCTTTCTCCATCTGGAGCAAAAACCTAGTTGAGGGTGTGCCCTGCCTTATGTGTCCGCCAATGACAACTTGAGACAGCCCCATGGTCGTCATGTAGGCCATGAAGTCCCGAGCTGGAACACTAGAGGCAGCCTCAGCATGGACATCGAAATCACCCAGCACTATCGTTCTGGGCTCCTCCAACACCACAGCTGAGACGGCCTCCGCCAGCTCGGTCAGAGAAGCTGCCAGGCAACAGGGTGGATGGTACACCAGCAGCAACCCTAGTTTACTGTCTCCTCTGCCCAACACCAGGTGCAGGTCCTTACAGCCAGCTCCAAGACAGAGTGGATTCCTGGTGACAGAGATGAAAGTTCTATAGACCACAGCAACTCCTCCCCCCCCATCCCTATAGCTTGTGCTGGTGTTGCACTGAGTATCCAAGTGGACAAAGCTGGGTCATATCAACTCCTCCAAGCTCACCCACCCAGGTCTTGGTAATGCACACCAAATTGGCACCTTCATCCACAATCAAATCATGGATGAAAGTGGTCTTATTGTGTACCGATCTGGCATTAAACAACAACACACACAGGCCAGTGCACACAACAGATGAGCAATGAGGAACTCCTCCATGAGAAGAGTGGCAGAAAGGAACAAGGCGCAGATAGCCTTGCCCTCATCTTCTATGGTAATTCACCACATCCCCATGGCTATATTTCCCTCTACCTGTGATCACTGAAATTGGGGTGGCATCATCCATGTTCCTCCGTACTAAGACTCCTCCTAAACAGCTGATATGGACCCAACACGAGCCCACCAACAAAACATGCTGGAGCGAATTATCCCAGACAACCTCTGCGAGGATTGGGAACAGTCATACTCATTCAAACTTTTTCACACAGGGCCCATCTACTCCCCCTCCTGTCTCACACCCAGGGAGGGCCAGCCTTCTGCCAGTTACAGACTCTCATTCTGAAGGCATCTAGCAACTTTCTCCTATCATTCAGTTCACTGCACAGACTCTCATCCTGTGCAGGAACTACACATGCAACACACGCCCTCCCCACCACCAATCTCTAGATTGGCTTAACCAAAAAATAATAAAACACATTTTTTAAAAGGTAATAGAAAGGGAGTAGTGCCCTCGCCCTCGGGACTCCCTAAGGGGCTGGTGTTGCCCGTTCGGTAGCAACCCTGCTGGCAGCAGACCTGCCGCCCAAGGGCAGCTGGGTTTTTATGCCTCCTGACCCAGCCAGCAGCTGATGCAAGAGGCTGCAAGATTAACCACAGCCTCTCTCTGGAGCAAGGGCCAGGCAGGGGGTCCCAGTCCTTACAGCACTTACCAGGGACTTCAGCTGTCTCGAGGAACAGCAACCCAAGGGAGCGAGCAGCAAGCACCCAGATGCTCAGATACTCACTCCCAGGGCAGGTCTTCTTCAGTCCCCTAGTGCTGCAGCTGTATTATGTATATACTATGGTTTTATTGTGTATTTTTTATAATACTTGTAGTTGTTTTACTTTTCTGTACACCTCATATATTAAGTGGTACAGAAATAGTCTAAATAAATAAATAAAATACATGGCAAGAAGGATCTTTTTCAGGATCTGCTTCCATGCATTCCATGGAAGCACCAATTTAAATGCATGTATGCTCACCATGGACATTAGATGCATAATTCTGGTACTCCTTTAGTATCTACATGTGAGTGCACGAAGTATTGTAAAAAAAGATAAACCCTCGCTTTTACAGCATGGAAGACTGTAGACTTGTTTGGGTACACTATTCCAAATTCAGTATAAGAATTTCAGGGCCAAATTAAATGTGGCACCTGCAAATGCGTGAACATTTTTTAAAAGTGAAAATGGCAGATATGCAGACACCCCCCCTATCTGGATTGGAAAAATGGTGGGAGAGGAAGGGAGAGCTTTAATGTTTTGCTCCCATTGTGGCCCAGATCTGAATTTAACTCCCCAATTTCCCATTGTCATGAATGGGGGCTTCCAGTGTAAATAAATAGCAGGTATGGGGGGCATGATCTGGATAGAGGCAAAGGGTTAAATCCCACCTCCATCTTCTACTTGAGTCTTGATCCAGATCAAGGCCTGGACATGTTCTGTTTACACATTTTTAAAAAATCACAGAATTGTTGATTGTATTAATAGTATCATATTTCATTTGGCTTTGAGGGAACAATAATAATAAGCAGAAGGATTAAGTCATTTCAACTGAAGAGACTGACTACTTTTCTTTCCCAGTATAAGCCTCTCTGCATCCTGTATAAAAGATGCATGCTATAGCTTAGAAATCTTGCATGCTGGTACTACAGAGCATTGTAGATTGCAGGCTGGTGTAATGTCACTGCACTGCTGATAAGTAACACAACAGAGGGCAGAGGCACTTGCTTAACTCCCTCTGATGCTTGTTAAGTCCCAGTACTACAACTCTTAGGATCATTCAGTCGGTATATCAAAATAAAATAAGCCAGTTCTTCACTAGGTTCGGTATGGAATCAAATGGTTTCTTTCTGCTGATTTTTATTTTTCATTTGAACGATCTCACTCTCTTGCCTTGATCTGTCAAAATTTACAGCTGCCCACAGCAGTGCCTCTTTCCCCTTGCCTGATGATGAGTCTCCCATGATTCCATGGGAGGCTTCTTGCCTGAGGTGTTTAACTCAGCTCTCAATGATAAATCGCTTTTTGTTTTGCCACTGTTACAGAAGTCCAGGTGGGATGGAAACTTTTCTCTGTTTCTTTTTTATGTTCAGGACTCTCAGGTCTGGCTGCAGCCAAAGAATGGAAAAGAGGAATCTTTCCGTGGAATGTAATAAGATTTAGATGAGGTCTTCTGACTCTTATCCACATGTTCCCAATGCTGTGTGGGTTTTCCCCCCACTCCAGGGATGTTTGCCATATGTCTCATCTCCACCCAGCTGAAATCATAGCCCCACTGGAATCAATGTGCGTTTTGCGGGTGGGAGAAAACAGCTTCTGAACTGTGGTACCCTCCAATCCTAAAGGGCAGGATGACCTTTTGACCTTTGATCTCTGGCTATTTAGACACCACGTTAAGTAAACCGATAAAAGAGTTTAAAGAACCAGCTGACCTCCATTATTTCCCTCCCTCAGCTGAACAAGCCATCTAAATGCCTAACCGCTGAAACAATGACACTCATAACAGGTGTTGAGTATGGCAATTTGGAACACACAGAGCAAATGCTGCTTTAATGGGGGTTGTGAATAGCAAATACATTCTGAGCAATGCAACTAGGGCTTTATGGCAGTGGGTGGGATGGGGTGACATTGCACAGCTGATATATGGAATCACGTTGGACTTCTAAGAAACCACTTAGTACCATGCTACTTTTATTTTCCTAAGCTATCTTCCAAAAAACTATATCCTTGCAAAGTTGGGGCATCCTTACTGTTTAGAGTAGTCACCAAAATGGCAGCTAAAGTGGTATTTGGAGGCAAATTTGCAGGTTCCCGCTTAGACAAAAACATCAAAGGGATTTTGAGGGAGTTCTTATTTAGACTGTCAAAATTGTTCTGGGAAGGGGGATTATCCACATCCCTATCTAGGGCTCATAGAAAATATCACTGCAGGTTTTTGGCCAAGCTATATTATTATTCTCATCAACACTGGACGCTCTGTGTTCAGAGTTCAGGGCTTGTGAAGAAATTTCAAGCAGCAGGAACTGGAGTGCAGTTGCCATTGACTGTGGCCTAAATCACATTTTTGAACAAAATATGAAATTTCTATCATATTTGTTTATTTGTTTTCAAGGAGAAATATCCAAGAAATTTGAAGCGGGGTTTAAAAACAGTTTTTATTTTTTGTTTATTTATTGTATTTATATATTGCCTTTCTGCCAAGACACCCAAAGCAGATAATACACTTTAAAATATAAACAATGGTAGAAAATATTCTAAAGCTGACATCAGGAGCTGATGGCACTAGCTCCCTGGCCTGGCATTCTCTCCTTCTGTCTTTCTTCAGGGCAGGCAGATCGTTCTTGAAAAAACCCAGGGATGGTAAGAGTTGCCCCCCTCATTTTGTGTGTTTGCAAGTTGAAATGCCCTTTTTAAAGGTTTTGTTTTAGTATCGCTGAATTTGTTTTCCCCTCTAATTGTTTTCTTTGGTTTTTCTGCTGTACGTTTTTGTCTGGTGCATTGCTGCTGAATTAGTTGTATCTCTTAATACAGACTCAAGCCTCCCTATACTCATGCTAATATAGCCAAAAACCACACCACTGATGCACAACAAGAGAGAAATACTAGCAGACTCAGGACAAACCCACATGTACAAAAAAAATCTGCAGGAAAGAAACCTAATGGGGGGAACATCCCCCTAAACAGCCCATAATACGTGAATGGTATGTTGAGAGAGACTGAGAAGAAAAACAAGTCTGGCAACAGGAGGGGAGCATTGAATAAAACTGAGGGGCTGGAAAAGGCAGACAGAGAAACATACAGAGAGACATGTATGGAAAAGGAGGATAGAAAAACACACAGAGACGTGTATAAACCAGAGCTTGGAAGTAATTTGTTACAAAAAACGAATTACTTGTAATTCATTACTTTTTTGAGGAACAAGTGGGTAATTTCTTTACATTTTGATTGTAATAGAACTAGGAGTAATTTTATTACTTTTGAGGAGTAATTGTAATGTTTCCGGCATTACTTTTGGGCATTACTTGGGGGGGGGAGCAGGGGAAATCTTCTGCTCCTCTGATTTGTGGATGAAAATCATGTGCCTCGAACTGAGCTTCTGTGCAGCCTCTCTGTTCCCTCATGGTCTGTGGGTGGGTAAGAGGCAACGAGGGAGGAGTGCAAAGTTCTGAGTAGTGGCCTCTGCTTCCCCTCTCACCTCGCTTACCAGCGGAGAGACCACCATTGCTATCTTATGGATAAAAAGAATTATTCTACTACCTCTGTGTGTGTGTGTTTATTTGTAATGTTGTTTTGGGCAACTTAGGTGTGCAGCAGCCAAGGCCAGCACCTTGTAGGCACTCAAGTGTTTTTTTTAAGTGATTACTTTTGCATAACAGTAAAATAATCAATTCCTTTCAGAACAATTGTAATTGTAATGGTAATTTATCCCTTTTTGGGGCCATGTAACAGTAATTGTAATTTATTCCTTTTTAAAAGTAATCTTCCAATCTCTGGTATAAACCATCTCATGTCTGAAGTGGTCACTTCCGAGTTCACACTGAAAAGCTATTTTTAAATATCCCAAGGATGTACGAGATAGCTGTCTATAGATATCAATGGGGAAATTACAGAATTCACTGGTGCTTGGATGGGAAGGGGTGTGTTCACCCCTCCCCAAAAAAACCCTAAATGGACAGGGAAATGTAAAAAAAAAGCCCAATTAGAACTGAGCATGCTCAGTGAGCAAAGTGTGCTGATAGACTGTTGAGGGGGAAGGAAAATGGGGGGAGGGAAGATGAAACACTGGACAGAAGTGTTCCACACTGCAACATTTTATTGCGGGGCTCACTTGTTTGTTTTACAGTTTGTTGTTTTGATAGGATTTGGTGTTTTATAAGCCACTCCGAGGGTTCTTTTGAGAGTCAAAGATGCAGAATATAAATGATCCTCTGGATAAATAAATAAATGTATGGGTCACCTCGCTCTTCCAAATGTCACCACGGGCTTCTGCAGATCCATCTTGCCCTGACAGGACTGAAAAGCAGCAGTTGTTGCTTCTTTTAAATGCAGTCTTTTCCATTTTATTTTACCTTTTTTAAAACTGTTGCTTTTTGTTGTAATAATTTTACCACTTTGTCAGCTCCACCGGAAAAGTTGTAAATATCTTAAATAAATAAAAATAGTTACAACTTTTACAAAAGTTACAATGTAACAAAAAAGTTACATTTTAATGGCTTATAATTTAAAACAGTGTTGGGAAGATGCTGTTTTGAAACACTGAAATTGAAGTTTTATTTTGATATTTTGCTATTTTAATTTGTTTGTTGCATTCATTCTACTTTTTGTGCACTACTTTTAATTGGTTTGTTGCATATTTTATTATTGTTTTGTTTTACATTGCGTTGTAAACCACTTTGGGAAAACATTATGAAAGGTGACATTTGAATACCTTTAATCTTCTACAGCCCGAACATTCATCCGTCTGTGTCTTGACATGTTCTGCGGTGAAAGATTGGCAGCTGTTATGAGACTTGCTTCATGGCCTCAGTTTTGAAAAGAGTCTGAAAGTATGGTCTGAAGGCACACGAGGCCACCATCTTAGCTGAAGCTAAGCAATTCCGGTTCTGGCAGTGCCTGGATGGATGACCACATGGGAACCACATGTACACAGCTATGGGTTCCATGATGAAAGCAAGGTGGAACCTACATGTAAGTGTCTGTGGGGGAAAAATCAACATTCTATCTCTTATGGAAGTACACTGCTATTAATGAGTGAGCTGATGACGCCTCCTGCATCTTCAGATAGATAGCCTAATAATATAATAAGGAAACATCCTCTGGCTTGTTGATTTCATGAAGTTACAAATGAATGTTCACTCATTTTCTGAAGTGTCCCTTTAATTTGTCAATAGCCTTTTTTTTCTTTATAACAGTAGCTGCCAGGAGTGTTCATAATTATATGATTGTGATAGACTAAATCCTGCCTTTGTGACTTTCAATGACTATGTTATGCTGCAGGATGTTGTGTTTGAACGGTTAGGCTGGTAATCCATAATTGTGGAGTTTGATAATGTTTGGTTTGGCTGCATAAAAAGAGCACTATCAAAGTGCTATAATGATCAACTTGCCATATTTGGCACCACCAGCCCTACTTAAACATGAAGCATAGGTTGAATGGATGGTCAAATACAATCAGTCTCCTGGAAAAAAAGGGGGCCACTGTGTACAGCCTGAAAGGATTATTGGTTGTAAAGTAGTCTGGGCTGACGATAATATAAACTCAGCCAGCCTGAGTTAAGAGAGCTGTTTCTTGGGCTCCATAACAGAACTCTTGTTTCTGAAGTAATAGAAACTCTGGCTTTAGCCACAGTGGCAAAATGTTGGCAAACGAATTAATTCTGTGTTGGTCTTCTTCACTTGAGGTGGGTAATGAGGCCTACAGATATATATTATTATTGCCCATTCGAATTGGAGAAAGTCATGCAGAGGAGGTAGTTTTGTTTACTGACACCCATTTAAAACTAATGATGTCTTTTCTTTTCTTTAAAGAATACTGTGTCAATAGCAGTATTTTCTCATAGTCAGCTGCAGTGCCAAAATACTATCAGCCTATTTCTCAGTAAATTGGCATTTCTGATACTGATGCTAACCTTGCAATTCATATTCTTTTATTTAAAACATTTCTTAACCACCCTTCGTTAGACAGTTTCCAGGTGGTTTACAAAAGTGTGAATAAAGCTATCCATGAAACATATGAATACTATATTTTAAAATGCCAACCATAAACAAGATAAAAGGCAGGCTAAAAACATAAAGCTTGTTTTTAAAGCTTTTTAAAAATGTTTTTTAACTCTGTTTTGTTTTAATGTATTTTAAGGTCTGTTTTTATTATGTTTTATGATGTTTTAAATTGTTTTTAGTGTTTCTGACTTCCGGGAAGGGTGACTTAGCCTGTGCCTGCTTTTGAGACGGGCTCCTGCCTCAAAAGAAGCTTATTCAGATATATCAGTCAGTTTTTTCTTTTTTTTTTGACTGATTAAACTTCTCCCGGGTAGGGAGAAACGAAGAGATTAACCTCAAAGCCTATTTTTGTTGGGACGACCAGATCTCATTAATTTATGGGACGAGGTCCAGCCGACGAAGGTGGGACGGATTTTCAACAGCAAGCTCTATCTGTTAAAGCGAACGTTCACCTTATCTTCTAAGAGAGAACGCACTAACAGGCAAGCACCCTTCTTTCTATATTTTTCTTTTACTTGACTTAAATTGTTGCTGTTTAAAAGAGATTTGCCAGATTGATCAGTTTTTGACATCTCACTGGGGAGCCATAACTTCTCTCTGCTACGCACTAATTAATAGCTTATCTCTGTTTTTGTTGCAAAAAGCTGTCCTGGATTTGCATTCTAAAGATATACACAGAAGAGGGATTTCTATTCCAGATTTTTATTTTGAAAAATATTATACTGTTTTGAGACTACTCTCTTTTTGGTCTATTTTATTTTGACGAATCTGTTTCTTGACGATTGCCATTAATTGTTTCGATCCTGGGAACTGCATTTTGTTTACTTAACTATTGGAGAGATAAGGCTGTCTGCTCTGTTTATACTGTGATGTCACCAAGTTTGGAGTATTAACCCAATTGTTGCTGAAATAAGAAGTGGTTTTCCTATATTTTTCTTTTAAAATGGCAATTAAGAAAGTGGCTGAAAATCTGGAAATAACTATGTTTCAGAAAATAATGGATGAGATTGAGATAACGAAAATTGAATTGAGTAAAATGAAGCAGGAGATTAAAGATATAAGGGTCCCTGTGAGAGAGGTGACCCTGGAAGGGGTCCCTGTGAGAGAGGAGACCCCGGAGATTGGAACAGGGGTCCCTGTGAGAGAGGAGACCCTGGAGACTGGAATAGGGGTCCCTGTGAGAGAGGAGATCCCGGAGATTGGAACCAACGTGGAACAGGAACAAGATTTGGAGTCTATGGACTTTAGAAATAAAATCTATTGTTTGGAACTCAATGTTATCTCTGAAGAAATGAATGAAGATTCTAGAGATAAAGTTATCAATGGCATGGATAATCTTCTGGACTGGAATGATGTGATGGAGCCCAATATAGAGAAAATCTATGGAATTAACTGCAGCCATGTGACAATGGAAAAACTTTTAAGAGATGACCCAGTGTATTTTGAAAAAAAGAACAGAGATATGATTTTACAGCAGTATTTCAGCAACCTATTCAGAATGGATGGCAAGAAAATATTTGGGATAGAGGTAATTCCCATCAGACTCTTACTATATGACTATGGCTTTGACAGCAAGATTATTATGGAATACTGATAATGGAAGATTGGATATTGAAATTACTGGACTTAACAAGACTACTGAAGATGGAAGATGGAAAATGGAACTAATAGAGATAATAGAACAATGGCTACTGAAATTATTGAACCTAACAGATTCTGATGTGATGGATTAATTGAAATGTTTATTTTGACTATGGTTATGACAATAAGATTATCATAATTAGTAATGAGATGGATTAATCGATATGCTTATCTGGAAAAAAAAATTGATAGATATATTTCTTAAAGAATTGAAACCTCTCTTTGACTTTTTGTGGAAAGAATAAAGTAATGTTTATGAGATTTGATGATTAAGTAAGATAACTACTGGAGGAAAGTGATTTTATAATATGACTTAAGAGACAGGATTGTTATATATTATAGACTTATAACTGATTTGATCTTTGACAAATGGGAAGTCAATATTTTACTCTTTATTTTTTATTTTTGTTTTTTTTTTCTTTTTTTCTTTTTGTTTAACTATTTTTGATTTTGTTTTTTGTCTTTGAATGTTTTATGATTTTGTCTTGTATGTTTTATGAAAATCTGAATAAAAATTATTGAAAAAAAAAAAATTGTTTTTAGTGTTTCTGTTTGCCCCCTTGGGCTCCTGCTGAGAGGAAGGGCGGGATATAAATCAAATAAATAAATAAATAAATAAATAAAATTAAGGAAGGTAGTAGTGGCAGGGGAGCTCGGTGGGGGTGCCACATCAAAGCAAATTCAATGCTCATGCCACTGCACGCATGCCTCACCAAGCTCACTGCTGCCTTGCCCCTCTCCCTCTTGGTAACCGGTAGAGGTACATGGTGTTGGGAAACCAGGTCAGCAATGCAGCCTTGCCTGGGCCACCCTGTTGTTCACTATTGAGAGAAAGCAAATGCTCCTTTAATTTAACTGGTCTATTAAAAATCCTACTCAGGAGCGGACAGAAGGATGATTGGGATCTACTGGTAGATCTCTGGGTGATTTGCAGTAGATCAGCAAGGGTATCTGACTCCCAGTTGAACAATAGCAACAACTAAATGATTTTTTCCACCCCACACGTTCCAACTGTCACTTTAATCTGCAGGACTTGCACTTCTACAAATACCACACAGTGTAAGGAGTCATGTCTTTAGTGTGGCAAAACCTGTACTGTAAAACTCCCAGCCTATTGACATTGGGCAGGTGCCACCATTGTATTCTTTCAGATGCCTGCTGAAACATTTCTGGTTACACGAGTGTTTTTATTGTTTTAGATGTTTTTAACAGTTGTTATATATGTTGAATATGTTATATATGTTTAAATATATTTTGATTTGATTGCATTTTTATTGCAAATGTATTTGCTGCCCTGAGTTCCTTTGGGAGGAAGGACAGGATAGAAATTTAATTAATAAATAAAATTAGGCGGCAGAAATGAAGATAGCTAACCATGAGTAGACTCTTGCATGAAAGAAATGTGAGTTCAGTTCTGGAACTGAAAACAAATTCCCAGGCTCAGAATGTTCTCAGAGACATCTTACTCTTTCATTCTAGTTACGTGTCTTTTACACCTGGCTCCGGTTCATTGGATTCTCCACTTCTCATAAAAATCAAAGTAGACCCAACAAGCCTGTAGCCTGCCCAACCCAATTTACATCAATATAAACATATTTTACCTTCTTCAATTGAAATTTTAAACAATTTGCATGATTCACACCTTAGTGAAATGAAACATAATTACAAAACAAGGTAAAGAGAAAATCAGGATTAAAAAGGATAGCATACCATTAGTCTAGGAAAGTCTGTGTTCAACTCATTCAATGTCTTCAGTGTTTGTAGAAACCCAAAATATTACTCAGATGCAATTCATGTACCGCTTTTTTTATGAACAGTCTTAAACATGGTTTAAAATAAATTTTATCCCCCTTTCTCTGTCTCAGGGCTGCTTCACACAGGAGCTAAAATTCATATTGAAGATGAAGCTTTTCCCATTATGATATATTTGCAATGTTCACACTACGTTCCAATCCGCTGTTTTCCACAACCTTCCAACCAGCTGTTTTCCATTCACATAGTTGGCATTCCTATCAAAAGGTTTAGTATTGCTGTTTCCTTGTGGCCCCGCCCCCAAATTTACATGTTTACTCGCTCCAGAGTATTACTCATGGAGAAGGGGAGGGGGGTTGTTTCATTATTTCTGTCAATTGCACGTTGAAGCTGGGAAAGAGTGGGAGGGCAACCCCCCTTTTAAAGTATTTATGAAATGCAATTTTTAGTGGAAGAGTGTATGTGTGTGCGTGGACACACCTTCTGAAGCCTCAAACGACTACCCAGTCCTTATTTTCTTAGAAGTAAGCCTCAACAGGGCTTACCCTCAAGCAAGCAGTCAATACACAAGGCTGCAGCCTGATACATATTTGCCTACAAAGGAGGTCCACTGACCACAGCGGGGCTTATTTTGGAGGAAACATTCACACAAGCTCCAGAGCTTCATTGTCCCACTCCCAAGCGGGCTGTGCCTTTCCTACAGGAAAATGCCTTCTGAGCGGACAAGGTGGTCGCCGCCCCAATTCCTGCCCCTTTTCCTCACCACTCCTCACACTGACACGTGTGTCTGACCAAGCGTCTCTTTCTGTTACTCCCCCCCCCCTGCTCAGGGCGAGTAAGGGGCAACCTGCTGAAAATGCTGAAAATGTGCTGGCAGTTGTTGGGAATTTAACAACATGTGGAGGGATGCATGTTCCCCTCTGATCTAGAGAGTACCAAGTTGGAGGATAGTGTAATGTTTACTGGGTGAGTAAGGGGCAAAAGCAATTCATGTAGAGTTTAGTGGGCGAAGAAAGGGGAAACATCGGAGGAAAGAGCCTACATGAGAGGAGCACGGCAAAGCGGAGACAGTTTTTCCTTATTGCATTTTCAGCTGGTTGCTTTGTTTCGGATTTAAAGGGAAAAGCAGTGGCATGTCTTCCTTCTGCCTGCAACATCATGTAAACTGTGCAAATTAAACGGGGGTGCAGGTGGTGCCCATCTCACATTAAATCTCAGTGTGAACCAGCCCTCAGAGTGCTACTGTTTTGCCATTCTCTGTCTCAAGTATTCCTTGTTGCTGTCAGGTGTGTAGTCATCCAGAGTCCTAGGTGGTCTTAGACCCCTTACTTTTTTAGGAGCCAGGTCCCGGTAGGGTCCCTATTTCTCCAGCATCCTATGAGCCGATCAGCATGAAAGGGGAGTATGATAGCCTCTGAAAGAGTGCATCCTTATTGTTTCCTGCTGATTGGAGTTTATCAGAGTGAAAGGAGTTCCTATTAGTTCCTGCTTCAAAAAGCCAAGTTGTGGCAAGTGAGCATTCTGTAACTGCAGAAGAAGAAACAGTGAATCTTGATTATTGCATCCCATCTACATCATCAAGCAGTTTGGTAGCAGTAGGAGATAAATGTGTAGGCACTGACTTCAGTATTTCAAGCAATATCTGTCAGTGAGAAAGATCAAATGGTGACAGTGATAGAGAAGTAGAAAGGAGTATTCAAGCCTGGCCAGATTATTGCATAATCTTAGAAGGGGGTTGGCTATGAGAGGGCGTAGCTGTTACTATCATGAAGGGACCCTGCACTTCTGAATTTGCCACTGCACTACCGGTCGCATTTGAAATTGCACTGATTTGGAAGATTTGATCTTGTAGGGCCAGCCCTACCATGAGGCAAAATGAGGCAACTGCCTCAGGTGGTAGATGCTGTGGGGCAGTATCAGCCCTCTGGCTATTTCTCTTGAGTCCCCTGGCTATTCCCCTCTGCCGGAGAACAGAGCTGTTCTTGCTACACAGTCCCTCTCCCTAAACTAGCCTGCTTCCTTGGGTGACAGTGGAAAACACTGGTCCATCACCAGCACTGAAGTAAGATTCAGTTGCCAGTCTGGTTGGCTTCTGCATGTGGGAGAGGGAGGGGCACCTTTGCCTCAAGCTGCCAAATATCTTTGGATGGCATATTTTGTCGAAGCCACATTCCCTTAGTCTGCAAGGAACTAAGTCGTTGTGAGGAAACTGCCCTTCCATGTGCTTGACCAGCGTGGATATGCATCTTCATTATGAATCTCATCCAGGCTCCACTGAACTTGCTGGATGCTTCTTTTGATGCAGAGAGAAATACAAATCCCCAGCCAGAGCAGTAGTGAATGTGCATGACAGGCTGCGTTCAATTAAGGCTGGGTCAGAGCCAAAGATGAACTAGAGCATATTGCTAGAAATGATCTCAGTTCAACTGACGTTGCTTTTGTGCGCTTTAAGGAATAAGAACTAAGCCATGTGACAGAGCACCTTGCTGCCCTTTGGGTTTCCTGTCAAGCTGGAGACATCCCTTGACTGCTACTTTTGATGCTACCTATTTATTAATTTGATTTATTTTCATGAAATCTTGGTTTGGAAGGAGCGGGGAAAGTTTACCTTTATCTCCTTCTCATTTCTAAAGACTAGGAGAGGTACCTGTTTTGATCTGACCTTGCAACCACATCTTCACGGACATATAATTAAAGATAAATTTAATACCAATTACCTTTGAGAGGAATGGGGCCTGATCATAGTTCCCCTTCTTTTTTCCCATCAAGAAGCAAAGACAGGAAGTATTCACACCAGTGGGCATGGTGTGACACAACAATGAATGTCATTGGACGCATCGCTACTCCCCCACCCTTCCACACACTTCCACACATGATTCCCACATGAAAATGGCGGAAAAGAACTGTATGCCAATATACCATCCCAAATTTTGTCACTTGAGTTCTGTGATTTTTTGGGTTAATGGAGTTGGAAATTGATTTTTTCTGGGAGCAATTAACATGGAAATTAGTGCTAAATGTCCAATATATTCCACTAGATTTCCAGAAGTGGCTTTTATGTCATGTGAAATATCAGATAAAATATAAAAATTATAGAGGAAGGAAATGTTGGAAAAATGAAACAAACTGCTAACCAAATGCAGCCAGAATCTGGACTTCATGGTCTTATCAGGGGTGGGGCTCTTTAGATGGCAACATGTAAATTACTTCAAAATTTGGTAAGTCAGACCTGCGGTGCTTTGTGGCCCTCCTGCATGTTCTGCTGAGCTGGGCCCAGGACTTCTGCCTCAAAGTCCTTCTCTGATGGTAGCACTAAGCACTGGATTCAGTGTTCTCTTTCATTCTACCTAAACAAGTAGTTGGCGTTATCAAAGTTTGTTGTGCAAGTCATCTGTTGGGTGGCTAGGCATACACAGTAGTACATGGGTATGCATGTACTACTGCTTAATGGTTCAATTACAATCAAGATGGTTCAATTACAATCAATTACAATTAAGTTTTGTTAAAATAAAAATGAAAAACTGTATATCTCTGGTTTGGCATCTATAGGTAGGTTTCAGTATATAAATGGATGGTGATTTCAAAGAAGCACATTTTACCATTGAATCATATGCACTTGTCCAAGTGATCAGTGAGTGCATACTCCCAACAAATATTAATCTTTTCACAAGAGTCCTGCAAATTTCCATTGAAAGATAATAGCTCAGTATTGCCCAGATCAACATGGGCATCCACACTGGTTGTGCACGTGGAAAGCCAGTTTCCTCCTGCACATGGGGAGCTGAGGCAGGGCTATAGCTGAGGGTGAATGCTGCTAAGGTGACCTTTTCAGTGGCACTTCTATGGGAAGGTTATAACTGCATGTGCAATAGTTCTGTTTCATCAAGAAAGAGGGGGACTTGGAAATATAACAAAAATATTTGCATCCTTAAAATATTCAATTCATTTCAACATTTCATAAAGCCAAAAGAGGAAATTCTATCTGGCATTTTTTGGCCTTAATTCTCCCATTTATGTGAGAGAAATGGAAACCAGAGCATTTTGTAGAAACTTCACATTTTGCCCTCTTTGAAGACTGGTTTTGCAAATGATGAGACCCACAAGCAAAGACTAATGAGTAATGGGTTGTAACATTATTCAACAGCCTAGCCCCTTCTTAAGAAGCTCAATCCAACCTCCTGTTTCAAGAACCTGTCTGGTGGCTCTTCACCATGCTTTGTCATTCCCCCTTTTTGCAAAGTCTTATGGTTTCACCCATCATTCCATATGCACAGCAGGATGATTTAAGAATGATGCATACAATTCAGGTTTTAATGCTCTGAGGTATATCTTCTGTTCTCACAATGTTTACAATGAGATATGAAGTCAGTCTTGTCAAGTGAATTTTGCCACCGGGTTTCTCAGCTGCTGCAAGGATTTGATTTAGATGCAATTCAGTGGAAATATATATGCATGTGCAGACCCATTCCTGAGAGTTCCCTTCCCTCAAAATTCCTCAGATCTTTCACCTGTTGATTTTCACTGGCATATCTGTGAGGGGAGGCCCCATGGAGAACTCTATCTTTCCATTCAGGAATAAGTGTGCTGCTGGTGATGGTGGCAGTGGCACAAGGAGGGTATGCACACTTTGCTGCAATAGGGGAAAGGCACATTAACTCCAATGAGAATCAAAGATTTTTCCCTGTTAACCTGGGAAGCTTGGACTGAGATTCACTATGGACATATGAAGCCAATGATATGGAGAGGTACGTCATACCCTGGTCTCTTCTGGTTCTTTTCCTCTTCTGATTGGCAGTTCTTTGTTGCCTTGAAAGAGTCCAACAGTCCAAACAATCTGCTCCAACGCAAACCCAAGAGAAATCCCAACTTTCATTGAAATCCTAATAGGTCATTGACACGTATTGTCAATCAGTGCTAACTAGGAAGCATTCTTGGAGGAAGGGCAGGATATAAATTTAATAAATAAATAAATAAAAATTGACGGATACTATATTATCTGGCACTTCTTGGTCTATTGATGAGCTCCACACATATCAGATGGTCAGAAGGGGGTACTCAGTAGCAGGATTTCCTAGCAGCAGAAGCAGAATCCAAGACCATGATACTCTACAAGAGAGATTAGGGAGAAATTGTATTCAGCACGCATTTAAAGGTGAAACAATATGCAAACCAAAACACAGCCGTCTTTAGAAACTGACACTTCTCTGAATTTTGCAAAGAAGTTCTCCAGCCAAATAATGTATACAAAAATGCATGTATCAGGGATGCGTAAGTGTGCATAAAAATGCATATATTACAGAAAGTAACATTAAAAATGCATTTATATCAGGGAAAATGGCATTGTCGCTAGAGGCCCAGGTGACCTCCGTGTCTAGGAGTGGCTTTTACCAGCTTTGGTAGGCAACACAGCTGCAGACCAGGATAGCCTGACCACTGTTGTTCATGCACTGGTAGCCTCCAGGTTGGAATATTGTAATGTGCTCTATGTTTGACTGCCCTTGAGGTTGGTCTAGAAGCTGCAGCTGGTGCAAAATGCAGTGGCGTGACTGCTCTTTGGGGCAGGGCATCGCCGACATGTCACCCCACTGCTGAAAGAACTGCACTGGCTGCCCATTAGCTACTGGGCCAAATTCAATGTTCTAGTTTTGTTGTATAAAGCGCTTGCAGCTTGGGACCAGGATACCTAAAAGATCATCATGTCCCTTATATACCCAGTCAATCTCTGCACTGTGCAGGTGAGGGCCTCCTGCAGATACCATCTTATCAGGAGGTCCATTCCACACAACACAGGAAGTGGACCTTTAATGTTATGGCACCTACCCTTTGGAATCCCCCCCCCAAATTAGATAGGTGCCATCTGTTATCTTTTCTGCTCCTGCTGAAGACCTTCCTCTTTCAAAAAGCCTTTTAAGTAGAGACCTTATCCAGTCTGCATTTCTGTTGGAATTACTTTTTAAGATGTTTTTAAAGCTGTTCTTTTGTTTGAATATGCTTTAGAGTGTTTTTGGTGTTTTTGTTTGCCACCTTGGGCTCCATAAATACAAAAATATGTATATTAGGAGAAATTTGTACTAAAACACTGATGAATTTTCATAAGGATTTTTAAAACAAAATTTGCAAAGTGATGCGGGATTGCAGAGAACATAATTTAATTTAACACTTTAAAAATCTGAAGCTAAGAGAAATTGCAATTAACAGATTCATTTGGTTTCCTTATTTTCAGTTAGTCATCAAAATCAAGAAGGTCTTGCCCACTAGATATCCCCTGAACATTGGAGCAAATTCCCAGTGGTAGGTGTCATAATCAGCTCACTTGGCTTGAATGTAGGACTTCAGTCAGGGAACAGTAGTCCTCTTCAAGTCCTCAACTTAAAAAGTGCTCAGATTGTACACACTGAACTATCAGGCACATTGTAAGCAAAAACAGACCTAGCAGTGTGCAACTTTCTGTCTTAAGCTGTCTGTGTGGCTCCTTACCAGCCCTTACAATAACATCAGGAAGACATAAGCAATTACTAAACCAAAATAAAAAGAACCATATTTTGGATCTTGAATTCTAAATACGTAGCGAGCAAGAGAGTGATGCTATCAGTTTTGAAACTAACCAGAAGTAGCTTCAGAGTAACAAGCAATTTATTCCAACAAGTCAAGTGATAGCAAGCAGGATGCACATCAGTCTGGATCCTAAATGGATAGAACTGGGAGCTCAGGACATTGGTTGCAACAGAAGAACTGGATGACAGCCACATGCCTCTCTTAACAAAACTGAAGATGTGTGTAACATACAAGTTGGCAATTGTTAGCTCTTCAAAACTGGAAAGCTTTTATTATGAATAGCAATGACTGTGGCTACTCACCTGGTCAGCAACTAATTTTCAAGCAGTGTCATATCTGAGCAAGGACTGTAGGACTGGCATCAATACCTCTACATATTGACTCACCATCTCGTATCAAGAGGAGTCTTTTTGCTCCAGTCTTACATCAATGGCAACACAAGGCATTTATGACGTGTTCAGGCTAGGAGAAAGCAAGCAATGTATACCAAATGGACAAGGTGAAGATTAACAGTTTAGTCTGGTTAGGTAAAAAATGGGAAAGGGCTATAGAGCAGTGTTTTGCATGCAGAAAGTCCCAGGTTCAATCCCTGTAGGGCTGGGAGAAACCTGTGGGAAACCCTGGAGAGCTGCTGCCAGTCATTGTAGACAATACTGAGCTACTGTACATGGACCAATGGTCTGCTCAGTATCAGAAAGCTTCCTATGCTTCTGATTTATGCCAAATAGACAGAGATTGGTAATTTACAAAAGAGTAGTGAGAATAGGATAGGGCAGAATCAGATTTTTAATGTGCATGTGAGTAAAGAGAGACTAAAGAGATTTGGCATTTGTAGGAGAACCCCCATGGTCGTCTTATTTAATGGGCTTAAAATACAGGTAGTGAGGCATAGAGAGAAGTGAACTTCCACATCTTGCCACTGTGCATAGAACATTTGCTGTGAACCAAGGTCTACAAGCCTATGTCCATGTGCAAATAGATTTTACTCATATGATTTCACTCATACCCGCAGGACGCAGAGCTGGAGGAGCTGCTGGAGACATAGCAAAAAATGATGCTCGCATGCTCTGACAGGCTTGGAGAGACCCCGTGTGGAACCATGATTAGGATGCATGTCTGGGAGAGGCTGAGGTTGGGCTTCTCCCACCACACCACCTCCTGCTCTTGCTGCTGCTGCTGGCCGCCCAACTTGCTGGTGCAGACGGAGACACCGGCAAGGAAAATTCAGAGGGGGGCCCCTCAGAGGCAGGTCCTCCTGGCCATGAGACCAGTCACTGGAACTATGCAGACAAGGCAGAGTGGGCCTCTGATTTTCCCTATTGTGAGGGTCACATGCAGTCCCCCATCAACATCGACAGCCACCCTCTTTAGCCCCCAGCTAAAGCCTGCCCTGCTCTCTGATCACAACCTGCCTCCCGGAGAGATGCTCCGCCTTCAGAACAATGGACACACCAGCCTGCCGAGGCTTGAGTCCTGGAGCCTCGCAGCCAGCAGGCGCTCCCACCGCGCTCCCTCCCAGGAGGAAGGAGAGGCAAGAGAAATGGCAGCAAGCCACACCAGGTGAGTGATAACCTTTTACCTGCTTGTTGCCCTCCTCCGTGGTCAACATAATTTCAGTTTTCTGACACTTTCATAGAGTAGGGAGGGCAGCTTACGGGCTTCCCTTGGTGAATTATGACTTTTATACTGTGTTTACGTATATGTTTACGTATATGGATATTGTTTATGTATTTTGCTTTGTAAATTAGTTTGATGTGTTTTTTACTGTACCTTGTGTATTTTATTGTAAACCGCTTTGAGATCTTTTAGATATTAAGCGGTCTATAAATGAAAATAACAACAACAACAACAACAACAATAATAATGTTTTTCATTTACTGCAGATAATAGGAAGTGGGTGGGGCTTACAAATTGCAACAATATACACACAGCTTACACTAAAAGCATTCTACACCCGGGAGGGGAAGCCTGAATATTATTCCCATGTCACATGAAGACCATATCCTGGACAAAGAAATACACATCAGAAGATATCAGGAGTATGTTGAACCAGATGTTACTGTATGCAAGGGGCATGGGAAGGGGGGGAGGTGTACTTGACATTGGAATGCCATTTTTAGCAGCAGCCGAAATGTAGTTACGTAGAAGGAGTGTGTGGTTTGATTTAGATTGGATTTAAAATGTGGAAACCCTGTCCAAGTGAAGAAGTCCTTTCATGTTGTAGCAGATTGCATGTACAGGGACCACTTTTAAAGGCCAGTTTCAAGCCTCCTTCTCTGAGAAGCATCTTTGTACCCTGCTTGGCTTTGCCAGCCCCAGTGCAAACTTTCTTGCTTAGATAGCAGAGAATGGTCCACATAGGTCAGCTTGGGCTGAGCTGAAATTTCTCTGAAAAGAATTTTCTGACAAGTGTTTGAATATGAATGCTCTTTTTTAAGCTCCTTCTGAACTGTTGGAGAGTTTCAGTCTTCCCTTAGAGAATATTCAGTGCAATGGGCTCCCAGTTTCACCATCCATGACTTTTAGGAGGAAATGTGGATCCAGTTTTACTATTGTTTAATCTTCGTTGAATATGGTTGAAGGAACCCATCTTGTCCCCTTCTTCCAGTCTTCCATCTTAGCGCATTGCATCTTTTGCCTACCAGTAGGAACTAAGAAGAGAGTTTCATTCAGTATCATGAGTAGAAATTTCTCAGAAGTTGGATAATTTCAAGAGTATTTGACAGCCCTTCCCCTGTTTCTCCACCCACAAATAGCAAGGAGAATTTTGGGGAGCCATGTTTGGGGAGCCAGGCTGTTCTAGGTGGGAAAACAACAAACACAAAAGACTTGCCTGGAAGGCGCAGCTCCTTGATTAGATTAAAAGCAGCCAAAAGCTTATACAGCCCCGCCCCTCGCTCAGGAAGGAAGGAAGCCTGAGAGAATACTAAAGAGTTAAGCCCCAGCTGATAGCCATCAGCCTCAAGTAACACATCATTGGCTGGCAGCAGTAGCTGGGAGGAACCAGCCACACATATAAAGTCAGAGCACCCTAGCGAGGGAGCCTGCTCCACGAGCTAGAGGGAGCCCCAGCTGACGAAGCGTCAAGGCCCCAGCTGACGAAGCGTCAAGGCCCCAGCTGACGAAGCGTCAAGGCCCCAGCTGACGAAGCGTCAAGGCCCCAGCTGACGAAGCGTCAAGGCCCCAGCTGACGAAGCGTCAAGGCCCCAGCTGACGAAGCGTCAAGGCCCCAGCTGACGAAGCGTCAAGGCCCCAGCTGACGAAGCGTCAAGGCCCCAGCTGACGAAGCGTCAAGGCCCCAGCTGACGAAGCGTCAAGGCCCCAGCTGACGAAGCGTCAAGGCCCCAGCTGACGAAGCGTCAAGGCCCCAGCTGACGAAGCGTCAAGGCCCCAGCTGACGAAGCGTCAAGGCCCCAGCTGACGAAGCGTCAAGGCCCCAGCTGACGAAGCGTCAAGGCCCCAGCTGACAAAGCGTCAAGGCCCCAGCTGACAAAGCGTCAAGGCCCCAGCTGACAAAGCGTCAAGGCCCCAGCTGACAAAGCGTCAAGGCCCCAGCTGACAAAGCGTCAAGGCCCCAGCTGACAAAGCGTCAAGGCCCCAGCTGACATAGCGTCAAATCACCGGGCCCGGATGGCATGCACCCGAGAGTTCTCAAAGAACTCAAAGGTGAAATTGCTGATCTGCTAACTAAAATATGTAACTTGTCCCTTGGGTCCTCCTCCGTGCCTGAGGACTGGAAAGTGGCAAATGTAACACCAATCTTCAAAAAGGGATCCAGAGGGGATCCCGGAAATTACAGGCCAGTTAGCTTAACTTCTGTCCCTGGAAAACTGGTAGAAAGTATTATTAAAGCTAGATTAACTAAGCACATAGGAGAACAAGCCTTGCTGAAGCAGAGCCAGCATGGCTTCTGCAAGGGAAAGTCCTGTCTCAGTAACCTATTAGAATCCTTTGAGCATGTCAACAAGCATATAGATAGAGGTGATCCAGTGGCCATAGTGTACTTAAACTTTCAAAAAGCGTTTGACAAGGTACCTCACCAAAGGCTTCTGAGGAAGCTTAGCAGTCATGGAATAAGAGGAGAGGTCCTCTTGTGGATAAGGAATTGGTTAAGAAGCAGAAAGCAGAGAGTAGGAATAAATGGACAGTTCTCCCAATGGAGGGCTGTAGAAAGTGGAGTCCCTCAAGGATCGGTATTGGGACCTGTACTTTTCAACTTGTTCATTAATGACCTAGAATTAGGAGTGAGCAGTGAAGTGGCCAAGTTTGCTGACGACACTAAATTGTTCAGGGTTGTTAAAACAAAAAGGGATTGCGAAGAGCTCCAAAAAGACCTCTCCAAACTGAGTGAATGGGCGGAAAAATGGCAAATGCAATTCAATATAAACAAGTGTAAAATTATGCATATTGGAGCAAAAAATCTTAATTTCACATATACGCTCATGGGGTCTGAACTGGCGGTGACCGACCAGGAGAGAGACCTCGGGGTTGTAGTGGACAGCACGATGAAAATGTCGACCCAGTGTGCGGCAGCTGTGAAAAAGGCAAATTCCATGCTAGCGATAATTAGGAAAGGTATTGAAAATAAAACAGCCGATATCATAATGCCGTTGTATAAATCTATGGTGCGGCCGCATTTGGAATACTGTGTACAGTTCTGGTCGCCTCATCTCAAAAAGGATATTATAGAGTTGGAAAAGGTTCAGAAGAGGGCAACCAGAATGATCAAGGGGATGGACCGACTCCCTTACGAGGAAAGGTTGCAGCATTTGGGGCTTTTTAGTTTAGAGAAAAGGCGGGTCAGAGGAGACATGATAGAAGTGTATAAAATTATGCATGGCATTGAGAAAGTGGATAGGGAAAAGTTATTCTCCCTCTCTCATAATACTAGAACTCGTGGACATTCAAAGAAGCTGAATGTTGGAAGATTCAGGACAGACAAAAGGAAGTACTTCTTTACTCAGCGCATAGTTAAACTATGGAATTTGCTCCCACAAGATGCAGTAATGGCCACCAGCTTGGACGGCTTTAAAAGAAGATTAGACCAATTCATGGAGGACAGGGCTATCAATGGCTACTAGCCATGATGGCTGTGCTGTGCCACCCTAGTCAGAGGCAGCATGCTTCTGAAAACCAGTTGCCGGAAGCCTCAGGAGGGGAGAGTGTTCTTGCACTCGGGTCCTGCTTGCAGGCTTTCCCTAGGCACCTGGTTGGCCACTGTGAGAACAGGATGCTGGACTAGATGGGCCACTGGTCTGATCCAGCAGGCTCTTCTTATGTTCTTATGTTCTTATGTTCTCATTTTCGCTCAGTCTTAGGGGACTAGCTGCTGTTGCTTGGCACTTTGTTTAGTCTTTTATTTATTTATTACATTTATATACCCCATATTTCCTCCTAGGAGCTCAAGGTGCTGTACATGGTTCTCCCCTCTCCATTTTATCCTCACAACAACCCTATGAGGTAGGTTAGGCTGATAGATACTGACTGGGCCAAGATCACCCAGTGAGCTTCATGGCTGCATGAAGAGTCGAACCCTGGTCTCCCAGGTTATAGTTGAACACTCTAACCATTATATCACACTGGCTCTCAATATGTAATTGTAAGATGCTAACATGTAGCATATGTAATATGTTCATTGTAGTATGCTGGAGCAAAGGTTCCCAAACTGATCTGTGAACCACCAGTGTTCCATGAGTTTCATTCAGGTGGTCCACAGTGTGCTTGTAAAAATACAATTAAAGATCGTACAGCATCTAGCATAGTGAGTTACAATTGCTACAACAGGCAGAAAAATCATTTAAGTGGTCCACCAAGACTCTCAATAATTTTCAAGTGGTTCATGGGGAAAAAAAACTAAGATTCAGTTTGGACCCCTATCTGATGCTTTGTAAAACAGCCTGATTCAGCATGGACCAACCTGATTCAGCTCAATGGATCTGAGTCACATTCATTCCCAACCCCCCATACACACACTTTCATTCACTATTTGGGTAATCAAAAAATGTCTGCATCCTGAGCTGGCCCCACTGCCATTACATGACGGCACTGGACCCAGTCTGGGCTGAATCACTGTGCCAGCTCCAGCCTGGTGTAATGATTTGTGTCACCTACCTTTCGCCCTGTCCAGTGTGATCAGCAGGTTTAAGCATGTGTTGTTAAACCCCGCCAGGTAGCACCTAAGACCTTGATTGCACCCTGAGCCACAAACGCGATTAGAAATCTGGTTAATTTCCTGCTACTTACCCAACTAGCCTCTCCATTTTCTGCCTTTGACGTTAGGCAAGGCAAAGTACCTCATTAATGTGCATGTATTAAAAAGACCTGATATATGAAAATAAAAGCCGCTATTCTAAGAGAGAACAGCTCCTATTCTAATAACTCAGCTCTTATGCAGTGCTCATAGATGGAGAACAATTCCCCTTGGAGTAGAGAGATATTTAGACAGAGAGAGGAGGAAATTATCTTTTAAAAGAGGGATATTTCTAATTAAACAGACAATTTTGCCAGTGTCAAGAAAGATATTACTTCATGTTCCCTCCCTGGTCTACATCGTAGCTCCAAAATGTACCCTGAGACGCTGTTATGTTCTGATAGACTGAACTATCACAGACATTTTCTTCCAGAAAGGTTCAGTTTTAGTCATGCAATGGGAATTGCTGAAGAAAATCTGCTAAGCCTATTGCTATGGTTGCCTCCAACTTGACATGAAAGAGTCCCCTGTGTCTTTTATTTACAGTTGTGAAACTGAGCAAAGTTTGGCAGAGTTGGCTTCTCACATCTGACACTTCTTCCTGCCTCACACTTTGGAAAAGATCTCTTCATGCCTCACAGCTATTACACACACACACACACAAACACCCATACTGAGTAGTAGATGGCAACCTTGTTAATTTCTTGTCTAGGTGGTAGTCAGGGCCATGATCCATTTTCACACTCATTCTACCTGCCCTGCAACATAATGATTGTGAACATCAGTAATTAATAATACAGTTCCTACATAAAGACCCTTTAGGAACTTTGTTATTAATTATTGATGTGAGATCAATGCCGTCAGGAGTCTAAACCAAGAGGCTAGACTCCTAGCAGAGGCACCCAAGGTGGAATGGTCAAAGCTGAGACACCAGACTAAGATGCATCCAAACTCAGAGGAAGGCAATGGTAAACCACCTCTGAATACCTCTTACCACAAAAACCCTATGAACAGAGTATCCAAAATGCAACACAAGATGGTGCTGGAAGATGAGACCCCCAGGTCAGATGGCACTCAGGGAGCTACTGGGGAAGAACAACAGACAAGTGCGAGTAGCACTGTGACTAATGACTCAGCTGGGTCAAAGCCGAAAGGAAGCCCAGAGGTTGAACCGCAGAGATGCAAAAGGAGAGTCCAGAGTTATATGATGCTGATTCAAAATGGCGGCTTAGGTGTAGGAGCTTGTGTTTGGAGCTCCTGCCACTCATCATTTTTTAACATCATTTTAACATCTTTTGGACATAAATATTCTATGCCTGTGCCTGTGCCTGTTCAGGAGTGTGAGGAAGTTGCTTGGGACTGTATTTGGTATTACTCATCTTACCTTACCCCGAGAATTTGCCTTGAGAACAGTGGCGCAGTGGAGCAGTGGCTGGATAGTGGTCGCGGTGGGCTCTGAAGGGAATGGAAAATCGAGGCCGGGGATGAGTGAGGCCTTTTACCTTTGTCGGCTGGTGTGTGCTGCGCTGCGTGCCTCTTGCGGCGGCTGTTTGTTGCGGCTTGCATGATCTTGCTGGGCTGCTGCCGTTGCGTGCTGCCTGCTGGGGTGACCTGGGTCATCCCCGTTGCCTGTGTCGCTGTGTTTCGTTGCGGCTTTTGGTGTTGCCGCCGCAGCGTTCCCGTCCGCCGTCACCGTCGCTGTGTCCTGGTTGCTGCTTCCTTCGTCGCGGTTGCTGTGCCCTCTTCGTTGCTGCTGCCGGGCTCTGCTCTCCTCCCTGTGGTTGGTTTCCCTTGTCGCTTGTCGGGGGGCAGTGGCTGGTCGCTGCCGGGCTGCGGGTCCCGTTCGCGGCGTTTTGCCGTGGGCGTGGCTGTGTCTGATGCTGCTGGTGCTATCGCCGCGTCTCTCGCTGCCGTTTGGGATTTTCATCTTATCACTGCGGGGTGCCTTTGGCCTTGGCAGCTTGCACTTCTTTGCCATCGCCGTCATCTGAACTACATTTGAATTTTCGTCTTGACGTTTGAGGACGGTGCCTGCGATGAGGAGAGGACCAGGACTGTCGTCCATGTGCGGAGTGCGAGATTATGTTTGATGTGTGAATTTTAACTGGATGTTTGGTGTTTGCTGAATGCATGTTGTGTATGAGTGTGTATACGGCCCCTTTAAGAACGATCAGTGTTGTTAACCTAGGTGCGACTCTGAGACTGCAACATTTTAACTCATTGCTGCCACCTGGATGTAATACATATGCTGAATGTGTATTATGTTTTTTTGTGAATGATTGAGCTGTTAGTGTTTATGTGTCTTTAGTTGGAATGTGTTGGAACGATTTAATATTATTTGAGTGTATTTTGTGTATGTTTACTGTATTTGTATTATTGATCAAGTGTGTGTGTGTTTTGTGTGTTTTATTATTCGTGTGAATGTGACTTGGTGTCTGTGTATTGGTGCTTTTATTTGTTTTAATATGTGCCTGGGAGAATGTATTATACACCAACCGGGGAGACCTTCGGGGGCCCTAATTAGCGTAGTGACGGGTAATGGGAGGTATGGTGTTGTGAGGAGGACTTGCCAGGTAAGGGGAACCCGTCCCAGACAAGTAGTGTCTGTGACCTGTTCCGGTTCTCCTCATATCCCCAGGACTGCTGGTTGTCCTATCAGTCAGCCTTCAGAGCTCCATATGCTGTTGTTAAACGCCAGGTCGGTCCAGCATAAGATCTCCCTTGTTCATGATTTAATTGTGGACGAGGCGGCTGACCTGGCGTGCATAACCGAGACCTGGGTGGGTGATACAGGAGGAGTTGCTCTTTCCCAGCTCTGCCCACCTGGGTATACGGTTCAGCATCATGGTAGAGCCGAAGGTCGGGGAGGCGGGGTCACCGTGGTCTATAGGAGCTCTTTCTCACTCACCGAGCACCCTGTACAGGTGACGACTGGATTGGAGTGTCTCCACCTTGCGCTGGGCCAGAGAGACAGGCTGGGAATTTTGTTGGTGTACCGCCCGCCCTGCTGCCCAACAAATTCCCTAACTGAGCTGACAGAGGTAGTCTCGGAGGTATTGTTGCACTCCCCTAGACTGCTGGTACTGGGGGACTTCAACGTCCATGCCGAGACTGCTTTATCTGGGGTGGCTCAGGACTTCATGGCGTCCATGACAACCATGGGGCTGTCTCAGTTTGTTACTGGCCCGACACATGTGTCGGGACATACCCTTGACTTGATCTTCGCCACTGGACAGGGAGATGGTGATCTGGAGGTTGGGGTTTTTTCATCTATCCCATTGTCATGGACAGATCACCGCTTGCTGAGGTTTAGGCTCACGGCGACCCTTTCACTCTGCAAGGGTGGGGGACCTATTAAACTGGTCCGCCCCCAGAGATTAATGGATCCTGAGGGTTTCCAAAGGGCTCTGGGGGATTTTCCGACTGAGAAGACTGGCACTCCTGTTGAAGCCCTGGTTGAACTGTGGAATACGGAGATGACCCGGGCGGTTGACACGATCGCTCCCATGTGCCCCCTCCTATGTAGAGCTCATACAGCCCCATGGTATACCCCGGAGCTGAGAGCGATGAAGCAAGAGAGGAGGAGGCTTGAGTGCAGATGGAGGCGAACTCCCGACGAATGCAATTATGCCTTGGTAAGTGCCTGCTCTAAGCGATATACAGCAGCGGTGAGGGCAGCAAAAAAGAGATATTTTGCTGCCAGTATTAAGGCATCACTCTCCCGCCCAGCGGAGCTTTTTAAAATGAGGGCTTTTACATCTTGGCCCTCGGGATACTATAGATTCATCTGTAGCCCACTGTGATGAGTTCGCTGGACACTTCCAGGACAAGATCGCTAGCATTTGTCGGGACTTAGACTCCAATATTATAGCAGCTGGATTCAATGAAGCATCCAGAACACGGTCTTGTCCTTATTTATTGGATGAGTTTCAGTCTGTGCAGCTTGAGGATGTTGACAAGATCCTTGGACTGGTGCGGGCGACCACGTCAGTGCTGGATCCTTGCCCCTCTTGGCTGGTGAAAGCTGGCAGGACCGGAACCGCCGACTGGGCCAAGGAGGTAATCAATGCCTCTTTGCGAGAGGGAGTGGTCCCTGACTGCCTAAAAGTGGCGGTAGTGAGACCACTTCTGAAGAAACCCTCCTTGGACCCAGATAACTTGAACAACTATAGACCTGTGGCGAATGTTCCGTTCCTGGGCAAGGTTCTGGAGCGGGTGGTGGCCGGCCAGCTCCAGGGGTTCTTGGATGACACTGATTATCTCAATCCGTTTCAATCCGGTTTTAGGCCTCGGTTTGGTACCGAAACAGCCTTGGTCGCCCTGTATGATGACCTTTGTCGGGAGAGGGACAGGGGGAGTGTGACCCTATTGATTCTCCTTGCTCTCTCAGCTGCTTTTGATACCATCGACCATGGTATCCTTCTGGGAAGACTCACGGAGTTGGGAGTTGGGGGTACTGCTTGGCAGTGGCTCCGCTCCTACTTGGTGGGTCGCCACCAGAAGGTAGTGCTTGGGGAACATTGCTCGATACCCTGGACTCTCCATTGTGGAGTCCCGCAGGGATCGGTTCTGTCCCCCATGCTTTTCAACATCTACATGAAGCCGCTGGGCGCAGTCATCAGGAGTTTTGGAGTGCATTGTCACCAGTACACTGATGACACACAACTCTATTTCTCCTTTTCATCTTCTTCAGGTGAGGCTGTTAACGTACTAAACCGTTGCCTGGCCGCGATAATGGATTGGATGGGAGCTAACAGACTGAAGCTTAATCCAGACAAGACCGAGACGCTGTTAGTGAGTGCCTTCTCTGCCCAGATGGTGGATGTTCACCCTGTTCTGGACGGGGTTACACTCCCCTTGAAAGAACAGGTTCGTAGCTTGGGAGTTCTTATCAACTCTTCCTTGTCTCTTGAGGCTCAGGTAGCCTCAGTGGCAAGGAATGCTTTTTACCATCTCCGATTGGTAGCCCAGCTACGTCCCTATCTGGACAGTGACGACCTCGCCTCAGTCGTTCATGCTCTGGTAACTTCTAGATTGGACTACTGCAATGCGCTCTACGTTGGGCTGCCCTTGAAGACAGTTCGGAAACTACAGTTAGTCCAGAATGCAGCAGCCAGATTGTTGACGCGGACAAGAAGGTCCGCTCATATTACACCCGTTCTGGCTCATCTGCACTGGCTTCCTATTTGTTTCCGGGCTAAATTCAAAGTGCTGGTTTTGACCTATAAAGCCTTACACGGCATGGGACCGCAATACCTGGTGGAGCGCCTCTCCCAATATGAAACTACCCGTACACTGCGCTCAACATCTAAGGCCCTCCTCCGAGTACTATCCCATCGAGAAGCTCGGAGGGTGGTGACTAGAAATAGGGCCTTTTCGGTTGTGGCTCCCGAACTATGGAATGGTCTTCCCGATGAGGTGCGCCTGGCACCGACGCTGCTATCTTTTCGGCGCCAGGTGAAAACCTTTTCATATTCCCAGGCATTTTAATGCATTTTATTATATGTATTGTTGTATTTTGCTGCTGTTTGATTATTGTTGTTTACCTTTGTTGGCTTGATTTTATTGTATTATTGTATTTATATATTCCTGACTGTTTTATTTTATGTACACCGCCCAGAGAGCCCTTGGGCTTAGGGCGGTATATAAATTAAATTAAATAAATAAAATAAATAAAATAAATAGGAACATGAAATGTGAGAAGCATGAACCAGGGAAAGTTAGAAATTGTCAAGTAAGAAATGGAACATATCAACATTACAATACTTGGCGTGAGTGAATTAAAATGGACAGGAATGGAACATTTTCAATCAGGCAACTACAAAATATTTTATGCAGGAAATGAGAAATTAAGAAGAAATGGGGTTGCTTTAATAGTGAGAAGTGATGTAGCAAAATCAATTAGGAGCTACAACACAAGGTCTGAGCAAGTGATATCAATGAGATTAAATGGGAAACCTATGAACATAAGCATCATCCAAGTCTATGCTCCAGCAGCAAATGCAGAAGAAGAGGAATTGGAGAGATTTTACGGAGAAGTACCGGAAGAAATTGATCACACACCAAAACAAGATGTGCTGATAATCATGGGGAACTAGAATGCAAAAGTAGGGAACAGAGAAGAACTAGGAATTGTGGGAAAATGGGGATTAGGAGATAGCAATGAAGCAGATGAAAGACTTACTGAATTCTGTGAAGCCAATAATTTGTTTCTTGCAAACACATTTTTTGAGCAACCAAAAAGACGACTGTACATGTGGACATCACCAAATGGTCAATATAGGAATCAAATTGATTATATAATTGGTAGAAAAAGATGGAAACATTCCATACTTTCTGCAAAAACAAGACCAGGAGCAGACTGTGGTACAGATTATGAACTGGTCGTATCAAAAATTAGGATAAAGCTAAAGAAGAACAAAGCAATCATAATGCCAAAATACAATTTAAATAACATCCCAGAAGAATATAAAGATCAAATAAGGAACAGGTTTGAGGCTTTAAACTTACTTGACAGAGAACCAGATGAACTGTGGAGTGAAGTCAGAGACATTATCAGGGAAGAATGCAATAAGACAATACCTCTAGTTAAAAAGAGAGAAAGGCCTCAATGGATGACTGAAGAAATTCTTAAAATGGTTAAAGAGAGAAGGAAAGCAAAAGCAAAAGGAGATAGAAACATGGTCAGAACCCTAAATGCAACAATACAGTGACTAGTATGTAGGGATAAAGAGAACTATTACAATAGTTATTGTATAGAAATAGAAGAGGACAAAAAACAAAAAGGGAAGAACAAGAGACTGATTCCAAAAGATTAGAGAAATGAAAGGGAAATTTAAACCAAGAGTAGGGATATTGAATAATCAACGGGAACGCACTGACTGACCGAGATAAAATAAAAGGAAGATGGTAGCAATACACTGAAGAACTTTATAAAAGAGATGCAAGGATGGCAGATTCATTCATGGAGGAACCGTATGATGAAGAACTAGAAATTTTAGAATGTGAGGTGGAAGCTGCTCTTAAAATACTTGGAAGAAACAAATCACCAGGAACAGATAGCACACCAATAGAGTTGCTACAACCTACTGAGACTGAATCTGTCCAGATTTTGACAAAAAATTGTCAAGAAATATGGAAAACTAAATAATGACCCACAGACTGTCCTGATGCGCAACCTATACTCTGCACAAGAGGCTACTGTAAGGACAGAATATGGAGAAACCAATTGGTTCCCCATCGGAAAGGGTGTGACACAGGGGTGTATTTTATCACCCTACTTGTTTAATCTATATGCAGAACATATCATACGGAAAGCAGGGTTAGACCAAGATGAAGGAGGTGTGAAAACTGGAGGGAGATATATCTATTATGTAAGATATCCAGACGATGCCATACTCTTAGCAGAAACCAGTAATGATTTGAAACGAAGGCTGATGAAAGTTCAAGAGGAGAGCAGTAAAGCAGGACTACAGCTGAACATGAAGAAGATTAAAGTAATAACAGGAGATTGTGTCTGTGTTAGAATTGCTTAATATGTTTTGTAATAATGTTTTAATTCTTTTTTATTTTTTTTAAATGTTTTTAACGCTGTTTTGTTTTAATGTATTTTAAGATCTGTTTTTATGACATTTTAAAATGTTTTTAGCACTTTGTTTGCTGCCCTGGGCTCCTGCTGGGAGGAAGGGCGGGATACAAATTAAATAATAAATAAATAAATAATAAAGATTTATGGAACTTTAAAGTTGACAACGAGGACATTGAACTTGTCAAGGATTATCAATACTTTGGCAGAGTCATTAACCAAAATGAAGACAACAGTCAAGAAATCAGAAGAAGGCTAGGACTGGGGAGGGCAGCTATGAGAGAACTAGAAAAAGTCCTCAAATGCAAAGATGTATCACTGAAGACTAAAGTCCGGATCATTCAGAACACGGTATTCCTGATCTCTATGTAGGGATGAGAAAGTTGGACAGTGAAAAAAGCGGATAAGAGAAAAATCAACTCATTTGAAATGTGGTGTTGGAGGAGAGCTTTGTGCATACCGTGGACTGCAAAAAAGACAAATAATTGGGTGTTAAATTAAACCAGAATTATCACTAGAAACTAAAATGATGAAACTGAGGTTATCATACTTTGGACACATCATGAGAAGACATGATTCACTAGTAAAGACAATCATGCTGGGGGAAATAGAAGGGAGTAGAAAAAGAGGAAGACCAAACAAGAGATGGATAGATTCCATAAAGGAAGCCACAGACCTGCACTTACAAGATCTGAACAGGGTGGTTCATAACAGATGCTATTGGAGGTCGCTGAATCATAGGGTTGCTGTAAGTTGTATTCAACTTGAAGGCACATAACAACAAAAAAAGCCCTTCCAATTTTTGGTTGTTGCTGACAGTGAAATCCTTCTCAGCTACAAAATGGACAATCAAGCAAGCATGAAGTATGTGCCAGATCATTTTATGGAATACAGATCTTTCAACAGAATTGTGCAGGCACAAAATAAACCCACAATTACTTCCTGCTATTTTCTTTAGAGTAGAAAGCAGCTCTGTGTTTTTCAGGGCAGACCATTCTGAGGAGGGAGGAGAGGATGGGATACAGCCCTACTGAAGGGCTGCCCAATTCTCTGCCTGTATCCCATTCCTGTGGTTCCAGCAGCTGGAAGCTAAAGAGAAAAACATGAGTAATGCAATCTTGTGGTCAGTACAGAAAAATCAGTAGACTTTACTGTCTTGCTTTGCTTCAAATGACTTTTTGCATTCTTTCTGTTTTTGAAGATTGCCTGGCCAGCTCAGTAGACTCAGTGCATTAAAATTTATGAGTAACTAATGTGACAGAGCAAATTGTATTCTAGAGACCAACATTCCAAGTATATAATGTTTTAATATCCCTCTTTGTATCATTTAATTCTATTAAGAGCATTTCACCAAAACAGCTAGAGCACAATAAGTAAATAAACTATCATTTTAAAATAATCCCTTTTTACTTTCATGGATATAACCATCATGGAAAAAGAGCAATGGGCAACTACCAACAAATTAGAATTATAAACTGATGACTCACGAGAGTGTTCTCATACAAATAGCTCAACTTCATAAAATCATTGTGTAATTAAGTGCTACAGGTAATACCCAACGTAACTCAAAGTCAGGTTATTGATTTTAATGGGTCTACTCTAACTATGAATAACACTGGAAATCCTTCATTGGTCCCAATCCCACTGTAATGGTGGTGATGTTTATGCTTCTGGCAATTGGTTGAGCAGCTGTGATGTCACAAAGAGAGAAAGTAGGTAGAAGAGCCCCTGGCTGCTACTGACTGAAGTGCTTTGATCCACAGGAAGGGCATGGCAGAAAAAAGTAGAGCTGAGGCAAAAGTTCTCAGAAGACATTTTTCTGAGAACATTTCTGATATTTTTCTTTTCCTCACTTCACTAGGAAAAAAAGCTAGGCTGCCAACACAGAGGCAGGCTGCCACTTGCAGCAACAGCAAACAACAAAAAGTCCATATTATAAACAAATACCCCCCCAACTTGATAATGATAGTATTTTTTCAGGTCTGCATAAATACAAATTCATGTTTCCAAATTATAGAATCCATATAAATATATGAAGCTGCCTCATATTGGGTCAGACCATTGGCCATCCTTAGGGATGGACAAATTGGTCAGTTTTGGTTTCTCTCAGTTTTATTACCACCCAGTGTGGTGAGGCTGAACTGCAGATGCAGCCCCCCAACAGGGTTTCTGTAGCTTACCTGGATGGAACTGAGATGAGGCAGGGAGTTGGTGAGGTTGAGGCTCAATTATGTTATGCTATATTAAGACATAATATTATAATCCCAATGAAGGGCAGGAGTTACAAGATGGCTAGAGTCAGTTCGTGGCAAATTTTAATCGCTGCAGCACAAAATTTGGCAACACTAAGAGTAGTGTAAATATTTTGACCAGAGAGGAGTAGAAGGACGTAATATGCATCTGATTGTCCTAAGGTTTCTGATAGGAGCGGTTCAATTAAAGATCTTCATTGGTCGCGATAAAATGTACAGTATAGAAGGATATGAGTCACTGTTTCCACATCTCCAGCATCACAAGGGCACTTACGATCTTGGTAAGGGATTTTTTTATATCTACCCTCCAGAACTGCAGAGGGAAGGACATTAAATCGTGCCATTGTGAAAGCTCTACGATGCTTTGGAACCTGGAGTGTGAAAAGATAGTTTGCAGGTTTGTTGGGTTGTAATGCTCTATCAATTGAGGCATAGTTAGAGGATAGGCCCAGATCTTGTTGGTGCTCAATATCAGCAATACGTTGATTGAGTATTATTATAGCCATATCATATCCTTGAGAGATAAGATAACCCAGGGAGAGTCCATAAAGTTGGAGCTTTTGAGGCAAGGTTTGTTTCCATACTGACTGGAACTCATCCTGTAGCATTAATGGAGCCAAACCAGTTGGGAAAAAGATTAGTTTCAGCCAGAATTTGAGAATAACAAGCCAGGCCCTGGCTTCGGCCTTCTGGAGGCCAGCCTCTAAACGTAGAACAACATTTGGGACACTGTGAGGTACCTGAAAGACAGCCCTCAGAAATTTAGATTGTACTGCTTCCAGAGGTGTAAAACTGGAATAGGGTCCAAGTTGTGCTCCATATAAAAGCTGTGTTAATGATTTGATCTTAAATAGCTTTATTGCCGCTGGTATATAGTGACCCCCTCTAGTGCAGATAAAATTTAATATAGCAGAGGCACTCCTTTGGGCTGTCTGAGCAACATACTCTGCATGGGCCTTCCGGCTACCATTTGTCTGAAAAACAATACCCAGATATTTAAAGGTCTTTACCTGTTCAATCTTATGTCCACTTATAGACCATCTGTACATCCTCGGTCTTTTAGCGAAAGCTATGACCTTTGTTTTTTGGTAGTTTATTTGCAGCTGTTCATTGTGGCAATATTGAGCGAGAGGTCGCAAGACTCTATTCGTTCATATAGGTGTCTAGGACAAAATTACTGCATCATCAGCATATAGTAGTACTGATAAGTGCCTATGGGCTAGCTTTGGAGGGTGAGTATTGGAACGGACAAGGACTGTGGGCAGTGAGTTTATGTATAAATTAAACAGCAATGGGGCTAGTATACATCCTTGCTTTACACCTTTAAAAGTTGGGTCTGAAAGAAGGCCCTCTGAATTGCACCTGATTTTTAAGGAGGTGCTCTCATGTAATTTGTATATAAGGAGTAACAAGCGACAGTCGCCTGTGGTGGCCTCAAGTTTAGATCGGCCTGCTCTAAATCCAGCCTGTTGGTCGGCTAGGATGTTTTCATGTTCCATCCAGGCTAGAAGTTTCCAGTAAAGATGTCTGGCATAAAGTTTGCTGATTATAGTCAGTAGACTAATTGGGCAGTAATTTGCTGGATTGTCCTTCCTTCCCTTTTTAAAAATGGGAATAATAACAGCCAAGCCCCAGTCGGGGGGGATATAAACATTTTTGTCTACATAGGTGAAGAGATTGGCCAGGCTTGGGGCCCACTAATCGATGTTTCTTTTAATTAATTCTGGAGGGATATAATCACAGCCTAGTGCCTTACCTGGTTTTAGCTGGTTTACCAGGTCAGTTATCTCAGAGAATGAAATGGGGGCATTCAGGTAGGGACCCATGGATGCATTCCAACTGTAGAGTTGGTGTCTCCACATCTGTGTACAGTACAGGTCAAATATATATATACAGAGAGAGAGGGAGGGAGGGAGAGATGCAGTGCAAACTTCGGAGAAGTACAAATTTTGAAAGATAGCTCCCATTTTGGTTCATATATTATTTGTGAAGTGTGAATTCGGTAACTTCGCATTAAAAGATGAACCAAACTAATTTCTCTCCCATCTCTAGCTCAGTTTTGTCTACTCTGATGGGCATCAGCTTTTCCAGCCCTGAAGCCTGAAATCCTTTAACCAGAGATGCTGGGATTGAAACTGGGAAGTTCACAATATAAGACATAGGTCATTCCTACCCATTGTCACGAAATATGTGGCTAACATAATAATAATCAAAAGGTAGCTTCTGAAAAACATCATATTCAAAGCAAATAAAAGCACACTTATCAGTCGCAGGCTATGGAAAGCCATAGAGGAAAACATCAGTCTGAAAGACAAAGAGATTTGCGTGGGGTTGGGGGGGAGGAATCAACCCCAGAGGAGTTAAGAAAAGCGACAGCCAGAGGCAACTCCCAACTCAGTGGCTCCAAAGCTTGTGAAGTCTGTCGTGAAGGACAACATACTCAGGTATTTAACATATGCCTCACAGGTATTTCATTTCTTGCATTCCTGGCAGAGAGAAAGAGAGAAGAAAAAGAGAAGCTTCACTCCTGTAATAGCTTCAATTATAGAACTTTACATTTTGACATCTGGAGCTCATAGCTCCAGCCTAAGTAAGAAAAGGGCAGAAAAGTTAGCACAACTGCAGATTCCAAAGAATTCTGAACATTATTCCACTCTAAGGGCAGAATTAAACATGACTTATATACACTCCAGTGTATATAAGTAGTGCTTATTTAGAAGGGACAAAACCAATTTTCTGGCTCCTGCCTGTAATAATTCTGTACCCTTAATTTGCCCCTTATTTTGCTTCTGGGGGAAGAATGGGCTGTCCTTACTTTGATAATTGCTATCCTTAATTTGCCCCTACTTTGCTTTTGGGGCAAAAGGGGTTCCTTAGCATTAGGAAAAGGGAGGTGACTGTCTCAGATAACTAATTTTGGGTATCATAAAAGGTGGTTATTCAACTTATTGTATTCTTACTGCTAGGGTAGGGGAGATGTGTTTTTTGCAATCTTTGGTCTCAGCTGCAAATATAGCTTGCCTTGGATATTATCAGAGGGAGGAGTGGGGTGGCTGTGCTTACCTGACCTCCCATGAGGTGGATCAGTGCTGCTTACCAGGAAGGAGAGTGAAAGAGGCAAAGCAGCAGGGAGGTCAGTGCTGTGCAAAAGCAGCAGCAGGAGCATGTATTAGCTCTGCCAGTATGTTTGTACAGCAATAACCTCCCTTGTCCCTCCCATTCTCCCTCTAGGTAAGCAGCAGCAACCCAGAGAGAAAAGTTCCATTTCAGCTGGCTTCCTAATATGCTAATTTTCTGTGTCTGGTGTTTCTCCTCCATTTCCTGGGGAGCTTCTCAAAGCTGTGATGCCTCTCCCCCCCCCCCGAGATGGAGCAGCAGCAATAGCCTCCTGGCAGAGGCATAACTGCTTCTTACAGAGAAAGGGATTAGGGAGATAGCAGTGACGTTGGGGCTGTGTGGCCACACTGGTGAGAACACCAGATTGACTCCACTGGTGCATCCGCACAACCCCAATCTCACTGACACCTCACCCCTTCCTCCCAGTAAACACCAGTAACATCACGGCTGGGAAGTTATTGCTGCAGCTGTGCCCCATCAGGTGAACTGTTTCTGACCCTGACCTTCCTGTCTCCTTCAGCCTAAAGTGGTATAGTCCAGGGAACAGTTTGACCACTTATCTGCTGTTTCTATAGACTAGACTACAGAAGGTTGGGAAGGAAGTAGCCAAAATCTGTTTTTGTTGTGGTGGTGGTTTTTTCACAGTGGAAGGAGAAGGGTTGCCAGATGTCTGGTTTTCGCTTGGAGACTCTGGATTTTTGGGGTCCTCTCTGGGTCACTGGGTGAGTCACCTTAATCTCTGGACTCTCAGCCTTAATTTTTTTAAAGTAAATTTCTAGGTGGTGTAGTTCACGAGATATACACCAAAACATCAGCTGCCCCCCCCCAAAAAAAAACTTCAGTGAAATGATCTCTTAGCTGGCTGCTCTAACCCTGCCCTTTCAGGTTTGTAGTCAAAAAGTGAAGTCAGGGTTGTGATTGACAAGGTATTTCTGGGCCTCCAGACTGCACTGCAAAGGCAGAAAGCTATTTTTTTCCTATTTATCTGAAAATATCATAAATTGAGTAAGTATACACCTTTCATCAGTATCAAAAGTCTTTATTTCTGTTGTGTGTAGAAGTCAAAAAAGTTCAGATTTTCCTGGGCTGTTGAAGAGGGCAATGTTTTCAAAACCTTCCCAATATGAAGCTTTAATCCAATACTTGCTTTTCTGGGAGTAAAGCTGCAATGCCAATCCCACATATCCAGTGTAAACCCCACTGAATTCAGTCGGACTTATGTTTGAGTAGACATGGTTAGGATTGTGCTGTAAATTAATGGAACTTCTGAGTGAACATAGCAAAGGATTGTGTTTTTGTTGTAAATCTTTCTTTCCCTCTCCAATCCTATTTCTTAAAACAATTAGGTAGGGTTTACATAGGTATCACAGCTTTTATTATGTAGGAAACTAATACAGGAGGGCCCCGCTTTATGGCGTTCCGCTGATGCGGCGGCTTTCAATCAGAGGAAATTCCCTGTTTTAAAGCCGATTTTGCCATTTTGCAATGTTTTGCGATGTTTTCGCATCATTTTTGCATGACGGCCCATTATAGTATATGGGGCCCCGCTTTACAGCGATTTCCGCTTTACGGCGGGGGCCTGGTCCCTAACCCGCCATATTAGCGGGGCCCTCCTGTGCTGATGTTATTTTTTTTAAAAAAAATGTTTTGCAATGACCAACTGGTTTATATGGGGTCTATGTATTTTTACATCTTGTGTGTGTGTGTAGTCTTCCCAACAACCTTGTGAGGTAGGATTGCCGATTGGAAACCAAGGCAGCTCACAAGAAATAAATCCCTTTAAAATCCAATAACCATAAAAAGAAAAACGGTTGCAAAACAGCTTAAAGTGGTATGATTTTGAATTTTGGGTTGGGTGAATAAAGCTCGTTATCAGTTGAGTTTGCAGTTCTATGCACGTTTCCCTGTTTGAGTAAGCCCCACTGAACACTGTTATGAGGAATCAAATATTGGGAATTTTTAATCTTTGATTCATCTCAGTGAACCAGAGTTTGGAAAGCCGGCAACAGCAAGGATTCCTGGGAAACAGCCCCCTGTGACCTCTGAGTACATATCTTGCAATACCTGAAGGTATAGACCTCCTGACTCCTATGGAAATTTGGGGAATGTCACCCAGTAAGAATAGGCGCTCCTTTCAAACAAAGGAAATGGTTATGATAATCTAAGATTTAGGAGAAGACAGGATAAACTGTCAAACAAAGAAACTGTTTTACACAAGGATTATGATAATCTTAACCTTGAGGAATCATCAGGGATCTACAGCAGGGAGATCACACCTATTATCTGGGAACTTATCAGGAAATGAGTGGGTTCACACCTTCCTGATCACATTTACTTTGGGGGCAGTTTAGTTAGGTAAAGGTATAAAACATGAGGAGTGAGAAAGGGAGGGCAGTTCCTCTTCTGGAGGGCTCCAACCACTGCTTTTCTTATCAACGCACGCTAGCACCTTTGGGACAATTCCAGAGCTATGGATTTGGGTGAGAAATTTCAAATCTGGCACTGGTTACAAAGGGCGGAGCTTTTGCTCATTGGGCTAGATACGAAAGTCTCTCTCTCTCAGCCTTAGTCTTGCAGCAACTCTCCAGGAAAGGTATATGCAACTATCTGGGCCTTTTCCTGTCCTTTTTTTTTCTTTCTGTGTGGGTGAACTTAATGTGAAAGTGTTTATAGGGTTAGTCTCTTTGCTTTAGTATATCCAGTGTTGCTGAATGAATAATAGTTAGAAAGCTGCTCATTGTTAACTGCAATTGTAAACTGCAATATTTTCCTTGTTTCTTCTCTTAATAAAACCACTCTTTATTTTACTTTCAGTGTGTGTCATTGGGTTAAGGGTAAATTTATACATGCTCTGGGGATGACGTGCGGGTAACTCCAGCAAAAGATTCTACTGCTCTTGCTTGATAGGGGAACTTGCATTTCTAGTGAGCTCTGCTCATGAGGAAGTTCAAGCTCCCTTTGTAACAACACATTGGGACTTGCTTCTGAGTAAACAATCATAGGATGGCACTAAAAATATCTTTACAGGTTATGTAAATAATAAATATATTTGACAGTCATGCTTATATAAATGTTTAAGTATTTGATTTCACACGATGGTTGTAAATTATTGCATCCTCTACATTTTAAGTGTACCCTTCTTCCTTGGGTTGGTCATGCTTCTCCTCTGCTGTTTTCATCCTGAGAGGCAGATTAGGCCATGGCCACCCAGTAAACTTTATAGCTCATTTCCATTAAAAAATAATAATTAAAACAATTTACATGCAGGCAAAATTTATTAAGCAGATCCACACAATGCATTTAAAGCACATCCAACTCACATTTAAAGCACATGACTTCCCCTAAAGAATCCTGGGAAGTATAGTTTCCCTCTCACAGTTATTGTTCCCACTACCCTTGAAAATGGAAATGGACTGCCTTCAAGTCGCTCCCGATTTATGGCTATCCTATGAATAGGGATTTCATGGTAAGCGGTATTCAGAGGGGGTTTACCATTGCCTTCCTCTGAGGCTAGTCCTCCCCAGCTGGCTAGGGCCTGCTCAGCTTGCCACAGCTACACAAGCCAGCCCCTTCTTTGTCCGCAACTGCCAGCTGCGGGGCAACTGGGCAACTGGGCAACTTGGGACTATGCAGCTTGCCCACAGTTGCACAGATGGCAGGGCACATAATCCCTGAGCCACTCACTGTGGGGGTGAACTTTAGCTGGCCCTTTACACCCAGGAGGCACGAGCGGGGATTTGAACTCACAGACTCAGGACTCCCAGCCAGGCTCTCCTCATTTTTTATCATGCAGGTACATTCATCAGGGAGCCATAATTGGCTGCAGCTCTCAGTTAAGTGCACATTTGGTAGCAAACCTAAATTTGCTGGCATGTAATATATGAAAGAGCCCAAGCAGATGAACAGGAGAAACCTAGGAGAAGTCTCCAAGCCTTTCCCTCCAGATATGTGTGCTTTTATTATTATTATTATTATTATTTATTAAATTTATATACCGCCCGACTAGCGATAGCTCTCTGGGCGGTGAACATAAAATAGTATAAAAATACAATGAATAACATAATAATATTAAAATACAATCAACAATACAATAAACATTATTAAAATTAGATCAATGTAACTTAAAATGCTTCAGAGAATAGGAAGGTTTTGACCTGGCGCCGGAAGGAAAGCAGAGTCGGCACCAGGCGTACTTCCTCAGGGAGACTGTTCCATAGTTCGGGGGCCACCACTGAGAAGGCCCTAGATCTTGTCATCACCCTCCGGGCCTCCCTGTGAGTTGGAACCCGGAGGAGGGCCTTCGTAGCAGAACGTAGTGCACGGGCCGGTTCATATCGGAAGAGGCGTTCTGCAAGGTATCATGGTCCCGCACCGTATAAGGCTTTATAGGTTAATACCAACACTTTGAATCTAGCCCGGAAACATATTGGCAACCAGTGCAAGCTGGCCAGAACAGGTGTTATATGCTCGGACCGCTTGGTCCTTGTCAGCAATCTGGCCGCCGCATTTTGCACTAGTTGTAGCTTCCGAACTGTCTTCAAAGGTAGCCCTACGTAAAGCGCATTACAGTAATCCAAACGTGAGGTTACCAGAGCATGTACCACTGATGTAAGGTCCTCTTTACTCAAATAGGGACGTAGCTGGGCTACCAACCGAAGTTGGTAAAACGCATTCCTAACCACCGAGGCTACTTGAGCCTCAAGTGAGAGGGAAGAGTCTAAAAAGACTCCCAGACTACGAACCCGGTCCTTTAGGGGGAGTGTAACCCCGTCCAGGACAGGGTATATATCCACCATCCGATCAGAGAACCCGTCCACCAACAGCATCTCAGTCTTGTCTGGATTGAGCTTCAGTTTGTTAACTCTCATCCAGTCCATTGTCGAGGCCAGGCAACGGTTCAGCTTTCTTTGTTCCGCCTCATGCTTTGAGAAACAAGAACATGGAGTTGTGACTGAACTGGCCTCTCATGTAAGCTGTTTGGTGCTCAGCTGGAATCAGGGGTCATTTTCTCACTAAAGACACACATAACCCTCCCCACTCCCTAGCAAGATAACGTTTGGACCAGATCCATCCTGGTCTTGTGCATGGTTTAGCATCAAACTGAATCCAGCAGTCTTCCATTCTGGCACACTGCTTGCCGAGTGTGTGTTGGCCTGCAATCTAAACACATGCCAAAATGGTTTTTATTGGTGATCTGTGTGGATTTCATGCTTATAGGAACATTTCCTTTTCGAGGCAGTCTGTGCTCTATTTTTCAAATGGGGGGTGGGGAAACACTAGCAAAATGCCAATTGTTAAGATGTGTGGGGTGAGGGCAAAAGAGAGGCCCCATATATTGCAGTGTCTCTTGGAGTGGGGTGTACTATATTGAATGTATGCAAAATGAACCACAAGTGGTTTGTGATGTTGCTGGCAAATATATTGAATTTTTATTTTTTTTAAATGTTGAGATTGCTGTTTATATTGCTTTGTAAACCTGTAGAAGTTTTGCCACACATCCACCCACACACGCACATGCAATGTAATTAAACTATAAAATTAAAAACCATTTGAAACATAGTGATTACCCCCGCCGCAAAATACAAATCCATAAAAACAGCACCCTATTTAACAGCCCCTGTATAATATTTCTTCATACTGTGTCCCAATAAGTATTTGATTTCAGACTATGGTTGTAGATGATTTTTTTCTCTACATTTTAAGTGTGCCCTTCTTCCTTGGAGTGGTTGTGGTTCTCTGTTGTTTTCATCCTGAGGGGCAGATAGGCTGAGAGATGGTGAGTATCCCATGGTCACCCAGTACACTTTACAGCTCATTTCCATTTTGAAAAATTAATTAAAACAATTTACATGCAGCCAAAGTTGATTAAGTAGATCAACACATTTAAAGCACATCCAACTCACATTTAAAGCGCATGACTTCCTCTAAAGAATCCTGGGAAGTGTAGTTTCCCCCTCACAGTTATAGTTTTCACCACCCTTAAGAAACTACAATTCCCATGATTCTGTGGTGGGATTCATGTCCTACAAATGGGTGTTGAATGTGCTATAAATGAATGGTGTGGATCTGCCCTCGGTATGATGTGCATTCAAGAGTGAATTGCAAAGAACAATTTTAAAATATACTTTTTTAAACAGGGAGAGGGATGTAGTTCTTTGGTAGGGCAAATGCTTTGCATTCAAGGTCCAAAATTCAATTTCTGGAAAAGACTGTCTCCTGGAATCCTGGAGAGCCATGCTAGTCCATGTCATCAGTACTGAGCTAGATGGTACCAAATGGCCTGAGTCAGTATAAAGCAGATTCATTTGTTCCTAAAAGAGGAAAGAGAGACTCAAGGGCCACAGTGATTCCAAAATTTATTTATGTATTTTATTTACAACAGTTATATACTGCTTTATTGTAAAAAAATCTCAAAGCGGTTTACAGAAAGAATTAAAAATAGATTTATTGGCAAAAACAGTTAAGGACAGGTATTTAAAAACATTCAAAATAATAAAACCAACAATGAGTTAAAAACAGATTTAAAAACACAATAGCTTCTACATGCCTGGGTAGGCTTGCCTAAAGAAAAGTGATTTTAGCAAGTGCTGAAAGGAGGCGTCGGCCTAATGTCAATAGGCAAGGAGTTCCAAAGTGTAGGTGCTGCCACTTTACAGGACTGATTTCTTACAAGAGCAGAACAAGTACTATGTGGCACCCATAACATGGAAAGCACAGCTTGAACTTGGCCTGGTAGCAAATCAGCACCCAATGCAGATTTCAGAGCAGAGGTATCATGTGCTGATAGGATCTCACTCATGTCAACAATCACGCTGTAGCATTCTGTATTAACTGCAGTCCCCAGGTCAGGTTGTGCTGCATGGGGATTTCTGTGACCTTGGCTGACTGGCTGCCAGGATTTTTTTTAGTTTAGGTTTTTGGTTATGAATCCTGACTAGTTGTGGGTTGCTGAATTTTCTGTCTTACTCATAGGAATGTTGTTGTGGTTGGTATGGTATTGCATTTAGGAAAGCATCACTGTCTTTTGTTTTTCTTTTCTGTTTGCATTTCACTTATCTTTAACCTCACTCCATTACAGTCATAGAAGCAACAGCAGTGGTTCCATGCGCTCAGCTCAACCCCCTTAAACCTATTGATGATGTACCTTGTCGGCTGCATAACGGTTTGTTTCTTGCCCAATAGTGGTAAAAGAGAATTCACATATTTGGAAGTGTGGCTGCAATTGTTTTTCCCAAGTTGCTGCCTGTGAAGGTAGACCAAACCATGTGTGTTTTTGCTCTATCCATTATTACTCACTGGAATTGGGTTGGGTGTCAAAGTGAGTTTATAGAAGCCCACAGGGTAGACAGAAAGGGTAGAGAATCTTCTTACTGTTATCAGAGCTTGGAAAAGTTACTTTTTTGAACTACAACTCCCATCAGCCCCAGCCAGCATGCCCACTGGATTGGGCTGATGGGAGTTGTAGTTCAAAAAAGTAACTTTTCCAAGCCCTGCTCTTACTCATTTCTCAGACCTCTTTCTGAAGGGTCAAATCTGTTAAGAATATTGGAGCAGTCATGTTAAAAGATAGGGGCAGGGCACTGCAGGCAGGGGGTTGCCAACCCTGCTTGGATATAGATATCTTGCAGAGGATCCCTAGTCAAGCTTTACCAACAGCAGAATCCAAACTATATCTACTCAGAAGTAAGTCTTGTTGAGTTCTATGAGGCTTAGTCCCTTAGTAAGTGTGTTTAGAATTGCAGCCTTCGGGGGCATCCATCTTTACTCCTGAGTGTTCCCATCTAACATCTCCACAACACTAGGCTCCTTTCTTCCTACAATGGCCTTCTGGTGACTGGCCTGGCCTGAGGGCACTTAAACCCTTCTTGCCGAAAGCAAATGTGCTAGATTAAATGTTCCCTTCCCAGGCTCCATCTTTTAGCTAAGATTTCTATCTTAATTTCCAATCAGAGAAATGTTTTTTTTAATTGTATGCTCCAAGCAACTGTAATTGATGCTTAATGTATCATGCTTAATGACAGCACTAGGACCCATCCCTGTGACATCACTCAGGCCTGCCCCTGAAATCTCAGGGTTTGGGATGCTTCTGACCTGGCAGCCCTAATTCCCGCCTTCCATTGTTATTAGCCAATGAGAGACACCACAGTTGTCCTGGAAAAATCAAGAATTTTAGTCTGCTTGCCTGCTGCATATGCAGAATCTAGCAGTTTAGAAAACTGCACATGCTCACTTGATCAACACATGCAGCTCCACCCCTTAAGCATACACTTTCTGGTTGCATCAGCAAGGAGAAGCAGCTTTCTTCTCAGTTGCCTGTTTCTCAGGATATGTGTCTTAAGTGGTGAATGCAATGGGAGGGTCTGCCTGTCATAGGGTTGCCAGGTTCAGGGCCTGAGACTGATCCTGTATCTTTAGGAGAAGAGAAAGTCAGCCAAGTGCAGGTGTTCGTGCAACTCTGTAATGGGAAAAACCACAAGGTGGGATTCTCCCTCCCCCCTGCACAACTTTTAAAGATACAGAAGACCTCTTGGTTGCCGGGCCCAATGCTGATTGCCTCATAGCATGCTGAAGACATAGGGACCCTGCTGGGATCCTACTCCTCAAAGAGTAAAGGGTGTAAAGCACACACACACCCCGAGACCCTGGATGACTATACCCCTGCCCTCCAGGATTCCAGGCAATAGGTTTTTTTCTTCCAAAAATTGAATTTTGGGCCTTTGCACACAAAGCATATGCCCTACCACTGATCTACAACCCTTCCCCTGTTTAAAAAAAGTATCTTTTAAAATTGTTCTTTTCAATTCACTAATGAATGCACAGCACACCTAGGGCAGATCCACACCATTCATTTAAAGCACATTCAGCACACATTTGAAGTGCATGAATCCCACCACAGAATCATGGGAACTGTAGTTTGTTAAGGGTGGTGGGAACTATACCTGTGAACTACACTTGGGAGTTGGATGTGGTTTAAATATATTGCGTGGAACTACTTAATAAATATAAATCATTTTCATCGATTTTTTAAAATAGAAATCAGCTACAGAGTTTACTGGGTGACCATGGGCTATTCACCATCTCTCAGCCTAATCTGCCCCTCAGAGTGAAAACAACAGAGGGGAACCATGACCACCCCAAGGAAGAAGGACACACTTAAAATGTAGAAGAAATAATGTACAACCATAGTGTGAAATCAGATACTTACTGGGACATAGTATAAAGAACTATTTATATAAGCATGAGTGTAAAATATATTTATTATTTAAACAACCTGTAAATATATTTATAATGCAATCATGTGCGTGTTTACTCAGAAGCAAGTCCCAATGTATTCAATGGGGCTTACTCAAACAGGGAAACAGGCACAGGACTTCAACCTCAACTGATAAGGAACTTCACTCACCCAACCCAAAATTAAGAATCATTCCACTTGAAGCTGTTTTGCAGCTATTTCATACTTGTTCTATGACTATTGGATTTTAAAAGGATTTATTTCTTGTTGTGAGCTGCCTTGGTTTCCAACTGGCAGCCCTACTTTACACGGTTGTTGGAAAGATTCCATAGACACACACACACTGGAGATGTAAAATATACATACACCCCATGTAATAGTTTATTGTCAAAACCAGTTGGTCATTCCAAACATTTTTTCTAAATAATAAAATCAGTATTAGTTTCCTACAAAATAAAAGCAGTGACACCTTAGTAAGCCCTGCCTAATTGCATTAAGAAAATAGGATTGGAAGGGGAGATAATGATTTACAACACAAACACAATCCTTTGCTGTGTTCACTCAAAAGTCCCATTGATTTACAGCACAATCCTAAGCATGTCTACTCAAAAGTAAGTCCTATTGAATCTTATTGAGTCCTATTGAATTCAATGGGGTTTACTTCCAGTGGAGTATAGGATTAAAGTTTCACATTAGGAAGGTTTTCAAAACAGGGTATGAATTAGACAAACTGCCTTCTTCAATAGGCCAGGAAAATCTATACAAATTGCAGGTACATTTATTTTAAATTTCTGTTCAAAAATTATTTGAAAGATAAAATTTATAATATGCTATTTTTGCAAGTAATTTAAAAAACCCTGCATGTACACTTTTATTATAACTGAAAGTGTTTACAGTAAACAATTGCCTACCAAGATCCTGCTGTGATTTTTTTTGTTGTACATTTCCTAACCTGCACACAGAGAGAAAGCTATAAAGCAGGAAAAGACAACAATGTTCTGGCCTTGCAATGGATTCTAGCTATTGCCTGGAGGTCAACAAATCCCTTGTCAACCACAACCTGGACTTCACTTATTGGCTACAAGTCTGCAAGGGCAGGGTTAGAGCAGCCAGCTATAAGCTAATTTAATGGGTTGTGGGGGGTGACATTTTGGTGTATATCTCTTGAACCAGACCACCTAGAAACTTTTTTTAAATGAAAGCTGAGAGTCCAGAGATTGGGTGACTTACCCGGAGAGGACCCAAAAAATCCAGAGTCTCTGGGCAAAAACTGGAGACTTGACAACCCTGCTTGCAGTATAAATGGCCTCTGTAATTGCCAGACACACAGCAATTGAAGCCTGCCAGTACAGAAAAGGATATATAGAACAGCTGGAGAAAGCTGAATGTAGCATATTTAGGGAAGAAACACTGGGTTTTATATAGCTAGGGGATTGGACAAAGGGGGTATTTACAATGAGATTTCTGCATATATCATCTGGAAAAATAGCTGAAGAAACAATTCAAGACTCTCTTAACATACTATAAAATGGAAGCAGATGTACAGGGCACTTTTTCAGAGCATATTACAGAATATTTATTTATTTGGCATTTTTCAGGGCACCACCAAACTGTCACTATTTTGCAGGAGGGATTCAAGTACTTACCAGAAACTTTGGTCTGATCATTTAAAGAGGATTAAAGGGCTGTCTCCTTTTATTTATTTTATTTAACAACATTAATATACCGCTTGAATGTAAAGAACTCTAAGCACTTTGCAAAAAACATTACAATTATCAATAAAACAGTTAAAAACAAATAATCCAAAAACATATTTAAAACAATTAAAACAACTACCAACTAAAAAGATTAAAATAGATCCCTAGCACAACAACAACAACAAAAGACTAATGGAAAGATGTGTAAATACCCCACAGGCGAATCAGAATGAATGCAGGACAAATGCTCATTGTTGTATAACCACCCTGCAAACAAAGCAGAACAAATGCTTAATAAAGATCAGGTATAATCAGTAGCAGATGATGTGAAGGGGTGGTGGCACCAGGATTGGTGCCAAAGGGTGGCCAGTTTGGGCCCTGGCTGAGGGCCTTGCTACCCACAGGGGCCCCTAAAGGGTCTCCTGTTAGGGCGGGAGAGTAGTGCTCCCCTTCCATGATCCACAGCAGGCTCCTTGCAGCCGATCGCAGGGAGGGAGCTTCCAGGCTGCCCGCCCATTCACTCACTCCATCTACCTTTCTCTCCTGCCTCCTGCTGCTGTGCATGCTGTGCGTGCAGGGCTACCATCAAGATGGCGGCAGAGGCTTATTTAAGGGGCTGATGCCCCTGATGATGGCAGGCATGGGCGCTTGTGTGCCATCAACCAAGATGACAACAGAGACATCAGGCCCTTAGGGAAACCTCAGCCACCATCTTGGTTGTTGGAAGGCTTGTGCCCGCAGTGCAACAGGCTCCAACATGCCTGGTGCCAGCCCTGGCAACCAGCATTTATCTCAAGGGAGAGGTAGGTGGAACATGTTGCAGGTGGCCGTTGCAGGCATGCGCAGCAGTGGGGAGATGCCTGGGAGCTCCCTCCCGCAATCCATGCTGTGCATCGCAGAAGGGAGCACTACCCACCCACCCTAAGGAGAGGCCCTTCAAGGAGAAGTAGGTGGTGCACGTGTGTGCTGGGGCCCAGAACAGGCTGGTGCCCAAGGGCCCTCGGCATGCCTGGTGCCCAAGGGCCCTCGGCATGCCTGGTGCCGGCCCTGGGTGACACTCACCTGAGCTCCTGAAAGCTGAGTCGCTGCTGCTTATCAGGAAGAAGAGGGGCAAGGCAGCAGGGAAGTCAACATTGTGCAAACACACAAGCGGAGCCAATCCAGTGCTCCTGTTAGTGTGTTTGCATCTTGCCAACTTTCCTGTTGCCTCCCCTCTCCTTCCCAGTAAGCAGCAGCGACTCAACTGTTGGAAGGTCAGATGAGTGCTGCAGTCCCACCATACTGCATACTACAGGATATAGATCTATGCTTGCAGAATGCAAGCTGTACAGGCAGGCCCCGCTTATAAGGCATGTTCTGTTCCAGACTGGCGCCGAAAAGCGGAAACCGCTGAAAAGCGGTACCCATAGACAATAATGGTGTGCGTCATGTGAAAATGATGCAAAAATGGCACGCAACAAGAAAAACCACTGTAAAAGCAGAACAGGCGCCTTAAAGCGGGGACTTTTCGCATTTGCGCAATGCCGCATTAGCGGAATGCCAAAAAGCGAAGCACTGTAAAGCGGGGCCCACCTGTAATTCCTCATGAACACAATAGAATGTTAACAACCCCTCCCTCCATTAGAATTATTATTAAGAACATAAGAAAAACCCTGCTGGTCCAGGCCAAAAGCTCATCATAATCCAGCCTCCTCACAGTGACCACCCAGATGCCTTTGGGAAGCCTAAACGCAGGATCTGGGTGCGACAGTGCTTTCAGTGCTTGTGATTCCCAGGAACTGGTATACAGAGGCATATTGCCTCCAACAGTGAAGGTAGAACCTAGACATTATGGGTAGTAGTCATTGATAGCCTTATCCTCCATGGCGTTATTCAATTGCTATAATGGAGCTGGTCATGAATGATGTGCCAGATGTGGTCCTACTTTTTAAAAAAAAAGAAATATATTTTCTTATGCAGATTGGTTTTCAAAATTCATTTGTACATTTCTGTACTCCCATCAGTCATGTAGACCTTATTACTCTTTGCTTCAGTACAAACTGCTACAAATGAAACTAATTATTTTATAGCTTGGGCAGTCTGCCTGGTAGACTGCAGGACTTGGACAGCTGCCATTGCCTTGCAGACATGTGTTAACTTCAGATTACATATATATACAGGCATACCCCGCTTTAACGTACGCAATGGGACCGGAGCGTGTATGTAAAGTGAAGATGTACTTAAAGTGAAGCAATTATCTGTGCATGTACTGCACAACAATCGCCACTAGATGGCAGTGGCGTCATGCCATTAAGTGTCTGTAATTGCGAAGCACGCGTACGTTAAGCGGGGTATGGTGGCGTATGGAGCATGTATGTTATAGCAAGGCGACGTTAAGTGAAGCTACGTTAAGTGGGGTATGCCTGTACACATAACACAATTTAATTTTTTTTTAAAAAAAAAATTAAAAACACATGCTAAAATGCCTGGGAGAAGAGGACAAACCTTGCTGCCTGTGAAAACGGTGCAAATTTATGCAGACATAATGCACTTCCTTGGTAAAATCAAAGGGAATCCTTCCACTGACCCAGGTGGGATGCAGATTTTGACTGTCAGTTTATAGGGTCCAAAGTATTTTGATGGAAAAACAAACACCTGGTGATATTCTCTTCTCTGTGCAACTGTTAGAGGAGCCAAGAGCCCGAGAGGCAGGAGTGGAGACTGAGGGTTTGCAAATTGCAAATTGTTTTGGACTAATGTGGCACCTTCTGTGGAGGGTAGGAGAAGATAAGCAAACTGTTTACTTGATCTTTCCAGGCAGGCCAGGTCTACCGCTGCAGCAAAATGAAGCTCCATCTGCACTCTGCATTTAAAGCATCGTTTTAAACAGTCATGGCTCCCCTGCAAAAGAATCCTGGGAAGTGTAGTTTGTGAAGGGTGTTGCAAGTTGTTAGGAGACCCTTATTCCCCTCATGGAACTACAGTTCTCAGAGTTCTCTGGGAAGAAGGACTGGCTGTCAAACTTCTCTAGGAATTGTAGCTCAGAGGGAATGAAGAGGTGGCAGTAGTGATGCTACCAGGGTAGCCCTTTCAGGCAGAACTCCAGAGCCCCACTGGGCAATATCTACAGGAAGGCCCTCAAATGCAGCAGTGCCGGCTTACCACAGTTTGAAGCAAGTAAAGAACTACACAAGTTTACTAACTGAGGAGGGGGACTTCTGTAAGACCAATATATTGAGAGTCTAAAATAACCTATTTGTGTTATTAGGTGGTAGAGTGGGGCCGGCCATACTGCAGGTAGGGATGGGAAGAAATCTGGTTTTGTTTGCATTTTCATGAAACAAAAACCTACCTAATCCACATTTTTAAACCAATATGTGAACTGAAACACAACTATCCTTCACAATCTGCACTTTTCTGAACTTTCCAATGCAGTTCTCTAGCAAAAACAGTGTGTACAAAAACATGTATATTGGGGGAACTAGGCATAAAAACACATACATTCATGAAAATGATATACTAAAATGCATTACATTAAGGAAATATGCTTGCAAAATGTGTATTTAAGTCAAAACTGCATACAGAAATTATATATTTGGAGAATTTGCACTAAAATGCAGCCAAATACTAGCGAAGTTGAAACAAAATCCTTCCAATTCATGCAAAAATGTGGAAAACTGATTTAAGGCTGGAAAAATGAGAAACTGGTGGAAATCAAAAGTAACAGATTCATCTGTCCCTAACTGCAGGCAGATGATATCTTGTTGATTATTCTCAAACTATGTACCAAGTTTACAGGGTTGGTTGGTTGGTTGGTTTTCTAGCACCACTACTTTTGGCATGAATTCTGGAGGAATGCTGAAAGGGGCTGAAACTGAGAGGGAGGGAGATTTAGAAGTGAGACACATAGTTATAGAGGCATACTTACCCTTGGTGGGAAGCTTGGCAACAGTTTCCCCCCTTATTTTTTCCTCTTTTTAAACTTGGGGGGAGGGGCGTTAAGAACCTCCCTCAGAATGACGCTGTCTTCATGTACCAAGAATGTTATGCCAACATTATTTCCCTTTGCTTTGCTGATTTCCACCTGGAATATCCCACATATCAGGTAATGCTCAACACCATTACCCTTCATAAATGTCTTCTTGATTTTGTGATTAATACTATTTCTTTAAGCAGTCTTCCCCAACATGGGCCATTCTGGGCGAGTTTTGCCACTAAGATGGCGACACAAATTTCAAAAAAATAAAAAATGCTGCCCTGCCACCTGTCAATGGCAACCCCCCAAATTGTAAAGATTTTCCCTACCCACCTTGAAAAAAGATGAACCCTACTTCCCTGTTTGACAACCACAAATTAGACAATGAATCTGGGGAGACGTTTTTGCAACAGTCATAATTTTAACCCAGTCTGCCCCCTGCTGTACTATTAATATACTTTTAGGAACGTTCTTTCTTTCTTTCTTTCTTTCTTTCTTTCTTTCTTTCTTTCTTTCTTTCTTTCTTTCTTTCTTGTTACATACAGGAATGTTCAAAAGTAGTATCCCTTACTTGTATCCTGAAGTGGTATAGTCCCACTCTTTATCACCCTAGCACCATGTGAACATAGGACGGTGGACAGCAGTGACACTGGGGCCCAATCTGCACTATACATTTAAAGCACTATCATACCACTTTAACAATCATGGCTTCCCCAAAGAATTCTGGGAGTTTGTTCAGGGTGCTGAGAGTTGTTAGGTGACCCCTATTCCCCTCAAATAGCTACAATTCCCAGAGTGGTTTAACAATCCATCCCTCTTTCCAGGGAACTATAGCTCTGTGGGGAGGAATAGAGGTCTCCTAACAACTCTCAGCAGGGCTGGCACCAGAGGGATGCCAGACTGGGCCCTGGCTGAGGGCCTTTGTATCCCAGAGGGCTCCTCCTTAGGGTGTTTGGGTGGTGCTCCCGTTCCGTGATCCATGGCAGCATTAAGTCTTGCAACCCGACCCTACCACGGATTGCAGAGGGAGAGCTCCCAAGCACCCCCCCTTACAGGCAGTGCGGGCTTCAATAAGCCCATCCGCCCACCCCATGTACCTCTCCTGTCATTGTGAAAGCCTTGTGCATTGTGCATGCATGTCTGCCATCACCCAAGATGGCAGTGGGGGCTTCCCTAAGGGGCTGATGCTATGTGCACATGGCATTCCCATGGCACAAGAAGTAGGTGGAGTGTGCGGGTGGGCTTATTAGCCACACACTGCATGTATGGGGGGGTGTTGGGCTATGGTGCCGCAGGCCCAGGGGAGGCTGGTGCCCAAGGGATCAGTCATGTCTGGTGCCAGCCCTGACTCTCAGCACCCTTAACAAATTACAATTCCTAGGATTTTGAGGGGAAAGCCATGATTGTTTAAAGGAGTAACATAGTGTTTAAAATGTAAGGTGCGGATGAGGCCTCAGTTTCGCTTCTTCATCTGCCTCTGGAAAGGGGTAGCAGCAGCTATCACACATGAAGGTGGAGGGTGAAGTGAAAAGCAATCTGGGCCTGGAGTAGGCCTAACCCTTCAGAATTATAGCCCCAGAATGGCCACAGTTGCAGCCTTGGGACACTCATTTATTTGTTCTATTAAAAAAGATAATCAAATATTTTGTGCTGATCAATGTCTGATGTAAACTGATCCCAGTAGGCATGAAATTATGTGATACTTGTATTAAGCACATAGACAGATGGTGGGAAAATATTTCGAGTGCAGCTTGCCCCTGCTCTTGTATTCCATGCCAGCAGTGGTTCTGTCAATGCTACTGGATCCTTTTGCAGGAAGCTAAGCCATGTTATTGCAGGAAATATGAGCAGCACAGTGGGACAGCTGAAGTATGTCAGGGAAACGTCCAAATGTACTTTATTATGTTTCTGGTACGCCTTTGAGTCTGTACTCCAAAAAGCTAAAGCTGCCACACAGAAGAGCAAGGAACTTACTTGAGTCAGCCAGAAATCTCACTTGAGTAACTGTAGGAACCACCTTTGTCCAGTAGTGTAACTTTTCCTTTCCCATAGTTATTGAATGGAGCTGTCAGGAAGAGGGGCCAGGAACAGTTGTGAGCCAGGGCTGGGCTTCTATATTTGCTGGATATGTGGGCACCCTGCTTTCATGTCCTTGCACTGATGAGTTAGCTGAATGGTAGAACTTCTGCTTTGTATGCAGAAGGCCCCAGGTTCAATCCCCAGGAGGGGCTGGGAATGTCTTCTGTCTGAAATCTTGGAAAGCTGCTGAGGGTCAGTGTAGACAATACTGAGCTAGATGAACCAATGGTCTGACTCAGTAAAACAGCCTTTCCCAACCAGTGTGCCTCCAGATGTTGTTGGACCACAATTCCCATCTTTCCTGTCCATTGGCAATGCTGGCTGAGGCTGATGGGAGTTGTGGTGCAACAACGTCTGGAGGCACACTGGTTGGGAAAGGCTGCAGTAAAAGGCAGCCTGCTATTTTCCTACGTCCCTAGTCCCCCCTTCAAAAGAAGAAAAGGGGCTACTACCTCAAGATGTGGAGATGGTCACCAGCCTGTATGGCTCTTAACAAGATCAAATTCATAGAACCATAGGCATAAAACAGCTGTCTACCAAGATGGCTAAGCCAGAGAGCAGCAGGAAGCGCTGAGAAGCATGAATGTCAACAAAAATGGCTGCTATAAGGCCACCACCTGTATGTGGTGTTTGTGAGCTTCCCAGAGGCATCTGGTTAGCCACTGCCAGAAAGAGAATGATGAACTATATGGATCCTGGGAGCAATCCTGAACAGAGCACTTTGTCATTCACTTAGGGCTCATCCAGACGACTGCAAAATGTGTGACATGCCCGCTATGTGTGTTCATTATTTTTCGGTCGTCCAGATGACATCTTGCGCTGTTACGCATTTTCGCGGGTTAAATCCGCTCATTGCAATACCAGCAAAAATGCGATTTGCTGTTTAAAATCGGGAATCATCCGCTGTGCCTTCAGGAGTTAGGATGCAATACCGCTGACTTTACAGCTGATGGGCGGTTCTTGGGCGTTTCCCCTTGCCCCTTCTCCTCATTCCAGCCAATCATGTATCTGCACTTTTGCACATGTGCCAGAATAAGCCAGGGAAAATTGAACCAATCATCGCAATGGTGGGGTGTTCGGGGGGGAGGTCTGCAACTACTGCACAGATGCATTTTATTTTTTGCCAGCCTGCAAACTAGGCGGCTGCTCTGGGTGAGATCTGCAATGCACAGCAAGCGAGAAAGGTGTGGTGGTCGGTTTCAGCCTGCCTCTGGAAAGCTTTGTCAATTTCATTGTACTTGCTGGGGTTTTTGCTTCAAATCAGAAAAGCATAGATTTGTTTACGTGTAATATCGCAAACACAAACTTAGAAAAGGACTTCCTGTCGGTTTCAAGCCTGCTCCAGAAAGCTTTGTCAATTTCATTCGCCTGGGAAGGAAAGGGAGAAAGAGGTTGATACGTTTCTTGCTTTTTTTGAGAAGTAAGTGCAGTTGCCAGCGTGTGTAGCTCCTTAAATATCAATAAAGGCAGAAAAGCATACATTCGTTTAAGTGTAATATCGCAAATACAAACTTAGAAAAGGGCTTCTGGTCGGTTTTGAGCCTGCTTGGACAGGTTTGTCAATTTCATTCTCCGTGGGAAGGAAAGGGAGAAGGGGGGGGCAACACGATTCTTGCTTTTTTGGAGAAATAAGTGCAATTGCCAGCGTGTGTATCTCCTTAAATATCAATAAAGGCAGAAAAACATACATTAATTTAAGCATAATATCGCAAATGCAAACAAGGCAGGCGTGAAACCGACCAGCAGCCTTTCCTTCCAAGGTGAGAACTCCTTTACAGCCATATTGCGCTTCATTGCAAAGGGGGAGAGGAGCATACGTCATTTTTTTGCTGACCAATTGGTTGATAGGGGGAGGTTTTAGAGGCGGAGCTTGGAAAAAGCGAAAAGAATGTAGGAGTCTTACCGCTGCGTGTGCGGGTGCAAACAAGCGTTCTTTTTAATTGGGAAAGAGCGAACTAAAAGGCAAAATGAGGACTATCAAATGACAAACCGAATATGGAAACCGTGGATTATCCCACTCCATTTGGATAAGCCCTTACACTCTCCAGTTGTAGTCTGCTGATGTCAATCCAGAGTCTGCACCATCTGGCATACCAGGTTTCTTTGAAACCAGTGAGACCTATTTCACTCACCCACATTGAGGATTTCAGTGAGGGTTAAGCACACCTGGTATTTGGTACCCGGTGCCAAACAGAGGTCTCCGAAGTGTGGCTGCACAGTAGTAAGATTTATCAGTAGCAAGATTGATCAAATCAGAAAAGGCTTGAAATCACAGCTATATCTTGAATAAAAACTTATTTCCTTTAAAGCAGCAGTCACCAATATTTTTGGACCAGAGGACACACTTCAAATTTTGAGTGATGTAGACACCAGTCACAAAATGGCTGCCATGGAGGCGCAGCATAATACAAAATTGTATTTCCATACTAAAAGGGCTTGGTCTGTTGAATTTCTGCCTGCCATAAAGCTGTTAAAGGCACAAAACCCCTGTTTTTCTCCAATGCCAACCCTAAACAAAAGCCTAGGCTGCCATCTTGTACTAACTTACCTAGAAGTAAGCCCCATTAAATACAAAGAGACTTCTGAGTACACCACTGTACTGTATTTTAACTATATAGTGAATTCTTAATGAGTCCCTGGTCTTTAGCTCCTGCAGAGCGGAAGACATTCCTAAGCCTCTGCAAAATTTTCAGAATTGCCTTTTGGGGAGAGAGGGATTCTTTAACATTCACCCACTCTTATTGTGTAGTGGCAATTGCAGAAAAATAACTTCTAGGCACTACCTGATTTCAGGTGTATCTAGTACAGCAAAGATGCATTTGGTTGCTAGGGAAAAAGGGTGGGCAAACTATGGAGATGCCACAGATCTGCTCTTCACAAGGCCTGAATGAGACCTGAAGAAAAAAGTCATGGAGGAGATGTGTGCTTTTCCTCTTTGCACACTACACCAGATGTTCAAAAAGCAGAGGCAGGGGTAACCTGCACAGCCAGTGCCACTGTTTGACTGTCATACCTGAAGCCACCCAGTTCAGCACATACCTTGGATGACACCCAGCGCTTTCCTGGCAATATGTCACTCTGCCCTCTTCCTTCCACCTGCTCTGCTGACACTTTCATTGGTGCCAGTGAAGAACACAAGGCTGCATTGTTCCCAAAGCCACAAAGGCAGAGTTTTCTTTAATGCCCCCATTCCTAGGCCAACACTGCTTGCCCTTCTACAAAGCATCAAATACAATGAAGCACATAAAGTGTGAAGTGAGAGCAGTTGCTGTAGCAACCACAATAATGAATTAACCTCACGTTGCACTCTCTTTTCCCCCCTGACAGGTGGAGACTACAAAAAATGGCGCCTAAAAATATTCCCCATAGATCTTTAGGAGAAATACACTCTATGTCTTCCTCCCCTTGACACCTACACAGCCTTTTTAATGCAGTGCACGGTTAAACTGTGGAATTCAATCACGCACAATGTAAGGATGGCCGCCAACTTGGATGACTTTAAAAGAAGATGAAACAAATGCATGAAGGATTAGGCTATCAGTGGTTACTAGCCACAATGGCTATGTTCTCCCTTCACTGTTGGAGGCAGACACTCAGTTGCTGGGAGTCACAAGTAGGAAGAGTGCCATTGCACTCGGGTCCTGCTTGTGGACTTCCCCAAGGCATCTGGTTGGCCACTGTGAGAACAGGATGCTGGGCCTTTGGCCTCCTCCAGCTTATGTTTTTATTACCTAGCAAGCCACTGCGGACTTGTTCTTTTTATTGCATTACTGATTGAGCATTTTAAGAATTTTGTTTTTAATTTAGCTTTTAATTTATTTTACCTGTTTGCATTTTACCTTGTGGTTAAGTCACTTTGAGACTTTTTTCTATAAAGTGTCTAACAAATGATGATAACTCACATCACTGAAGAGTGAGCAGGGGGAATTAAGGTCAGAAGTATATCCCAGTGGGCAGTCACTCCCTGTGACTATTTTCACGCTTGAGCTTCTCTGGGACTATTTTACTTAATGTCTGAATGTTATAAATGTAGAAGGTAAGAAGAGAAACATTTGTAACATGAATAGGTATTCTGCTCATGGTAGGATTTATAAGCAAAAGACCTGGAGCCTCATGTATGAAAACATCCCTACATAGTTTGACCTTTACGGTTCATTTCTCATTTTGCCAAATATTCCAGAGTCTGGTAGGGAGTGCTGAGTGACAGCAAAAAGAAAGAAAGAAAGAAAGAAAGAAAGAAAGAAAGAAAGAAAGAAAGAAAGAAAGAAAGAAAGAAAGAAAGAAAGAAAGAACCTGCATACAATAATGTTGGCCTCAAAATGTATTCCTGAGCCCCTCCATTTCATCTCAGTCTGTAGGGGGAAATCTCATCAGTAAAACAACAACAAACTGTTGCCAATGACCTGTTTGTGAAATCTTAACAACTCATTTTAAAATTAAACCCATCCCCACCCCCAGTCTGGAAGATCTTTAGCAGGGAACATTCATAGATTTCATTTGTAAAATTAATATTTATATAAATATTTTAAAATCTATACTACACTGTAAAGCAAAGGATCTTACTGAGCGATCCAGCTCGGGGGAAGCTGGCAGAAGAGGAGCCAGTGGGAAGGTCTGTGGCAACCAACTGTCGTTTGGAAGCCTCTGGGCCAGCTGAACATCAGCTCAGCCGGGACCTGCACACAGGGACTGGAAAGGAAGAGCCTGCCCTCGCAAATAACCCTGCTGGGTAGTAAGCACTCTCCATTGATTTCCTTGGCTGTCCATTGATTTCCATGGCAATTGTTTTCTTAGATTGGCCTTTTTCCCGGCATAATTTTGTATGGACTGAGACCTGCAGGAGTGCTCCCAACATGAGGTGGATGTAGCCTAAGTACCCTCTCTCAGCCATTCCTCTGACATGCCCCGGGAATGCCCCCTTTGGGGGACTTCTGCCAGCCCCTCTTCCACCGGGCTGGGCTTCCTTGGCAGACCCCCAGCTGAGCTGGCTGGGCACCAGTCCGCCACAGTGAAGCAGGAATGAGGAGCTTCTAACAGTGGAGCCCAGCAGAGCTGGGATCCAGTTGACTCATCTGGGTGGTCCATCATATCCAACTCCCTTCAGCCTGGTGTAAATAGCAGTTGCACCCTCAGTTACCTAGGTGATGACAAACTAGGGATGGAAAGATTTGTCAATGTCGGTTCTCTAAGTTTCTCATTTTTCCAATCTTAAATTCAGTTCTCCACATTTCTATAGCAATTTGTGAATCTGATTTTTAAAAAATTCTCTTGAAAGTTCTCCAGCATTTTAGTACTAATTTCACTTTAAAAACATATTTTTGTAGGCAGTTTTGATTATTGTACACATTTTGGAAGCAATTTCTCATCATATGATGCATTTTTGTATGTTATTTTCACATATATGTTCATTTTCATGCACACTTTCCCCTAATATATGCATTTTTGTAAACATGTTTTGGTTGGCGAACTGCATCACAAAATTTGAATAAATGCGAAATTCATATTTTGAAAATGCAAACTGAATCAGGTTTCTCCTCCATCCCTATCACTGACTTGCACGTTTTGCTTGCAGCAGATGCTTTTTTCTTTCTTTTGCCATTACATCATCATCATCAATAAATATAAGAAGTTGCAACTCTACATGGGTCAGAGAATATGAGAAAATGGGCCATTCTCACAAAAGAGAGAAGTGAGCCCCACCAGGAGCGATGCTGAGCTTTTACTTGTTCATAAAAGACCTGCAGTTGGTGGTGAGCAGTGAAAGTTGTCAAGTGTGCGGATGACACCAAATTATTCAGAATAGTGAAAACCAAGCAGAGTGTGAAGTGTTGCAAGCAGATCAAACTTTGTAAACGGGCAAGAAAACAGCAAATGAAGATAAACACAAGTGCCAAGCGATGCAAACCCCCCCCCCAAAAATCACAATAGGGATGGGGGAGAAATTTGATTCTGTTTGCATTTCAAGATGAATCTACCTAATTTGCACTTTTTGAAACAGTGTGTGAAGCAAAACACAACCATCCTTTAACATTTGCACTTTGGATTGGCAGTGCCATTCTCCAGCCAAGTAATGTGTACGCAAATGTGTATATAAAGGTAAAGTGTAAATAAAAATGCATATGTTTGTGAAAAGAACAAATACAAATGCCTTATATTAGGAAAAATTCCTTTGCAAATGTGCACATTCATCAAGACTGCATACAAAAATGTCTATATTAGAAGAAATTCGCACTAAAATGCTGACAACTTTTTATGAATTTTCATTCACAAACTGATGTCACAATGAACTTAAGACTGGAAAAATGAGGAATTGAGAGAAACCGAAATTGACATATTTGCTCATCCCTAGTTCAACAACAACAACAATCTTTATTCACAGTCAACCGACCACAAAAACAAAGCATGGTATTAAGTATTAAAGGGTAAAACTACTTAAAAACAAAAACTGTGGCAAACAGCAAAAGCAGTTCAGTTAATTACCATTCGCAATCTTACAGGGTCTGGTCAAAATGGCCAAGTTCAAAAATTTTCCACTTGCACAGTAATTGCCTTATCAGAACCCTTGAGTAAAACAGTCAGAAGAGACTGAAGGGGGCGCCCTAGGAAAGATTGCATAATAAGGTAGATTAGATCTTTTCTGGCCCTTTCATAGTATCTACAATTGAACAGAACGTGTAAGATAGACTCCGCTTCGTCGTTATCACAGGGACAGCATCTGTTGCTACTTGGAATTTTGTTGTATCTGCCCTCCAAAAGTTTAGAAGGTAGGACATTAAATCAAGCCAATGAGAATGCCCTCCTATATTTGGGAATGGATAAGCAGCTTAGATAGGGCATCCCATCTTTGCAAGGAAGACCTGATAAGCCCAACAACTGGGGGGGGGAGCAGGGACCCTTACTGGGGGTAGCAGGGACCCTGCCATCCCTAGTTCACAAATTTACTGATGGGATGGGAAGTGAACTGTTTGCAGCCACCCAGGAACGAGTTCTTGGGGCTGGGGAAGGTAACTCAATGAAAACATCAGCTCAGTGTGTAAAAAGAGTGGAGGGAGAAGATGGCAAATTCCATGCTAGGGGCTTATTAGGAAATGGATTGAAAATAAAATTGCCAATATTGTAATGCTCAAATAGAAATTATGCAGCTGCATTGGAATATTTTGTCATGATCCAAAATATAATGTCGAGATGGCAAGGGTGCAGAACGGGCAGAATGGTGCAGGGACTGGGGGGAAATGTGTAGTTTTGTTCTAGCCCAAAGCCAGGAGTTAGGGAGGTAAAGAGAGATAGAAAAAAATACATTCAGGAGAGGGGGAAGTGTGTATGTATGTGTTTCTAGTTCAATATAGCTTGGTGTGAGTCTGGATGTTTGTGGGGGGGGTGGAGTTACTGTAGGTCTTTCACCTGCTGATTTTAGGCTTGCAATGCTACTTTCAGTTCCAGATCAGGCATTGTATTTCAAATGGAGGGGGTTGAAAGTGATTTAAGATTTACCACAATTCTGTTCAGATGCTCATGCTGGGATAAATTCAAGATTTAAACAGTTAAAAATCAAGCACTGTATTCATTTGTTGTGGTTATTTATTAGTACTTCATAATAACTACAGCATTTTTTCTTTTTCATTCTTGAGCAAAAAGCATTTGAAATCCTCACTTGGCCATGAAGTTCATTTGGTGCCCTTGGACCGGTCTATCCCTTAGCCTAACCTACCTCACAAGCTTGTTGTGAAGATATAAGAGGTATAAAATGGCTGGAAAGGGGGGCTTAGTGCTTGTATGACAGGCATCAAACTTTGCTTCTTTTTAACCAAAGTGATACATCTTTATAAAGGAAGGAAATGTTTTTATCTCCACCTTCCACCCCTCTTAGTACAACCCCAGGCTTCAACCAATCTGGCTGATTATTATTTTTGTTCTATTGTTCTATGTTCAGATGCATGCAGAAGTCCCAGTTGAGAAGCCCTTTCACCATGAACCCTTCTCTGCCCATTCCTCAAAAGGAAGCCAAGGCTATAATCCTGTACTGATTTACCTGGGTGCAGGGCAGCTATAACACAGTATAACAGCTGGTATAGCTCAGTGGGGAGGAGAGACTGGCTGGGAGTTCAGAGTCTGTGAGTTCAAATCTTCTCTTGTGTCTCCTAGGTGTAAAGGGCTAGTTAAAGATCACCCCCACAGTGAGTGGCTCAGAGGCAGAGCTTGAAAAATTACTTGTTTGAACTACAACTCCCATCAGCCCCAACCAACATGGCCACTGGATTGGGCTGATGGGAGTTGTAGTTCAAACAAGTAACTTTTCCAAGCTCTGCTCAGGGGTTATGTGCCCTGCCACCTGTGCAGCCGTGGGCAGGCTGCATAGTCCCAAGGAGCCAAGTTGCCCCCCAGGACAAGGAAGGGGCTGGCTTGTTCAGCTGTGGCAAGCTGAGCAGGCCCTTGCCAGCTGGAGAGGCCTAGCCTCAGAAGGAGGCAGTGGTAAACCCCATCTGAATACCGCTTACCATGAAACCCTATTCATAGGGTAGCCATAGGTCGGGATCAACTTGAAGGCAGGCCATTTTCCATTTCATTTTCAGGGTCAGCACCAAAGGGTGGCCAGGTTGGGCCCTGGCCGAGGGCCCTTGCAGCCCAAAGGGGCCCCTCCTTAGGATGGAAGGTAACACTCCCGTTCTGGCAGCATTGGCTCCTGCCCCTGCCACGGATCACAGATGGAGCTCCCAAGCACCCCCTCATACAACCACGCAGGCCCACGCCACCTGCCTGTACTCCCCACCTACCTCTCCCATTGTGGTGAATACTGTGCATGCATAGCTGTCATCAACTAAGGTGGTGGTGGAGGCATCAGCCTTTTACGGAGGCCGCCACCGCCATCTTGGTTGCTGGTAAGCACGTCCATGCAGTGTGCACAGCATTTGCTGCAGTGGAAGAGTTAGGTGGGGCAGTTGAGCAGGTGCCATGGGCCCAGGGCAGGATGGTGCCCAAGGGCCCTGCCTGGATGTAAGCCCCATTAAATACAAAGAGACTTACTTCTGCAGGAGATGCTCTAGCTGTGGATTTCCTGCTGTGAGCAGGGGGTTGGACTCAATGGCCTACAAGGCCCCTCCCAACTCTATGATTCTATGGGTAGACATGTATACCTTTAGATTTTTAAACATCTACCTGCATTTACTATGTAGAAAAATCTACAGAAAGTAACTTATAAGGAATACTTGGTCTCAAATGGAGATTACAAGGAGACAGAAGCCACAAGTGAAGTGCAGTGGAGGGGGAAACAGTAGCTCCATAGGACCCCAGGGATTCCTGGTGTCCAAACAGCTCACTTATCAATCACAGAGACTGAAAGCTTATTTGTATTGTATAGTCTGAGAATGTTGTATAATCTTAGAATGGGGTGTGGGTAAGAGGGGGCATGGTATGATTATCATGAAGGGGTCCTGCACTTCTAAATGTGTCACTACTGCTTAAAAGTAAGTTCCCCTCATTTCAGTGGCCCTCAGATCACCACCTTCAGCTCTTCACCGTATTACCCTGAGCTCTTAACTGCTTTCAGCTCTCCTTAAGAAAGTCTAATTTTGTTTAGGATTGGGATTTAATATTGTTTGCAGATGAATTGCCAGGAATCTGATCCTCTTTCTAAAGGCCATTCACTCTCTAATGAGTGCTGGGATATTTTGGAGAGTCAGAGGCTTTCTACTTTCATTTGACATGTGTGGGTGCTTTTTTTAATGACCCATTTGTATTTGAAAGGGGTGGGATTTGTCCATAGGTAATCATCAGGATTATTTAATGGTAGATAAGAATTTTCATTCAAGATTGCAGTCCTATGGACCCTGACATAACAGCAAGTTCCCATTCAACTCATTGGGACATATTCCTGAATAAGAAGCCATATGATTGAGCTATAAGTGTCTACAAGTAGTAAACCTGTATCCTCTTGTCTGAGTTTACAAACAAAAGAATGTGGAAGAAGGGGGCTGAAGGAGGGGAGAGAAATGCATTCTCCACTCACTACTCCTTAACCCTTCCCCCACTGGCGGAAAATACAACAATGACCCATCTGTATGGACAGAAGAAAGCAACTAACATTTAAGCAACGTCTCGTGTGCTTACATTGCGCAGACAGTATAATGAGTGTCATACAATGTTTAGTCAGTATCTCAGCTCTAACATCTAATAAGGTCAAGAAAGTCAGCAGAAACCCCTGAAACAAAACACAAGCAAGAAGCCAATTGACATGAAGATTAATGTATTGTGAATGGTGCATATTGACAATGAAAACACAGCTAATTTCTTAATGCCGTCCTTCACAAACATTTCGTTTTACATCCTCTTGTTGCAAGAATAATAGTAAGTCATTGCTCTGGCTCTGTTGGGCAGAAGTTCAAACACTGTAAGATATCACATACACATTTCCTAAGGAACCACCACAGGAAGCATGTGTCAGCAAAACGTCCCACACCTCAAATAACAAATTAGGACTAAAATATGTTCTTAAGCCTTGGTCTTTAGGAATTGGTGATGATGCAAAATATACAGAGCCTAATCCTTCTGAGAGACAGTCCATTTTTTTCCTGAATCCAGCACTTTGTGGTGCTTAGCCCTGTAAATAGAATGAAATTTTTGCTAGTCCATAAAAAAACCTAGACCATGTAATGGCACAACCCTCGGCTACTAAGAGCCAGCACGCATATCGATATTGCCATGAGTTGGCAGAAAACCTTTTATTTTTCTGTTAATTATGCTGTTTTGCATGTGTCTTTTATATTTGGCCTGAATTTGTAATGTTTTCTTTTAATAATTTGTGATGTTTTGTTCCATATTTTAATCTAGGTTGTAAACTGCTTTGAGATTTGTTTCCCAAATAATATAAAATGGTATAGAAATTGCTTAAATAAATAAATAAATGAAATGAGTTTTTCATCCCAGCAGTAATATTCAGGAGATTTCTGCCTTTCCAGTTAACTAACACCCACCCTGTACAACAACAATTACTCTATATTTTAATTTTCTGCTAAAAGTACCAAGAGCAGTGTATAATACAATAATTATTATTTCATTATATGATGACATATTGTAATAAACATTATTAACAATGATAAAACCATACCACATAGTCAATAAAAACTACAAATATAACTGATTTTTAAAACAATAATAGAGAGCATAATCCAACCAACTAAAACCAAAAACCTTTACAGCACCAAAGTAAAATATGTTAAGGTGCAACTCAACTTGCATTTACACTGGGCTGAGGGGAGTTGGATGCGGTGGATCTCCAGCTAAGCGGGCTGGGTCCCTGAGCTATGCTGGCGTTAAGTCCCTCAGCCGGGCTGAGCTGGGACCCAGCTGACTCAGCCAAGAACGGTGCAAGTGCAGCCAGTGTAAGTCCTGAAAAAGGGGTGTGTTGGAGGAGTGGCCAAACTGAAGGAACTTAGACCACGTGCAACTCATGTTCAGAGAGCTCCTGCAGATCCCAGTTCAGGCAAAAGTTACGCTGGCAAAAAGAAGTGTCTAAGAAAATAATTACAAAAGAAGTCAATGGAGAGGGTTTGCTCCCTAGTAGGGATATTTGGGAGAGCAGGCTTTTACTTTCTGGTCCCTATGTACAGTTCCCGGCTGAGCTGGTGTTCAGCCAACCCAGAGGTCCTTAAATGGCAAATGGATGGGACGAAACTTTATGCCAGTTTCCCCCTAGTTGGATTGCTCTGTTACATATTTAGAGTGGAAACAGTATAAAATGAGGCATCACACATTAAAAGCTTGTCCAGAAAGTGTATTCAGTTTCTCATTAAAGAGATACAGGCCCAATTTTGGCTTAATAAAGAGATGTGGGGGACACATATTCAACTTGCAATATGCCAGTTCCATCAGCCTTGCACAACTAGGAACCTCATTCTGGGCCCAATTCAATGTGCTGGTTTTGACCTAAAAACTTGGGTCCTTGGTAGCACCTGTTCCCATTTGTACCTATGATCACCTGTTCCTATTTGTACCTAAGATAAGCAACAGAGTGCCCCCTCAGCCAGAAGTATGGCAGATGGTTACAAGGAAGAATGCCGTTTCAGCAGTGCCCCCCAATTGTGAAATACTCTCCCTAGCGAGGCTCACCTAATGCCAATATTAATGACCTTCTGGTAACAGGCAACAACTTTTTTTTTATTGTCCCAACTGCTTAACATTATTTTAAGGTAATTTAAAATATTGCTATTAAGGGATTTGTTGTTGTTATGTGCCTCCAAGTCGACTACAACTTATGGTGACCCTATGAATCAGTGACCTCCAACAGCATCTGTCATGAACCACCCTGTTCATATCTTGTAAGATCAGGTCTGTGGCTTCCTTTATGGAATCAATCCATCTCTTGTTTGGCCTTCCTCTTTTTCTACTTCCTTCTGTTTTTCCAAGCATTATTATCTTTTCTAATGAATCATGTCTTCTCATTATGTGTTCAAAGTATGATCACCTCAGTTTCATCATTTTAGTTTCTAGTGACAGTTCTGGTTTAATTAGTTCTAACACCCAATTATTTGTCTTTTTTGCAGTCTATGGTATCCGCAAAGCTCTTATCCGACACCACATTTCAAATGAGTTGATTTTTCTCTTATCAGCTTTTTTCACTGTCCAACTCTCACATCCATACATAGAGATCAGGAATACCTTGGTCTGAATGATCCTGATGTTAGTGTTCAGTGATACATCTTTACATTTGAGGCTCTTTTCTAGTTCTGTCACAGCTGCCCTCCGCAGTCCTAGCCTTTTTCTGATTTCTTGACTATTGTCTCCATTTTGGTTAATGATTGTGCTGAGGTATTGATAATCTTTGACAAGTTCAATGTCCTCATTGGCAACTTTAAAGTTACATAAATCTTCTGTTGTCATTACTTTAGTCTTTTTGACATTCAGCTGTAGTCCTGATTTTGTGCTCTCCTCTTTAACTTTCATCAGCATTCATTTCAAATCATTACTGGTTTCTGCTAGTAGTAGTATGGTATTGTCTGCATATCTTAAATTACTGATATTTCTCCTTCCAATTTTCACACCTCCTTCATCTTGGTCCGATCCCGCTTTCCATATGATATGTTCTGCGTATAGATTAAATAAATAGGGTGATAATCCTCTCACACCCTTTCCAACTGGAAACCAATCCATTTCTCCATATTCTGTCCTTACAGTAGCCTCTTGTCCAGAGTACAGGTTGCGCATCAGGACAGTCAGGTGCTGTGGCACCCCCATTTCATTTAAAGCATTCCATAGTCTTTCATGATCTACACCAGCCTTTCCCAACCGGTGTGCCTCCAGATGTTGTTGGACCACAACTCCCATCAGCCTCAGCCATTGGCAGTCCATTTCCATTTCCAAACATATTGCACAGAAATAAATCCCATTGAACTCAAAAAGTATGCAAATGATCAAACTCACCCTCCCTTCTCCTTCCTCCTATCCCCTCCCTCTTGCCCCTTCCCTCCCCCTTCCTTTGCCCTCCCCTCCCCTTCTTCCCCTTCCCTGCCACCACTCACCATATGCTCAGAGGCACGTTACCAAATTCTTCCAAGCTACACAGCAAGTGGATTGGACTGTGAAAGACCAACCCAAATTGTGTTTGCATTTTGACTAATTTATAGGGTAGTACAATATCTCAGAGAGGAGGTCAGGTCTCCTGCTCCCCTGGTGCATTCACTATAGGTGCCCAATTCCCTTGCTTTTTGAAGTTGCATAGAAATATCTGTGGGCTATAGGTATGTTCTTAAACCGCAAGGTTTTTTGCCTATTAGTGAATTCAGTTTGATTTGCGACTGATGTTAACATTTGTAATTCACAAATCCTGAAACAATGTGAACCAATATGCAGCCATCCTTCAAAATTCATGCTTGTCCAAATTTTCCGATGTGGTTCTCCAAGCAAAAACGGTGTACAAAATTGCATATATTAGGAGAAAGTGTGCATAGAGACGCATAGTGAAATTAGCATACAGAAATCCATTATATTATGGAAAATTGCTTGTAAAAACATGTAATTATGAAAATAGGCATGCAAAGATGTGCATATTAGAAAAAATGTGCATTTAGATGCTGCCACATTTTTGTGAAAAATACTTCACAAATTGAGGTGGAATGTGATGAAGTGAACTTAAGACTGGGAAATTGAAAAACTGAAACTGAGAAGCCGACAGATCCATCCATCCCTGTTGCCGCTCTGTAGCCAGCCTTCTTTGTCAGGAGGGGCAGCCACATTGCTCAGTGGGAAATGTATTTGGGGGTTGGGCCAGCCAATCTCCCCTCCCCACCCACTCACTGATGGAGAGGATGTGAGAGCCAAGTCAGGGGAAGGGAATGACCTTCCCCTTCACTTCTTCTCCATGCAGAGAGTGTGTTACCTTACATCATGGACTATGTAAAGGTCAAAACAGAACATTTAAAATGAACACCAGGAATTAAATGTCTGGCATTTTTTTTGTTTTATAAGAAAAAATGATGTTAAGGATACAGTGGACAGGGGATACTAAAAGGTATATCCTCCTTGAGGGTCCCTCCTTCTTGTCTTGTTCTTGTCCTTTAGATTGTCTTTCTTGTTGGACAAACAAGGGAAAACTTTTTAATTGGTTCCTATATAAAGGACTAACTAAGCAATTGGAAACTAATTGTGGAAAGCAATTTGAATGTTTTTTACTTGTTGCTGGGTTGATTTGTCTACCCAGAAACCCTGAAAAGGCCTCGTGCTGAGCTGCACACATTGGAAAAATCAGAAATTAGGCCTGAGGTACAGCCTAGGTGGCCCTCAGACCTCTAATTCTGGTGTGCACAACAGTGTTTCTCTATGGCTGTTTTCATCCTTTGCCATCAAGTACTCAAGAAAAAGAAGAAAAAAATAGCCACTATGATTGTGAGTATAGTGAGTGCTTAAAAAGAGTAAAGGGTAACTTAGGATAGTTTTTTTCCACATCACTTTAAGTTATCTCATTATTTCACCCTTTAGCAATAAACACCCAATCCTGCTCTGCTTATCATAATAACTGCAGAATAAACAAACTCTTACTTCTTACTGCAGGAAAACAAACATGCTTCTTTATTGCTGACTGGGTAGAGAACACAACTGAAACTGAAAAGCAGAGCAAAGTCCAAGGAGTGGAGTCTAACACTAACCCATAATACAATGTTCTAATATTTAACTCTTCAAGGGTCATGTTACTGTTCAGGATCACCTAAGTAACTGTAGAGTGATTGTGATGATGAAAAATCCACCCTCAGTTGGGGAAAGTTGAGTGAGGAGACTTTGAGGGCTCTCAGATTAGGCTTTTGTTGTGCACTCAGCCTGTCTTATTTACCGGATTTTTCAGAGGGTCCTATTCTTAACTGCTCCTGTTCCTAAAAGAAGCTGTCATCCTTTAAATGGAGGCTGTCATTGTCTGACAAGCCACAAATTAAAAAGACAATCTTCCAAAACAAAAAAAGAAAGTCCAGGGGCATGAAGCACAGCTCGGGGAGAGTAGCACATCCATTTGCCGCCCCATAGCTACAAGGCTGCGCTGTTGTGCACTACAACAAAGTATTGTGAAACCATTAACTTTCTAGCAGTCTTATCATCTCCTGTTTAGGCTATGTTTATTTACTTGTTTTTAAGGGATAAGCTCAAATAGTTCTCAGAAATCAACACCTGTCTGGGCTTTACCCCATTTATTCATTGGGGCCACTGCAGAATAACCTGGCTTGACAACCCATCTCCTTGAGGCTTCACTGTGCCACATAAAACTCCGAACTCAAGCTGAAGGTGTCATTTTCTTCTGACCATCGGACCACCTACATGATCAATCATGTTGTTTGCATGTTACTACAGTGGCCACATTGCCTTTGGACTGAGATGGAAACAAGTAGGAATAGGCAGGTATGGAGTCCTAACAAAACATGGAAAAGTGGGGTTTCACCCCTTTTTATTCCTAAACGTACATACAGCACTATGAGTTTTTTTTTTAATAAAAAAATCTAGCATGCCTTCTGTTATCACTGACTCAGGGCACAGCATGACATCAGGCTTTTAGGATTTTTTCCCAACTTAGCCGTAAGTGCAAAAAACATTCTGTTGCAGTGACAGTTACTTGTGTGATTCATAGCAATTTTCAGAGTGTTCAACACACTTCATGTCCTCTTTTAATCCTTACAACTGTGATGTTTCCACATAATAGTTTATTATGGATTTGGTTCTGTGCATGCATACAGCTTTTGCACAACATCCACATGACATCATCATCACCATCAAAAATGTGTCCCATATTACATCCCTTTTTGATCCAGATTTACCATTTCTGCAGAAAATCCACTCAGGGTTTTTTTAAAAAAACTGTAGAAAGGGTAAATTTGGATTAAATGGGGTGGGTAGAATATGGGATGACATTTGATGAGGACCACATTGCATGGATGCTACAAAAAAAGAACCCCACAAAAAACCAAAACCCTGCTTGCATGAGTAGCACTGTGCCCACAATACACTGTAGTGTGAAAGTGCCCAAGTACACTGTAGTTACCATTGTCCCCATTTTCCTGATTCAGGGCTGAAGCTGAGTAAGAGAAGATTGCCCAAGGCTTCCTAGATCTTTCATTGCAGAGATGAGATTCAAACTGGGAGCTTCTGGGTTCATAGCAGTTTCTCAAGCCCTGTGCTATATCACTATTAGCACTCAAAATAAGAGCTGAGATTTTTGTAGCCCAATCCTCTAAGCAAGTTTATACAGAAGTAAATCTCATGGATTTTAGTGGGACTTACTTTCTAGTAAATGTGCCTGGATTTGCAGCCTTACATTTCTATGAAATACCTGAAGCCACACTGACTTAACTTTCAAATACAACTGGAGAATGGGATTTGCATGACTGGTTTAGCAAATAGCTTACATTTCCTTTATCTGACTATCATGTGGGATTCTCGAAATAGGGCAATGAAGGCTTTGGCTAAATTTGAGTGTTGCTCACAGTAAAATATGGGGAATGGGTCGCATATGGTGGATACATTCTGGCCAGTTGTTTTGCATGCTATGTCTTTCCGTAGGGTTTTCAACTGTGAGTGACTCCAGCTTGCCTAATGCCAATTCCTTGTGTAGTATTTTGCCAGGTGATTATTCCTTGCTGAATGCTTTTGCCGCATGTTGGATAATATGGTACAACACACCCTAAATACTGGATGAAGGCAGGTCACAGAGGGACTTCTAGCTAGCAGACAGCTCTCTCCCTACTCCATATTAGGCTGCTGAAAATATTATGTTTTTTAGAGTTTTTCCTGCTTCCTTGAAACATATGACACAGTCAAGGAATTCTTTTAAATACCTTATGTCTGAAAGCTTTTAACCCTCTATGGCTGGGGGGGGGGAGTCAGACAAGCTCTGAATTGAAATTTTGGGTTTTAAAAAAATGAAACTTTAATCCTATACTCACTTTTCTGGAAGTAAAGTTGCAGTGCTAATCCCACACAACTGGGACTAAACCCTGTTGAATTCAGAACACGGCGGCATTCCTGATTAAAGGCAGCCACCGGCAAGATCACATAACTTCAGTGCTCAGAGAGTTGCACTGGCTACCAGTTGCTTGCCGGGCCCAATTCAAGGTGTTGGTTTTGACCTTTAAATCCCTACATGGTTTTGGCCCAGTCTGTCTGAAGGAGCGCCTCCAGCATCATCAGCTATGCCACCTAACAAGATCGGCCTCAAAAGACCTTCTCTCTATCCCACCAGTCAAAACAGCTAGACAGGTGAGGACTAGAGAGAGGGCTTTTTCAATCATGGCCCCCACCCTATGGAACTCCTTTCCAAATGATCTCTGCCAGGCCCCCTCTACAATGAGTTTCTGCCGGGCCATGAAGACCTGGCTCTTCAGCCAGGCCTTTGGGGTGGGTTAGATTTTATCATTATCGCTTTTAGATTTTAATGTTATTGTATTGGTGTGTCATTTTGTGTTATGTTGTTCATTTTGTATGTTGCCCAGAGTGGCTGGATGGCCAGCCAGATAGGCGACTAAGAAATCCAATAAATTAAATTAAATTAAATTAGGACTTACTTTTGAGTGGGCATGGTTAGGATTCAGCTGGAAATCAATGGGACTTTTGACTGAACACAGCAAAGGATTGTGTTTTAAATCTTTCTCCCCTTCCAATCTTAGTTTTTAAGCAATTAGGCGGGGCTTACTTAGGTGTCACAGCTTTTATTTGATAGGAAACTAATACTGATTTTTTTTTAAGTGTTCTGCAATAACCAACTGGTTTTGACAGCAAACTATTATATGGAGTGTATGTATTTTTACATCTCCAGTGTGTGTGTATATGGAGTCTTTCCAACAATCCTGTGAGGCAGGGTTGCTGATTGGAAACCAAGGCTATTATCCAATAGCCATAAAAACAAGTATAAAACAGTTGCAAAACAGCTTAACGTGGCATCATATTGAATTTTGGGTTGGGTGAGTGAAGTTCCTTATCACTTGAGGTTGCAGTTGTGTGCATACTCAAACTTCCCTCATTGAGTAAATCCCACTGAATACATTGGGACTTGCTTCTGAGTAAACATGCATAGGATTATTGTTATTATTATTATTTCCATTTATAGACCACTTACTATCTAAAAGATCTCAAAGTGGTTTACAATAAAATACATAAGGTACAATAAAAACATATCAAATTAATTTACAAAGCAAAATACATAAACAATATCCATATACATAAACATGAATGAAACCTTAATCTTTAAACAACTCAGACCTTCAAGGAAAATACAGCTGTGTTACCAATACAAAGCAAGGACTAAAGGGAGTCACAAAAAGCTTTTTATATATTTGAAATTTTCTGCTAGAGAATTAAGAGTTACTGAATATGTATTTAAAGGTTTTGGGTTAATCATATTCAAAATATACTGTATGTCAATAATGATTTCAAAGTTTGCCATTTTCAAATGAAATACCAAAACATCAGAATTACAACTCAAGGCATTAAAATTATCACTATTTTAAAAGTGTTTTCAGGATCATCAACAGCTTTAAGAACATAAGAACATAAGAAGAGCCTGCTGGATCAGGCCAGTGGCCCATCTAGTCCAGCATCCTGTTCTCACAGTGGCCAACCAGGTGCCTGGGGGAAGCCCGCAAGCAGTCCTATGAACAGAGATGTCAAAACAGATGCATAGTTTTACCATATTGGCCTGCACTCTCTTGCCATTCCTGGAACCCCTTTCATAGTTTTCCAGCTTGATTAGAACCCACAAAGCTGATGGCTTTGATATCAGGATGGTCACACATAAAATTCACAGCTGCATGTTGTCCATGGATGATGTTCAGTGTTCCATCAGGGGCTCCAGCATCCTACAGCAGCTTGGCAAGGAACATGAGGGCTCCTGGCACACCCAACAATCAGTAGTATAGCTGAGCAGGGAGGGGCAGACAAAATGCCGTAACTTATTCCTCAGAAGGAAAATTATGCCCCTTTCTATTTGTCTCATGACACATTTGACTTTGTCTCAAGATGACCTACATTTCTGGCCAAAGCACACTAAGTGACCATTGTTACAAACCATTATATATGACCTTATGAACTAAGAGTACATGCCAAGGACTCCATTCCCTTTCCTTGGGGGTAGAGAGCAGTGTGAGTTGATTGTCTGATCTGCGCTGACAGCATTGCTATACGATGGAGGCTTGAGACCTAACACATTGGAACCCAGTAGCCATCAGCCATCAAAAACCATTGAGCAAGCATCTTCTAGGCTAGCTGTTAGTCAGCTGTAGTGCAACAGGATTGCACTATAAATATCGTTACAGGTTGAGTAAATAATAAACATCTTTGACAGTCATGCTTATATAAATATTTCTTCATACTCTGTCTTGTTAAGTACAGTAGGGCCCCGCTTTTCGGCATTCCACTTTTCAGTGTTCCGCTAATACGGTAGCTTTCAGAGTAATTAGACTAAGGCCCCTCTCATATGGTATTTGTTCTGCTTTTAAGGCATTTTTGGGGCATTGGGCACCATTTTATTGATGAGTTCTGCTTTTCGGCGGGTTTCGTTTTTAGGCAGGGGTCTGGAACGTAACCTGCTGTATGAGTGGAGCCCTACTGTAGCTGATTTCACACTATGGTTGCACATTATTATTTCCTCTACATTTTAAGTATGTCCTTCTTCCTTGGGGTGGTCATGGTCCCCCTCTGTTGTTTTCACCCTGAAGGACAGATTAGGCTGAGAGATGGTGAGTAGCCTATGGTCACCAAGTAGCTGATTTCCATTTAAAAAATAATAATTGAAACAATTTATATGCAGGCAAAGCATATGAAGTAATGCAGATCCACATAATACATTTAAAGCACATCCAACTTGCATTTAAAGCACATGAACCCCAAAGAATCCTGGAAGTGTAGTTTCCCCCTCAGTTATAGTTCCCACCACCATTAACAAACTACAGTTCCCATGATTCTGTGGTGGGATTCATGTACTCCATATGTGTATTGAATGTGCATTAAATGCATTGTATAGATCTGCCCTAGGTATGCTGTGCATTCATTAGTGAATTGAACAATTTTAAAAGTTAATTTTTAAATGGGAAGGGCTGTAGCTCAGTGGTAGGGCACATGTTTCACATGCGAAGATCCAAAATTCAATCTCTGGAAAAGACTATTGCCTGGAATCCCAGAGAGCCAATGCTAGTCCATGTAATCAGTACTGAGCTACATGGTATCAAATGGCCTGCGTCGGTATAAGGCAGATTCCTTTGTTCCTAAAAGAGGAAAAAGACCCAAGGGCCACAGTGACTCCAAAATATATTTATGTATTTTATTTTCAACATATATATACTGATTTATTGTAAAAAACCAAAAAAATCAAAGCAATTTACAGAAGTAATTAAAACAATAAAATTATTGGCAAAAACAGTTAAAGAGAGGTATTTAAAAACATTCAAAATAATAAAACCAACAATGAGTTAAAATAGATTTAAAAAACATAATAGCTTCTGCATTCCTGGGTAGGCTTGCCTAAACAAAAATGTTTCTGGCAGGTGCCAAAAAGAGTACAGTGAAAGCTCCTGACTAATGTCAATTGGCATAGAATTCCAAACCATAGATGCTGCGACACTAAAGGATTGATTTCTTACAACAGCAGAACAATTACCATGTGGCACCTGTAACATGGAAAGCACACCTTGAACTTGGCCTGGTAGCAAATTGGCAACCAATGAAGATTTCAGAGCAGAGGTATTATGTGCTAATAGGGTCTCACTCAATGTCAGCAATCATGCCACAGCATTCTGCACTAACTGCAGCCTCTGGGTCAGGTTGTGCTGCATGGGATTTCTGTGACCTTTGCTGCCTGACTGCCAGGATTCTTTTAGTTTTACTTTTTGGTTAGGAACCCTGATCGGTTGTGGGAAGCTGAGTCTTCTGCCTTACTCATAGGAATCTTGTTGTGATTGGTATGGTATTGCATTTAGGAAATCATCACTGTCTTTTTCTTTTTCTACTTGCATTTAATTTACCTTTAACCTCACTGCCTTATATCCATTCACATACTGGGAAATGTGGCTGCAATTGCTGTTGTTCCCAAGTTGCTGCCTGTGAAGATAGACCAAACCATGTGTGTTTTCTCTCTGTCAATTATTACTCACTAGAATTGATTGGCTGTCAAAGTGAGTTTATAACAGCCCACCGAGTAGGCAGGAAAGCATGAAGAATCTTCTTACTCTTACTCATTTTTCAAACCTCTCTCTGCAGTGAAGTGCCAAGTCTGAAAAGAAGTTTGGAGCAGCAACATTAAAAGGCAGAGACAGGCATTCCAGGCAGGGGGTTGCCAAACCTGCATTGATATGGATATTTTTGCAGAGGATCCCTAGTCAAGCCTTAGCAGTAGCACAATCCTACCCATATCTACTCAGAAGTAAGTCTTATTGATTTGTATGGGGATTAGCCCCTTGGTAAGGGTGTTTAGAATTGCATCTTTCAGGAGCATCCATCTTTACTCCTGTTTCCATCTAACATCTCCACAACACTCGGCTCCCTTTTTCCTACAATGACCTTCTGGTGACTGGTCTGGCCTGAGGACACTTAAACCCTTCATGCCAGAAGTGAGTAGGCTAGATTAAATGTTCCCTACCCAGGCTTCCTAAAAGGTGAGAAGGAATGATCACATCATTTCAGCTGGACCTGGGAAAACCCTCTTTTAGCTAAGATTTTTGTCTTAATTTCCAATCGGAGAATTTTTTTTGTTTGACTGGTATGCTCCAAGCAACTGTGGTTGATGCAAGAGCATACTTAAAGACATCACTACGACCTGCCTCTGTGACATCACTAGGACCCACCCCTGAAATCTCAGGGTTTGGGATGTTTCTGACCTGGCAACCCAAACACACACACACACTAACATCCAGTAGTGGGGAGTCTGTGACCCTCCAGATGTTGCTGAATTATAGTTCCTATCATCCTTAATCACTGACCATGCTGGCTGGCTGGGGCTGATGGGAGTTGGAGTTCAACAATATCTGGAAAGCCACAGATTCCCCACTTTTGACAACAAAGAAAGAATAGCAAACTCTGCATCATCTTAGTTCTAATGTTCTCAGCAGCTTTGCATACAGAGCTGTCCTATATGCTACAATATACTAACTACCTCTGTGCAAAGATCGGACTTTTCTGGACCTCTCTCAAGTCTAATTGTTGAATAGGTTTCCTTGGAAGATCATACATCTCTCTTTAAACTCTTTTTAGAAACTGACCTATGAAAAAGAAAACACACCAGGTCCTCTGGACTTACAATGTTTTCAGAATGTATCATTTACATTAATAATCCTTACATGTCAGTACTACTATTCCTTTATAGCACTCTTAGGTGGTGTGGTGGGGGCTTGCCTAATGCTTAATTCACCTACAGACCATAACCTTTCTGGCCCATGCCTGACAGTTCCTACTCTGAGCCATGACACTGCACCAGAAGACAGATAGGGATGGGGAAGAAATTTGATTCAGTTTGTATTTAAAGGTGAACCTACCTAATTTGCACTTTCCAAAACAATTTGAGAACTGAAACACAGCCATCTTTCAGAATTCAAATTTCTCCGTATTTTGCAAGCCATGTGTACAAAAATGCATATATTAGGGCAGTGGTTCCCAAACTTTTTCCCCCACAGATCACTTGAAAATTGCTGCGGGTCTTGATGGACCACTTAATAATTTTTCTCTGTGTTGCACAAATTGTAATGTTCTGTGCTAGATGCAGTATGATTTTTCATAGTATTTTTTACAGACACACTGCTGAACACCTGTACTAGGGTACACTGTCCATAAAAAAATGTGTATCTTAAGGCAAATAACATACAAACATGCATTGTTTTAGCAAAAATTGCTTTGCAAAAATGTGTATATTATGCACATGTGCATCCACACAATGTGTAGATTAGGAGAAATTTGCACAAAAATGTGGATGAATTTTCAGGAGGACTTTTTTTAAAATTGCAAACTGATATGGAAATGCGGAGAGCTGAATTTAAGATTAGAAAAAGGAGAAACAAAGTTAAATTGACAGTTCACCCATCCCTATCTGATAGTAAGCTCAATTTCAACATAAGTTATTTCTGAGTTTGACTCGATAGGAATGTCCTGTAATGTGCAATCCTATATATACTTATAAGGAGTAAGCCACATTAAGCTCAATGGAATTTACTTCTGAGTATATGTGCGTAAGATTGCACTGAAAGGGTACTTTTCTTATGCACATTTGGCTAAAAGTAAGCTCCACTGAACATAGTAATAAGGCTTATTTCACAGAAAACATGCGTAGGATTACACCATAAGGGTTTTTGAAGCCACTCACCTAGTCACCTGTGGCAAGACTCACTGTTAGGTAACCAGACAGGAACATTGGTCTTGTGTTTTCTTTTAGGCTAAAAATGATTAACATAGGAATATGTGGGTAGTAGTAAACATTTTTGTGGGCTAGTAAGTTTTAAGAACTTATTTGCAGAGGCAGCTAAATTCTAACTGCCAAAATTAAATTTATCTAACTACAAATCTGATCCTAACTGGTGATTTCTGAACTACCATCAGCAGCATAAAAACCTATAATGTGGAAGGACTGTGGTACATTCTAAGAAATGTGTTATTTCATCCTTCTTACCAGCATCCATGAAGGCATCCAGTTATATGTGCCTGTCTCTTTGATTCATTCAGAGGCTTGGGTGTGATCATCTGTTCCTTAGGGTGGATCCAGACATTTCCTGACTACGTATACAGTGTGTTTTTCCATCCACTTCATGGTGGGACCAGATCACTGTTTGGAAGTCTTTACAAAAAGGTAATGAAATATCCGTTCCATCATTTTAAACATGAGCTGGGCTTATAAAAGTATTGTCTCTCTTGCTCTGCATTGCCACAATGAAGTCTTTCCATTGGCTGTCTCGACTAAATTCTTAATATATTTTTGAACCAATCACAAGATAGGGAGGTAAATACTATAAAGCAATTATTAAAGCAATTGTTTCAGGTGGGGAAAAGTCATGCTGGCTATGTGATTTCATTTTTTGGATGAATCCATGAAGAGGTACTAACATTACACTCCTGTGACTCCACAAAGTTTGTTTTTGTTTTTACACTGGAATAACAGGGCTAGCCCTCAAGCAAGAAGTCCCATAGCACCTTAAAGTCTAACAGTGTTGTTATGACACAAACAAGCTACTGTGGACTAGAATCCATATAATTAAATGGGCATGGTAGAGCCGGCCACTCTCATTAAATATAGATCTGCTTCTGTCACATTTAAAGGGAAGGGCCATAGATCTGTGGTAGAGCATCAGCTCTGCAGGCAGAGGGATTCAAGTTCAACCCCAACATGTCAAGGCAGGGATGGGAGAGACTCCTGCCTAAAACCCTTAAGGGCTGATGCCAGTCAGTGTAGACAATACTGAGCTAGATGGGCCAGTGAGTCTAGCTCAGGTTAAGGCAGCTTCTTACATCCCTACCCCTAAGCAAGGCTAGGGGTTCCAATTTCTAGTTGAAGAGGGTGATGACTCCTCATCCGTTTGGTGCTTTTACACATCTCTAGTTCATCCCAACTGGAGGTCAGCCTGGGGTGGGGGAAGGATTTATCATTCTGCTCCCCTTTTGGGGTTAAATTGGACTCCGGGAGCTATTTATTATATGATTGGTGATGCCACATTTAAAGAGTTGAGTCTGTTTTTCTGTTCTTAGTTTGGGCCTCAGTGCGGGTTTCCTGGTAGGCAGTGTCCGTGGGTCAGATTTGTCAGTCTCCTACTTTGCTGCCCTTAAAGACAGCCAAAACCTGTCTCCTCGTCTTACCACTGCCAGTACTGAGAGGTGAGTGGGCATAATCCAACCCATAGTTAGGCATGCTTAAACCAAGGGGAGTGGTTGGGGAGGTGTTTTTTGTTTGGTTTTGCACAGGTTGACCTTGATTTTTGCAGGGAGAATGGATGAAGATGATAAACATCATCTTGAAATTTAGTTTGGAGATAAATACCTTACTAAACACTGGTAAGGATGCAAATTGATTTGTGCTTTAGCACCTAAGAAGAAATAGGGTATAGCCCTCATCAGTCTCATTTTTTGACAGGACCCATCAGCCAACAGGAATCGAGAATGCCACAGTCAATAAGAAGTGAGAATGGCCCTCTATGTCCTGCCTCCTACACCCACCCCTTTTAATATTAATTTAATTTCCACTCACAGGAAAAAAATGTTCATTTTTTAAAATGGATATTCAGTAGCCTTGGTGCCTACTTGTAGTTTTATAATCCTGCTATCCATGCAGCAGAGAAATGTTGAATGCGAAGCAATTGCAAGTACTCTTGGATGAAACAGATTATCTTGACCCGTTCTAGTCTGGGTTCAGGCCTGGTTATGGGACTGAATTGGTCACCCTGAATGATGACCTTTATCAGGAGAAGGACAGGGGGGGTGCGATCCTGTTACTCTTACTTGATCTCTCAGCGGCTTTTGATATCATTGACCATGGTATCCTTCTGGGTCGACTTGGTGAGATGGGTATCGGAGACACTGTTTTACAGTGGTTCTGATCCTACCTCCAAGGTCGTGTGCAGGGTTGTGTGCAGAGAATAGCATTGGGTGACTGTCTTCCAGCCCCCTCCAGTTGTGCTGTGGGGTGCCTCAGGGTAACATCTTGTGCCCCATTCTGTTTAACATCTATATGAAGCCCTTGGGAATGGCTATCAGGAGATTTGGGGTGAGGTGTCAGCAGTACGCTGATGATACCCAGCTCTATTTCTCTGTAACATCTGAATCGGGAGAGGCCGTGCAAGCCCTAGACCGCTGCCTGGACTCGGTAGTGGGCTGGATGAGGGCCAATAAACTGAGTCTGAATCCTAGCAAGACAGAGGTGCTGTGGGTTGGTGGTTCCCAAGTTCAGATAATTTGTCACTTGCCTGCTTTGGATGAGGTTGTACTCCCTCTGAAAGAGCAGGTCCGTAGTCTGGGGGTGTTCCTGGATCCATCTTTGTTGCTACAGGCCCAGGTGACCTCAGTGGCTAGGAGTGCCTTTTACCAGATTCAGCTGGTAAGACAGCTGTGGCCATTTCTGGACCAGGATAGCCTGACCACTGTTGTCCACGCACTGGTAACCTCCAGGCTGAATTACTGTAATGCACTGTATGTGGGGCTGCCCTTGAGGTTGGTTTCAGAAGCTGCAGCTGGTGCCAAATGCGGCGGTGAGACTGCTCACTGGGGCAGAGTATCACCAACATGTCACCCCGCATTGCACTGGCTGCCCATCTGCTACCGGGCCAAGTTCAAGGTTCTAGTTTTGGTGTACAAACCCCTATACAGCTTGGGACCAAGATACCTGAAAGACTGTCTTATCTCTTATATACCTAGTCGATCACTGCACTCTGCACATGAGGGCCTCCTGCAGATACCATCTTATCGGGAGGTTCGTTCTGCACAACATAGGAAATAGACCTTTAGTGTGGCAGCACCTACCCTTTGGAATTCTCTACCCTTAAATATTAGACAGGCACCATCTCTGTTATCTTTTTGGCCCCTATTGAAGACCTTCTTCTTTCAACAAGCCTTTTAAGTTGAGACTTTATCCCAGTCTGCTTCTGTGTTGGAATTGCTTTTTAATATGTTTTTAAACTTTTTTAAAAAAACAATATGCTTTTAACCTTTTTTAAAAAAGATGTCTTCAAAGCTTTAAAAAATGTTTTTAAAGTTGTTATGTTTTAATGTATTTTAAAGTCTGTTTTTATGATGTTTTACAGTGTTTTTAGTGCTCTTGCTTGCCGCCCTGGGCTCCTGCTGGGAGGAAGGTCGGGATATAAATAAATAAATACATAAATGATTTATAAATGATCCCTATCTAAAATTTGACACAGAATTTGCAAAAAATAAAAAGTGCAAGCACTCTGTGCATGCCCAGAAGCATACTCTGTTCCCATTTCTTTGTAAGTTTCTCCCCAGTTCAGAGATAGCTTGCCTCTGAACATGGATGTTCCATTGTCTTCTATGTCTCTTCTGAACTGTAGTTACGTGCATGGGGGATTACATCTCATTACTGTGTTTATTAATTATCAGTATCCCTGTGTGCATTACAAAATCCCTGCCATGAAATGTGCAAAAAGGTACCAGGAATACAATACCTTTAAATCCCTACACGGTTTCGGACCAGTTTACCTGATGGAGCGCCTCCAGCGTCACCAATTATGCCGCCCGACAAGATCAGCCACTCAGGGCCTTCTCTCAGTCCCACCAACTAAAACAGCTAGGTTGGTGGGGACTAGAGAGAGGGCATTTTCAGTGGCGGCCCCCACTCTCTGGAACTCCCTCCCATACGATCTTCGGCATGCCCCTTCCCTGAATGTATTCCGCAAAGCCTTGAAGACCTGGCTTTTCAGACAGGCCTTTGGGACTTCCGGGGAGGGTTAATTTTCAGGACTAACTGCCTATTACTCTGAACTGTTATCATTCCTATTTATAGTTTCCTTGTTATATTGTATTTTATGTGTATTTTATTGTGCTGCATTTACTGCAACTGATTTGTACGTCGCCTAGAGTGGCCATTGGCCAGATAGGCGACACATAAATTAAATTATTATTATTATTAATACTGCAGGCATGCACCAAGGCTATTGAATGAGCATTTTAAAATGCTCCCCCCTCCCCACCGGTGAGATTGGCTGGAAGGAATAGTAACTGAAGTTCTGTTTAGCTTTTCACAAACCTCTTCTTCCCACATGTGTCACAAAGCTCTGGAGTTGTGTGTGTTTGTTTCTGCATTGCTTTGCAACAATCCATCATTATGCTAAAAAGTGCATCTGAGTATGCATAGAGTTGTGCATCTTCCTCATTTGTGTTACACAAGTCCAAAGGGCTACTTCTGAGTAAGCTTGAACTCCTACCATCTCCCTTTATAATAAGGGTGGTATTAGTTAACTGTATTAGCCACCCCCACAAAATATATCTTGGGGAGGGATGAAATGGGTGGCTCAAAACACAAGCTCCTCCCAGAGGGAGCTCACAACACTGTCTCAGGCTGTTGTTGAACACACCACACACAGATGCTCCAGGGTGGGGAGGGGGAGCTCAGAACAGCCTGAACACTACCTGAGGCTCTTGTTGGACGCCATACACAGGGCGATGGGAAAAAACCCAAGGGGAATTTTAAAAAATGGGGCAGGGCCTATGAATCAATATTAATTTAATATAAAAGGGGTGTGACTATAAACTGATATTAATGACATCAAAAGGGTGGGGCCTATAATTTAATATAAAATTATAGGGCGTGACCTATGTTTTTTTATATAAAAAGGGCCGGGCCTATAATTATTATATTAAATTAATATCAAAAGGGGTGAGGCTAGAAGGTGGGACATTCCTTTTAGCTGATGGGACCTGTCAAAAATGAGATTGATGAAAGCTATACCCTTTTCTCCCCTATAGTGCGTTTATTTTTGCAGGTGGAGGGGAAGGAAGTGGCTATGTACATAATATGAGAAGAGGAGCTTTATATTACTAGGAATGACAGATAACCAGCCACATGCAGTCAGTCCTCTACTCAGAACCCTAGTCCAAATGAATCTAGTGCGAGTTGTATGTTCACACAGGGCTGCAGTTTTCTGTTGCCATTTCTACTCGGTCTGCACCAGGTGTTTTACCATCCTTGTGCTCTTCGGCCTCTCCACCACTTTATGCCATATGGCTAGGAGCCTAATCTCAAAAACACTGATTTTAGACCACCTTCTTCCATGGAACCATGGTTCTTGCCAAGATTCAAGCAGGCTTGTAATTAGCCACTTGCCTGGTCACCTATGGGGAGTCAGAGCCGAGCCATGGCTAAGCAGGAATAATTTACAATTCTGGTTCTGTCCTTCTTCAAGACGACCAGTGGCTAAAAGAGGTGCCCTTCATGCAGGCAGGTGAATACACTTAAAAAAAAAAAAGTTTTAGCTCTCCTATCTTTTGTGGCATAATTTTCAAAAGCTGAGCTCAACCTCGGAAAGCATTGGCTATGTGCAGCCTGGGTATCAATGTTTATTTGTTTGATGGGGTAGGAGGATGTCATCCTACACAGGCTCCCACTCTTCTGCCATTCCTTTTATCCTCACGGTGCTTTGGGTGTTATCCATGGTTAACTCTCACTCTCTCGTTTTCCCAGGTTACTTTAAAAGTCCTCCTTCGGAACGGAGGGTCGCTGCTTCTGCTTCGGGTCTTCCCGGACAAGGGGGAGGGGAGGGCTGTGGGCGTGGCTCCGGGTGGGAAAGGAGGCGTGCCATTGGCTTCTGACCGGCAGCCTCCTTGTCGGTTTAGGCGCCTGGGGGTGGGAGGAGGAAGAGGAGGAGGAGAAGGGGGTGAAAGAAAAGGAGGAGGGGAGGAGGGGGGGGAGAGGGAGGAGGGAGGCTGGCCGTTCGCTGGCTGCTCTTCTCCCCGTGCGCCTCTCAGCCAGCCCTCTTCACAGGATGCAACCTTTAGGGGGGATGCTACGCTCTTCGCGTTTGGACTGAAGCCCTTCATCTCCCTCCAGTGTGAAGGCAGGAGACCGGGGAGAACGGATCGGAAGGGCCTGGAGCCGGGCTGCGGAGACCCGCAACAGCCACTCCACCGGCAGCGACGATCCAGAACCAGCCGCCCCTGCCCCACTCCTCCTCTCACTCCCTGCACCTTTTCCCTTGGGCACCTTGATCCGATGGATCTCTAAAGAAGAAGACGAGGCGTCTCTTGGAATATAAGTTGGAAGGAGGCGACGGCGGGCGAGCCGAGCTCAAGAGCCGCGCGGAGGGGGGCGAAGGCGCCCCGGAGGTCTGGGCGGGTGGGTCGCGCGTTCGCCTACTCGGTGGTGGGGCGCCCCGTGCCATGGCGACGAGGCGGAGATGGTCCACAAGGTGGAAAACGAAACGGTGGTTCTGGGATCCCGCTTTCCCCGCGCTCCTCATCACTTGGACGCTCCTGCTGGAGGCGGCGGCGGTCAGAGGAGGTAAGAAAGAAGGACCCCCGAGACCAGACTGCCAGCTCCCCCTCTCCACACTCCTTTGCCTCCTTGGACGGGGAGGGGGGAAAGATACGAGGCAGGGCAGTCCTTGATGTCTCTAGTCAGAGATAGCCTCAAGTCGTCTCCCACGAATCACATCCCGGAAAACTTGTTCTGGGAGTGATTGGGGGAGGGAGGAAAGTACTCTGTACATGCTCAAGGGGTTTATCTTCTCAGCCAGTGTGGTGTAGTGGTTAAGGTGTTGGACTACGACCTGGGGGACCAGGGTTCGAATCCCCAATCAGCCATGAAGCTCACTGGGTGACCTTGGGCCAGTCACTGCCTCTCAGCCTCAGAGGAAGGCAATGGTAAACCCCCTCTGAATACCGCTTACCATGAAAAGCCTCTTCATAGGGTTGCCATAACTTGAGTCCGGAGCGACTTGAAGGCATTTTTCATGACTGTTGAGCTCCTCGGCGCGGGAGGAACTTGGGGCTAACCCTTCGCTCCAACTAAGAGCTCCCTAAGAGGGAAGATTTGACATATCGATGAAGTCCCGGGGAGAAAGCTGGGGGCGCGCTTTTGGCTGGAGGGAGCATCCCTCTTAAGAACAGGGGGGTTGCGATGATTCTTTTCATATTCTCGCTGTCAAAGAAGGTACAACTTCCCTGCTTGCTTGGGAACAAGTCCCATTGCACTCGAACGGCGAACGTCCATAGGATCGGGCTGCAAGCCTCTGGATGTCATGGAGCGCCGGGGAGGTGGACGGGAGAGAGGAGTGGTGGGAAGATGCTACAACTGAGAAAGAAGGCAAGGGGCTTTCGGGACAAAGCTATTTTTCTTTGTGTGGGTGGCAATTTTTTAAAAAAAACCCGTCGGGGAGGGAAAAAATGGTTCCTGCAAATTTTCTCCACCACCGCAGCGCTTCTTGAACTTGCCGAAGTCGTTCAGCTGATCTAGTTCACAAAATCTTGGCCAAAGTGAAATTAAAGAGGGGCTGAAAGGAAGGCGCAGGGTGGGAGAGGAGGGTTTTGTGAGCGCTTTAAGTTGGAGATGGGACACACTGGCTGTAGACTTCCAAGACGTGCTACTTTCTCAAACGGAAAAAAAAAATCTTCGCAGGAGCAAACTCTCTTAGAGCTTAAACGTCCCGCAGGTAGAAAGAACTGAGCTCAAACGGAGACAAACTGAACTGGGACACTCCTAGTATGGGAGTGTGGATCACTCACTTCTTGGCTACGGAGACACATTTCAGTGGACTGGCATCTGTCTGCTGACCGAGTGTGGAAGCTTTTGAGTGGCACAGAGATCTTCATCTCTCTGTGTGCATGCGTGCGTGTAAAGCACCCATGACATCTTCTGTGTAACTCTAAGGCTTGCACATCCTGAGAGCAACAGCCGTGAGTCAGGCCAAGGTATCGCCTTACCTGTTTTGCGTCTCTGACCTGTGACCAAAAGAGAGAAGGGGAGCCCCGACGGACTCTTTCCAGCTTACGTGGCAAGGCTGTGAACAGGAGCTCAGTGCAGAGCCGAGAAGGAATCTCCTCCCTTTCCCCTCCCCTCTCCTTAGGTGCATCCTTGGGCTGGAAGGAGCAGAGCTGAGTGAGTGGTCCGTTAGGTGTCTGTGGGTACATGTTAGCAGGGTGCAACCCCTGGGAGTCTGCAGGCTCTGGAGGGACGTTCGTAACTCTAAGGAGGAGAGGGGCTGCTGGGAGGAGGGGGGCTCCAGTATCCGGGAAGAGGGTGATCGCGGGAAAGGGTGCCTTCTTTACCCACATATGGGGGTTGATGCAAAGGGGAGCGTGGCTCAGGGCACAATCTCAATGCTGCATCAGCTGAGCAGTCCTATGACAGACCATGATAAGAGCAGCTTGAAGGGAGGTGCTCCTTGGAAACCTGTGAGACTCTCGCCTCTGCCTGTTGCAGAGATCTGCTGATAACGTTGCTGGGCTGTGCAGTGTTTCCTTTCTCCAGGGTCCTACATCGTGACCTCATTCTTTGTTAACTTCTCCCGTCCAATGGAATCTGTCGAAGTGATCGGGTTGTTGGGGTGATGGTGTGCTGTTGGTTTTTGGTTGGTCTTGCAGCTTTTGCATCCTTAAGCACTGGCCTTCCCTGGAGACAAAACTTCAGTTATTTCTGAAGGAAATCATTATGATGACTTTCTTTTCGTCTCTCGCTCTCTCTTTCAGTGGGTCTCGGGTTTGTGTATCTGTTGGTCCAGCTCACAATCCGAATCCAAGGTAGTCACTGTAGAAGAGAGAAAGGTGCTCTTTGAGAGTTCCCTTTCAGCCTCTGGGTGCCTGATCACCTCTTGGACTTGACTGTCAGTCACATCCATCAGTCTTTCTGCCCCCTGCTGGCTTGATTTGAAACTTTGCCGAGGGGAGGACAAGTCAATCTCTGCTACAGCTTACCTCTTGCATGCCGTCATGAATTACTCCCACACTCCCTTCTCCCCACCCCCGGGGCCAGGACATGTGCAGGAATATACATACGACTTAATTCATGCAAAGCGAAGCCATTTAAGAAGGAATGGTGAAGATGAAAGACCGGTTACTGGTTTCTTAAACTTTCTTTTGCTTTCAGCCCTCTGGCTATCTGCTTTGTTCTACAGAACTCCTTAAGGAAATGAAAAGCGAGGGTTGCGGGTTGTTTCAGATGGGATCAAACTCACTTTCTCCAAATGCAGCTCAGATGACTGAAAAAAATATCCTGGCAAGAGTTTTGCTGCATGGTGCCGATCTCTCTAAGGCTGTGATCCTCTTAAGCACACTTAGCTGGAAGGAAGCCCTGCCTAAACCAGAGGGGACTTCCAAGTGTATGCTTAAATCTAATGTCACATGGTAAACTGACAAGATTATTAAAAATCAGGCTTTTGTCCAGTTCCTGCCTCCTTCAAATACCTTTCTTCTTGTGGGACTCTGTGAAATCCCTGGCATTCCGTTCTTTGTTTCTTTGCCTAGAGAAACCCTTAAGTAGTTCACTGAACTGGGCTAAACGTTTAGAGCACATTGTTTGGAACTCTTGGTCATTTTAGTGGGAACTAAACTCCAGGGAGAATTGGATCTCATCTTGCCTTTCTAACCATCATAGATTCGTAGTCACATCCTTTTTTCTACTCCCTTCTTGTTGTTTAACAAGTCCTCAGAGTTATTAATAAGTTCAAGGACTTTCACTCCCAAGAGAGGGAGAAAATGGGGGAGGGGGAATGCAACACAATACCGTTGATGGTAAAATACAATTATTACAGTTAGAATTTCAGCCTCTAGTATAAAAGTTTTCTTTTTCAAAGTGCAAATATGAATATCATGTTTTAGTATTTCTTACAATTTTACTTCAAGCAGGTTTTCATCCCATCTTGAACAGGTTTCCTTAGAATTTAGTAACTAACTACTAATAAGCCTGTGCTCCCATGCAGATTTTTTGGAGGGGAGGGGAGGAAGAAGAGTGGGTTATAAATTTAACAGATAATAAATAGATTAAAAGTGTTGAAAGTTACTTCTTAAACATGTATAGGTTTGATGGCATTCCTGCAGCCATAACCCAATGCTATGCATGCTAATTAATATGAATGTACGTTCCACTGAGTTCATAGGGGTTACTCCCAAGTAAGTGTGCATCGAACTGCAACCACAGAACAACCTCTGCAGAATTCTGATATTCACTTGAAGATTTGATAATATGATTGTTGCTCATAATGGGGCTGTTGGTGGAGAATCCCATTTGGTCTCTTAGGATTCTTATGGCCCAGGATGCCTCAGGAATTAGTCCACAATCCTTGCCTCCAATTTAAGTAACCCTTGGCAGAAAATGCTTTCTTTTAGTTCAGGTATACTTGGATATCTAAGACTTTTTTTGATTCGCCTTCTCACCTTTTTAATATGGAATCTGTTGGCGGGGGTCCTTGGATGTATAGGCACCTTTATTGATAATAACTACAGAAGATGAGCAATTTATGATACAGTTTTGTGAGGTTCCCTTGTATGAATGCCCCAGTGAGATGGTGAATGAGAAATAAAGCAAAATATTCAGTGAATACTCCAACCTCTGAAAAGCCAGTTTTCAGGCAAATGGAAACACAGATGATCGTTGGAATAATGTGTGCTCATTGATTCATTCTGATTATATTCATTCTGATGTGATTTTCTGAATACGATATGATGATGTGAATGTTGTTTAATTGACTGCATTGATATCCTGCCATTTCATGATGAAATTCAATGTGGTATGTATAGGGTCTCTTATCCAGACACTGGCCAGATCTGCTTAGCTTCACCTGAGTGCTTGCAACAATCAACACTGAAGTTACTCTATGGAATTTAAAGGGAGGTTATAAATAGCCAGTCGCCTGATCACCTAGTGTGAGTAACAGCCTCCTGCAGGCGACCAATCAGGGAAACATTTGTAAGAGTTGGTTCTTCCCCCTTTCTATTTGGACTGCTGGCATGGTACATTAATGGCTATCCATAGAGGAGTGAAGGGTAAGCAGGCTAGGGAAAAATGATGGGTTAGCAACTTCTGTGGATTTATTTGCAAGTCTAATGAAAAGAAAGCACCTTTAAAGATCAACAAGGGGATTTGTTGTGCTTTCCAAGCTACTTTTAAAGCTAGTGTAACTGCTGAATGAAAAATAGTAGGAAAAAAATGGGTCTACTTTTCTTGGCTGGACATTTCTAAATGGCCATTTTTAAACCTTTTTTTGAAAAATATGTAGCTATTCACAGAAACCACAGAATGGAAACATGACCCTAACTGTATGAAACAGGAATAGAATGAGCATAGAATTTCTGTTCCAGAGAGGAACTGAAACAGTTTCTTAATTGATTATAAATGGTGTACTATTCTGCTTATAATGAAATACTGTAAGAAACAATCCAGATTCCCCTCTGGAATTGCATGCAGTTAGCACAAAGCCATTTTGGTGCTGAAGGAGAAGGGCTGTAGCTCAGTGGTAGAACATCTGCTTTGCATGAAGAAGGTTTCAAGTTCAATCCCCGGCATCTCCAGGTAGGGCTGAGAGAGACTTCTGCCTGAAACCCTGGAGAGCCGCTGCCAGTCAGTGTTTACAGTACTGAGCTAGATAGACCAAGGGTCTGACTCAGCAGAAGCCATCTTCCTATAGTCCTTTCAAAGTTGCTGACTGCAAAATTGGGATTTGTATATCCTTGAGCTAAACAGGCAGGCTACTCATCTAAATCTGTGTCCCTATGAGTTTCTTCTACTCAGGGGTGTAGTCGTCCAGGGTCTCCGGGGGTCGTAGACCCTTTACTATTTTAGGAGCAGGGTCTCAGCAGGGTCCCTGTGTCTCCAGCATTGTATGAGCCAATCAGCATGAAAGGGGAGTGTGTTAGCCACTGAGAAGAGTCTTCTAACATGCCTCCTTGTCCTTTTCTGCTGCTGGAGCCAAAGTGAAAGGAGGTGAGTCCGCCACTGAGAAGACTCTATTCAGTAGCTAACACTCTCCCTTTTCATGCTGATAGGCTCCTAGGGACTTCTGTTGTTGTGGGAGAAAGCATTAGCAAGGATCTCATTCTCAACCTAGCAGCAAAAAAAAAAAAAAGGATGGGAAGGTGTGCTGCTGTGACTATCATGAAGGGACCCCGCAGTTCTGAATTTGCCACTACACTACTGGTTCTATTGGTTACAGACTACAGGAAGAGTTCCTCATATCTCAGTGTGGCTTGTGTTGTTATTTCACTCTAGCTTTGGCCAGTGTACCAATGCGTTAAGTACCATTGCCAATATTTTGGCCAGGCTTTTGTGCATTTAACATTAGAAACTCAATCAAGAATTAAGCAGGTGAAACTTTCCTTTCAGTGGAGATAAGTGGAGGAAGCTTCACCTTGCTACATTTTTGTGGAGCAAGCTGCCGCTAAAAGCATAGGAGCAGTACAAGTAAAAAAAAACAAAACCTGGTGACATTGGGCTGGGTCCAGACCGAGTCAGTCACACTTAAGCTGCAATTCTAAACATAACTACTCAGAAGTAAGTCCTATTGAATTCAATGGGGCTGACTCCCAGCTAAGTAGGATTAGGGTGGCATCTGATGTTCTCATTGAAATCAACGGGAAGCCTTGACTAACTTTCCACATTGATTTCAGTGGGAACTGAGGGTGACTAGATTCACAGGAACATACAAAGCTGCCTTATACTGAGTCAGACCGTTGGTCCATCTAGCTCAGCGTTGTCTACACTGATGGGCAGCAGCTCTCCAGGGTTTCTGGCAAGGGTCTCCCCACCCTGTCTGGGGATGCCAGGGATTGAACCAGGGACTTTCTGCATAAAAAACCGGTGCTCTGCCACTGAGCCGCAACCCTTCCCTTTTTCTGGATCCAACCATGCTGTGTTAAGGCACTTTTTATACTTGATACTTGGGGCGGGGAATGGAATGCTGTTATTATTAAGATGCTGCCTCTTCCAAGAACTTTGTGTTTTAAATACATTAGAACGGATGGATGAATCGCAGAATGAAGAGAGAAGATGTGGAATAAGCCCAGATGGTCCCAATTTCCAATAAATTGCTTTGAGCCCCAGGGATCAGCAGGTTGAATAGTCGTATCTTCCTCAATGCCCTGATCCTGGGCAGTAAAAGGAAGCAGAGTCCTGTCAAATAATTTGTTCTTAAAATCAAGCATTTCTGCAATAGACCGGTGGCCAAAGTGATCTCCCCCCCCCTTTGCCAACTGACACAGAAATATGCCTGGTATGTTGTGCAGGTCGTGCAGCCCTTTCCTTGTCCTTTACAAGAAGGCTTGAGAAAGACCCCAGAAAGAAAAGGAAGGTGAATTTCCCCTCCCCCCAAAGCCAGTCTTTATGTGTGTTTGTGGGAGAAGGTTTTGCATTTCTGGGCTTAATTTCTGTATTTTAAAATGTATGGGCAGGGGGAGGAAATCTACCTCTTCTATAACATAGAAGTGATATATATATACATTTATCTTAAACCATCTTAATTGTGATAGTCTTTCTTTGTAATATGAATGCTAAAGTGAAAAAAAGAGTGCCTTCTTCCTTCCTTCCAAATATATCTTCCGTTGATGTTTTCCTGTAAAGTAGAAGTCTTGGTTTACATGTTAACTGCTGGAGAGGTACCATTAAGGGATGGCTTTGCACTGGGTACCACGTGCAAATATTATTCCTCAGGCCTGCTCACTGACTGCGCTACTGAGAACCAATTAATGGGTCTGTGTTCTAAGTATCCATGGCCAAAGCACACATTCTGTTTGCTTAAAAAACGAGGGTTCCAGTATAGTCTGTGTTGATAATATTGCTGTAGTTCTTGTAAGCTTTATATGTCAAAAACTCCCACAACAGATGTTACTAAAATACACTGCTTTGGGGAGGGGACTACAATTCAATGACAGGACATGTGTTTGGCATGCAGTACATCTCAAGTTCAGTCTCTGGTATCTCCATATAAAACAGGTGTGGAGAACTGTTGGCCTCCAGATGTTGCTTAACTGCAATTCCCATCAGCCCCGGCAAGCATGGTCAATGGTTAGGGATGTTGGGAGTTGTAGTTCAGCAACATCTGGCATGCCAAAGGTGCCCCACACCAGATCTAAAAGGTAGCAGATGATGTGGAAGACCTCTTTCTGCTTGAGATCCCAAAGAGCAGCTGCTGATAAATCAGTGTTCTTCAACCTTTGTTCTCCAGGTGTTGCTGGACAAAAATTCCCATGATCCCCAGCCACCTTAGCCAATGGTCAGGTGGTCTAGCAGCATCTGAGAACCCAAAGCTGAAAAGCAGGCTAATTGGCCTAGGTGGACAAATAGTCTGACATGATGTAAGGCAACTTTTGATATTCCCTACAGTTTAATTCTGAATATCATCAAGAGCAGGCCTGTGGACCTTGCTCATTTTTCGCTTTCCCAGCACCGAAATCTTTTTCTCCCCCAATCAAATCTGAAATGCCATGCGTATTACTGACTAAAGAGAGATATTCTGCATAGAAGCCCCTAATCAGCAACTAATCGCAAGACTATGGAGGGATGGTGGGCCAGTATTTCAACTCCCAGCCCCTTAAAGGGTGTCTCTAGCTACTTCTGATGCCATAAAGAGGGCACTTCTGTGGGGAGAGGGCAGTCGGCATATCCCGGGAGGCTGGATTTCACCCTGGCACTTCCAGTTTCTTCTGAACCCTATTGCAAACCATGGTAAAGGAAACTGCACATTCAGCACAGTAGCTTTCCTGCCCTGTGGTGGTTTGATCTGATCCAGACATTGCCCTACCTGCCAGAAAAGGTGAGAAAAGGCAACACATAACAAAAGAACTATTACATTATTGCTAAACATGAAATGATATCTAAAACAGTGGAGCAGTTATGCTCCTCAAACTTTTGTTGGTGTGTTTTTCTGTTTTGTGCAGTCCAAAACAGTAGGCTTTCCATCTGCCAGTGTGATTAAAATGTTTATTTCTTTTTCTCGCTGCCCTTCTCTCTGCTTCCTTTCATAAGAAATCCTCTTACCGTTTGCTAATTTGCTGTTGGGCTTGAGGATAATAAGGGGCAAATGAAGTAAATGGAGCGCAGGAGACATATCTTGTGCTTCTGAGAAAGAAAGCAGGCTCTTGCAAAGCGATCAAGGTTTGGTTTTTGGAATGGAGAGAGCCCCCAAAGGCAAAAAAGAAAAGAAAACCTCATCTATTTAGTGATTCTGGACTAGCGCATAAAGGCCCATTACCACTTATCATAATTACAGTATCGAGTTTTGCAACGTAATGTTTGCAAACTGCACATGTTAATAGAGAATTGTTGACCTTCTTATTCATGTTTGAGCAGGAGCCGACAATTGTGGAGTTCTTTCAGCACATAATCACACTTAAGGGGTTGTTTAAAAAGAAAAAAGGAAAAGAAAACTCTTGTAAGTGCAAGGCTTTAGATCTCAACGTATGCCAAAATGATAATGCATTCAGTATGGGAAACAGAAGTGAGCTTATTCAGTGCTGGCTATTAAGATCTGAAATTAGGGGTTCTTAGAGCAAGCCCCTGAAGTGTTCCCACCTCTTTGTATTGTTTTCAGGCACAGTGGATTAACTGTGCACTGTTCCCTCAATACAATCCAGTCTCCAGAGCCCTCCTAGCCCTCTTCCCTTGATCTAGCACAGGGGTAGGGAGCCTCAGCTCTCCAGTCCAAACATGGCCCTTCAGGGGGTCCCGAGGCCATTTCCCCCACCATTGATGTCATCAGTGACATCAGCTGATGGACAGGAGGACAGGGTTTGATCCTGCATTGGCTGTACCATCCTGTTCCCAGCAGGGAACAAGATCGCACAGCCAAGGAAGCAAAAAGATTAAATCTCCACTCATCAGTTGCGTGGGGATTAAAACCCTGTGCAAAGTGCCCTGTGAAGCAGCTCCCACGCGCAAGCTACTTCAAAGAGGTTCTTGTAAAGGCTTCAGGACAGCTTCTGTGCTCCCATTTGCTGAAACGGGAGTGTGGGGGCTGCCTTAAAGCATTTTCCACGCTTTCCTTTTCTGCCCCCTGAGATAGGGGATGAGGGGACAGGGTTGCCGTCTGCTGCTCTGCCTCAGGCAGCAAAATATCTTGGGCCACCAATTGTGGCTGGTGCCTGTGTGGAAGGGTGGAAGGCAGGGAGGCCAACAGTAGGTGGAGCCAGACCCCCGTGGCAGGCAGAGCCGACTAACTGTAGCTTTGTCCCCATCGTTGTCCCTTCTACAAGGGACAGTGCTGAGACTTGAGGAAGCTGACAGGTAGTGCTGCCACTCCCTGGACTGGTTGTTAAGTCAGAAGGCAGGCAGGTGGGGGCTGGCTGAGGGCAGACTGAGGTTGATGTGGCAGTATCCCGCTTGCCATAATGGACCAGCCTCCCTTGCCAACTTGACTGTTCCTTTATTTATCCCTATATCTCTGTCTTTGCTGTTTTCCGTATACATGTATGTGCCCTGAATTTTGCACTTCCCTAGTGCCTGATTTCTCGTCCTTGTGCTGTCCAGATTTGCCTCTGAGCTCCCTGATATAGCTGTGCTGCTACATCTGTTCTGGCAAACACCTGATTTCTAAGCCTTTTCAAATGAGTAACAGACTCGACAGTTTGAATCACAAGGGTCTTTAAAGCCTGCATGCCTGTCAAACCAACACGCACAGCTCCCTGCTGAGTTCTATGAGAGGCAACACTAAGGTTAAAGGAGCAGAAAGCTCATAGCCAGGGCCACCCCCTGGACTGAACGTACGTAAGAGGATGGGCAGGCGGGGGCTGGCTGAGGGCAGACTGAGGGTGGTGGGCCAGAGCCCCATTTGCTTTGGTGGATCAGCCTCCACTGTGGGCCACCTGTGCGGTGGTGGCTTCCAGTGGCAGTAGAAACCAGAACAGATGCCAGGAGAAGTGACGTATCCTTTAAACGTGTGTTTTGATATTCTGATACCTGAGCGCATATTGTGGAGGCCAAAATGCACATATCGCCAAGGAATAAGACAAGAGTGCACAATAAGGCAACAGGGACATAGGAAGCTGCCTAACACTGAGTCAGGCCACGGGTCTGTCTAGCTCGGTATTGTCTACATAGACTGGGAGTGGCTCTGCAGGATTCCAATGGGGGTGTCTCCTAGTGGTACCTTGAGATGCTGGGGATTGAACCAGGGATCACTGAGCTGCGCCCCTTCCTTGCCAAACAACAATGCATTGCCTGCCTTTTGCAAAACTTGCAGACACACAGGAATAAACAGCAACGTGGCTCTTGCTTTCCATTTCATTTTTATTCAAAATCTTGCAACTCAAAACTGGAAACTTGATTTGCTTGCATGTTTTGCCAGTAGAAAAATGTGTGTAAGTCTTCAAAAGAAAGGGAGATCAAGTTTTTCAGAATGGAAGTTGGCATTATATTATTCCTCTTAGCAGAGCTGTGATTGCTTGCTGCTGCTGAATGCCTAGCTGTAATATTTACTATACCCCTCCCTCCGCAAACCATTTCCCTCTGCAGCAGTCCTATTAACTCTAGTGACTAGAGTGTATGAGCTGCCTTTGGGATTGACACAACATGTGTCTGAAGCATCCTGTGTGTGATAGGTTTAAATCTGTGTGACTTCATTGAGGTTGTAGAGTCATGCAAGCCAATAGGACTGCTCCAGAGAAAACGGTTTTGGACAGGCCTATGCAGGTTGTGATTGGCCGAGTTGAACACACAGATCACCAGCTACATATGTATGCATTCAATTTGGACCCCTCTCCATCCCAAAGGATCTGAGTGGTTTATGAAAATATTTTGATTTTTTTAAAAGGGGGAAACTCCCCCTCCCACAGCAGTTGATCTTTTTCCTAGGCATTCCATGAGTGCATCTGAAATAGCCAGCTTGTCCTGGGCCCCAGGCACACACGCACACAGACCCGCATGCACGCGCACATGCACACCTGTCTCTCGCAGGGAGGGAGCTTCTTCCACCTGCCCATTTGCTGATTCCGTCTCTCCTGTCTTTTGTGGCTGCGCGGGCTGCTACGCGCGCATTGCTGCCATCAGCCATGATGGTGGTGGAGGGTTCAGCTCTCAGGGAAACTTTGGCCGTCATCTTGGTTAATAGCAGTCTTGCATGCACAGCTGCAAAAGACAGGAGAGATGGGTAGGTGGAGCCAGTGAACGGGTGGGTGGAAGAAGCTCTCCCCCTGTGATTCGCGGCAGACACTCTGCTGCGGATTGCAGAAAAGGAGTGCTACTCCTCCCTCACCCTATTGAGAAGCCCCTCGGGGCCTCTGTGGCTCCAGGGGCCCTCAGCCAGGGCCCGACCTGGCTGCTCTTTGGGGCCGGCCCTGGAAATAGCTCTTGCCTTATGGCAGTGATTCTGAAAGCAGTTTGTAGTTATGCTTCCCCCCCCCCCAGGAATAGATGAGGTAAACTTCCCAGCAGCACTTTTTCCTCTGAATGATGACTGGAGTAAGGTCCTGTTTTCCTTTCCTTTTCTAGCCACAGGGCAACTTGCCTGCTCACTCACCTCACTCCAGATTTGCAATACCAGGGCAGATGTAAAACCAAGAGGGTTACAAATAGGGTTGGCAGGAGTGGATGGCATCCAAGGAGGCAGAGTTGAGAAAAGGAGGGGGGAACCCCAGGATGTCAAAAGGAAAAAATGTGGATGATGAAATTCCAATGGAATGGATTTTTGGGGTGCTCTCCAGGTCTCTGGGTGAGTCACCTTAATCGTCAGACTCTCAGCTTTCATTTTTTAAAAAATTAAGTTTCTAGGTGGTCTCGTTCCGAGATATAGACCAAAATGTCACACACACACCCTCAACTTCAGTTAAATGAACTTGTAGCTGGCTGCTCTAATTCCGCCCTTTCAGGTTTGTAGCCAATAAGTGAAGTCCGGGTTGTGATTGACAAGGCAGTATCTAGAGCGCTTTGCAAGTCAGAAAACTTGTTTTTTCCTGCTTTTCTGAAAATCTCATAAATTGAGTAAGTATGTAGCTTACAGTCTTTTTCTCTCTGGTGTTCAGGAGTCAAACAAGTTTAAATTTTCCTGGGTTGTTGAAGACTGTTTTGAAAACCTTCCCAAATATGAAGCTTTAATCCAGTACTTGCTTTTCTGGGAGTAATCTCACATACCCAGAGTAAACCCCATTGAATTCAATAGGACTTACTTTTGAATAGACATGGTTAGGATTGTGCTGTAAATTGATGGGACTTCTGAATGAACATAGCAAAGAATTGTGTTTGTGTTGTAAATCTTTCTCTCTCTCTCCAATCCTATTTTAAAGCAAGGTTTAAAGGTTTAAAGCAAGGTTTAAAGACAGAGGTTACTGAGGTATCACTGTTTTTATTATGTAGGAAACTAATACTGATTTTTCAAAAAAATATGTTCTGCAGTGACCAACTGGTTTTGATAATAAACTATTATATGGGGTGTATGTATCTTCAGTGTGTGTGTATATATGGAGTGTTTCCAACAACCCTGTGAAGGTACAGTTGCAGTCTGGAAACCAAGGCAGCTCATAATAAGAAATAAATCACTTTAAAATCCAATAACCATAAAAACAAGTATAAACAGTTGCAAAGCAGCATAAAGTGGCAAGATTCTGAATTTTGGGTTGGGTGAATGAAGTTTCTTATCAGTTGAAGTTGCAGTTCTGTGCACGCTTCCCTGTTTGAGTAAGCCCTACTGAATACATTGAGACTTGCTTCTGAGTAAACATGCATAAGATTGCACTATAAATATCTTTACAGGTTGTGTAAATAATAAACATCTTTGACAGACATGCTTATATAAATATTTCTTCATACTATGTCTCGTTAAGTAGCTGATTTCACACTATGCTTACACATTATTATTTTTTCTACATTTTAAGTATGCACTTCTTCCTTGGGGTGGTCATGATCCTCCTCTGTTGTTTTCACCCTGAGGGACAGATTAGGCTGAGAGATGGTGAGTAGCCCATGGTTACCAAGTAGCTGATTTCCATTTTTAAAAAAATAATTGAAACAATGTATATGCAGGCAAAGTGTATGAAGTAATGCAGATCTACATAACACATTTAAAGCACATCGAACTCGCATTTAAAGCACATGAACCCCAAAGAATCCTGGAATTGTAGTTTCCCCCTCTCAGTTATAGTTCCCACCTCCAGGGCCGGCTCCAGGCATGCTGGGGCCCTTCGGAATCAGCTTGCCCTGGGCCCCGGCATGTGTGTTTGTGTGTGTGTGTGCACACACGCACATGGCCCCCTATGCCCCCGCCTACGTGTCTCCTGTCTTTTACCATTGCCCTTAACGAAGATGGCGGTTGCGGTTTCCCTAAGGGGATGATGCCTCCACCGCCATCTTTGTTGATGGCACGCGTGCATGCTATGCATGCGCATCTCTGCCATCAACTAAGATGGCAGCAGGGGCTTCAGTACCTTAGGGAAACCGCGGCAGCCATCTTCGTTAAGGGCAATGCTAAAAGAGAGCAGACAGGTAGGTGGGGGGGCATGGGGGGCACGGATAATGGAAGGGGAATGGAGGGGCGGTTGAGGGGGCCCCTGTAGCTCCAGGGGCCATCGGGCCAGTGCCCCACCTGGCCACTCTTTAGAACCAGCCCTGCCTACCACCATTAACAAACTACAGTTCCCATGATTCTGTGGTGGGATTCATGTACTCCAAATGTATGTTGAATGTGCATTAAATTCATTGTATGGATCTGCCCTAGATATGCTGTGTGTTCATTAGTGAATTGAAAAGAACAATTTTAAAAGTTAATTTTTAATCGGGAAGGGCTGTAGTTCAGTGGTAGGGCACATGTTTTGCATGCGAAGATCCAAAATTCAATCTCTGGAAAAGACTATTGCCTGGAATCCCAGAGATCCAATGCTAGTCCATGTCATTGGTACTGAGTTACATGGTACCAAATGGCCTGTGTCTGTATAACGCAGATTCCTTTGTTCCTAAAAGAGGAAAAGAGACCCACGGGCCACAGTTACTCCAAAATTTATTTATGTATTTAATTACAACATTTATATACTGATTTATTATAAAAAAATTCAAAGTAGTTTACAGAAATGGCAAAAACAATTAAAGACAGGTATTTAAAATATTCAACATAATAAAACCAACAATGAGTTAAAAATAGATAAAAACATAATAGCTTCTACATGTCTGGGTAGGCTTGCCTAAACAAAAATGTTTCTGGCACCCTAGTCAGAGGCAGCATGCTTCTGAAAACCAGTTGCCAGAGGCCTTAGGAGGGGAGAGTGTTCTTGCACTCAGATCCTGCTTGCGGGCTTCCCCCAGGCACCTGGTTGGCCACTGTGAGGACAGGATGCTGGACTAGATGGGCCACTGGCCTGATCCAGCAGGCTCTTCTTATGTTCTTATGTTATGTTCAAGTGCCAAAAAGAGTACAATGAAGGCACCTGCTAATGTCAGTAGGCAGGGAGTTCCCAAGCATACGTGCTGCCACACTAAAGGATTAATTTTTTACAACAGCTGAATGAATATTATGTTGCACCCGTAACATGGAAAGCACACCTTGAATTTGGCTTGGTAGTAAATCGGCAACCAGTGCAGATTTCAGAGTAGATGTATTATGTGCTGATAGGGTCTCACTCATGTCAGCAATCATGCCACAGCATTCTGCACTAAGTGGGGATTTCTGTGACAGTGGCTAACTGGCTGTCAGGATTTTTTAGTTTTGGATTTTAGTTAGGAATCCTGACTGGTTGTGGGATGCATAGTTTTGTGCCCTACTCATAGGAATCTTGTTGTGGTTGGCATGGTATCGCATTTAGGAAAGCATCACTGTCTTCTCTCTCCCCCCCATTTGCATTTCATTTACCTTTATCCTCACTTCCTTTCATCCATAGAAGCAACAGCAGTGGTTCCATGTGTTCTGCTCAACCCTCTTAAACTCACTGATGATGCACCTTGTTTGTTTCTTACCCACTAGTGGTAAAAGAGAATTCACATACTGGGAAGTGTGGCTGCAATTATTTTTGTTGCCAAGCTGCTGCCTGTGAATGTAAACCAATCCATGTGTGCTTTCTATCTGTCAGTTATTATTCACTGGAATTGGGTTGGGTGTCAAAGTGAGTTTATAGCAGCCCACAGGGTAGACAGAAAAGAGTAGAGAATCTTCTTGCTCTTACTCATTTCTCAGACCTCTTTCTGAATGGAAGGGTCAAATCTGTATAGAAATTTGGAGCAGCCATGTTAAAAGGTAGGGGCAGGGCATACCAGGCAGGGGGTTGACAACCCTGTTTGGATATTGATATGTTTGCAGAGGATCCCTAGTCAAGCATTACCAATAACACAATCCAAACCATATCTCCTGAGAAGTACATCCTATTGAGTAGGGGCTTAGTCACTTAGTAGGTGTGTTTAGAATTGCAGCCCTTCAGGGGAATCCATCTTTACTCCTGAGTGCTCCCATCTAACTTCTCCACAACACTAGGTTCCTTTCTTCCTACAATGGCCTTCTGGTGACTGGCTGGGCCTGAGGGCACTTAAACCCTTTTTGCCAGAAGCAAGTAAGCTAAATTAAATGTTCCCTACCCAGGCTCCATCTTTTAGATAAGATTTCTATCTTAATTTCCAATCAGATAAATGTTTTTGCTTGAATTGCATATGCGAAGCAATTGTGGTTGATCCTTAGTGTATCATGCTTAATGACATCACTCAGGCCTGCCCCATGACATCACTCAGGCAACCCCTATGACATCACTAGGGCCTGCTCCCAAAATCTCAGGGTTTGGGACGCTTCTGACCTGGCAACCCTACCTACAAAACACGTAGTGATGGGTTGTGTTTTCCTTGATGGGTCACATGCTGGCTCAGTTCAAGTACTGAAAGCCATTCATGTGATAACCAGTAGCTTGAGGGCAGTGTTCAACTAACTTTTTGCACTATTTTTATTTATTTTATTTAATTTAATTTATATACCGCCCTAAGCCCGGAGGCTCTCTGGGCGGTGTACAAAAAGATAAAAACCAGCACAATATATAAATACAATAAATACAATAAATCAAGAAACAAAACAAACAAACAACAAAAGAACCAAACAACGTCCAAAATACAAAAATGCTGTTAAAATACACTTTAAAATGCCTGGGAGTATAAAAAGGTTTTCACCTGGCGCCGAAAAGATAGTAGCGTCGGCGCCAGACGCACCTCATCGGGAAGACTGTTCCACAGTTCGGGGGCCACCACTGAAAAGGCCCTAGCTCTAGTCACCACCCTCCGAGCTTCTCGATGGGATGGTACTTGGAGGAGGGCTTTAGATGTTGAGTGCAGTGTACGGGTAGGTTCATATTGGGAGAGGCGTTCCACCAGGTATTGCGGTCCCATGCCATGTAGGGCTTTATAGGTCAAAACCAGCACTTTGAATCTAGCCCGGAAACAAATAGGAAGCCAGTGCAGACGGGCCAGAACAGGTGTTATATGAGCGGACCTTCTGGTCCGCGTCAACAATCTGGCTGCTGCATTCTGGACTAGCTGTAGTTTCTAAACAGTCTTCAAGGGCAGCCCAACGTAGAGCGCATTGCAGTAGTCCAATCTAGAAGTTACCAGAGCATGAACAACTGAGGCGAGGTCATCACTGTCCAGATAGGGACGTAGCTGGGCTACCAATCGAAGATGGTAAAAAGCATTTCATGCCACCGAGGCCACCTGGGCCTCAAGAGACAAGGAAGGATCGAAAAGAACTCCCAAGCTACGAACCTGTTCCTTCAAGGGGAGTGTAACCCCATCAAGAACAGGATGAACATCCACCATCTGAGCAGAGAAGGCACTCACCAACAGCGTCTCGGTCTTGTCTGGATTGAGCTTCAGTCTGTTAGCTCCCATCCAGTCCATTATCGCGGCCAGGCAACGGTTTAGCACGTTAACAGCCTCACCTGAAGAGGATGAAAAGGAGAAATAGAGCTGCGTGTCATCAGCGTACTGATGACAACGCACCCCAAAACTCCTGATGACCGCACCCAGCGGCTTCATGTAGATGTTAAAAAGCATGGGGGACAGTACCAATCCCTGCGGGACTCCACAATGGAGAGTCCAGGGTATCGAGCAATGTTCCCCAAGCACTACCTTCTGGTGACGAACCACCAAGTAGGAGCGGAGCCACTGCCAAGCAGTACCCCCAACTCCCAACTCCGTGAGTCTTACCAGAAGGATACCATGGTCGATGGTATCAAAAGCAGCTGAGAGATCAAGGAGAATCAATAGGGTCACACTCCCCCTGTCCCTCTCCCGACAGAGGTCATCATACAGGGCGACAAAGGCTGTTTCGGTGCCAAAACCAGGCCTAAAACTGGATTGAAATGGATCAAGATAATCAGTGTCATCCAAGAGCCCCTGGAGCTGGCCGGCAACCACCCGTTCCAGTACCTTGCCCAGGAACGGAACATTCGCCACAGGTCTATAGTTGTTCAGGTTATCTGGGTCCAAGGAGGGTTTCTTCAAGAGCGGTCTCACTACTGCCTCTTTTAGGCAGTCAGGGACCACTCCCTCTCTCAAAGAGGCGTTTATTATCTCCTTGGCCCAGCCAGCGGTTCCGGTCCTGCCAGCTTTCACCAGCCAAGAGGGGCAAGGGTCCAGAACAGATGTGGTCACCCGCACCAGTCCAAGGATCCTCAAGCTGTACAGACTGAAACACATCCAATAAATAAGGACAAGACCATGTTCTGGATGCTTCATTAGATCTCACTGCCATAACATTGGAGTCTAAGTCCCGGCGAATGCATGCGATCTTATCCTGGAAGTGCCTCATGAACTCATCACTGCGGGCTACAGATGAATCCATAATATCCCGAGGGCCAGAATGTAAAAGCCCTCGTACAATTTTAAAGAGCTCCGCTGGGCGGGAGAGTGATGCCTTAATACTGGCAGCAAAATATCTCTTTTTTGCTGCCCTCACCGCTGCTGTATATCGCTTAGAGCAGGCACTTACCAAGGCATAATTGCATTCGTCAGGAGTTCGCCTCCATCTGCACTCAAGCCTCCTCCTCTCTTGCTTCATCACTCTCAGCTCCACGGTATACCATGGAGCTATATGAGCTCTACATAGGAGGGGGCGCATGGGAGCGATCGTGTCAACTGCCCGGGTCATCTCCGTATTCCACAATCCAACCAGGGCTTCGACAGGAGCGCCAGTCTTCTCAGTCAGAAAATCCCCCAGAGCCCTTTGGGAAACCCTCAGGATCCATTAGTCTCCAGGGGCGGACCAATTTAATAGGTCCCCCACCCTTGCAGAGGGAAAGGGTCGCTGTGAGCCTAAACTTCAGCAAGCGGTGATCTGTCCATGACAATGGGGTAGATGAAAAATCCCCGACCACCAGATCACCATCTCCATGCCCAGTGGCGAAGATCAAATCAAGAGTATGTCCCGACACATGCGTTGGGCCGGTAACAACCTGAGACAGCACCATGGTTGTCATGGAGGCCATGAAGTCCTGAGCCGCCCCAGATAAAGCAGTCTCGGCATGGACGTTGAAGTCCCCCAGTACCAATAGTCTAGGGGACCGCAACAATACCTCCGAGACTACCTCTGTCAGCTCAGTTAGGGAATTTGTTGGGCAGCAGGGCAGGCGGTACACCAACAAAATTCCCAGTCTGTCTCTCTGGCCCAGCACAAGGTGGAGACACTCCAAACCAGTCGTCACCTGGACAGGGTGCTTGGTGAGTGAGAAAGAACTCCTATAGACCACAGCAACCCCACCTCCCCGTCCTTCGGTTCTACCATGATGCTGAACCGTATACCCAGGTGGGCAGAGCTGGGAAAGAGCAACGCCTCCCTGATCGCCCACCCAGGTCTCAGTTATACATGCCAGGTCGGCAGGCTCCTCCACAATTAAATCATGAACAAGGGAGATCTTATGGTGAACCGACCTGGCATTTAACAACAGCACATGGAGATCCGAAGGCTGACTGATAGAACAACCAGCAGTCCTGGGGATGTGAGGAGAACCGGAACAAGTCACAGACACTACTTGTCTGAAACGAGTTCCCCTTACCTGGCACGTTCTCCTCACAACGCCGTACCTCCCATTTCCCGTCACTACACTAATTGGGGCCCCCAAAAGTCTCCCCGGTCGATGTATAGTACTCTCTCCCAGGCACATATTAAAACAAATAAAACTCACATATACACACACACCAAGTCACAGACACCCACACAATGCACATTCACACCAATACACACTAAATTCACACACACACACACACGCACTTAATCAATCACACACTACAATAAACATACATATAATACAACCAAACAATATTAAAATAACTACAAAACTTCCAAATAAAAAAAATAAAACTCACATACATCACCAACTCAATCATTCACACATAATACTCATGCAACCATATTAGTTGCCTCCAGGTGGCAACAATGAGACAAGATGTTACAATCTCAGAGGCTAAACTATATTGGCAACAAGCCGCACTTAAAGAAGCCGCAGCAACAGCAACAATGATGGCCAAATGAAACAAAAGAGACAGAGTCACAACAGCATCCCAGAGCAGCAAATGCAGCATTCACACCCCCAAAGACAGACGATGACCCTAATCTGCCTCCGATGACGATGATGACGAAAACAGAATGGCGAAGACAACAATGGCAGAAGCAACGTCCACACAACCAGCCAGCAGCAGCAACGGCCGACAACGCAGCAAGGCGGAGAGCAGAACGAGCAGCAACAGGGCAGACCCCAAGCGGCAACAATGGCACCCACGACGACAGCGGCCCAAGAGCAGCAGCGCCACAGCGACCAAAAGCCAGAGGACCGAAGAAGGAGCAGCGACGACAGTGGCGAAGACGCCCCGCAGCAGCAGCAAGCGGCAACGACGGCAGCACCTAGACCGCCCGAACGCAGCACAACAGCCCGGTCCACAACCCAGCGGCAGCAGAGGCAAGGCAACCCAGGCCGCGGCGCCCCAACGGCGAAGGACTAGCCTTAGTTTGCCCACCTTGTGCATGCCCCATGCCATCTCCAAATCTGCTCTGGATGGTTGGGGGAATCCCCAGAACAGATTTAGGGGGTACAAGGGGGGAGAAAGGGGATCATTCTGATGTGCAAGGAAAAATCCTTGCTCTGGCGCAACTATTGCCTTAGAGCTATGTTGAATTCAACCGTGAGGGTTTAAGCTGCTATATCAACTTAGAACAACTATCCAATTCCTTTAAAGTGCTGTGTTATGCTTTGCACCTAGGTCCTAGGACATTGCAGGTGCCATGTAAAAACCAATTCATGCACATACACACAGAACTAATTTCTGCATTCCTTGATTACAAACTGAGCTTTTGGTGACTTGCAGCTCAATGTGCAAGCTGGCACCCTTGGAAAAGCATTGTGGTATAGTGATGTGAGATGTTAGGAAAACTCTGTGATGTGAGTGCTGTGATGGTTTGCTGATGCATCTCTCTCTCAAGGTACACACACACACACCCTCCTCAGATGATCCATGCAGGCTGGTTGAGGATGGGGTTTATCACCCAGCTCTGTGGGTCTTTTTCTTTTGCAACTGCCACCCAAATTGGTTAGGGTTTTGGGTCAGGAAGAAAAATGGGGGGGATCAGCCCCCAAATTGGGGTTAGCCCCCTGGATCTAGCCCAAACCTTCTGCCAAGATGACTTTGCAGGAGACACCAGCAGCCTACAAGTGCCTTATTTCGTGTAGGGCATTCCTCTGATTGAGGAACTGGTGCTGACTCAGCAGCTTTATTGGTCCAGCTGGGGTCCTATTGGTTCCTTGCACTACCTGCTCCCAGTTGGTCTGGTAGCTGCATCACCACCCATCTCCATGGTGCAAGAAAGATTGCACCAGTATTTTCCTCCATTGGTAACCTACCACAGTGAGCAAAGTGTAAGTGCCTGAGTAACATACCTGGGCTTTGCCGCTCGAGTTCTTGGTTTGAGACTGCAAGGTATCTTTAAAACCCCTACCAGTGACTGCTTCTGCAGCCCTTGTGTTCACATGTTTACTTCCTCCTGATCATAACCCTCTTTTTGGTTCATCATCATAATGTTTATTTGTATGTCGCTTTTCCACAAAATTGTATCCAAAGTGGCTTGCAACATGTCAAATCAACAATAAGTGTAACTGCTAAAACAAAAACAATTAGAGACAGCTTATTCTTTTGCAGTGCTAGAAACTCTTTGCCCTTTCAGTCAAAGAGATGAAAACTGGACCATACCTATAGCTAGTCAGCTGCATTGGTTTCCATTCCCTGATTGCCAGTGGCCAGAAGAAGAAATTATAGTTGTTCATTCACAACCTAACATTTCCCTTTTGCTTTAATTAATTAACCCCTATGTTTATTAGTTGTGCTGTGGCTCCCTGATTACTGTGTAGCCATGTGCTGTGGTTTGAATGCTCCTGTAATCACCTGTAGCAGTGCAACATGTACAAGTGCACTATCTGCAAGGTTTCAAGAATAATTTGGGAAGCAACAAAGCTGTCAATTACATTTTCTTATTCTCTATTTCTCATTTCATTGTGATACGGGCATCCTTCAAGCAGAGAAAACATCGTGCTTCTTGCACTGCTTTACCAATCCTTGAGTTGCCAAGGATTATTCTTATTCTTCTGATCAGATATGATCACAAAGAAAAGATATTCCAAGAATTTAACTTGGCACCACTGTTTCAACTTTGGGGGTATCATTTTTCAAAAAGATAAAAAACTTGTATTAAAGAAACAATGTTTTTAGTCATGCAGATATGAATCATCATCATCACTGAGCTCAAGGTATCTGTCCACCACCATATTCGAATGTAATGTGAATTATGAAAAAGGCATGGGGAACCCCATGAATTCCTTGTATGGCCAATGCTGGGCCAAGGAAAGGCAACTGCAAAGCAGAATCATGGGCAGGAGAGGTGCTCAGCCCTTTCCCCATCTGTTGATTCCCTCCTGCAAATGTTCATACACTGTTCTTACCTGCCTCTCCCCACCCCAGCTTTAGCACTTAGATATAAGCCTAGCAAGGGATTCAGGGGTGGAAATGGCCTTAGGAGAATTTGCAGTCCCAGGGTAGGTAAAGAATCTCTCCATTCTACCTTCCAGTTCATCTTGGCAAGTGCCTTGTCTCTGAATGTGGGTGCCAAGCTTATATGCACAGATTTTTTCTAATTCCTGTTTCACTCCTTTATCTCTATAAGTAGCAAGTCCCCCCCCCGCGCTACCTCTGCCGGTTCTGCTAAAAATACAAACAATGTGTTACATTGTTATATGTATAATATTATATGCATGTTGTATGCAGGTTTTCCAAAGTAACCAATACATAAGCAGATACATAGAAGAGAGCATGTAACTGTATAAAAATATGTATAGATTAATATAATTACACAAGTATGCTGCAGAAATTTTGTACAGCATGGGGCTTGACTCGTTTACACGTATTAAACATATAATATACATTTTTGAATATAATTTTGCAAATAGTTAATCAAACAGTGTGGACAAAAGCAGTCGCTTGATACAAGAGGCGGTCCAATGCGAGCAAAGATCAATTGACACAGAATTGCCAAGTTCCGTGTAGAAATTTGTTTTCAACGGATTCTTCCTCCATACCTACTTTGAACTCCACATTTTGGTCCAAAGAAACTCCTCAGCCATAATCTCCTAAACAAACTGACATGTATCCCCCCCTTCCAGATATACCAAGAGTTCTTCGGTCTAGCAGGAAACCCAGAGAACGATACTTCACACCCTGTTGTCCAAGCAGAGTTCATTACCCCTGATTGGTTGGATCCCCCCAACGACCTACTGCCCCCAAAATACACAACATAAAAATAGCATGATTTGGGAAATAAGTTGTCTCCAGATTCACTGGCCCAGAGGAACTCTTCCCTTGTGAAACCTAGGCAAGACTCCTCTGCTATGAAAGTGAAACAACTGCTTTGGAATCTCTGTTAATGAAACACTAGTCAATCAATTTTTGTGTTATATTTCCTTTTAAAAGCAACATTTCATTCCTGCATCTCTCTTTGTCATAACAGTTATAACCCTTAAACCAGAGCTTGGAAAAGTTACTTTTTAAAACTACAACTCCCATCAGCCCCAGCCAGCCTGGCCACTAGATTGGGCTGATGGGAGTTGTAGTTCAAAAAAGTAACTTTTCCAAGCTCTGCCTTAAACATACCTTAATTCAGAGATGGGGATCTCCAGGCACTAGGCCTAATTAGGCCTGGCAGAGGACTGTTTTCCCTGAACCATGCCTACTTGCCCCACACCTGATGTCATACGCAGTGTCATGTGTGGACATTCCTTTTTTTATGTGTAAAAAATTAGGTGCTGGGACTCATATATTAATAAATTTATTTATTTATTTAGTTGCATTTCTAAACCACCCTATAGCTAGCAGGTCCCAGGGCAGTGTACAACATGATAAAACCACAATATTTAAAATACAGCAAGTGTGTATTGCGCAGACAATATAAACATTATATAAACAAAGTGAAAGAAAACTAAAAACAAATAAGATTAAAAGCTTAAATACTTTAAAATGCCTGGGTGAAGAGGTGGGTTTTTACCTGGCGCCGAAAAGATGACAGAGAAGGCGCCAGGCGTATCTCATCTGGGAGGGCATTCCATAATTCGGGGGCCACCACCGAAAATGCCCTAGATCTTGTTACTGTTCTCCGGGCCTCTGTATGGGTTGGGACCCGGAGAAGGGCCTTAGACGTCGAGCGGAGTGAACGGGTAGGAACATAGCGGGAGAGGCGTTCCATCAGATATTGCGGTCCAGTGCCGTTAAGGGCTTTATAGGTAAGGACCAACACTTTGAATCTGGCCCGGAAACATATTGGAAGCCAGTGCAGTTGGGCCAGAATAGGTGTTATGTGGTCGAATTTCTTCGTCCCAGTAAGAACTCTGGCCGCAGCATTCTGCACTAGCTGAAGTTTCCGAATCGTTTTCAAAGGTAACCCTATGTAGAGAGCATTACAGTAATCCAATCTAGAGGTTACCAGAGCGTGAATAACTGAGGCTAGGTTCTCCCTGTCCAGATAGGGTCGTAGTTGGGCTACCAGCCGAAGCTGGTAGAACGCATTTCGTGCCACTGAGGCTACCTGGGCCTCAAGTGACAGAAGCGGATCTAATAAGATCCCCAAACTACGGACCTGTTCCTTTAGGGGGAGTGTAACCCCATCTAGGACAGGTCTGACATCAACCATCTGAGCAGAGGGCCCCCCAACTAGCAGCATCTCAGTCTTGTCAGGATTGAGCTTCAGTTTGTTTGCTCTCATCCAGTCCATTATCGCGGCCAGGCAGCGGTTCAGTACATTGACAGCCTCACCTGAAGAAGATGAAAAGGAGAAATAGAGCTGCGTATCATCAGCATATTGCTGGAAATGCACTCCATAACTCCTGATGACCTCACCCATGCTGTGGGTGTGAGCACAAATTGGCAGCCATGGACAGCAAAAAAAGAGATGATGGTACTCCATACTGGTGAGTACTGTTATAAAATAACATGGTATGTGGGGCAGGTAAAGATGTGGTTGCAAAGGAATGATCAGCAGCTTCAAGTATGGATCCAAATCACATCTGTGAACGTTCTTCAAAGGGGCTCACTCTTAGTATTAATCAGTTGTCACCTGAGACATCAGATGTTTGACTAGGGTTGCCGGGCTCAGGGCCTGAGACTGATTCTGTATCTTTAGGAGAAGAGAAAGTCAGCCAAGTGCAGGTGTTCTTGCAACCCTGTAATGGGAAAAACCACAAGGTGGAATTCCCCCTGCACAACTTTTAAAGATACAGAAGATCTCTTGGAGGCCGGGCCTGGCAACCAAGAGGTCTTCTGTATCTTTAAAAGTTGTGCAGGGGGAAGGGAGAATTTCACCTTGTGGTTTTTCCCATTACAGGGTTGCAAGAACACCTGCACTTGGCTCTTCTCCTAAAGATACAGGATCAGTCTCAGGCCCTGTACCTGGCAACCCTGTTTGACAGATGGCCAGCTATGCCTACTTGCCAGATCCAACCCCTTCTCCAACTGAAGCTGTTACATGCCTGGTGCATTGAACACAGATACCATCCTAGTTATGTCCTGACCCTTTTAAGAGGAGATGCAAGTCCAGCTAGCAGTGACCAGTAGACTTAACAGAGCTCTGGAGCAAGTCTAGCTCAGAGTTAGGGAAGAAGCCAGGCTAGTGGGATGTAAATAACCAGCAGGATACCTCCCAGCTAGGTCTTCAGCTGCGAGATTGGTGGGGGCACATGCCTAATTTATCCTAGTTGATGTAACTTTAATTTAGACAAAATGCCACCAGTTGACAATACTTCCTCTTCACAGAGAAACTGTCACTCTAGCAGCTGCCTACAGATCCTCCGTGGCGCAGGGTGGTAAGCGGCGGTAACGCAGCCGAAGCTCTGCTCACAGCCGGAGTTCAATTCCAATGGAAGGAGGAAGTCAAATCTCTGGTAAAAGGGGTCGAGGTCCACTCAGCCTTCCATCCATCTGTGGTCGGTAAAATGAGGGGGTAAAGAAAGGCCGGGGAAGGAACTGGCAATCCCACCCCATATACGGTCTGCCTAGTAAACGTCGCAAGACGTCACCCTAAGAGTTGGAAACGACTCGCACTAAAAGTGCAGGGACACCTTTACCTTTACCTCTAGCAGCTGCCTGGATATTCCTATTGCTTGGCAGCAAGGAGTCAGAAAACAGTGTTTTAAGTTAGCATATGGTCTGACATATGTAGTAGTCAGAGCATTTAGAAGAGATGAAAGCTGTGTGGCTTTTTAGTGAGCAAGGGCTTTCCCTTTGTTTGAATCAGGGTTTTTCAATTTGAAATTCAACAGATGATCAGATGATGGGAAGAAGCAAAGGGTGGTTGTGGTGTCCCTCACTAGCAAGCCCTTCTAGACCACTGTTAAAAATGCTGGAGTAGAAGGACCTTGGTCCCATCCAGCAAGGTGATTCTCATATTGTTATATAACCCAGGAGACGTGTCAGAACTTTGTGCCAGGATTGGCCTACAGTGGCTGGGATCAAGCACACATAGGATAGTTTTAGGGCACATCAGGAGGAACCTTTGACCTTCCAGATGTTGTGGCCCTCTCAACTCCCATCAGCGCCAGCCAGCACAGCCAATGGTTTGGGATGATGGGAGTGGTAGTCCAGCAGCATTTGGAGTGCCACAGGTTCCCCTTCTGTGGCATGCATCATAATGTTATATTTATTTATTTATGCATGCATGCATACTTTGGAAAATATTGCCCTGCTCTTTCTGGATTGGGTAGGCTAAGGTGAAAATCCAGAGGGATGGCTCACACATGGGATGCCAGCAAGTGGAAAGGTGCAAACATCCACTGAAATAAAGGAACCGTTTTGTTGACAGGAAAGGAATCATAAAACCTAGGATGCATCAGATATGGGGTTTATTGTATAGGAGGCTGGGCCCAATATCCTGTAGGACCCTGCAGAGTTGCGTAGCGGAATGGAGAGTTTTGAGCGAGCTTATGTTTGTGTGTTTGAATCTTTGCTAAGATTCTACCTTCCCTGCAAATTAGTCAGACATAGACTTTAAGCTTTAAAATAAGAAAGAACTACTTTATTCTGGAAGTACATACTTGATAGGAAAGAGTTCTACATCTAGCTAACTAGCTATGCCGGAGCACCCGGCACTGGTCCCAGTGCTAGCCCTCATGCTGGTTGAGAGAAGAGACAAAGGAAAGATGTCTGCTCCCCTCTCAAGAACAAAGAAAACTGGAAGGAGGGAAGGAACTGAGATCAACATCCTTTGCATATCAGTCTAGCAGGAAGGAAGAGACAGCAGGAGATCAAAGGACAGATATAGCATAGCAACCAAGAGGTCTTCACTCTAGCTATGCCTTTAGCCCCATGCAGCCTCAACCCACAAGTTGGAGTTGAACCCCATATATTCCAACATATTGAGTTCATTTTACCGATGACAACGGTAGCACTTCTGTCCCGATTTCTAACATTCCTTTCACACTGCAGTACCTGTTGCATTATGGAACTGTGGCTTTTTGACTGATATGCTGCCAAGTCCTGCTAAATTTCATTTACACCCCTGAGTGTGGTGTGGCACAACTGTGAATGTCACTGGACATATCGCTACTCCCCTACCCTTTCCGCACATACGTACTTCAGTTCCCCCATGATTCCCTCATGAAAATGAAGGGAAAGAACTGTATGCTGGTATAACACCCCAAATTTTGTCACTTTACCCCTGTGATTTTCTGGGTTAATGGGGTTTCAAACATATTTTTTCTAGAAGCAATTAGCATGGAAATAAGTGCTAAACTTCCACTATATTCCACTGGATTTTCAGAAGTGGCTTTTACGTTGTGTGAAAGTTCAGGTAAAATTTATCAGGTAAGGAAATGTTGGGGAAATGGAATAAACTGCTGTCTGAATGCAGCCCTATTCTCTTAAAGCTGCTTATTCAGAACATTTCTGAATGTGTTTGGGATGCTTGGAGTTATCTTATGATTAAGTACAGCTGGTTCAGTTAAGAGATTAAGCATCCTGTTAATGGTTTTGAGTGTTTTTTTTTTAAAGCACAAGATTGTTGTGACCGGTTTACTGACACATCTGCTTCAAACAGTGGGGCTGTGTAAATGACTGCATTAGTGTCAGGCAGAGAAAAAGCTTTCAGTGGTATGTAATTAATAGAGATATTGCTGAGATCTATAATTCCTTGGGACAGAATATGAACCTTGATGATTCATAATGCTCAAATATGAAGTGAGCATCATGACCTTCCCCTCCACCCAGTTCTTACTTCGCTTGGTTTTTAATTCAGGCTGGAGAAGAACTCCATTCATCTCACCTACTTGCCTCCAAACAGTCCACTCACCTCACCACGCACAACTCTCCAGCTCTTCCCCCTCACTTTCCTTGCAGATGCTCCAGCAATAACTGAAAGTAGGACGAAATGGTGGACTCTCTCCCCCAATACATTAGTGCTGCTCTAGCCAAGAGTAGTGGGAAATGTTGGGATAATTAAAATGGTATCTGAACATCATGGAAACCTGACGCTCAGGAGCTTTGCTCACAGTGCATGTCTATGGGGGCTCTTCACCATCATCCCAGGCAAATCATGCAAAGCAGGGGGGAGTTGGCAAGGTAAGGCCAAGCCGACAAACACCTGGAGAGACCTGAGCTATGTCATCCTTGTTTTTGAAACTTTGATCTGGATGCTGAAATGGGTCATATAAAATTGGACCCCCACAACATGGAGTCAAGAACTGGACAGTCATCAACAACAACCCTGGAAAAGCTCCCCTCTCACTGCTAAGGTATTTTGTTGATAGATCTTCAGCCACACTATAGGCTGCTGGCAGCAAGTTACATCTTGGAGCAAAACCAAGGCTGCAGTGGACACGCCAGGAATGAAAAGTGCCTTCTCCCCTAATGAATGTCTTAGTGGCCAGAGCTTTTGTGTGAGACCAGGCCTGTATCCTCTGACATATGCTTAGGGGTGTACACTGCTCCCTGTTCTTGAACTGGCGAGCAAAAGGCTCTCACTTCTGACAGAGGTTCTCGTTTCCAAATCTCACTTGCATTAATTGTGATAGAAAAATTTTGAACAGTAAACAAAGGGAACTTGAGCAATGAGACAACCATGCAACCATTTGGAAACAGACTAATTTGGAAGTATTTAATCAGCTGTGATTTTGTGTATACACGTTTAAAAACCTGCTCTCATTTATTGGGGGTGGGGGGAAATGGTTTGGCAATTTCTTTCACCATCATTGGAAAGGTGTTGTATGTCTGTGATGAAAGGCTCCACCAATGCTTGCATTGATTGAAGACAATACAGGAATGCTTTTACAAAACACAGCCCAGTCCTTCTTAAGGGTGAACTTTCACGTGGCTGTATCCCTCCCCATGCAGAACTGTTAGCCTCCCACTAGGCATACAAATGTGCACAAAACGTGTCAGCTCCAATAATGAGCATAGAGCAAGGATGGGGAATATCTGTGGCCCTCCAGATGTTACTGAACTCCAAACTCCAGTTCAGGTTGATGGGCATTTCCCTGCTATTGGCATAGAGACACCAAAGGCACTAAAGAAAAGCAATTGCAGGACTGGTTTTGGTGGGTGGTATCCCTGTTCATGGTACTATAAATAACAACAAAGGGGATTGGCACAAAGATGGTGTGTGGTGATGGTGGCGGCAGAGGTGCTTGCCTGACCTCCTGGCAGGTAAGTCACTGCTGCATACCGGGAGGAGTGAAGCAGCAGTGAGTTCAATGCAGTGCAGCACACCAGCTGGGCAATCTGGTGCTCCCAATGGTGCATTTATACCGTATCAGCCTCCCTACCACCTTGGCCCTTCCCCTTCTGGAAAGCAGTAGGAACTCACCTGCTGGGAGGCCTGGTAAGTGCCTCCATCCCATCACCCCATCTGCTACTATGGAACTACAGCAAAAAGTTGCAGTGTGGAGCATTCTCTGTTCAAGATTCCAGTCACTCCATTCCCACCCCTTCCTGGTTTCCCACTCTCTCTCCACAATCAGTCAGTGTTCCATAGCTGCTGAGCATGCTTAATCCTCATTGGGCTGTTTTTGCCCCCCTTTAGAGTTTGTTCTAACAAAAAATATACTTCTGCAGACTGCAGGGTTCACCTATCCTTGCTGGCAGCTTCTTGCATGTGTGTGATACTGTTTTGGCTACATGAGCAATGACACTCACAACGTGAACCTTGGAAATGGAGTGATACCCTCAGACATGCATCTCTGTGTGTGGTGGAGGTCTTTCACTTAATCAACCCTGTGGATCTCACTCTCATATGTGAATATGCCAGTTCATCGTTTCAGCAAAGACCTATGTAAATCTACTCAATATCTACTCACAAGTAGTTCCCACTGTGTTCATTACTTTTTCTCAAGAAAGTGTACATAGGATTGTGGCTTAGGCGGCAATCCTATTCACATTTCCTTGCAAATAAGCCCCGCTGAACCCAGTCTTAATTCTGAGTATACACAGATAGAAATGTGTATTGGAGTTATAAATTTTGCCCCATAGTTTGTTACATAAGACTTGTTCACACATTACACTGAACACAGGTACGTCCAGTTTCTACATATGTACATGTGTTTATATGAAAGAGTGTATGCTTGTTGATTTGTACAGCTCAACTATTGTGCTCCCAGGTACACAGACTATATTCTCATTAATTGTATGAATGTCCAGCTCAATTATTGTCTACACCTGTTGAATGTAATGTGTGAAAATATCTATCAGAACTCTATGTTAAATGATTTAATGACTGCCTTGATGTGATTCTGATGGCTTGATATTGATGCTCAAAATGTTAATAGAAAGATATTTGCAGCTGATGTATATGAGAGGAAGAGAATATTAAATGTAATTCACAATGTATTGGCTTTTTGGCACAATCAGTATTGCTCTAATTCTCGGTGATGAGGTAGTCTGGGCATTTGATATTTCTCATTAAATGTTTTATATATCTCAGCATCCCTTCAATGTTTTGTCTCTTATCCTTTGTTCATCTGTTTTTGGCAGTGGCCCCTTTTTTTCATGCCTATGGACTCCCATAGAAAAATAACAGATTATTTTTAGATCAGCTAAAAGAGGGTTTTAAAATCTTCTGTCTGCAGGTAACCTTTCTTCTGGAAATCACAGAGCTTGGAAAAGTTACTTTTTTGAACTATAACTCCCATCAGCCCCAGCCAGCATGGCCACTGGATCGGGCTGATGGGAGTTGTAGTTCAAAAAAGTAACTTTTCCAAGCTCTGGGAAATCAATAGAATGCTATACATAGAATTCTTATGCATTGCAGAAGATTAGTTTATTGCAAGGATGCAAGCACAGAATGCATGGCATGCTCAGGGACAGGAGAGGTAGGTGAGGCATGCATGCTGGCTTAGTGAAGTCCATGCTGACTGTATTGGGAAGGTGTCTGGGAGCTCCCTCTCCACGATCCGTGGAAAGGTTGGGACCTGACACTGCCACAAATTGCAGAACGGGAGCGCTACCCTCCCCACTCTAAGGTGCCCTTCAGGGGCCCCTCTGCAGAACAGGGCCCAACCTGGCTTCCCTATGGCACCTGCTCTGATCCTACTATCTTCAGGATGCAGGCCAGGACTGCCGGCACATAGGGAGCTGCCTTATACTGAGTCAAACCATTGATGTTTTTAGATCAGCAGCTCTCCAGGGTTTCCAGCAGGGATCTTTTCCCAGTGCTCTCTGGAGATACCAGGCATTGAACCTGGGTCTTCTGCATGCAAAGCAGATGCTCTACCACTGAGCTATGAGCCGTCCTCAGCAGACCTCAACATTGATCTGTGGGAACTGAGAATATACCCAGAATGTGCCCAGATCTTCCCCACAGCTGTGCACTGTATAGAGAAGACTGGTAGCACTGCCCAAGCTATCTTTCAGGAACCATTATTCAACTCTTCAGTGAGAAACTCTGGAGAACCTCCCAAGGCATCTTCAGGGTTTCCTGTGAGACAGTTTGAAACACCACTGGCTCTTGAAGGTTACTTTATGCTTTGTTTATTTCTAGGTGGAAGGAACTCTATAAAAAGATACTAATGATTAAAGAGAACCTAGAATGTGTGTCTTTAGAACATTCACTAGGCAATATTATATTTAGTCACATACTCAGTAGCTGTTGATATTGGCCTTCAGGCTAGCTATAATCTGAGCGCACTGAGTAATTCCAGGTTTGCCACCATGTGTTCCTGGACAAAGAATATGCAGATTTATGAAATGCTAAAATGGAAAGTTGGGGACATAATGCATGGTCATTTTACTATCAGATACAAACTAAGGAAGCAAAAGCATTTACACTCCTTTCCACTGTGGACTGATTTTCTCCCCTTGTCTTCCATATCTTCGTTTTATGAAGCATTAGGATTCTTAGCAGTTGTTTGCTCTGTTTTAAGAAAATTATATCTTTCTAAAGTGTGTGAGGAATACAACATTCTGAGCCCCATTTAAACACCTGAGTTTTAGTAGCACAGGCATTATAGTTGGAAGGCAAAAGAGACAGGATATCTATTTTTGTCTTGCGTGAAATGGTGCTCAGAAAAGTTCTTGCCATTTATTTTATGGCAGCGTAAACTTAATTTTGAGTAAACATGTATAGGATTCTGCTGCTGCTATTATTTCCTCTTATAGTGAATTCAGATGGTGGGTTTCTTACAGGAATGGAATCAATGGGACAGTGAGAGGACTGAGGTATCAGCATGTTGCCATGTAAGGAGACACACACCCCTCTGCAAAATAGCGGCTACTAGCATATTGCCAAAAAGAAAAGGACAAAAGAGGGCACAGATTTGCATAAGTTGTGCATGTGCTGATTTAACTGTATACAGGCACATTTAGAAATAATTACTATAATGGAAATAGATACATCATCAGGAAGGCTGTGGACAGGTGACCTGTGTGCCGGCTCTGTCTGCTATCAAGGTGCTAAGAGAGATGGGTGATTTCAAGGCTCCTGTTCTCCCTCCTTTTTTTTCTTTTAATCTTTAAACTGGTTTTAAGCCACACAATCTTCAAATAGAGAACTAACCTGTGTAAAGTAGGACACATGGGCACCCTATCCACCCTAAACTGATAAGGATGGGACACGCTGAGCAGCCACAAAATGTCAGAAAAGAAAAATGGCAAGCAGAGGTGATGGTGGTGGTATGGAGTATCCCAAGGCGCAACTGGTGGCATCCCTGACCTGAAGTACAGCTGTTAGGAGCTGAGATACATGGCAACATTTTTTGTGTGAGTGCCACTTATGCATTAGCAACCTTTCCAGCCTTAAGGTGGCATAGAGCCACAATTAAAATAAAATAAAGCAAACTCAACAGCCAACAAGAACAAGACCAATAATGAAAAAGTGGCAGCAGAACCAAAGGCCAAGTGGAAGAGTGGAAGGAATTACAGATCTCAGGAGGAAGCCTTTGAAATACACTTGCTCCTTGCTTTGACAATCCTCACTTGGTATGGAATTCTCAGGGAAGGCCTAAGAATAAGATCGAAGCTGGAGGCGAGGGTGACAATATAAAGACATCTTATGCTATTCCGTCTGCTCTCAGACTGCATTTTACAAAGAACCAAACTAGATGTGACAGAGGCAGCCAGGGTGGTTTATTTGCATGCTCCCTGTTAATGGCCCCATTTCCACCATACCATTAAACTAGTGTCACACCACTTTAAACACCTCTCAGAGAATGATAGTTCCCAGGTTTCCCTGGGAAGATAAATTGATTGTTAAACTATTCTGGGAATTGTAGCTCTGCAAAGGGAATAGGGATCTCCTAACAACTCTCAGCACCCTTCACAAATTATCCTTCCCAGGATTCTTTGGGGGAAGCCATGCCTGTTTAAAGTGGTATGATGCTGCTTTAACTGAATAGTGCAGATGGGGCCTGCTTTGTCTGAAACAAATTGTGGAGGTCCATTTTACGCCACAAACGTGTTTGTGGGGGAGGGTAAGAACATAAGAACATAAGAAGAGCCTGCTGGATCAGGCCAGTGGCCCATCTAGTCCAGCATCCTGTTCTCACAGTGGCCAACCAGGTGCCTGGGGGAAGCCCGCAAGCAGGACCCGAGTGCAAGAACACTCTCCCCTCCTGAGGCTTCCGGCAACTGGTTTTCAGAAGCATGCTGCCTCTGACTAGGGTGGCAGAGCACAGCCATCATGGCTAGTAGCCATTGATAGCCTCGTCCTCCATGAATTTGTCTAATCTTCTTTTAAAGCCATCCAAGCTGGTGGCCATTACTGCATCTTGTGGGAGCAAATTCCATAGTTTAACTATGCGCTGAGTAAAGAAGTACTTCCTTTTGTCTGTCCTGAATCTTCCAACTTTCAGCTTCTTTGAATGTCCCCAAGTTCTTGTATTATGAGAGAGGGAGAAGAACTTTTCTCTATCCACTTTCTCAATGCCATGCATAATTTTATACACTTCTATCATGTCTCCTCTGACCCGCCTTTTCTCTAAACTAAAAAGCCCCAAATGCTGCAACCTTTCCTCATAAGGGAGTCGCTCCATCCCCTTGAAAATTCTGGTTGCCCTCTTCTGAACCTTTTCCAACTCTATAATATCCTTTTTGAGATGAGGTGACCAGAACTGTACACAGTATTCCAAATGCGGCCGCACCATAGATTTATACAACGGCATTATGATATCGGCTGTTTTATTTTCAATACCTTTCCTAATTATCGCTAACATGGAATTTGCCTTTTTCACAGCTGCCGCACACTGGGTCGACATTTTCATCGTGCTATCCACTACAACCCCGAGGTCTCTTTCCTGGTCGGTCACTGCCAGTTCAGACCCCATGAGCGTATATGTGAAATTCAGATTTTTTGCTCCAATATGCATAATTTTACACTTGTTTATATTGAATTGCATTTGCCATTTTTCCGCCCATTCACTCAGTTTGGAGAGGTCTTTTTGGAGCTCTTCGCAATCCCTTTTTGTTTTAACAACCCTGAACAATTTAGTGTCGTCAGCAAACTTGGCCACTTCACTACTCACTCCTAATTCTAGGTCATTAATGAACAAGTTGAAAAGTACAGGTCCCAATACCGATCCTTGAGGGACTCCACTTTCTACAGCCCTCCATTGGGAGAACTGTACGTTTATTCCTACTCTCTGCTTTCTGCTTCTTAACCAATCCCTTATCCACAAGAAGACCTCTCCTCTTATTCCATGACTGCTAAGCTTCCTCAGAAGCCTTTGGTGAGGTACCTTGTCAAACGCTTTTTGAAAGTCTAAGTACACTATGTCCACTGGATCACCTCTATCTATATGCCTGTTGACACTCTCAAAGAATTCTAGTAGGTTACTGAGACAGGACTTTTCCTTGCAGAAGCCATGCTGGCTCTGCTTCAGCAAGGCTTGTTCTTCTATGTGCTTAGTTAATCTAGCTTTAATAATACTTTCTACCAGTTTTCCAGGGACAGCTAACTGGCCTGTAATTTCCGGGATCCCCTCTGGATCCCTTTTTGAATATTGGCGTTACATTTGCCACTTTCCAGTCCTCAGGCACAGAGGAGGACCCGAGGGACAAGTTACATATTTTAGTTAGCAGATCAGCAATTTCACATTTGAGTTCTTTGAGAACTCTCGGGTGGATGCCATCTGGGCCTGGTGATTTGTCCATTTTTATATTGTCCAGTAAGCCCAGAACTTCCTCTCTCGTTACCACTATTTGTCTCAGTTCCTCAGAATCCCTTCCTGCAAATGTTAGTTCAGGTTCAGGGATCTGCCCTATATCTTCCACTGTGAAGACAGATGCAAAGAATTAATTTAGCTTCTCTGCAATCTCCTTATCGTTCTTTAGTACTCCTTTGACTCCCTTATCATCCAAGGGTCCAATCGCCTCCCTAGATGGTCTCCTGCTTTGAATGTATTTATAGAAATTTTTGTTGTTGTTTTTTATGCTCTTAGCAATGTGCTCCTCAAATTCTTTTTTAGCATCCCTTATTGTCTTCTTGCATTTCTTTTGCCAGAGTTTGTGTCCTTTTTTATTTTCTTCATTCGGACAAGACTTCCATTTTCTGAAGGAAGACTTTTTGCCTCTAAGAGCTTCCTTGACTTTGCTCGTTAACCATGCTGGCATCTTCTTGGCCCTGGCGGTACCTTTTCTGATCTGCGGTATGCACTCCAATTGAGCTTCTAATATAGTGTTTTTAAACAACTTCCAAGCATTTTCGAGTGATGTGACCCTCTGGACTTTGTTTTTCAGCTTTCTTTTTACCAATCTCCTCATTTTTGTGAACTTTCCTCTCTTGAAGTCAAAAGTGACCGTGTTGGATTTTCTTGGCAATTGGCCATTTACATGTATGTTTAATTTAATAGCACTATGGTCACTGCTCTAATTCTGTCTTCCCCCACTTTAACCTCTTGGTTGCTTCAAATATTTTTCTCCCCAGTTGAACTCAGTACTGGTATCAGAGATAAGTTGGGAGAAAAGTGTCTGCAGCCCCAAAGCCCCAGAAGGTAAGATGGAGAGAGGGATAGAAAGGAGAGTCCAGGTCCTTTTGCCTGCACACATCTTTTGCTGCCTCCTTTTAGGAATGAACCAGGCCTGACACATGAACAACACCTGAACTTGTTTGCATGATCTGTAATACTGAAAAACTGGCTTTTTTAAGAACATAAGAAGAGCCTGCTGGATCAGGCCAGTGGCCCATCTAGTCCAGCATCCTGTCCTCACAGTGGCCAACCAGGTGCCTGGGGGAAGCCCGCAAGCAGGACCTGAGTGCAAGAACACTCTCCCCTCCTGAGGCTTCCGGCAACTGGTTTTCAGAAACATACTGCCTCTGACTAGGGTGGCAGAGCACAGCCATCATGGCTAGTAGCCATTGATAGCCCTGTCCTCCATGAATTTGTCTAATCTTTTAAAGTCATCCAATTTACATATTCAAAAGGTGAATCAGAGGATAAAGTGAGGGGAGACACAGAATGATGATGAAGCAGAGGGTTCTTAAGAAACACCAAATAAGTAACTGAGTGTCATGATCACAGCCAAAGTATGCTGGAAAACGAATCCAGAATGCCACGCAAGGACCTGTAATTGTATTTAAGTTCTGCTCAGAGTAGATCAATTGAAATGACTGAACATGACTAACATAGGCCCATTAATTTCAGTGTGTCTATTCTGAGTAGGGCATTGTTGGATATAACCCCTGGTGACCTGAAAGGAAAGCAAAGGGGTTGTTCCTGAAACATCCAGGGATTTTCTGTCTGCTGAACTGATAGTAAAGCAATGTTACTGAACAGAGATAACAGCCCTGGATTTGGTGACATTAGGAGCAAACTAATCACTGTTTATGTGAAACATATCTTCCGTTGATCAAGCTTCATGTACATTTCTAAAAGCCTGAGGATGTTTTGACAACCTAAAATGAAAGTTGTTCTTTAGGGATGAGGTTGTCTTTGATCAATACATATGAGTCAAGTATTTAGGGTCGGATGAACCATCACTTTCTATGTAAGTGAAAAATATGCAATACAGAATGTATTTTTATATGGTAGTGAACTTTGAAGGGGCAAGTAAGTAAGAACACAAGCCAGACTAATTCACACAACCATTTTTGATTACGAAAAGTAATTTTCATTGTGTGAAAATTAAGGTTTTACTACTCCTTTCAATTTTCATGGGAGTAAGAGGTGAATGATCACCCATGTACTGTGACCTTGCAATTGCTCCTCCCTTCTAATTTACCATGTGAAAACTGAGGAGAAAAATCACATTGAACTGAAAGCCTTGCCATCTAAAAATAGTTGTGTGAATTGTTTTTCCAGTCTTTCGGTTTCTAACATCTCTGCTGAGGTAATAAAATAAGGCACTAAGGCTGCAATCCAATGCACACTTATGTGGGAGTAAGTCCCATTGAACCCAATGCTGCTTACTTCTGAGTAGACATGTACTGGATTGCAGCCTAAAACAGGGCCGGAGAACCTGTGGGACTACAGCTGCCATCATTGACCATGCTGACTAGGCTGATGGGAGCTGGAGTTCAGCAACAACTGGAAGGTAGCTGGTTCCCCATATCTGCATTACAGGAATGCTAATATGTAAATAATATTTTGTTCTGTCAAGGATAAGTCTTCACTTAGTTTTATACAACATCATCTAGCCAGTGGTTAACTTGATCGGATCGAATGTTTGTTAGATGTAATATATCTAAAGTAATTGGAACTATTGAGTCTGGCTTCTAACAAACACTATCATACGATCATAAAGCTGGAATGTCTCCTGAGAGTTCCCTAATCCAGTCTCTAGATTAAGAATCCATAAACATGTTACCCCTAGTGAATGTTTATGCAGCTTTGTTGTAACAGTGCGATAATTTCCCTGAGATCATCTTAGGTAGGGGGAGCTGTAGTTAGAAATTGTGCTTTGGGGCAATTTTCAGAAAATGTTTACTGAAGTGAAAGCCAAAGAACAGATAGACTGCTGAAATTTAACTAGAAAGAACTGGCTTCAAATTCCCATTTAGCCATGAAGTTCACTCAATGACCTCACAGGGTTGTTCTGGGGATAAAATGGGTTAAACCTTCTTATCCACTATGAGTACCCTGAAGGAACAGCAGGATGCAAATGAGATACATAAGCATTCATTTTCTGTTTTTGCATTATTTTATCCCATAATTTCCAGTATTTTAAACTCTCAAATTACCGTGGAACCCAAGCTAATACCTCTATCCATTGTGAAAGAAGCTTAGGCTGCCTTCACACTGCACTTTATTCCATTATTCTGACTGTCTTATCTGGCAATTTGCACATTTTATCTTTCACATGACACAAAAGCTACTTCTGGAAATCTAGTGGAATTTAGTGGAAGTTTAGCCTCATTTCTGTGATAAATGATTTCCAGGAATAATCCATAGGCAAGCTTGGGAGCCTGGAAAATTGCAGGAGTTTTGTGTTAGCTTTAGCTGCTTGCATCACAGACATCCTGGCATAGGGTTGCCAGGTCGGAGCCATCCAAAAACCTGAGAAAATGGGGGCGGGCCCTAGTGATGTCACGGGGCGGGCCCTAGTGATGTCACGGGGCGGGCCCTAGTGATGTCATGGGGCGGGCCCTAGTGACATCATTAAGCATGATACATTGTATCAACCACAGTTGCTTGGAGCATGCCATTCAAAAAAAATTCTCTGGAGATTAAAATAGAAATCTTACCTAAAATAGGGTGTTCCTAGGTCCATCTGAAGTGACAAGGTCATTCTTTCTCACAAGCTTAGGGTGATGCAAAATGGAAATGGACTGCCTTCAAGTTGATCCCAGATAGGGTCTTCATGGTAAGCAGTGTGCAGACAGAGGTGTTTTACTATTGCCTTCCTCTGAGTCTGAGAGGCAGTGACTGGCCCAAGGTCACCCAGGGAGCTTCATGGCTGTGTGAGGATTCGAACCCTGGTCTGCCAGGTCACAGTTCAATGCCTTTAGGGAACATTTAATCTCGCTTACTTGCTTCTGGCAAGAAGGGTTTACGTGCCCTCAGGCCAGGCCATTATTGGAAGAAAGGAGCCTAGTGTTGCAGAGATGTTAGATGGGAGCACAGATGGATGCCCCTGAAGGCAGCAACTGTAAACATGCTTATTAAGGAACTAAGCCCCATAGAACTCAATAGGACTTACTTCTGAGTAGATATGGTTGCAGCCATGTTAAGGACAAGGGAGGGCATTCTAGACAAGCAGTTGGCAACTGCCTGTCAGCATTGTGCTGTTGCTAAGACTTGACTGGGGATCATCCACAAAGTTATCCATAAGGCACTGCAACTTTATGTGTTGGCTGGCTACTGCAGTGGGTGTCCCCTAATATTTATGGCCATACAAGCAGGGTGAGTGTAGGCAGCAATTGCCTTTCTACTTTACGAGGCCTTATATAGGACCGACAGGCAGCAGGAGGGAGGGGAGGACCAGAAAAATAAAAAAAATAAAAATAAAGGAAGAGAGCGCCTCCTCCTAAGCAATAAGCATGTGCACTGCGCAGAGCACCTGCCTCCGTTCCCCCCCGAAGCCGCCCCACCCAGCCTCGACGCCAGGGCCTTCTGGGCCAGGCAACCTTGGTGATCTCTGGGCCGCTTCAGCCCCGGCACCTCTCTGCCCTCCCCCCCCTGAGAAAAATCAAGTCATTTGAAATGTGGTGTTGGAGGAGAGCTTTGCGGATACCATGGTCTGCAAAACAGACAAATAATTGGGTGTCAGAACAAATTAAACCAGAACGATCACTAGAAGCTAAAATGATGAAACTGAGGTTATCATACTTTGGACACATCATGAGAAGACAGGATTCACTAGAAAAGACAATAACGCTGGGAAAAACAGAAGGGAGTAGAAAAAGAGGAAGACCAAACAAGAGATGGATTGATTTTATAAAGGAAGCCACAGACCTGAACTTACAAGATCTGAACAGGATGGTTCTTGACAGATGCTCTTGGAAGACGCTGATTCATAGGGTCACCATAAGTCGTAATAGACTTGAAGGCACATAACAACAACAAAGAACAAATTAAATCAGAACTGTCACTAGCAGCTAAAATGATGAAACTGAGGTTATATTTTGGACACATCATGAGAAGACAGGATTCACTAGAAAAGATAATAAAGCTGGGAAAAACAGAAGGAAGTAGAAAAAGAGGAAGGCCAAACAAGAGATTGATTGATACAGAACACTTCAAACAGGCTTTTGTGGTGGATTAGGTTTTATTATTATTGGTTGAGATTTTAATATTTTAATGTAACTATATGTTTTAATTTTGTACGTCGCCCAGAGTGGCTGGATTGCCAGCCAGATGGGCGACTAATAAATTTAATAAACAAACAAACAAACAAACAAATATAGCTGTTGGTTATACAAGGGATCTGTGTGTGGTTCATTGTATGAGACTTATAGGAAAATGTATGAGGCACAAGGGGAGCCTGATTTTTCTGTATTCCTAAGACTAGAGTAGCATGATAGCATCCTGCACTTTTGAAACTACTCTCTCTAGTACTATATATAAAAATGACTTGTTAAGCAGTTTTGTGCCACCTCCTGAATCTTTTTCAAGTCCATTTCATATGACAGTTTGCACAACTCAGCCCTGGTTTGGAGGACAAAACTTTTTGGGCTCTTCCACAGTAGGGATCCATCCTGTTTGTTTCCAGCTCCTGCCTGCATCATGTTCTAATCCTTATTTCTTTGCTGGTGGAGGATGTCAGAGTAATATTCAACAGCTCTGCAGAGTTCCTGCCTTATACTTGGCAGAGACTGTAACTGTTTTTGTAATATGTTTGCTGGAGATTTGGGTTTTTGTTTTACTTTTTATAGTTTCTTGAAACTCATAAAGTTCTTAATAGTCACAAGAGTTGACTACAAGAGCATCCCTTGGGCAGTTCTTAGCTGTGTAAACTCTAAATATGCAACATCTGCCCAACGCCCCCCCTCTCTCTCCTCTCTCTCCTCTCTCTCTCTCTCTCCTCTCTCTCTCTCTCTCTGTGCGCAAGGCCCTGTTTACCCCGGCAACGACTGCCCTCTGCGCAACGACCACCGAGCGAGGACCTTCCTACCAACGACCCGAGCCAGCCTCTAACCTAGAGGCCTTCTTACCCCGGAACCGATTCCTCAGTCCCATCACGGCCGCTCCCGCCTGTCGGCGCCCACACCATGACGGCTGAGGCAGACGCCCGGCGCTGCTGCTGGGGGGAGCCCTGCAGGAGCGCCGACTCAACCAAGGCACCCATGTTGTCGCAGACGCGGGCGGGAAGGCGGCCAGCCACAGCCTTCACGCATGCGTGTGTCAATCATGCATGTGTGGCTGAGGGGGCCAATCAAAACCCGGAGATCCTCCTGTTTAAATGAAGTATAGCCGGAGGCCGGAGACGGCCCTCTTTCCCCTGAAACTCTGGCAGAAAGCCGGAGACCTGGCAACCCTATCCTGGTATGCAATGCATTCCTGCCCCTTTAGGCACACATCAATTTTATTTTTGCCTGACAAAAAATTGTACCAGTATTCCAGCATAGGTGCGGGTAGCAGCTTCCCCTTCCTCTTTTTCCCACTACCCCCATGACCAGACACTCACAGTGAATTATGGGAGAACTACAGTGCACATGTGTATGATGGGTGCAGGATGAAAACAAGATGTTCATTGCAGCAGTGTGAAAGACATTTGTGTGAAATGCTGGTATTTTGGCCGAAAAAGCCAAGGATGGTTCATTAATACAACAGGTACTGCAGTGTGAAAATAATTTTAGAAATTGGCACAGAAGCACTCCCATTTTAATCCACAAAACTAACTCAATAAGCCCCATGTGTGAAAGCAGCCCTATTGTGGTGAGTATTGAGACAGGAAAGACTTACATTTGGTTATAGAACATAAGCCCACCCTTTCTTCTAAACTTAGAAATAACTGGAGGATGGGAGATTTGATAGGATAGGAATGTAGGAAAAAATCATTTGGTTTGCACTTTAATGCATACCTACCTAATTAGCACTTCCTAGACCAATATGCAAACAGAAACACAATAAATGACATTTTCAATTTACTTTGATATTTGCCCTTCTCTGAATTTTGTGATGCAGTTCTCTGGTCAAACAACGTGTACAAACTGCATATATTAGGGGAAAGCACATACAAAAATGAGTATGTTAGTGAAAATGTAGACATACATAAGAATTGCATGCAAAATGCAAATATTAGGCAGAATTGCTTAGAAAAATGCATATATTAGGAGAAACGGTAATGAAAGTGTATGTGAGTTTTTGTGCAAACCTCTTTAAAACAAACTCAAAGCAAGGCAGAAATGGTGCAAATGGAACTTCAGATTGGAAAAATGAGAAACAGAGAAATTGAGATTGACATATCCTTCCATACCTAGGATAGGATACACTAAGTCTGACAACTTTTTTATCTTGGGAATTGCCTTGAGAACATGTTGCTCACTTACTCAAGTCAGGAAAGAGACAGACATATTACATCTATATTGTACCAGTTTCACCGACTGCCAGTGCATTTTTAAACCCGATTTAAAGGGCTTGGTGATGACATTTTAAGCCCTAAATGGTTTGGGACATGGTTACCTTAAGGACTGCCTGCATCTGTTCCAACCTGTCTGTGCCTTAAGATGTTTCTAAAGCCCTACTGAGGTACCCACCTATAAAGGAAGCTAGATTGGTGAGCACAGAGATGGACATTCTGTTACGAAGGGACCTTGAACTTCCTCATGAGCAGAGCTCACTAGAAATCCAAATTCCCCAAAAGAGAGCAGCAGGATCTTTTGCTGGAGTTACCCGCACGTCACCCCCAGAACATGTATAATTTTACCCTTAACTCAATAACACATACACTGCAAGTAAAATAAAGAGTGGTTTTATTAAGTGAAGGAACAAGGAAAAATATTGCAGTTTACAATTGCAGTTAACTATGAGTAGTTTTCTAACTATTATTCATTCATTCATTCAGCAACACTGGATAGACTAAAGCAAAGAGACTAGCCCTATAAACACTTTCACATTAAGCTCACCCACACAGAAAGAAAGAAAAAAGGAAAGAAAAAGGCCCAGATAGTTGCATATACCTTTCCTGGAGAGTTGCTGCAAGCCTAAAGCTGAGAGAGAGAGACTTTCGTATCTAGCCCAATGAGCAAAAGCTCCACCCTTTGTAACCAGCGCCAGATCTGAAAGTTCTCACCCAAATCCATAGCTCTGAAATTGTCCCAAAGATGCTAGCGTGCGTTGATAAGAAAAGCAGTTGTCGCAGCCCCCCAGAAGATGAACTGAACTCCCCTTCTCACTCCTCATGTTTTATACCTTTTCCTAACTAAACTGACCCCAAAGTAAACCCAAAGTAAATGTGACCAGGAAGGTGGGAACCCACTCATTTCCTGATAAGTTCCCAGATGATAGGTGTGATCTTTGTTTCTTTGTTTGACAGGAGTTTATCCTGTCTTCTCCAAAGGCTTAGAAATGCACAACACCTCCTAGTTTGAAAGGAGCTATTCTGTTTCCTCCTGATGGCCTAGATTATCATAAACATTTCCTTTGTTTGAAAGGAGCGCCTATTCTTACTGGGTGACAAATCCCACATTTTCCATGAGTCAGGAAGTCTATACCTTCAGGCATTGCAAGATATGTACTCAGAGGTCACAGAGGGGCTGTTTCCCAGGAATCTTTGCTGTTGTAGGCCTTTTCAAACTCTGGTTCACTAAGATGAATCAAAGATTAAAAATTCCCAATATTTGATACATCATAACAATTCTTAGTAGGAGCTCCATGGGACACCAGACAAGTCTTGTGGGTTTTAAAGACCTACCTCTTTATAAATTGATTTAATTTGAGCTGAAGATTGTTGCTTGATTTTGATAATTTTATATTATGCAAGATTGATGTCAATCCTTTTGGCTCTTAGTAATGTGAAAATTTGTTTTGAGATTTTTGTGGTCTTTCAAGTTGCATTTTACTGTATCTGATATGTGGCTTGTGAACTGCTTTGGGAAGTATTTGTCTTGAAAAACGGTATACAAATTTATAAAACAAAATAAATGTGTTCAGTTAACTGACTGGGAATTAACTGAGAAGGAACCTTTGTGTATGCCAAACTAATTGGATATTATGAATTTCTCTTGTTTACTGAACAACTTATATTGAGCCAGACCTAGCAAAGACAGTACCTCAGGCAAACTAATATTTGCCCCTTTGCTCCATCCATGGACTCAAATGCCAAGGGGAATGCCAAACACAGGGAATTTTTCAACATAAGAAAATTTCCTGTGTTTCTTTTTCTTGAACTGTTTTCAGCTGCATAGTCAAAGAGGCAGAACCAACAGCCAGGAAACAGCTGTGTGTTGCTTACTCTGTTAAATTATTCTAGTGATAAGCTTCTGATGTCTTCCCTCTAGGTTTTGCACCAGGGACAGAGCTCCCATTTGTCCAATGACCCCATTTAGGTTTGCCTGATGTTCCTTTTGTCCTTCATCTTCGCTTCACATCATATTCTGGTTTTGCATAGAAGATATTTGTTAAGCACCTATTTAAGAATGTTTGGGCCTACCAGATCATTCTTTTCATTAGACCTATTTTGTTGTTGTTATTACCATTACTTTTTCTAAAGTGCTCACAGGGACTGACAGCTGTGTGTGCGCATCAATCAATCAATAGGATTTTCCCCCACCTCTTTGAGAAGGTCAGGAAGCATTCTAATAGTAAAAGGAGCAAAAGGACACAATTGTGTGGAGGTTGATGTTTCGGGCTTAATGAGAATGATTCCAGAGGAGTGAAGAAAGCAAGAAACAGCAGAGAACGAGAAAATAGGAGAGAGAGAGAGAGAGAGAGAGAGAGAGAGAGAGAGAGAGAGAGAGAGAGAGAGCAGTATAAGTGGGAGTAAGAGAATAAAGGTATTTGAAAGTCAACAGAAGGTGTTTGGACAGAATTTGAGAGGAAAGTGAGAGCCAATGTACAGAACAAAAAAGGAGTAACATGATTGCAATGAGGGATGGAATCTGTTGGCCGATGCCACTTCGAAAGCATCCTGTTGACCTAACAAGCAGTATCGATTCGTTTGTCTGCTATCCGCTACTTTTACCTGTCTGATTTTTTTCCTCCCCAAAATATTGATATTAATATTGATAAATGAAATATCAATAAATGAAATAACAATAAAAGGGAAAGCAGTTTCAACACCTTGCCCTTTCCGCCGCCATGACTGAGGCTGGTCAGTTTTCATATTAACAAGCAGAGACCAGCTGTTTTCCTTTTGGAAAGCAAAGGAGGAAAGCAGCTTTCAGTGCCCTCCATCCCCCACCTCATCCTCAGCAAGCCTAGAGTCCTTAACATGGGTAAGAATATCTAGTCTCTAGGCTTGCCTTTTAATGATTTGACAGGCTAACACTACAGAGATTAGCAGGCAAGGCTAGAGAGTGTCACCTATGTTAAGGAATCTCTAGAGACTCTCTAAAGCTTGGTGAGTAAAATCAATTTTAAACAAATATTCAAGGGAATATTCGGGGGGGGGATCCAGTGTCAGGGGAATCCTGTTGTGCAGGAGTTGATAAGATGTACTTAAGGTTCTTACCAGACCTGAAATCATAATGAGTTTCTGAATGAGACTTCTTAATTAGTTGTGTACCACTTAGTATAGTTCTTCCTACACCTTGTGCTTGCTTTGCTTGGGTTGTGGACAGCATTAAAAGTCTGTTTTGATGGTACATTATGTCCACATCATTCTGAATAGTCCCTCAAACAGCTACCATGTAAAAGGAAATATGTTACTTAGTTTTTTTAAAAAAAATATAGAAGGGTAGAGAACTGAGAATATTTTGTAATATACTCACCATGTTGTTTGGGGATTTGTGGAAATACAGAGCCGCTGCCCCCCATCACTTCCTCATATTGCTGATGAAGGGGCTGAGAGATAGTAGTTCACCCTTTAGTGAGCCCAGGGCAGAGGTGTCATTTGATCTGAGTTCATCATAGCCTTATCTCTTAGACACCATGTGGTTTCCTTAGCTTAATTACTGATCTGAGTTGCTGCACTTATACCTTTATATAGGCTGCACTCTTAGGATTGCTTCATCCTTTATATATGTCCCTGAGGTTGGTGTCCCTAGAAAACTGAGCCATGTGGACACCTCTGTGTCATTTGTGAGAAATGATGTAATTTTGGTTGGTTCTTACCATGTCAGGAAAACTCTGCTGGTTTCAGGGGGTTTGCTGGCTTGATTAAAGCTCTCCCAAATGACCTGTGTAGGCAGCTCTTGATATAAACAGTTAGTTGCATGGAGGATAGCCACATGATTTGACTTTCTAGAAGCAAATGCACCATTGTTCATATAATGTGAAGGTGGCTTAAACTACTTCTCCACTATCATTACCCAGAGCTGAGTATGTTACAGCCTAATCCAGAGGAACTCTGCCTTATTGGTTTGGAATATGCATGGTCATATCTTCACATTTTACTTTTGATTCCCTGATAATCTTCCTTCTGCTTCCTCTGCGCTCTTGTATCTGTGCTGGAGAAAAAGACGACAGAGAGGTTTAACAATTAGTGGATTGGAGGGATACTGGCCTGTTGGGTTTTGTCATGACTCAGACCTGTCTTAGATTTGACATGGTCTTGACTGCTGACAGAACACAGCACAAGCAAGTGAGCCCAGGGCTGGCTCTGCCATTTGTCCAGTCAGATGATTGCTAATAAGATTTGCATCACCGGAGCTATTTGTGGTAAAATACAAAATGATGTGGAATAACTGTACATGCTCCTGAATATATCAGTTCAGTTTTTAAGAGGTGAGCCAGGACAATATTTTGGAAGGAGTGTAAATAATGTTTTTTTCTTTTTTCTCTTGTTTTTCAGCTGAACCAGTAGACGTGCTCAAAGCATTAGAGTTTCATAATTCACCGGAAGGAATATCAAAAACAGCAGGATTTTGCGTAAACAGAAGGAATTCCAAAGGATCAGATGTTGCCTACAGAGTTTCAAAAAATGCACAACTCAGTGCTCCAACCAAACAATTGTATCCAGGTAAGGGGAGCTGTTTGTGAGCGGTTAATTGTTTTAGTTTTTATGTGAAGTTGTTCTTTGGAGTTTTAGCAGTCTCTTGACTTTGTTTTTTAAGCTAACGATATCCCAAATCTACAGTTAAATATCATTTACAAACAATTAGAAAAGGGACTGGGAATTTCCCACACACACACACACACACACTGAGGATCACATTCCCTTCTGGACAACATTTCTAGGGCCATGAGCTGGTGGTAGGTGGGCACAGGTGCAAAAGTGGGCAGAGCAACAAATATGGACCTTACCTTTGTACAGCAGGATAGTTTCTGCACACTCCTGTCTGTCCTCCAAGTAGGCAAACCAGATGTTTTATCACCGTTCAAGGATGCTTGCCAGCCAGGTGAAAACACTCCAGGTGAGTACAAATCAGAGCTAACCTGACTGGAGTGTGGTCTGGGAGTGGGGTATAGCCTGGGGAGAATCCCAAGGTCCAAACAGAGAGCCCTGAGGAGCCACATTAGCACCCTGGACCTGAGATTCCCCATCCCTACATTAGAAGTACAGATAAAGCACCATGTGTGGCATTGATGGTGAAGGTTCATCTTACGGGTAAATTTATGCAGACGCCATGACAAAGTACACTGTAGATTTCAGACAGCTTAGAAATAAGTAGTGTAAATTAGACCCCCCCTCCCTCTTTCTGTTCCTTCTTCCCTTCGCTATTGTGCCACAATGGAAGATTTTTTTAAAATTATTTATTATTTTATATCTATTTATTTATAAATATATTTGTATATAGCTCTTTCGTTACAAACATCAAAGCAGTTTACAAGTTTTTTTTAAAAAAAAACACAGCACAATAAAAACATTAAAAATACAATAAAAACAAATGTCAACTCTTGCGAAAAAAAAAATCTTCTCAATTGCCTGCATAAGCCTGGCAGAACAGAAAGTTTTTCAGCAAGAGCTTAAAAGTTAAAACAGATGGTGCCTGCTGAATCTCTGTTCTCAGTGCATTCCAGAGAACTGGGCCAATGATACAGAAGGCTCGATTTTATGTCAATGTTGAATGAGCCTTGCCAACTCCGGGGATGATCAAAGCTGTTCCTATAGATGATCCAAGTGATCGAGCTGGGATATAAGGGTTCAGGCAGTCCCTAAGATACCCTGGACCTAAGTTGTTCAGGACTTTGTAAATTAATAAATTAATAAATCATAGCTTCCCTTTACAACTGAACTAGAAAACTGTTTTAGGCTCAATCCATATGCATATTTACCCAGGAGTAAGCAGCACTGGTCTTAGTGGGGCATAGGATTGCACTGTTTTCAGACTACAAACTAAGATTTGATATCAGGAATGAGGAACCCATAGTTACCCAGATGGTATTGAACTCCAAGTCTGATTGGCCCTAGCCAGCATGACCAATGATTAAGGACGATGAGAGTTGTAGTCAAACAATATCTAATACCCCACCCCACAGTCCCTTCTCATGTGGAGAAGCTCTATGGCCACACATCTAAACGTGGGTACAGCTCTTTCCCATGCCAACTGAACATGCATTGGGGGATGGTGCTAGCCCACATGGTGCTATGTTCTCTCCAATATGATTCCGTACTATCTGTCTGATTCCTTGGCATGAAATAAGCAGCACTTTTAGTTCTCCAGCCAGGAATCTACTCACCAGCTTGCCATTGGCAAGCACTCCCCCCCCCTTTCTGTTGAGAGCTCTTTCCCTTTATTGGAGCCCAAGGAAAATTAGGGGAAACTCCTTGGTGAGTTGAGCCTCTAAGAAAGTGAGAAAGCAGCAAGGTGCCTTTCTGCTTTCCAAGTCATTCTAAGATTCAGTGTGAGGTCAAGTGCCACTTCATATCCTGTTTAGGCCTCAGAAAAGGGTAGAACCTCTTTAATAATAATAATAATAATAATAATAATAATAATAATAATAATAATAATAATAACGTTCCTCTGAGCCTAAGTCACAGTGTGTCAGAAAAAACAAGAGTTTGCCTTGAGTTAAGCTGGGCCCCAGAGCCGCTTCTGCCGCATGTCATGTACAAGACTTTATCCCTTCCTCTCAGAGGAGGGGCAGAGTCAGGGATGCACGTAAACACAAATTTTGGCTGCCTATCAAGTCAATTTAAGTTCCATCTATTTGGTCTATAGACCATAAACATCAAATACAGTGTAGGGTTATCAAGTCAACCAGAGCAAAAAAGGAACAGTGAAAGTAAAAAGGCAATATACTTGCAAACAAGTAGTATTTTTTAAAATGAGAGCATAACAAAATCCGTAAACAATCAGAAATAATTAAAAATCCAAATCAGTTTGACTCACAATTCATCTTCCTTTTAAGGGTTGTGACCTATATTTGATGCCTACAGCAAGGAACATGGCTATATTTTCTGTGATCTCAGGTTTAGAATCTGCCATTAAAACTGAGGCATAAAATTCATCTGAGTTCCCCAGATGTAAAGAAAGTACTGGGCAGATAAAATAGGATCTAACATCCCTATAAAAATTACAGGATAGGATAGGGACAGGGAACCTCCAACCCGTGTGACTAATTGCGCCCAGCAAGGGTCTCAGTTTGGGCCGTGAGGCCATTTCCCCCAAACCATGAACACCTGCCCCACACCTGACATCATAATATATATAATAGTGCATAATGACAATAGCATGTAATAACAAGGTTACAAACGAACAGTTGGGAGCTTAATGTGAGTTCCTGATTGTTCCTTTGCAAGCTGGGCTCTCTAACGGCGGGCCCCACTAGATTGGCTGTACAAAAGAGTTCCTCATCAGGAACTCCTTAGTGCAGCTGAGGGGACTCATAATTATCAGTGCCATTTACCGACAGAACTTGAATCCAAGCCACACCTTCAGACAGACTTCGAAGGGGCTCACTGTAACTGTCAACCAGCTGATCAGCAGTTATAGCAAGCCCCTTTGATCTTTGGCAGGGGTACCCATCTGTCAAAGTTGGCCCACAGGAGGTATAGGAATTAAGGATCTGGCCACTGGCCAGCTCCAGTTCCCCACCCTGGTATAAAAGAACATGGGCTAAGCCCATCAAGGACAACAAAAATTTGTGGTCCCCTCTCTCCAACCGACTTTCAAAATCATCTTTCTTGTTCTTCATTCATTAGCGTCAAGATCACCCTCCAGTACAAGATACTGGCCGTTTTCACCTTTTTTTCAAATGAAGCATTTAAAATAAATAAAATTTGCATTGACATGTGAGCATAATGCATGTGTCTTTTGCTTCTCAGTATATAAACTCTCAGCATCTGAAAAGATTGTTGAGCTCTTCAAGAATTCATTATCCTGAAAGCAGCAAGAACACTTTTCAGATCAATCCTTTGCCTGTTTACTCGGAAGTAAAACCTGCTGTGTGCATAAGATTACAGCCTATGATATTGCTATTACATTCACAGGTTTCATTTTTGTGCCTATGCCACAGCTTCATGAAAGGATAAGTGAGTTTATTTATATATTGCTTGATTGTAGAAACCTTTAAGTGGTTTACAAAAAAGATTTCTCATGCCACATACCATATTGTTCCCCTTTTCTTATGGGCTGAAATGGTGGAAATATATGATAAATTGAGGGTCACATTATTTCCTGCTGTTGAAGTGTCTTCCATGTGGGAATTTTGTTACTTGTCAAGACAATCCATGGAGCCAATTTTCACACCCAATTCTGGCAAAATGTGGTTGCCAGCATTTTTAGGCTCATTGGAACATTTGGATTTTTGAGTGGTTGCTGTGAATGCCATCTCCTCTTCCCACTTATCTTGCCGCACACCGAGAGAAAAGAACGCACATATGCACACACTTTGCTTTTCCAATGGATCTGGATAAAAGTTGGATCCAGTATAATTAATCCGAACCTTGAAAAGCACATAGAGCTGAAAGAGGAAGTGGGAGAGAGTGTCACTCTTCCAATTTCCTCCTTCAGCTGAATATACTTTTCAAGGGAGAAGAGCACCCCCTGTGGCAGCTGTGGCTTATGCTGTCTGCAACCTGCCTATGTCACAAATGGAGAGAGTTGTAAGTTGGCTGAAGTCATATCCACAAACTTGCAAAAACAACAGTCTTGTGACATCTCCAAGAGTATCACACTTAGTATGGTATAAGCTTTTGTGGCACAGAGGGTCACTTTGTCTGATGTATGCAGTGGTAACCTCACTGGACCAGTTAGTATATATACCTCGAGTACAGAGATTGTATTAACATTTCATATTTTTAAATAAGGAACTGTTTGCCTTGAAATAAGGAACAGGTAGTAAGCATAAAGAGAAGAAAAATGAGATTTAACATGCTGGAATGTACAACTCAGTGGCTGCATTCTGGCAAATTGGTTGCTTAAATCCCATTCACTTCAATGGGATTAAAGCAGTCTAATTGTGCACAATCTTGTGCTGTATGTAAGCAGAGTTTCTCGCGCACTGTTGGTCATCATACACCTGTCTGCTCTTGAGGAAGGAGGAGCTCACACTCAGTCTATGAAAATGAGCTTTGTGTTGATCAGGAACAATGGCATTCTTTTCAGAGTTTCTCTTGGACATATTAAAGAGTCCCCTTGCTTTATCAGTGCTTTCCTGCCACCTAATACTTCAGTCAGAGAGCTTTTTTTTTAAGGCTCACAGACACAAGTAAGAACTGCTGGTAGAGCAGAGCTGTCACTCAGCCTTAAATCACAGTGACCTTGCCATTGAAAGCTCTTGAATGGTCATTGGACTGTTGCCTTTTAGAAGCTGTTAGCAAAGAATAAATGCCCTCTGCCAAAGCCAGGACTGGAGGGTGCAGAGTAGACATTCCTTTGATGGGAAATAAGTTTTGTGTTAACTTGTACTCAAGGTTGTTGTTGTTGTGTTTTGAATGACACTGTAATATAGTTAGTAGGTTTGGCAGCTACATGGGAATTGCTCATTTTTGGGGTTATTTTGGATGCCAAAGTAAATACGCTCATTATGCTGTTTGTTGGTAATTACCTAAATTAAAATAGCCTTTGGCTCTTAGTTTACTTGCTTCCTTCCCCCTTTCTTCCTTTGTGACATTTGCAGGATTTCTTGCATTAGAACTAAGCTAAGCAACTATCATATATGCCCCCAGTTGGCCTCAAGAGCTTTTCTTTTTGGGATTGCAGGTGGTTTTAAAAAGCCATTTGAACAGGGAGGGGCAGGGAGGGAAAGAGAAAGCATTTGAAAAGATGTACATAGTTCTCCACTGAACAAAATGACTGGAGGGAATATGAAGTTTAATGAACTAAGCACAAAGCCCTCGGTGGACACAGTACAATCACTTAAAGGTTGTCAGTTAGTTTACATTCCCTATTTTAACAAGAATTATGATTGTGGAGAGCACTAAGGTTTAGTATAGGTTAGTCTTATGGCAGCCAGGATAATAGGATCAAGAAAAAGAGTCTGCAAGAGTCTCGAGAGTCTGCATCTGTGTTGGAATTGCTTTTTAATATATTTTTAAACCTTTTTAATGTTTTTGAAAAGTATCACGAGGGAAGAGGCCACACAGATGATCTAAACAACAAGAACTTTACTATAACTAATCATATACAGGGAACAAGGCCCACAGCATGGTGCTGCTTGTAAGGCAGGCCTGGAACTGCAACTGTCACGGCCTGGGGCTGACTCAGCAGTTCCTGGTATGGCAAGCCTGGAGAGTAATACATTACACCCCTCCCCCCTAGCTCTCATAGTCCTGAAGATACTTGGGTCGAGCCCTGGTGTGGGTCGATCGACAACAATTTTGCATTGAAGCTGATAGTGCATCCCCTAGTTCCCCATTTGGCTCTGGTTCATGCTGGTCCACTTCAGGGTCCAGGCGCAACTGCTCTTGTCCGGCATCAGGAGCAGCCACTGGCTCATTCTCTCTTTCACTTGAGTATTTCCAACATCCTCAGAGCGAACAGATGGAGCTGGGCTTCGTCCTCTCATCTGGTTCACATGCTGATGTAACACATGGGCGTCTGGTGTTTGAGCCCTGTAGGACAATGGGCCCGTGGCTTGGGTCACAGTGGCAGGAATCCACATTTCACCAGCACCGTAATCCTGACATACACCCGGTCACCTGGGGTGAACACCCATGCAGGTTCTTGAATTGTCATCTGCACCCAGGCCCTTCATTTACCTCTCCCTGACAAAATGAAGCCTGTAAACTGGGGGTCACCAACCTGGCATCCATGGGTGTTATGGTACCCCCAGTGGTCTTTTCTGGTACCTCCAGGAAGGGCATCCAAAATATGAACTGACTGACTGGACTGCCTTCAAGTCGATCCCCGACTTATGGCGACCCTATGGATAGGGTTTTCACGGTAAGCAGTATTCAGAGGTGGTTTACCATTGCCTTCCTCTGAGAGGCAGTGACTGAGCTTCATGGCTGTGTGGGGATTCGAACCCTGGTCTCCCAGGTCGTAGTCCAACACTCTAACCACTACGCCACACTGGCTCTCATGTAACGGTACTGCCTTCAAGTTGATTCTGACTTATGGCGACCCTATGAATAGGGTTTTCATGAGGCTGAGAAACAGTGACTGGCCCAAGGTCACCGAGTGAGCTTCATGGCTGTCTCCCAGGTCATAGTCCAACACCTTAACCATTACACCACACTGGCTCTCAAAATATGAAAGCAACTATTAAAACAGGAAATCCAAAAAGAAGGACAAATACAGGTTCAGTTCACTCATGAAGTACCTAAACACAGCTGTTTCCCCCCCATCTGAGACAGACCACCCCCTATCTTCAGGCATTCAAGGTTCATGCAGTGAAGAGGAAAAAGTGAAGATGAGTCCCTTAGCCCCTTCCACTCTGCTGTGTTCCTATTGCCAGCGTTATTGCGTTCAATGTGTTGGGAGGGAACTTCTGCAGTGGAGACACTTCTCTACTCATATAGGCTCCCTGTGCAATGTAGAACTCTGGAAGATCAGAGTTCTAAATTGTGTGGAGTGCCCACATGAGTACAGCAGGTCTCCTGCTGAAGTTCCCTTCCCAACATCTCCCCTTCATCTCACTCTTTCCAGAAGTTTTGCAAAATCTATTTATTCAAGAAAGCATTTGCCTTATGAGGTTTTTGTTACTGCAAGAGCTGCTTTTATTGTTATTTTGAAATTTTGAACTTGCAAATTTATATTGCTGCACTGTCTTGAGCTTGAAAAGGTGGAGCACATTAGCAGAACTGTGTTCAAGGTGATGCACATTGAGTGCTGTGCAAGTTCATTGCAGTATTGCCTCTTGTTATGCTGCATCATCATTGTGAGCTAGACTAAAATAATAATGCCAATGTCAAATCATGGATCAGTGCTAGTGTGTCAGCAACTAGATCCATCACCAAGTCTGGCCTAGTGGCACCATACAAATATGGCTGAGAAATGGATATGGTGAAATGCCCTACTGTATGCTAAAATGACATGCCGGTGCTCTGTTAAACATCTAGCTACTTCCCCCACGCACATATGCCTAATACAGGCATACCCCGCTTAAAGTAGCTTCACTTAAAGTAGCCTCGCAATAAAGTACATGCTCCATACTCCACCATACCCCACCTAAAGTACGCACGCTTCGCAATAACGGACACTTTATTGGCATGACGCCGCTGCCATCTAGTGGTGATTGCGTGCAGTACAAGTGAAGATAATTGCTTCACTTTAAGTACACTCTCCGGTCCCATTGCGTACGTTAAAGCGGAGTATGCCTGTATACTAGAGGAGACGGCCTTGTTAAAGAGATAAACTGATGAGCAACATGGCTGGAAGGACTTGTCCCAGGATGTCACTGAATTATGAATGTTTATATACATTCTTTTTTCTTATTATTATTTTGTTGGCTTACTCTTTTATGTATAGCATTTTGCGTGATTTTGTTGTTGTTGTGATGATGATGATCCTGGTCTTCTAGGCACTATTCAGAGTGTCTTACAACAATTTTAAATCACAATAGTCCAATAACAACAACAACAGCAACACAGGCAGAGATCCCAAATAAAACATGGCCTATACAGCAGATGCTTAACGGGAGAAAACCTGCTGGCATAAAAATACATTTACATACCAGCAAAAGACAGCCAGAGATTTTTAAGGTCTGCCTTAGACATTTATGATTTAATGGAATGGCAGACAAAAAATATAACGATATAAACAAATGAATGTTCAGAGCAGTGGTACTGAACTGGCTTAAAGTGCAAGGCGTAAGTTGTTATTTATTTATATATATATATATATATATATATATATATATATATATATATATATATATATAATTATTATTAGATTTCTTACCACCCTTCACCATGAAGGTTTAAACTGTTTTAAATTGTTTTTAATATTGAATTTCAAATAGTTGTCACACACCCTGAGACCTGGTAATGATGATGTAATCTCAGGGCAAATTATAACAATTTTGAAATACAATATTAAAAGTTAAAACGGATTACAATCAAGAGAATAGGGTGAGCCCTGAAATATTTATCTGAGGTGTCAAAGGCCAAGGTAAAGTGATGTGTCTTCAGCATCTGTTGAAAACTACATAAGGTAGGTGCCAGGAGGGAATTCCCCAGTTTAGGGGCTGCCACAGAGAATGCTAGACTGCTACCCCCTGAACTTCTGAGGGTGGTGGAGCTGCCAAGAGCCCCTCCCCCCGATTATCTTAATACCTAATAGGGTCTAAGGAAGGAGACCCTCTTTCAGATATTTGTGGTCTAAGCTAGAAAATGCCAGGTTCAATCTCATCTCAATCACAAGCTAATGATGTGGTTTTAGACTCGGTTGCAGTTCTTCATTTGCTGTATGGACACACTAATATAGATTTACCTCACAGAGTTCTTATTACTGAGGTAATGAATGTGAAGCTCTTTCTAAAGCACTGCAGAACCTAGAGTTGAGATGCTTCTGGCTGGGTCTCTCTTAGTGGGTTACCCAAAACCAATGCTCTTTGTGGACACAGTGGCGCCAGTGTGGTGTTGCAATGTGGGATGGGTGGCTGCAAGCTGGCCATCATTTAAGTTTCCCACAGTTCCCTGAAGCAGCATTGTTTGGGGGGCACTGGACCAACTGGGGACAAATATGAAGGTGGGCTTATCAGGAGAAGGTATCAGCACTCGGTTGACAACTGCTGGAGTGTTGAAACTCATTTGCTCTCCTGTGCCAAGTCTGATGTTGAATTATTGCACACTACTGAAATATTTCATGAATATCTTAGAATATTTTATAACTACAATTTTTGCATGGTGATATTAGTTTTAAATATTTGATATTTGACAGCACATGCCAATTGACGTTCAGTAATATTTGACCATTGATATGCAATTGTATTTAATACTTGAATGGATTTTGTATACTGTGGTAATTATTGCAGCCTTGTATTTACTTACTAGCCCGGCTGGCCAAGGACAGATGATGCATTCCACTCCTCCTATTAGCAATGCAGTGTGCTTCTGCAGAGGAGAGCTCATAAAATTTTATACAAGCTAATAGCATGTGCAGACTTCTTTACAAAGCTGAGTTACCATTTCATAGTATTTTAATATTTGCCTGGAATGGTATTGAATATCAAGGTGCACCGAACAGACCAAATGATGTATGTGATAGTAAGTGGCAGTTTATGAATTCATCTCTGATGCTTGCTGCAATAAGGAAAAAGACATGCCAACAAATCAGTCAGATTTTAAAGTTTGAGATATGTTTAAACTATGCCTTGAAACTTTTGAATAAGAAATGTCACGTTTAATGTTTTGATGGCAAAAGAATGCTAGAACTTCTTTTCTATAGTAAGCATGTGAGAGGATTGTGGGTTTTTTTCAAGTCAATGTAGTAAAGATAATGGGTGATATCCAAAGTTTGTTATACTCAAAGTAGATCTATTGAAATCAGTGGACTTAAGTAACTTACGTTTCAGATAAATGCATTCAGTTTTTGAATGAAAAATGTCACATTTGGTGGCAAAAGGATAATATTTGCAGCTATTCAGTTGAATTTGAATATAAAGGCTTCTTTTCTATAGTGAGCAGGAAAGAGGTTTGTAAAGTTTTTGTTTTGTTTTTTAAAGTTAATGCTGACTACTGGCCAGTTTGGAAGAAAGCTTCAAAACTTCTATCCATAATCTTTCCACAGGTTTACTATCTACATTTTGTTCTATTAACCTGAAAGCACATGCCCAGACTAGATGAATCAGTGCCACCTGCCTTAAGCATTCTCAGCATATCTTTTAGATTAGATTTAACTCTTCAGACAAGGCAGGTGTTCAGTTTCTTTCAAGTCTGACATTCTCCATCCATCTGGCCCTCCTTCATGCAGGCCTGCTCTTTTTCTCCCTTTTGCTGTCACTTTTGGCATTTAATCTTTTGAAAAGCGATAATGTGCAACATACATATTTTCAGCTGTGAACAAAATATTTTGCACACATAGGATGATATTTCATTATATATCCTATTTAGAGTCAACAAAAAGTGCCCTCTAAAACTGGTGGGGCTGCTATGAGGTCACAGGGGCGTGGCCAAGGTCTGGTTTTCTTCCCATCCTCCTGCATTGAAAGACTCTGTGGATGCTTAAACATTGCAGTGTACAAATACAACCTAAAGAAACTGAAAAGTGTCTTACTTTGGTTTAGAAGGTGTTTAAAAGACAATAAAATTTGGTTTAGAAGATAATAAAATTATTGATAAAACAAAATGAGCATTTATGTATGTATAAATACAATATATATGCTAGAGCAGCAATTCCCAACGTGGGTGGTAGCACCCCCCTGGGGGGCGTTACAGCCTTTCAGGGGGGGTTGGCATGACTACAAACTTTAGGGGGGTGTTTGGGTTCATTAGGGGGGCGTTGACATTTGGCGGTCTGATGTGACAGTTGAAGCATTTAAGTTTAATTTTATTTAATACACAAATCATTAATTTTCAAACTGTTTTGTCCTCAGTTAGAATGCATTTAATAGTCTCAATTCATGGAAATAACACTATAAATAGTGTGTGCTCTTTAGTAAAGAAATTCTTAATAGCGGCCAGTGTCATATCAAGGAATGGGGATATTAGCCACGCCCCTGGCCCGGTAGCATATTGGAAGCCAGTGCAAGCGAGCCAGAACAGGTGTTATATGCTCAGACCGCTTAGTTCTTGTTAGCAGTCTGGCCGCCGTATTTTGCACTAGCTGTAGCTTCTGAACCGTCTTCAGAGGTAGCCCTACGTAGAGCGCGTTGCAGTAGTCCAAACGTGAGGTTACCAGAGCATGAGCCACTGATGTAAGGTCCTCCTTACTCAGATAGGGACGTAGCTGGGCTACCAACCGAAGTTGGTAGAACGCATTCCGTGCCACCGAGGCTACATGGGCCTCAAGTGACAGGGAAGAGTCTAAAACGACTCCCAAACTACGAACCTGATCCTTTAGGGGGAGTGTAACCCCATCCAGGACAGGGTATGTATCCACCATCTGACCAGAGAAACCATCCACCAGCAGCATCTCAGTCTTATCAGGATTGAGTCTCAGTTTGTTAGTTCTCATCCAGTCCATTGTCGCGTCCAGACACCGGTTCAGTACCTCGACCGCCTCACCTGAAGAAGATGAAAAGGAGAAGTAGAGCTGCGTGTCATCAGCGTACTGATGACAATGCACTCCAAAACTCCGGATGACCGCACCCAACGGCTTCATATAGATATTAAAAAGCATGGGAGACAAGACCGAACCCTGCGGGACCCCATATTGGAGAACCCACGGGGTCGAGCAATGTTCCCCAAGTATTATCTTCTGGAGGCGGCCCGCCAAGTAGGAGCGGAACCACTGCTAAGCAGTGCCTCCAACACCCAACTCCGCAAGTCTCTCCAGAAGGATACCATGGTCGATGGTATCAAAAGCCGCTGAGAGATCAAGGAGAATCAACAGAGTTACACTCCCTCTGTCTCTCTCCCGACATAGGTCATCACACAGGGCGACCAAGGCCGTCTCAGTGCCAAAACCAGGTCTGAAACCCGACTGAAATGGATCTAGATAATCGGTTTCATCCAATAGCGCCTGGAGCTGGTCAGCAACCACTCGTTCCAAGACCTTGCCCAAGAATGGAACATTTGCTACTGGTCTATAGTTGTTAAGGTCCTCTGGGTCCAAGGAAGGTTTTTTCAGGAGTGGTCTCACCGCCGCTTCTTTCAGACAGCCAGGGACCACTCCCTCTCGTAAAGAGGCATTTATCACTTCCTTGGCCCAGCCAGCTGTTCCATTCTTGCTGGTTTTTATAAGCCAAGAGGGGCAAGGATCAAGTACCGAAGTGGTCGCACGTACCTGTCCAAGCACCTTGTCCACGTCCTCGAACTGAACCGACTGAAACTCATCCAACAAAACATGACTAGACTGTGCTCCAGACACCTCATTAGGACTGACTGTCATAAAATGGGAATCTAGGTCCCAACGAATGCATAAGATCTTATGCTGGAAGTGCTCAGCAAACTTGTTACAGCGGGCTACCGATGTATCTGCCATGTCCTGTGGGCCAGGATGGAGTAGCCCTCGGACAGCTCTAAAAAGCTCCGCTGGGCGGGAGAGAGATGACTTAATAATGGCGGCGAAATGTTGTTTCTTCGCCGCCCTCACCGCTCCTACATATCGTTTGGTACACATGGTAGAGGGAGGGTGTTTGAGAGGGAGGTGAGGCAGTAACTAAATAAACATGAAGGCCTGCCTAACATTAAAAAAAACCTTAAGTGATATACAGAAAAGCATAGCAAAACACAGCATGAAAACATGGTATAAAAACAGAAAAACACAAAATTATATTGCTGATTTCTTTTCTGCCCAATATTTTAGCCTGCCAAGAGCATTTTGAATTTTGTTTCTGTCTTCTACAGGGTCTCCTCTGCAGCTTAGTGTCATTTGCAAATTTGATAGGCATCCCCACACTCTCAGCCAAGTCAGGGAACTTGTCAAGGGACTTGTAGGTCCATGTAACAGCTGTACATATTGAGAACCATTCATGTTTTAAACACTTGAAGCTCTTCATGCATCTAGAGGAAAAGAAAGAGTAAAGCAAGTTTGTTTTTAAAGCCCAAATTAGAATCGCTTAGCACCCCAGTGAGATGGGCTCCAACACAATTTGCATTGGAGTAGTATAAAACCACCGAAGCTGAGTCATTAAAGTGGCTTTGTGGGGCTTAAACAACATTAGATGCTCTACAGGTTTCAAATTGCTTAAGCTCCTTAAAACCACTGTAAGTGAGAGAGGGTTTAAACAGATTATACTCACTGAAAATTTTGAAATATTCCAAACCGTTTGAGTCTGCCTGTGCCCCTTGTGGAAATCTGATGTTAACCTTTTGGTAAGGATGGCAAGAAAAAGGACAGCATATCAGATGGATATGGCTTTCCTGAGGCATTAAGTTCATAATTTCAAAAAGCTATGGATTTTCCTCTAACTTTATTTGCATATCACCTATTTGTTCATGAGGCACACAACTGAGGTGCCACCATGGAGAAGGCCTTATCCTGTGTAGCCATACAACAGGAAACACCCATGGATGGAATGAGAAGGGTGTCCTCTGCGAATCTTAAGGCTCAGTCAGTCTGGTTTAGGGAGGGGTTCTCCTTTAAGTAAATGGGTCTCAAGTAATTTAGGGCTGTATAAGTTAACAACACCTTGAACTGGGCTTGGTAGCATATAGGCAGCCAGTGCACATTTTGCAGATTTGGGATTATATGATTCTGATAAACTGCACTGCTCAAAACTGTGGCAGCTTCTGTACTGTCTTCAAGGGTAGCCCCACACTGAGTGCATTACAGTAATCTATTTTTTAATTTATTAACAAAATGTACACATCACTTGAGTGTAGAGATCTCTAAGCAGTTTACAAAAAACATTAAAATTATCAAAAAAAAGTTAAAAACAAATAATTGAAACGTATTTAAAATGATTAAAGCAGCTACTAACTAAAAAGATTAAAACAGATCAACATCTATGTGTCTGGAAAGGCTTGCCTAAACAGAAAAATTCTAACTGAGAGGTTTACCAGCACATGGATTGCTGTGATCAGTGTTAAGTCTGCCTAAATCAAACTAAAATGAATGGGACAAACACTAGAGTCCTAAACAAGTTTACTCACAAGTAAGTCCCATTTGTTTTGTTGTGTCTTACTTCCATGTATATACATTTAGAATTGGAGCCTACTGATGCATCCTTACTTGCAGGTGAATTCTATTGAAATTGAGGAGACTTTAAATAGATCAGATTAAGGGGGGGCGGAGCCAGTGGGCCTGCAAGATGGTGGCGTAGTCTGGGAGCTCCTTTGCCTTGTATTCTTTTATGCCTGTTGTCTGCATGAAAGACACTAAAACCTGACCAGTATTTCATGCACCCCCGATAGGGGATGATCGCTGGAGCAGCTGGAAACAAAAATCTGGATTTAATGCACTACTTTTGACCTGCGGGGAGAAGCATTAGCTCAAGGCCTATATCTGAGGAAACAAGAGTCACTAGTAAATATGGCACCGTCTTCCCCTAAGCCTGGAAATGATATGCAGCCTGAAGATATGGTTGGGATACAAGAAGCAGTCGCTGTAGCGACCAGAGTAGAAATACAAACCCAACTCCAAGCATTCAAAAATGACCTTATAGAAAGTTGGGCTACTATTTTGGATAAAAAGCTGGGAGATTTAACAACCAGAATAGAAAAATCGGAATCCAGTACAGTAGGGCCCCGCTTATACGGCGGGTTAGGGACCAGGCCCCCACTGTAAAGCAGAAATCGCCGTAAAGCAGAACCCATTGACTATAATGGTCACGTCATGCGAAAATGCTGCAAAATCGGCTTTAAAACGGGGAATTTCCCCTAATTGAAAGCCAACTCATCAGAGGAACGCCAGAAAACGGAACGCCGTAAAGCGGGGCCCTACTGTATAGCAAAGATGGGAGAAGAGATGGCAGAACAGGGAAAAGACATTAAAATGCTCAAAAAGGCTTATATATGTTGGAAGTGGGGCAAGAGCAACTCCTATTTTGTTCTTTTGTTTATGTTCCAGAAGGGAGATAGAGTTAGATGAATAGGCTTGATTACCTTTACCTGCGATGCTCTGACTGACTTCCTTCCGTTGTTAGACTGATACGTCTTAAAGGAAGCTTATCTGCCCCTCCTCCTTCCGCCCTTTCCTCTCTTTCCTTCTCCAACTGTCCCAGAGAGAGGAGACACCTTTGTCTCTGCTCTCTCCCTCCTGAGCCATGGCGACTCTCAAGCCTGGGTGTTGCGCCTCCAACTTAGTTAGTTAGTTAGAACTAGGTATGCCTTTCTATCTACTATGTATTTCTATAAATAAAGAAGCTTTTCTTATTTTACTAAGTCTTAAGTCTCAGTGATCTCAATGCAAGGTAAAAGCCTGCTTTCTTAGGTAAGCGCACACACTGGCACAAATGCATTTCAGACCGCTGTTGTTCTCTGCTTAACAAATATACAAATTTACACAACGACAATATAGAGACCAAGATTAAGCTGGAAGGCCTGGAAAACTGAAATAGAAGAGGGAATCTGAGATTTCGTGGGCTGGATGAAGATATAAAAAAGGCAATATCAAATCATTCTTTGTTAATTGGCTGAAGTCACTGCTATCTGAATTCCCACTCATGGAAGACGATCTTGGAAGGTCTCACAGAGCATTGGGACCACGTTGTAAAGAGGACTCCAGGGACATTATTGTTTGCTTTGAATCATAGAATCATAGAATAGTAGAGTTGAAAGGGGCCTATAAGGCCATCAAGTCCAACCCCCTGCTCAATGCAGGAATCCAAATCAAAGCAAATTTAGCAATGCAAATTTGCTAAATTCACACAAAAAAGAGCCTTTTAAAATAGCTAATGAGCTTGGAAGCTGTTAAAAAACTCTGCAATGATGGAGGCGCCTGAGACCATACCTTAAAGCTACAGGACACAGGCTTTAAATACTTTTGGGGATTCCCATTTCGCCTCATTGTCCCATACAAGGGAACAACACATTTGGCAACAACAATAAAAGAAGTAAAAAATATTTTGAAAATCCTGCATTTGGATCTCCCAGAGGAGAAAGGCGTTGGGGTGGATGGCGGTGAAACCAATAAGGAATACATCTTGGAAATATTGCAAATACAATAAAAAAACCCATAGGAATTACTGGCATATAAGTGGTTTGCTAGATGGGCACCCGCAACCATCTAAGGAGGCTCTGGAAGGAGAGCGGAGGAAGGGGTCCCTGGTGGCGAGGGCCAGCTGGGGAGAGAGAGAGCAGTGATGTCAGGCCACGCCCACACAGGGGGAGACCCCAGGGAGGCTCCCAGGCAACCCCTTTCCTCGCAGGAGCCTCTCTCCCACAGGCTGCTTGAAGCTATGTTCGCCAGCCTGAGGGAGAGCTGAGCAGTGGGGGAAAGGGGCTGCCGAATCAGCTGTGGGGCGCTGTGATGGCTCAGCTGTCAGCCCAGCTGATCAGTGGCTTGACGAAGGGGGGGAGAACGGCTGCCTAACATGGAGCAGCTGGAGCAGAGAGAGAGAGAGCAAAGGAAGGAAGCAGGCGGTTGCAGTGCAAGCCTGGCTGTTGTGGAGGAGGGGGAGATGAGGGGTGGTGAGGGCTCTCGGAGGGATGCCCCATTCCCCACAAAGCCACTGGAGCCCTTGGCCCCCTCCTTGGGAGAGCTGGGGATCATTTTTGCCGCCCCTTCGCTCCAGCCACTCATATGGCGAAGTCGTGGGCTAGAGCGCCCTGGAAGACCAGGGGTGGATCAGAGAAGCCAGCCAGAGTGGCGAAAAGGGGAGGACAGCCCAGCAGCAGCTGGCAGGGGGTGCTGCCAGGCAAGATGCTGAGCAAAAGGGGCAGCAGGTAATGGAGAAGAAAGGGATGCCAGGTGCCCAGGCGCCCCTTCCCCCTCTCCAGAGTGCATTCAGCATCCTTTGGCTAGGAGCCCCTGGCTCCAGGCCAGGATTTCATTTTTGCCTGCAGCCTTCTGCTCTCTCTGCTGATTGAGACTTGCCAGCCCTGTTTATCTCCAGAATGTTTAATATGCATAAAGGCAAAAACACATACATTCATTTTTGCGTTATATTGCAAATACAAGCACACAAAAATACAGGAATTAGTGGCATATAAGCACCACCACCACCCCGCTGCTCCAGAGTGGCCAGCGGCAAGGAACTCCATTACACCCACAGGAAATGCAAAGTTTTGCGCTGATATGGTCAAGCACCTGTGCGATATTGTGCTTTGTTGCAAAGGGAAGAACAGCATACCTCATATTTTGCAGACCAATGGGCTGATAGAGGGGAGTGTTATGGGCAGATCTGGGAAAAAGCGAGAAGTACGGGTCCTCCCGCTGCATGTGCAGGCGCAAAAACAGCAGTTCTTTTAATTGGGAAAAAGCGAACAAACAGGCAAAGTGAGGACTGTCAAGTGACGAACCGGATATGGAGAACGGGGATTATCCCGCTCCGTTTGGATGAGCCCTGAGAGAGGTGTGGTCAGAATTATATCCAGTCATTCATTCTTTTCTAGAGTACATGGTTCATTTTCGCAGTTAGATACCATATTTTTATCCAAATCTATATGGCTTCAAGTTAGAGATGCACACATTGGTGAAATAAAAGTCACAGATCATGCTCCTGTAAGTTTAATATTGAAACAACAAATTTCTGCCAAAAGGAGTTATAATTGGAGGCTTAATCCAAATTTAATTGCTTCTAAGCACAGTAGGGAGAAAATAAGAGAGTGTCTTACTAACTACTTTACTGATAACACAAATGAGGAAATATCAGAGGAAATTAGATGGGAGGCAATGAAATCAATGGTAAGAGGAATATGCATTAATGAATGGTCTCACAAAAAAGTAAAAAAAACAGTACTTAGAAGAAATAGAAAAAGAATTGACAAGTCTAACACAGGTATATAAAAGAACAGGATTTGCCAAAATAAGGAGAAAAATGGAACAATAAAGAACAGAATTGGCAGATATAGATGAATTTGATGGAAAGGGCTCTAAATTATTAGCAAATAGAATTAAAAAAGGAGAAATAATTTAATCCGGACTATACACACAGGGAATGTTACTTCTCCCTTAGTAAATGACAGTTTGGAAATAGAAGAGGTTCTTGCTAATTTTTATGAACAATTATATAAACATGAGCAAAAAGACCTCACACTCATTCAGAATTATCAGGATAACTCAAATATCTCCAAGCTGTCTAGAGTAGAAGAAATATTGGGAAACTATATCACAGCTGATGAAATTTTAGAAGCAATTAAATCACTAAAACTAAGCAAAGCTCCAGGACCCGATAGGTTCACAGGAATTTTTTTATAAGGCATATAAAGAATTATTAGTACCCCATTTATTGCCATTATTTAACTCTATTCTAACGGGCTCGTTTGCCTCCTACCTGGAAGACCTCACCTATTGTCTTATTAAAACCAGGCAAAAATCCTACATCTCCAGATTCATATCAGCCAATGTCACTGCTAAACACAGACTATAAATTTTTTACAACAATTTTGGCCAACAGGTTAAAATTAGTAATTACAAAGTACTCCACCTGGATCAATACGGATTCATTCCAGGCAGGTTCATAGCAGATCCAATAAGGAGGCTGTTTAGTATAATTAAATTCAGTCAACTAAACCACTCTCCTCTAGCCATTCTTTCCCTGGATATTTATAAAGCTTTTGACAAAGTTAACTGGCAATTTTTAATACAAGCATTAGAAAAATATAATTTTGGCCCTAAATTTATATCAGTATTAAGATCAATATATGCCCAATCTACAGCCCAAATTTTATTTAATGGTACAACAATGAGGAATTTGACATTAAATGCTGGAACTAAGCAGGGTTGCCCACTATCACTCCTCCTATTTACTTTAGTCATGGAATCTTTAGCAAACAGATTGAAAACTAAAGCAGCCATACAAGGAGTGAACGTGCACCAAACAGAACATTTGCTTAACCTATATGCTGATGACGTACTATTAATGCTATCAGCTCCAGAAAAAGCATTACCACAGCTGAAAGAGGAACTTAGACAATTTGGAGCAGTCTCAGGCCTTACTGTTCATGATTTCATAAAATTATGCCTTAATATCCCCCCTAACATACAATTAAATATTTCACATTCTCTGGGAATTCCAGTAGTTAGTTCCAAATTCAGGTACCCGGGAGCCCATATTTCTAAAAATCAGTATAAATTATTCCATTTTAACTACACACCAGTATGGAAAAAACAGTAGCAGACCTTAAAAACTGATCTAAACTGAATATGGGCCTTTCTAGTAGAATTGCACTAATAAAAATGATGGTACTCCCTAGATTTACCTATCTCTTTTATGTGTTGCTAATTACAGTAATTGGCCACACATAAAAACATGGCAAAACAAATTAGAAAGCATCTATATATAATTCAAAATGACCCAGATTGGCAAAAAATATTAGATATAGGGGGGTTAAAGAGGGAGGATGGGGAGTACCCAATTTACATTTATATTATGAAGCCTTCCAAATTAGGCATATCATTTCGTTTATGGATGTTAGAATCGAAAAACACTGGGTACAAATTGAGGCACATCTGCTTGATCAAAACAACAGCAAAGGCATCCCATACATTAAAAAAGAAACCAAAACAGCTAGTAAAAATCATAGATCTACAATGTCATTGGCTTTTGAAGTCTGGAAACACAGAAAATAAATCTTTTTACCTGGATTATCCCCATTGACTCCAATAAGCAAAGATCCTGACTTCTACAGACCAGATAGGCCAGTAAATGATTCTGTGTTCATACAGCTGAACATGTTCAGACTAAAAGATTGTTACAATGGCCCTAGCCCGCTTCCTACAGACACATGCAGAAATAAACAACAGGAAAAAGGAGTCCCCTGGTTACTTTGGTACGAATTGAGCTCATTTATATGCAAGCCCCATATAAAAACACAAGGAACTCAGGAATTAACAACAGGAGAAAGATTGATAATGAATATGGAAAGCAATGATAGAGGCTTAGGGCTCATCCAGACGACTGCAAAATGTGTGACACACGCGCTATGTGTGTTTATTATTTTTCAGTCGTCCAAATGACGTCGCATGCTGTTACGCATTTTCGCGGATTAAATCCGCTCCTTCCAATACCGGCAAAAATGCGATTTGCTTTTTTAAACCAGTAATCATCCACTGCAACATTAGGGGCTCGGATGCAAAACCGCAGTTTATAGAGTTGTAGGCGGTCCATAGGCGGACCTTGGGCGTGTCCCAGTACCCCTTCCGTCTTTACCATCCAATCATGGATTTTCACTTGTGCACATGTGCGCGAATGTGCTTGGAAAAGCCCGGAAAACTGAACCAATCAGAGCCACAGGATGTTACGTTGTACTTCTCAGGTGCAGAAATGTGCATTTCCGCATTTGCACACAAGGAGATACTGCAGTTTACGCAGCCATGTTGTAGGTAGGGAAGAAGTGGTGGTTGCCAGCCTAATTCATCTTTCCACTTCTGCGCAAGCTAGCGAGGGGTGGCAGGTTGCAGTGGACCGCCGGCCAGCTGGTCGTCAGCCGCAGCTGATCGCCGGCCGCCTCACAGCTGATCGGTTGGCTACACTGCCCAGGCAGCAAGCCGCAGTAGCCACAAGAAAGCCTCCTTTGCTTCATGCTGGCTCCAGGGCAAAGGAGATCGGCACAGATCTGGCCCTGAACACCATGCTCTACTGGGCTTTTAAGATCTTTTAGGCTTTTTTCCCCCTTTTCTCTCTCCTGCCCCTTCTTCCCTTTCAAATTATTTTGCCCCTCTTTTGCTACTGCCTTTTTGTTAATTTCACATTGCAGTGGAAAGATAATGATCCGATCCCTTTATGTGCGTTCTGCAGAGCTGCTGCTGCTTGTTAATTTCGGAGTGAGCGGAAACATTGTATCCAAGGATAATGATCCCATCCCTTTACGTGCATTCTGCAGAGGGGCTGCTGCTGCTGCTGCTACTACTGCTTGTCAATTTCACATTGAAGTGTAAACAGTTGCAAAGTATAACGATCCCATCCCCTCATGCAAGAACTAATGTTCTCTTTCGTTGCTGGATGTTTAACTCTTATGGCAGCTTGAATTCATGAAAGGGAAATATAGTTATGTACAATGCAATAGGAACCCAAATAGTAGCTGGGTATAAGCTCTTATTTCATGCAGGTTTTTTTTTTTAAATGTATCTCCAGAAACTCCAGAAACAGAAAATGCATAAAGGTAGAAAAGCATACAGTTGGTTTTGCAAAATATCGCAAATATGAGCTAACAGAAATAGTCCAGAGCTTGGAAAAGTTACTTTTTTGAACTACAGCTCCCATCAGCCCCAGCAGCATGGCCACTGGATTGGGCTGATGGGAGTTGTAGTTCAAAAAAGTAACTTTTCCAAGCTCTGAGAAATACAAAACTACAAATGCTCCAGAGTGGCGAGCGGCAAAGAACTCCATTACAGCCACAGGAAATTCAAACTTTCGCGCTCGCATTTTGTGCTTCGTTGCAAAGGGGGAGAGGAGCACATGTCATTTTTTGTGGGCCAATTGGCTGATAGGGGGTGGTCTTACAGGAGGAGCTGGGAAAAAGCGAAAAGAATATAGGGATCTTCCTGCTGCGTGTGTGGGCACAAAAAAACCATGGTTGTTTTATCGGGAAAGAGCGAATAACAGGCAAAGTGAGGACTGTCAGATGACAAAACGAATATGGAAAACGTGGAATATCCCGCTCCGTTTGGATGAGCCCTCAGTCTCCAAAATTTACTCCTTTTTGCTATGTAAAGATATGGGAGGCAACTTAGCCCTAAAAAAATTCTGGGAGGACGATTTGAAAATACAAATAGATGAAGAACACTGGGATACCATATGGGACGAGTTTCCATATTCAACAGCGTCCATTTCCGTAAGGGAAATAGCATTTAAAATTATACATAGATGGTACATGACCCCAATCAAAATAGCACAAATTTCAGGATCTTCATCTAGATTGTGTTGGAGAGGTTGCAATGCTCTCGGCTGTTACAGCTGTATGTGGTGGGAATGTGAGAATGTTCAGAAATTGTAGAGGGGCGGTACAAACAGAAATAAGCAAAATAACTAGACAAACAATACAACTCACACCGGAACTTGCTTTATTAAATCTTTTTATTAACCAAAACTCAGATTTACAGTATAAAAAGTTAATAGGATTCATGCTGATAGCTGCTCTTCATTTGATTGCTTGGTGCTGGGAAAACCTAGATGGGCTATCAATGGACCGATGGTATAGAAAATTATGGGAATTTGCTTTGCTGGAGAAACTGACACACACTTGAAACTAGCAGTAGGCACTAAGAAGAAAGATACTTTCATGGACCAATGGATGCCCTTTATTGAATTTACAACCAAGGAGGAAAATCTTTGCCAAGTACCCAAACCCTTTACCAGACTGTGGTTGGCTTGGTGAACTCTTATGTTTGACTTAAACACTGTAACAGCTCCCTCATAGAACAAAACGGGTCATCAGAGAGGATGGAGTTATGTTATACATATGTTATAGTTCCTTTTCTGTATTATTTGAAAATAGAAAATGAAACTAAAAAAATAGATCAGATTAAATATGGTATAACAGTTGTACTTGTTTTTTAAAAAATATTTTTTTATTGTCAAATAATAAACAGTAACAACTGCAGTTAAACACAGGAGAAAAGGGGTTACAGGTTCTATGTATCATACATATCCCAGAAGAAGCAGGTGCAGACAATAAAGGTAGTGATTGAAAATATCGTGTGAGTCTTTATTTAAATTAGTGTCTCAGCTTCATTGGTTTTAATGGGACTTAGGAATTCATTACTCCCACTTTACTACACTTAAAGAAATCATGATTAAGGTTCAGAAGTAGCCATACAATTAAGTACTTACTTAGCGGCATGAAAGGGAAAGAAAGCACAATGCTTTTAAAGAAAGAAGTATTCTTGTGTTTGTAATTTGCAGTAGTCATTTTTAAGATAAGAGATAAAAAGGTTGATCCCTTTTGGTCAGGAGTGGGGTAACTTTTTTAGTCCGTGGGCCACATGCCCTTGTGGGAAACCTTCTGGGGCTGTGTGCTTGTAGTGGGTGGGGCCAGAGATAAAAGTGGGTGGGGCAATAGATATGACTCCCACCTTGGTAGGTTACAGTCCAGCCATGAAAACCTCTCACGGATACTTCCATCCAGGCAAGCAAGAGGCATAATCGCACGCACGGATGCCTTCCAGGCAGGCAAAAGCTCTCAGGGAAGGCACAGAGCAGGGCCAGTGAGCGGGGCGGCTTGGGTCAGGGATGTGGCCAAGTCGTCCCAAGGGCCAGACCGAGAGGCCTGGGGATTGGCTGGGCCTGGGGTCCATGTATATGGTGTGCATTCACACCAGTCATATTTCTACTCTACAAGATGGGTGACTTTGCATTTTTCTCTTGACAGGTGGAAACTTTCCTGAAAACTTCTCAATACTGTTTACAATAAAACCAAAAAAAGGGACCCAGTCCTTTCTTTTATCTGTCTACAATGAACAAGGCATCCAGCAAGTCGGCATTGAGGTTGGCCGGTCACCTGTCTTCTTGTTTGAGGATCAAAATGGGAAGCCCGTGCCAGAAGATTATCCCCTTTTCAGAACGGTTAATATTGCTGATGGAAAGTAAGTGAAATATGGCATCTAATGAGGTGAACAAAGCTAATGGCTGCAGCCAGATGATGCAGATCACGTTTTTCTCTCTCTTCAAATTGTATTCCAGAGGAGCCTGGAAGCTTATCAGGAATTCCTCAATGGCAAGATCAGTAACAGCCAAGAAGAATCCTTGAAAGCCCATTTTCCTAGCACCACTGATCTTCCCATACAATGCACAGCTCTAATGGAGTGTCTGAGGTGTTCCGACACTGAACACAGACGCTCACTGAATGTAGGGTGGCTGATAATGAAGTTCTGCAGGCCTCATCAGTGCTATCCCTGACCTGAGGGCACCCTAGCGAGCCTGTGAGTGATATCCAACTCAAGAGTTCCACTAGCGTAAGCACTTTTTGGCTGCCCAACAGAAAATCTGCTCCCTCTCTTCTTCCTGCATGCCCCATGCACACCCCCAAAATCTGTGGTGGGGTTTCCTCCAACACTCTGGAGCATATATCGTGGGGGCACAGGGGGTACACAGGGAGAGTAGAGGGAGGGGAAGTTCTGTTGCACTAGCGGAGCTGTTTAGTTGGATACCGCCAAATGTGGGCAGCATGCTGGACTAGCATCTGGGAGACTCTGGTTCAAATCACCATTCCGCCATGAAGCTCACTGAATGACTTTGGATAAGTCACTGGCCTGGTTCACATGCAGGACTTTTTTTGTGAAGGAACTCACCAGTGCAGAGTACTAACACCTTTTTTTTGGTTGCCCATGGCAACCGTTGGGTGTTGGCACTTGCAGGACTTTTATCATGGTATGAGTGCCAGCACTTCATTTTTTTTTACAAAAAAGCACTATTCATATGTAACCCTAAGCCTGGTTAACATTAACCAATTAACCAAAGATTATCCCCTCTTCAGAATGACTAATATTGCTGATGGAAAGTAAGCGAAAAAATACAATGAAGATTGATATGGCTTCTCAACCCCCCACCCCCACCCCCGTTTATGTTCCAGAGAAGCTTGGAAGCTTACCAGGAACTCCACAATAGCAAGAGGAGTCATGACCAAAAAGTTTCCTGGAAAGCCAGCTTTCCTACCACTGCTGCCAAAAAGCCATCCGAGGAGGAGGGAAAGAACTGGGGAAAGGGTATGGAACTGAGGAGAAGCTCCCTCATTCCAGATCAGACCACTTTCCATCCAGCCCAGTACTATCTCTTCTACTGGAAGCAGCTCTTCAGGGTGTTTCACTGTCACACCACTTGCTACCTGAACCTTTTTAAACTGGAGTCATCAGGGATCGAAACCTCTGCATTGCAAAGCATATTTTTTACCACTGAGTTATGACTTCCCACCAGGGTTTGCCTAGCATCTTTTCCACCTTTCCTGGTTGCTTCCAGATATACTTTGCTTTGTATGATCCAAGGATTTAGGACAGGAGAAGCCAACATGGTGCGCTCCAGTTGTTGCTCGACTGCAACTCCCATCATTCCTGACCATTCACCACACTGGCTGTGGCTGATGGGAGTTGTAGTCCAACAACAGCTGAGGGCACCCTGCCTTAGGCCCACAAATTAAAACAATCATCATGATGTGTAGGAAGCAATAACTGTGACAGCTATTCCCCTGACATGGTATAGAAGGTTCTTAAAGCTATGCAACTAGCCACAGCATCTCCTCCATTGCCAAATAAATTTATGGATAGGTGCTTCTAGTTAATACAAAATTCTCTTGCCAAATCCGTACATTACGAGTGGCAAGGTAGCTGCCAGAAGCACTTTCCTGTAGTCTCACGTCAGCATCACCAGTGTAATGTATGAAACTCTGATAATGTGGGGTGGTTTTGCTTTAATCGCATTGTTGCATCACGTGCCAGTTTCCATAGCCCCAATAACTGGGTGGCAGGATATGTGGTGAGGTTGCACACCACAGATATGTGTATGCTTACATATATATTGTGTAAAAAAGAGCTGGAATAGACATGTCCTTGCATGGACAGTTAGGGCTTTTCCAAACACACTGGCTCCCTGAGCAGGCCCATCGAGCAGTCAGTGATGCTCATGAGCCCTATGCAGGCATTCAAAATATGCAAGGACAATCACATGGGGCAAGAGAGCAGGACTGCACATGTAATACACATTGGTGCTCCCCCTCTCACCTGTGTGCATTGGTAGGCTGCCCCATTTTAGACACGCTTCTAAATGTGCAAACAGCATTAGGTAAGGGCCAGCCCAGGCTCCAACAGTGGGAGTAGAGCAAGTAAGTGCAGCCCCACAATTATTTTCACATGACTTAAATGCCCAAATAAGGTTTCTGTTTAATAGCAATCATATCTTCAGCCATAGATGCTAGAAGACTTTTTTTTTTTTAGAAGAAGGATGGGATATAAATATTTGGAATAAATAAAAGTACTTTTTTCTCAATTTTTGGAATTTGCAAGCACACTTTGAAAGTCATTCCTATTTTACCAAAAAAAAGTTATGTTCCTGTTCTAGGTGGCATCGGGTAGCCATTAGTGTGGAGAAGAAAGCTGTTACCATGATTGTGGACTGCAAGAAGAAAACCACAAAACCACTTGCCAGGAGTGACCGAGCGATTGTTGACACCAATGGCATCACCGTCTTTGGAACCAGAATTCTTGATGAGGAAGTCTTTGAGGTAAATGTTCAGCCATCAAATGACAGGGGATTAAATGTTTTGTCTGTGAACAGAGTACAGAGTACCTATGAAAGGAGAAAATAGTAGGATTTCATCTCAGCTGTCTAGAACGATACCTATATAAGGCTCTTGAAATCACATTTCACATTTTGACTTAGCTGGAAAAGAATTCTTGACTTCTTTCACGGTTGCCTAGGAATAAGATTTTTTTTTTTAAAAAAAGTGTTAAGGTAATTGAAATTTAAAGAAGAGATAAAGAAATGTGACCCTTTGGGACTCTATATTCAAAGATAAATTTATAATACAAATATTGGCTATAATTCTCCATTCAGTTGTGTGTGCCTAACCCTTCTGACTCTTTGAGGATCAGTTTTAATGTTACCTTTTCTATGTGGCATGCCATTTCCCCATCCATGCACTGCTGTAAAATATTACAGTCCCATTAATTGGTGAATCCCCACAGCTAGGACTGGATATTCATTAGGGGTGTGCAATAGATCAGGGTTCTTCTGGGAGATTCTGGACTTGTTCGAGCTGAAGCAGGATCTATATGTGTCACCATAAGTTGTGGCACCATAAGTTGTGATCCCCAAAACTTTGTGGAACCCTGGTGATTCAGACATCAGAAAGCAAAGCAAAAACGCCGCAGGCAAGTGTATGCTAAAAGCAAAAGCAATCTCTCTCATTAGCACATAAGGAAAATGCCAGGGAGGGGGAAATGAGAGCTCTGCTGTGACTGACAAGTCAAGATTATAATCAGAGGGAATGATTTTACTTGGACTTTCCAATCCCAGTATTTTGGGGAAGAGATGATATTGAAATAAATAAGTAGTTCTAGTCTAATGTGCTTCTTGCTCTTTGCAAGTTCTGGCTATAAGGAGCAGGGGCATTATCACAAGAGTTCTATGGGAGCAGTTGGAGAGAAGCTTTTATTTGGCTTCAGCCTAAAAGATTTTACCCACCCTTTTCTCTCAAAATCCTACTGTTCTTTTTATTTATTCCTTTTGAGTTAATCTTGTGTTGGTGTTGAGTCTTGTATAATATAATATAATATCAGAGTTAGTGGATTCTTCCCTTCCCTTGGAACAGTTCAGGTCTAAGGAGTTTGCTTTAAGTTCAGTGTAGCCTGCTTTATTTAGTCTGTCTCAAGTGATTTCAGCGATAGTCTGTCTTAGATTATGAAATTCTTAGCATCTGTGTGTGTGTGTGTGTGTGTGTGTGTTTGCTGCAGCTTTTTCAAACATACACCTTAGCCTTTATCAAATGATTATTATTTATTTTGCTGCCATGCCACAGTCTGCCATGCTGTTGTTGATGATGATGATGATAATGATCAAATTCTGCCCAAAGTTTAAAAAGTTATAGCTGTTTCCTTAAGAAAAAAAATCATACTTGAAAGCTACCCAGCACAAAAAGTCCTGGACCTGTTTAGTGTAATTTGGCAGGCTTTATCCACATTCTGGAGGGGGCTACTATGCCTGCAAATTTCATTCCCTTCTCTCAAAAGGAGAAAAAAATCACAGCAATTTCCTGATATTTCCATATTAGTGTGTGGGAAGGGAAACAAAGCCTTGTGTTTTTTTTCTAAAGAGAACTCAGGCCCTGAGCTAAAATAGGCAGCCTGAAAACCGTTGGTGGGCTGTTTTCCAAAATGCCAAATTGGGGTCTGTACCAAATCTTGTGATTGATGCACATTCCTTATATTCATCATGAGTCCCCTATCCCCACAGAATAATTGGTGTGCAGTTCTTTTACAGGCCAGCATGGAAACTCACCCATGCAGATCAGATAACATCATATAGATTGGCCATTTTACTTAAGTAATTAAGTTTAATTAAAGTACAAAAACTAAATTACATAATACACAGGTATTAAATGACACCTAGAATACTAACCAATATATCAGTGGATATTCCGTTAATTTCCTTAAATCCGTTATAATCACAATGTACTTAGACAGCAGCAGAACAACATTTTTAATAGCTCAAAAAAAGAGAGATTTTGTAACATTGTCAGTCTTACCTAAATTAACACATGACTGTCTGGTGGCAGGTTGGATTGCAGGTTATGCAGATACTAGATTGAAATATATAGAACAATCTGAAAAAGAGACACCATTGCAGGTGCTGCTGTAATTTAGAACAAATTTTTGGCCAATGTAGAGTCAGAATAATCCTGTGATGAAGGCATTAATGTTAAGTGGGGTGGGGGAATGAGGGACAAACTTGCTACAGATATCTCCCTTATAACACCTATTTTTCATAATGAAAAAAATCACCCCATTGATAAAGAATGTCCTAATATGGGGAATAATGGATTCTTCCTAAATATATACTTCAAAATGGGCAAATGCTGCAATATAAAGAAAGCTGCCAACAAATGGGAGGAATAAGAGCCCTAGTATATCGATTATTATTTTGTAGGGTGGTTAACAGTCTAAAACCAGGTTAACAGGAGCCAAACTCCTTTCGAGATTATATTAATCTATATATACACATTTTCCTGGTGCTAGGTTTAACACCCATTGCAACTCAATTTGAGTAGGCGCGCATGGGATTGTGCTGCCAGTCAGTATAGGGACTTCTCTCTAAAATGTGTGACTCATTGATCAACCACGAAAGAGGAGGTGTGGCACATATGCAGAAAATGAAGGACAGGTAGACAAAAGAGTCTACCTCAGAAACAAAATGGGGATTGATCTTTCTAAGTGATATGTTGTTCATTGTCAACGGAATCACGTTAAGGTTCCATATAGATGGTATTTTATGCTTGTCAAACTAAATAAATGGAGTTGGCCATTTTATCACCCATTTTACCTCTCAGATGGATGCTGAGTGGCATAATTCGCCTTATCACTTGGCAGTGTGATGCAGATGACCACACTTTCTTGGGGTAAAAAGAGAGCTGTCCCTGGAATTCTTTTGACCTTTGTATGGACTGTCTGGCAACTGACTTTGGACATTTAGAACAGGAGAGGGAAGGGGAAGCACAACACCTCTGTCACGTATTTTGAATATCCAACGCTCAGCCTACATATCTTTCTCTGCAGGGTGATGCATGCGCTGCAGATGCAATGGATCTGTGTCTCTGTGTGGAACGGGCCTCTCGTGCTTCCTTTCCCTCTGTTTGTTTTGAATATTCAAAGTCAGTGATTATTAAGACTGGGCTGTAAGACTGTGGTCCAAGTTGAAATTACTTGGAAGCTTATTTTGTTTAAATCCATGGGACTTAGAAAGTGAGAACGCTCATTACAAACATCACATGGAGGTGGCTGGAAACAGCTTCTGTGTGAGTGCTTGCCTCCACCATGGAAATTCTCTGGGTCAGGCACAAGAATGACATGAGGGGTTGTATTACATGTTACCACAGACAGTGAGGGGTAAATCATCACTTGGAAGCCATTTCCAGCAGTCGTCACGTGATTTTTATAGCATGTGCTCTTACTTCCAAGAAAATATGTATAAGATTAAGGTGCCAGTGTCTGTAAATGAGTGCACGATTGTGGCCTTCATGCCGTCAATGAGAAGGTGCCCCTGAAAGAACTCTGTTTATGACTCTGGCCTTCTGATGTTTATTTATTTGATAAGTCTTTCCAGTAACTAGAGAAGGTTTGGCAAAAGGAAGTATATTTTTCCACTATATAAAAGCCAGGAAGAAGGATTATACAGAAGACTGAAATACATCTGTTTAGAGAAATGTATATGGGAGACTGAACTCTATATAGGAGGTATTGCCTAGAAAGATTATTTTAACAGACTGCTGGAGGACATTTATATTTTCAGGCATCTGATTTTAAAAACCTAGCATCTGCCAATGAAAATATTGCAAGCTTGAAAGACAGACTGTAAGAATAGATATGGTGGTGCTTAGTTGTTTTGTTCCATGAAGAGTTTATTAGCAAGGCACATGTTGTTGTTGTTGTTGTTGTTGTTATGTCCCCCTTTAATTTGGAACCACATTAGTTCCTGGAAAATATACCATTTGTCGTGTAACTGTATGAATTCCATACATTCTATATAAAGTTGCCTTTAAAATTTGGGCTAAAGTAAAATTCAAGGCAAATTTGGGCATTGATCTTTGGGAAAAACATCCAAACAGCCACAAGAGTCTAGATAAGGCTATAAAAAAAAAATCATCATTGGGTTATGGACATCCCTTGGCTATTGTAGGATCCCCCCCTCCAAAAAAAGAGAAATTTGAATGAAGGTTTTGCCTCAGGTAGAACATCTGAGGAATTCTGTGGGAAGCTGGAAGACTTTTGATAAGTCTCGTGAAATTTAGCACAGGGGTTCTTCACATTCCGATTTACAAAGTTTCTAGAGGAGGGCACTGGAGGACACAAGATAAAGCTGTGAACTGCACAATTTCTATATCATTTCCATTACTCTCCTTTAGGCTTTACCTTCAGAAATTGTATATTTTCTGGGCAAGAGTTCTTTTGAATACATGGGTCTATGAAAAGGCTAACAAGATTATTGGATCCAATTCATTATCAGATAATGAATTTGGCTCTCTGTGTTTGATTGTAGAGGTAGAGTTGTGAAAAATCAGCATCAGTTGGTATCTCACGATAGCTAAATGAGGAATGTATCAGTAAGCCGAAAACTACTGCATTTGCTGTAGTGCAGGTATGAGGAACTTGTGGTCCTCCAGGTATTGCTGGATTACAACTCCCATCACCCTTGACCATTGGCCATGCTGGCTGGGGCTGATGGGAGTTGGAGTCCAACAACATCTGGAGGGCCACAGGTTCCCCACCCCTTTGTCTGTGGTGTGTGATCTGTGATGGCCATTTCATATATGCTGATCATCAGTTTAGCTTTGTTCAAGCAGTATAGTTCCCACATAGAGGAACAGAGGAGCAGGGAGTGGGGCTGTGCTGAGAAGCCATGCCTTCTGGAATCCACAGGTCCAAAGAGTACATCTTACTGGAAGGAGGCTTTCACATGTACATGTGAAAGCCCCCTCCCTGCACTCCAGAAGGCACACTCACATTATAAGTGTGGATGCCAAGGGTCAAGGCTAGCTGATGCATGTGATGTCAGAGGCATGACTACTTAGTGGCATGACTCTGCTTCCAGCTCATGTGTTGCTCTTTGTGGGAATTATAATGCCTGAATAGGGCTTTGATGTTGTAGTAATCAAACAATGAGGATACTCATTCTTAGTCATAATAGCATTTGAGACATTGCACTTTCAAAAATAAAATGGGAATTTGTGAATGGGAGAATAGAATGAAAACCATGAGCTTGATCTCCTGTTGTTTTATTCTGTAAATGTAATCAGTGGGGTTTGATACCTAGCAGAAAGCGGTTCAGGCATGATTCCTTTGAATTGGAGTTCTTATTCCCCATCTCCATCCCAGGGATTAATGGATTTCTTATGTTTGAATAAAAAAGAAGCATTGTTCCACACATCGGCTAGATTTAATCGGCTGGATTTAGGAGAATATGTGTAACACAGAAAGACTTTAAGATCCTAGATTCCCCAGACATCTGGAGTATATAATTTATATCATATATAGGTTATTATTCAAACACTTGAGGTATAGTTTTCTACAGACCTTTCAATGGAACCTGTGTTCTAAAAGGTATGGGGAAAAAACAGTACCGAGTGAACCATTCCAGCAAAATTTTGGAGCTTAATATATTAGAATTGTATAGTGCCACTACTGAATAGCGAAAGGGGAAGCAAAAATGGGAATAACTCGTTAGAGAAACAGCATCACTTCCAAATATACGCTTTATTTGGGATATAAATATTCAGCACTCAGAACAGTAGCATTTGCATAGCATTCAGCATAGCCATAGAACTGTACACACAAGAAGGAAGAATGTAGTATTTTTGGTGTGAGGTAAATACTTATTGGAATAGTGACCTGTTGGTGTGTTGGTCCAAAGGTAGGAGAATTTAGGTGCCCTATCCATGGGGGTGGGGTGGATGGTTATTGGGCATTTTAAAGATGGCACACAGTTGGGCATGAGGTGTTGGTTTGTGAATTGTTCTCTTCCAGCTCATTCCTAATGCTGTAAAAGGTAAAGGTAAAGGGTGTTCCCACACTTATAGTGCGAGTCATTTCCGACTCTTAGGGTGACGTCTTGCGATATTTACTAGGCAGACCGTATATATGGGGTGGGATTGCCAGTTCCTTCCCTGGCCTTTCTTTACCCCCCAGCGTATTCCAGGTACTCATTTTACCGACCACGGATGGATGGAAGGCTGAGTGGACCTCGACCCCTTTTACCGGAGATTCGACTTCCTCCTTCCATTGGAATCGAACTCCGGCCGTGAGCAGAGCTTCGGCTGCATTACCGCCGCTTACCACTCTGCGCCACAGAGGATCTTCCTAATGCTGTAATTCCCTTTAAAAAAAGTATTCTCCTTCTCACCCATTTACTGCTCAAGCTCAAGGTGGGTGTGGAGAGTTGTGAACTTGGTCAGTTTGATTGGGGCTGCATAGAGTTCTTCCTCCAGGTTCTAACTGGCTGCTTAAGTATTTAAGGGTTTTTTTTGTACTTTGCACTTCCTTCCTTTCTGGGCTATTGACCATTTGATAAATTAAGGTGGGGTGATATCACCATATTTTGCGGTACATGGCTGTTCCATCTTCAGAAGATTGACACAACTGAGAAAGATCTAGGATGTAAATAAAATCAAAGAGGAAATGAATAAATGGGGAGATGTACATGTCAGATGGAGCTACGTGACTGGGTCGGATGGGTGGATTCAGGAGGGTCGAATTATATTTTAGGAAATCCAGGGAGTTGAGTAATTCTAATCCCTAGTGGCTTGGCATTAATGATTCATCTCTTTATGGGTCCTTCTTCATATCCCTAGCAAAATGGGGGCTCTGTAGCTCTCTTTGTTAGCTTATGTTACATGCTTTCTGTGTACGCAAGAAATGCTTCTTGGCTCAGGCCACACAGTGCCACCACAGAGCACAGCTGTAACCCCAGTCAAAGCTGTCTAGCAGAATTGTAAGGGAATTCAAGGAAGTAGTAGTTGCTGTGATTATCAAATCCAAAACTTACTAGGAACAGAAAGGAAAGTAGTTTGCAGTAAGATTGAACCCATCCTATTCTTAACACATTCTGCTGAACCAGATTTGATTGGAAACTTGTCTGCTGCATCTCAAATACTTTATTTGATTTTCCACACTATGACATCTAGGGTTTGGATAGGAATGGAATAGGGAGTGCCAAAAAATACCAGGGGAACTACTGTTCTGACAGTATTGCCACTGGGAATGAAAAAACCACACGAGACTTTTCCATTAAGTATTTCTTCCAGATGCAACTCTATTTGTTCTTTCCCCGCTGTGGCTGTGGTTTTGCAGATGACTATCATCTATGCTCATGAACGTATGCATGTGGAGAATGTACAACTTTGAACCTTATAAATTGGAAAGTAGCTCAAGTTAAGAGTCTGTTTCTTAGGGAACTTTCTCTCACTACAGGAAGCAATGAAAAAGAGTGCATGGCTGATTTGCCCTTCTTTCCTTTGCTGTAATTCATTATGGCTTGAACTCATTTATCTCCTCTGTAGGGAAATGTGCGAGGTGTGTGGGTTGTTTTTTTTTACTCTGCAGCTAATGCATCCCCCATTGGAGAGAAGTATGCTAGCAGAAGCGTAAAAAGAGGAAATGTGAGCTGCTTATGTTTCCTTCCCCCTCCCTGCACTTCCTGTAAGGTGCAAAAGAGCCTTCATTGGTATTACTATGGTATTATCACCAAAGATCTTTTGGTGAGGAGGAACAGCGACAACAATAGCAGAATCTGACAGAGAGAAAAACTATGGACTCATTTTATCTAGGGCTGCCATTGAATTGTGGTGTGGAGAAGCTAGCTTTTTTTTCAAAATAGACCTATTGTTTGTGAATCTGGGATAGGCAAAATGCAAATCAGTAAAATATGATCAGTTTGCACTGTCCAACTTCTCTAAGCTTTCTTTGTCCCAGAACAGGCTCCAGGCATCCCAATGAATTTAAGAACATATTTCGTAGGAAAGTGTGTCACTGTGTACCTCAAATTCCCATGTACTGTTTCAAAAGCTTCAGGTGTGTTGCAGACATGGGATGAGATTTGTGGCATCTCTCACAAGCACAGTCTTATGCTCTGTCTACTCAGAATTAGTTTCAAGAAATTCAGTGGGGTTTAATCCCAGGTGAGTGAATACAGAACTGCAGCCTAGGCTGTGATCCTAAGAATGCTTTCCTTGAAGTGAGCCCCATTGAAATTAATAGGTCTTAACTTCTGAGTACGCATGCTTAGGGGATGGAGTGCAGTTGTGTCTTGTTTATTTAGTACAATTTATAATCTTCAGCATTAAATGAACATCACATAATCTGACTATGTCAAAATGCAGAATAGCTGTGAATTTAGCCAAGAATAATGTATGGTACCTTCCTTCTACTCACTCTGTTTGGATGTTGGTTGATATAGTTTTGGGACTCAATCCAGTTGAAGTTAAGCAATTTAAGGCCACTTTCCTGTGTATCCTTACTTGGGGGTAATCCTCACTGAACACAGTGGGTGTAGACTTGCATTGGTTTGAGCCATATGTTCCATTACTTTCAATGAGAGTGAAAACAGTGGAGTTTAACATGTTAATGTGGCATTAGATTGCGTTTCAGTTCTCCAGATTCAGTTGTAAGGTACAAGGGCTGTAAGGAGCTTTGAAGAATGCTATTGCTTGGTGTTGCCAGATCAGCAAGCCGAAGAATTGTTTTGCCTATAAACTGGCTGATGTGGCCAGTGAGCTTGGAGAGGAATTAGGTTAGTGATGGGTTAGAAGCTTTGATCCTGATGTGCTAGTTTTTTTTCCTTGCAGAGAGTTTTTATGTGAGTCAGCATTCAAAAACATATTATCCACCTGCAATGTAAAGTGGTACAGTCCGCCATTTGGATTCTATCTCCTTATTCTGTTGCACATGTCTGAGAGGCCTCAGATAAGATTTAGTTGGAAAATTTCAAAGTGAGAGGTCACACTGTTCATTTAAACTTTAAAATAAAATTTGTAAGACAAATTGGCTGACTTGCGTTCATACATACATACAAATACAAGCATATATATGCATTCAGGTGCAGCACTGGACAAGGGAAAAAATAAGTTAATGTGTGTATGTGCCTTACTGCAATTGACCGCTCCTGTGGGTCAAAGAAGGTCAGTGATATAGCTGGATTTTGGAATGATCTGGCAATTACACAGGCGATAACAACAATTATACTTATGTAAGTGATGGGCCTGATCCAGTCAGGTGCTGAATGCCCTTAGCTCTACTAACAACACTTTAATCGATGTTAGACAGTAATGAGCTTTGTTAGCTAATAAAATCTTAGGCTTCAGTGAACTTAACGTAGCAGAGTTCAAAAAGGGACATGCCCTTCTTTGACCCTCTGCAAGCTGCATTGCACAGCTAGGAATAATTCGCGGTATTCTGAAATATCAGGATTTGGGCTGGATCAACCATAATGTTTGGTTACCCCTGGCAAACGTTGGATAAACTATGAGCTGGCTAAAGTCAGATACAGAAGTGAAAATGAAACACCTGCTTAATTCTCTCCTTCAAATCAGTGGAACTAAAAGTGCTTAATTTTGGATCCCTCCCCTCCCCTATGTTTTATGAAATGGTCCTTCAAAATCACCAACTTATTTCTTGCTTTTTTGTATATTTTGCTTTTCTGGTTGCAACAGGACCCAGAAGGCTACTCAATACCACATGAAAACCAGACATGGGTCACTGGGGGAGAGGGTACCATGCTAGTTTCTCGGCAGGTGGCTCACTCTTGATAATTGGGAGAGTGAGGTGGCTGGAGCACCAGATTGACTTCACCGGTGAGTTTGCACTGCATCAGTCTCCCTGCCCCTTGCCTCTCCCTTCTGGTAAGCAACAGTGGCCCACCTACTGGGAAGTTATTGTGATGCTCTGCCCCACATCAAAATACAAACACACTCTAAGGACACAATCATACACATGAGACTTAAATCCAGGTGAACGTATATAGGATTGCAGCCACCAGATGTTTATGCAAGACATTCTAGCCAATGCTAAACTTAACGTGGCTTGTCTAGAAGAGGGATGGGGAAACTTTGGCCCTCAAGATGTATTGGAATAAAACTCCCATCAATGGTAGCCAGCATGCCCAATGTGTGGGGATGATGATAGTTGTAGTCCAAAACATCTGGAGGGCACCACATTGGGGAAGGCTGCAATAATAACGCATAATATTTCAACAACCAATCTAGCTGTAGCCAGAACTAAGTAGCACAAAATATTGATTTCTTACTTTTATATTCCACTTTTTCTCCAACTGCTCAAGGTGGTGTACTTGGTCCTCCTGTTCCCATTTTATGCTCACAGCAACCCTGTGAGGTAGCTTAGGCTGAGAGACAGTGACTGGCCCAAGATCACCCAATGAGCTTCATGGCTGAGTGGGCATTTGAACCCTGGTCTCCCAGATCTTAGTCCAACACCATCACCATCACTCCATAAGAGCCCTGCTGGTTTGGAGTATATAGTCTAGTGCTAGAGTGGCAAGCTGGGTGCCTCTGGGAAGCTCAAAAGGAGTGGATGACAGCACAGCCCCCCACTATTGTTTGTCCCCAGTACTGACTGATATTCAAAGGGATACTGCCTCAGAACATGGATGCTCCATTTGGTTATATGACTAGTAGTCATGGGCTGCATTCCCATTAAATCCTGGTCTACTCATACAGCAGTATGAGGTGATAAAACGCTGATGGTAGAATGGACATTTCTACTGCAGTATGGAGACAAAGCGAATTATATTTTCCACTGTTCTCTATGTTAAAACAAAAACAAAAACTCACTGCAAGTAGCCACAAGTGGTTAAAGGCTGGGCTATTAGTATCTAGTTTTATAGCAGCACCAGCTGTCACAGCTGGCGCCAGAGGGCAACCAGGTAGGGCCCTGGCCGAGGGCTCCTGAAGGGCCCCTCCTTAGGGTGGGAGGATGGTACTCCCATGTCCTGCAACCTGACCCTGCCACAGATTACAGAGAGGGAGCCCCCACACGCCCTAACTCCCTAACTCTCCCATCAGTGTGAACATTGTACATGCTGTGTGTACATGCCTGCCATCACCCAAGATGATGGTGGGGGCTTCCCTAAGGGGCTGATGCCCTCATTACTATCTTGTTTGATGGTAGGCATGCGCACTATGCATGCATATCGTTCAAACAGCACAGGGCACGTGGGTGGGCTTTTTAGTCCCTTGCTGCTTATATGGGGGTGGTGTTCGGCTATGGCACTGCAGGCCCGGGGCAGGCTGGTGCCCAAGGGCCTAGTCATGCCTGGTGCTGGCCCTGCCAGTCCTGCAAAGGAGCAGGATATCCTCACAGTCACCCAAGTGTTTCTCTCTGCACCAGTCGAAAACAGGCATCTGTTGGGGATGCTTTAGCTTGGGATTTCCTGCACTGATTAGATGGCCAACAAGGCCCCCTCCAGCTCTGTTATTCTCCCCTCCCTTTATTTTATTTATTTATTTTATTTATTTGTTTCATTTATAAACCGCCCATAGTGAGTAGCTCTCTGGGCAGTGTACAAAAAAGTTAAAATACAAAATATCACAATAAAATCAGCCTACAAACAATGAACACAAGCAAAGTCTAAGGGAAAGCATTTTTTTGGGGGGGGTATGAAGAGAAGTAAGTAGTTTCAGAAATGCTTACACAACTTAATGGACCTAAAACTAAATGCAGACTCCATGTACAGAGACAGTATACTTGTGTTTTTCTAGACCTTGTTGCTAAACAAGAGACAAAAGCCATTTGCTTCATATTAATGAGTGCCTTCTTCATTTATATAGCCACGAGAGTGGCTGCATACTATAGCCAGCAGGGATTTTTCGCATTACACAATGTTAAATTGAAAATTTAACATGGCCCCCATGCCATTCTGCTGCTTCCCATAAGCTCATTTCAAAACAAAGCCTTAAAAAACTTATAGTCCTGAACTCAGAAATGCTTGCTTAACAACCCTCTAAGTTTTCATGGCGATACATGAAACACTCAAGAGAGAATCAAGAGTTCAAAGTGTAAAACAAGAGAAAAACTCTAGATCCCTGTTGGACTTTTTTCTGTCAGTGGTCTCATAATTTGTTGAAATTAATTAAAAATCAGCCATGTGCACAGAGCACCTGTAATCCTATTACTGACCTTGCCCCATACTCTGACCTTCATCTTCAGCAGTTTAAAAGTTAAAAAAAATGCCTGGCTGATTTTTAATTAATTTAACAAGTTTAACATTGGAGTCAATGATAAGAATGGGCATGCTCAATAAGAACTAGCCATCAGTGTTCTAAAAGTCAGACTCACAGCTGTTTGGCTTGGCTAATAAGGGGACCAAACTCACACTATACATTTTATTCCACTTTAAACAGTCCTGGCTTCCCCCAAAGAATCCTGGGAAGCAGGCCCACCCTTAGCATGTATGGGGCCCAGGATGAAAGCATAGTTGCCCCCCCCCCCACATTCTTTCTCTCTCTATATATATATTGAGAGAGAGAGAGAGAGAGAGAGAGAGAGAGAGAGAGAGAGATTTTATTTACGAATATATGTAATTATAATATTTACAATTTTTTATAATCAAATTCACGCCTCTGTTGTCTTGGCACTATTTTTTTCCCCAACGCGAACAGTACTAGATACACTGTTTTCACGCTACACTACACAAATCATTTCTTACTAATGTAAACGACACCACAAGGAACACAAATTGCTAGCATTAGTTACCTGAGAAAATATCTCAAGTGGGATGGAATAGTATATACAGAGCTGGTGTATCGTAGTGATTAAGTGTGCGAGCTAGAAAAACAGGAGTCCAACTATTGCTTCAGCCACAAATTCACTAAGTAATCTTAAGAATTCATTTATTTATTTACCATTACATTTATATTCCACCTTGCCTTCAAGCTCAATTTGTTGTTGGAAGGATTTCTGAAATAATGCATGCAAAGTGCTTTGAATGCTCTCAGATTGCAATCCTAAACATACCTGGGAATAAGTCTCATTTAACTCAGTGGGACTTACTTCCACATAGGCATGCATAGGATCTGGTCGTCTTTTGTGACAGTACTCATTAGTATGGAGTACCAGCACCTCCTTTTTTGTTGCCCATATTTTTGCAGCCATTTTGTGCTAACATCCATGGTACTTTTATCAATATATGAGTACTGGTACCTCATTTTTTACCAAAAAACAACTACATAGGATTGTACAGCAGAACCAGTATATTGTAGCAGTAAGGCTGTATGACTAGGACTAGAGAAACCTAGGTTCAAATCCCCACTCTGCCATGAAGCTCACTGGGTCAATCCCCATTTCTCATTCTGGCTTACATGATAGAGATACTGTGAAGATGAAGTGGAGGGAAGCACCATGTACCCTGCTCTGAGACACTTGGAGGAAGGGCAGGCAATATATATAATAAATGCTAATTATTAAATAAATAACTCGAGACATATTGCAACAAAACAGAACATAAAATCTGTTGGAGGAAGGAAATTAGGACACATTACTGTACATTTATAGTTAGTGCAGTCTTCAACCAATCAAAAATTAAAGCAATGCTTCTTCAAATAATAAGCCTCCTGCCCAACTCAACAATCAACAATGATCTATGTAAAATTAAGAAACTAGAGAAAGTGGTGAATCAAGATTTCCACAGGATTTGAACTTGGGAGTGAGCTGTGAAGATCAATACAGCTTTCACTAGGTGCCACAACAACTGAGCCAAAAAAGTCACACCCTCCACAGGGACAGCCATGAAGAAAAAAAGCCAGAGAGGAAGATGCCAGTTCTTGTTGTTGTTTTGGCTAAGCAATGAAGCTAGCAGTATAAGGTGGATGGCTTTCCTCCTTGGAGTGGGGAGACATCTCTTATTCCTAGGCAACTTGCCTTTCTCACCACTGCTGCCGCCGGCTCCTCCCTGCAGCACCTTGGCGATGTGCTGGTACTTGCTCCGGGTCACCGTCTTGGTCTTGGCTGAGTCGTCGTAGGTGCGCAGGAACCACTCCCAGGACTGCCGGCCCAGCTCGCTGTCCCCGGGGAGGCTACTGCTCGCTGACTGCAGCAGGAGTGGCGGTGGCGGCAGCGGCTTCAGCATGGCGGGCAGGCGGGCGAGCCCCTGTCCCAGGCAGAGAGAAAGAGAGCGAGTGAGCAGGCAGGGAGGGAGGAGCTGGCTGGTGAGCAGATTGCCAAGCGCAGGGCGCTGCTTCCCGGTGTCTAGGGGCGGCTCTGCTGGGAAGTGTAGTTTGTGAAGGGTGCTGAGAATTGTTAGGAGACTCCTGTTCCTCTGACACAGCTCCAGTGGCCAGAGCAGTTTAACAGTCAGCCCCTCTTCTGGGAATTGTAGCTCGGGGGGGAATGGTGTGTCCTAGCAACTCTCAGCACCCTTCACAAACTACACTTCCCAGGATTCTTTGGGGGAAGCCAGGACTGTTTAAAGTGGAATAAATGTCTGGTGTGGGTGTGGCCAGGGATAGCTTTGATTTAAATTTGGATGGGAGACTACATGTGTCTGCTGTACAATACAACGATGGGGGAAACCCCGAAAAACAATGATATTGTTCACAATGTTTTCCTTTTAGAAAGAAAATGGGCTTTCCCTCTGCCCAGTGCCCACCCAACCAATCTCCTCCTCTCCCTCTCCCCTCCCCCTTTCTCCTTACTCCTACCGTTCCTCCCCTTCTCTCCCCCTTCCCCCAGGTTAGTTTCATCTATCCTAAGCATGATTGTACAGGAGTAAATCCCACTGAACTCAAAAGCATGCAAATGAACAAACCTGCCCCCTCCTTCCCCTCCTATCCCTTCCCTCTTGCCCCTTCCCTCCCTCCTCCTTTGTCCCCTCCTGCTCCTTCCCCTACCCCTTCCCCTACCCTCTCCCCTCCCTTCCTCCTTCCCTCTCCTCTCTCCTGCCCGTTCTCCTCCTCCCCCATAGTCAGTTTTAGCTATCCTAATCATGACTGCGTGGGAGTAATCCCATTGATCTCCATAAGCATGCAGATTAGTAGACATGCCTTTCCCCTTCCCCATCTCCCCTTCCCTCCTTTTCCCTCCCCTCTCCCCTCCTCCTCCCTTCTTCCTCCCCTCCCCTCTTCCTTCTTCCTCCTTCCCTGCTCACTCCAGCTCTCCCCCCCCTCTTTTCCTCCTCCCCTGTGGTCAGTCTCACATCCTAATCATGACTGTATGGGAGTAAATCCCACTGAACTCAATAAGCATGCCTCCTCCCCCACCTACCCTCCCACCTGCTCCCCTTCCCCTTCCTCCCCATCCACTCTCATCTCCCCTCTCCCCTTCTCCTCCCCCCCATGGTCAGTTTTACTTATCCACAATATGATTGCAGGGGAGTAAATCCCGTTGAACTCAGTAAGCATGCAAATAATCAATCTATTCTCATCACCTTGCACAGGATCCCATTTCTTACCTCCTGGATTAAAAGCAGAGAAATTCACTTATTTCAGAAAAGAAAAGAAAAAATCTTTCTTGCCTATTAGTGAATATGATAAAAAGCGAGTGATAGCTGATCCATGAAAGCAGTTTTAAACAAGAAAAATATAATGAAATTGTCACAGCCATTATATGAGGGCTAAACTAGATGTTTGCTTATTTACAGCATGCCACTATGTAACTTGTTTTTCTTTAAATCATCACAGATGTGGGGAGCCAAATTCTGACTGAAAAGGCGGTGCGTAGGGAGGAGAGGGTTATCTTTTCACACCCTCTATGTTCTGCAGGGACAGAGGTTCTTTCAGGATTCAGACTAGGCAATAACCACACCAGGTTTATTCTTTTCCCAGATCTGATGTAGAAGTAGAGGCATGATATTAACAGCAAAGGAAAGAGGAAAGGAAAAGGCAGGTACCGGAAGCAAGTCCCTTCAGTTACCGGGAACCCCACTGCAGTAACAGACAGACTCCATGGCCAGTCAGCTATGGCATATATCACAATCCTTACACACAGAGAGGTTTGTCATTCTGAGCTCTCTTGGGAATTTTATTCTATTTTCTCACCAAAGGCTCCAACACATGGTGCTGAGCCATACTTCATCAGTTACACCTGTGCATTGGCTATCCTCTAATCCAGTCTTCTTCAACCTTGGGTCCCCAGATGTTGATGAACTGGAGCTCCCATCATCCCTGACCATGCTGTCTGGGGATGTAGTCCAACAACATCTGGGGAGCCAAGGTTGAGGAACACAGTTCTAAGCAGACTTAGTCACAACCGAGTTGTTCATATTCCACAGCTGGTACTCCTGAATCATGTGGCTGTTCTGCACTCCCTAAACTTACTCATGGGACCCATGGGAAAGCTTAGGCATGTAGTTTACATGAAGGAGAGATAGCACCAAAGGGAAAATTTGCATTACCCCACTCTCACTCCTCAATATTACAATTGGTCTTTGGGGGGGGTCCCATTACACCGCCCCACTATTATCAGAACAGAGATCTATCTATTTTTCTTTCTTTCTTTCTTTCTTTCTTTCTTTCTTTCTTTCTTTCTTTCTTTCTTTCTTTCTTTCTTTCTTTCTTTCTTTCTTTGCCCTAGAAATCTTTGTAAGTATAGTCACTCATCTCGGGCATGCAAGATTACAATCAATCAATCAATCAATCAATCAATCAATCAATCAATCAATCAAATTTGTGGTCTTATGTTTTTGCAAGCCTGTTTGTCATAAAGTCAAATTATAAGGAGTCTTGCACTTAATTTTTTAATGTATGTACTGGCCCTGTCTAAAGATTAATCAGCCAATTCAGTATTTCTCATATCTGATCATTTGCACACTATAAAGGTTTAACCCACCCTTCTGCAACCTTGTGCCCTCCAGATGTTTTTGACTGCAACTCCTCTTATTCCTGAACATTGGTCATGCTGACTGAGGTTGAGGGGAGTTTTAGTCCAAAACATCTGGAGGGCCACAGGTTCCCCCTCCCTGTTCTAGAGAAACCTGGTTAGGCTCAGCATTAGCTAGAATGTCTTCCATAAAATATTGATTGGCGTCTGATGGAAATTTGAGTCCAACCTAGTGCTGTGCTGAAATTTCTCATCCCGTTTCTTAGGAGTTTTCTTCCTCTGTGAAAGAGGCTACTATATTTTATTCCCAGACCACTTGATAATTTCTTTCAGAGTTTGATCAGTGTAGGGTTTTGAGTTTGTCTCATTGTGAGGTACACAAGGGTATGTATGTATGTATGTTACTTTCCAGAAGACACTTCTCCAGCACTCTCCAGCCAGCCTGGCTCCCTACACTTCCTGTTTTGAAAAAACACCATGGGAGAAGTTACCTCCTGATTTGTTCCCTAAGCGTCAATTGAAGTGTAGGCACCCAGGAAGGCTGCAGAGAGCCCTGAAGCCAGTTTTCCTTGTTAGTTTTGGCTGCCATATTTCTAGGTGGGACATTCTTTGGGAGGAGGCACATAGCACCAACCAATCTCTCCCCTCTTCCGGATGTGAGGGCCAGGGCAGGACAAGGGAAAGGCTGTCATCTCCCTCCTCCCTCCTCCAAAGAGTGTGTTAACTTACATGAATGAAGTTTAATCTGTTGAATTGTCTCACCCTCTTTTGAGAGATCCCCAGAAATACCAGACTCTTCATGAACTGGACTGCTTTGGTAATAACAGTGAGCTCCTAAATTTGGCTTTGGTGCTGAATTAGGTAACTCAGGTATCTTAGATTCCACCTGTAAAACAATACTACATGTTTAGGGAAGGGCAGAGAGAAAATAAATGCTTTAGGGTGTGTTAACTCCTCCTTGAGGATTCCTCCTTCTAGTGTTGCTCCTGACCTTTAGATTTTCATTCCTGTTGGATGATCGAGGGAAATCTTTTGAACTTTGCTATATAAGAATAAACTAAGTTATTGGAAATGAATTGGTTCCTGGGTTGATTTTTCTGCCCAGAAACCCTGAAAAGGTCTTGTGCTGAGCTGCACACTGTTGAGCCTCAGCTCTCCCTTCAGGGGCAGAAAAGGGGGAGGCATGAGTTGCAGGCTCCTCAGCTGTCAGAGGGTGCGGAAGATCCAGGAATTATTGAGTCTGAGCAGGACCTTGGAAGGGGAAGCGAGCCTGAATTTGAGCCAATTCCCACTGATAGCGCGCCCTCAGAAGAGGAGAGTGTGCCGCCCCCAGTTGTCGCAGAGGAGCCATTGGGGGAAGCTCAGGAGAATGTGCCAACTCCTCCCTCGCCATGCAGTTCTCAGGATGCCGCCAGCATGACACAGCCTCCTGACCTCGAGCCTACTCTGGAGCAGGTGTCTTCTGATGAACCGTTGGAAACACGCCCCCCGTCACCTCGCTCCCGCTTCTGTGAGAAGCGGTCAGGGCAGAGACACGATTTGCGAAGGAGTCAGAGATTATGCTCGAAAACATTCCCTACTTAAGCTGGCAGCGCATGGGGTGTGTGTGTTGCTGAGTCAACTTCCTTCATTCGCCACAGAGCATATCTAAAGTGTAGTTAGGGACTCTAAGTGAGTTAGTGTAGGTTTTTCTATGAAGCGCAATGCCTTTGATGTATCCATTACTCTAATAAAATGAGATTTAATTGCACCCGCGTCTCAGTCACGTGGTTCCGGCTCTGGACGGGACACACACATTGGGAAAACCAGAAATTAGGACTGAGTTACAGCCAAGGTGTAATTAATTGTAATGTGCCCAGCAATGTTTGTGTTGCTCTAGGACTGCTTTTATCTTTTGCCATCAAGTATTTAAGACAAAGAGGGGGAAAATAGCCACTATGATTGTGAGTATAGTGAGTCCTTTAAAAGTGTAAAGGGTAACTTAGGGTAGATTTCTTTTCACAACACTTTTAAGTTTTCTCTTTATTTCACTCCTTAGCAATAAGCACCAAATAAATTGTAGAAAAAATGTGGGAGAAAGTTTTGGCTCAGCACTAGTCCGACCACATCTGGAGGGCCATGATTTGGGGAAGTCTTGTGTAGTGTATGTGTGGAGAAGGTCTGAAGAGGGCTGTTGTATTACGCATGAGAGAGACAAAATGCTATCCATGTTCTTTGCATTATTAATAGCTTTCTGACTCTGTTATGTCCCCCCCCCCGGGTGGGTTAAAGGGAGAAGTGTTAAAGCCATCCTCTTCCAACACCATTGTCCTGATCCAAATCCAATCTAGATTTGCTACTACAGTAGGGCCCCGCTTTACAGCGCTTCGCTTTACAGTGCTTCGCTAATACAGTGGTCTCAGTTAGATGCAATTAGACTAAAGCCCCACTCATATGGCACTTGTTCCGCTTTTACGGCAGTTTTTGGACATCACGCGCCATTCTATTCAATGGATTCCACTTTACAGCGGTTTTTGCTTCACAGTGGGGGTCCGGAACGTAACCCGCCATATGAGTGGAGCCATTCTGTATTAACATGCTACTAAAAACTTCTACTGTCACTCTTAGCATCCTGCTATTAAAAATGTATAGAGTACATAGAAAGAATTTGGAAAAAAATAAAGGCTTTCTTTTTCCAGAGCTTTCTAAATAAAATGTAACATCAGTTCTCAAAGTTTTTACCGGTTTTTTTTAAAACACCTTTGCTGGGAAGATGTTGATTCATCATGCACAATAAAGGCATGTGGAATCAATTTCCATTTTCTTCATTTTGTTCTGCCTTTTTAAAAAAGAAGAGATAAGAAGAAAGCTTCCAGTAATTGCTTTGAGTTCAGTCTTGTTTATAGAAATCTGGAAATAATCTGCATTTTCTAAGAGCTCCAAAACTGCGTGCAGACAAAGTGTTTATAATTAAATTTATAAGTTAACATTATAGCATCTCAGTTGTAGCCTGTTACTGAAATGTGGCAAATCCTGTGCATGGGATTAATTAAATCTTCTGTTTTGATCTAGTGTGGTAATTGACTGTTTAACATTTTTGAAGAAATGTTACACATAAAGTGCTGAAGATGTGTGGTAGTAAACACATACATCTCATTCCATGTGTTTATTGCATAGTTGTATGAATCAAATGATGCTTTCCCTCCCACTTTGAAAGCTGGGCTAATCTGACAGTGAGCATTGAAAGATTCAATGAAATCCTGTGGTTCATGAGCATATTGAACAATTGTGTCTCTTTAGAACCCCCCCCCCATGAACTCTTAATTAATCCAGGTCTTCAGGCAAATGTATAACATGAAGGGTTTGTCAGAGAGGGAAATAGCCATGCTTCATTTGCTTTTGCTGAGCTGGTTTGCACACAACGCTAAGACAAACTATGGCCTAGCATGAAAGGAGATCAGATGCAAATAACTGGGGTTTGGACTAGCATGGGAATTCACAGACAGTGAAATTAGGGAAATAATAAATACAAAAAGAAGAAGGATTTTAATAATAATCATCATCACCTGTCCTGAGGAAGGGAGGGCAAAGAGAAGCAGTGTCCTGAGTTTCACTACAACCTGTGTTTACATGGTCACAATATGGGTCTGGATAGTATGGCACAGATTCTAAAAAGTGAGTGGTGGCTCTCCTCCGTATGCAGAGACAGCTAGTTGCCTCTTCCTTCTGAAAGGGAACCCAGTAGGGTCAGACTGTGATGGGACAATCAAAGGTAGACAAGTCTTTGTAGGAAGACTCAGAGCCAAAGTCTGATTCTACCCTGAGTTCCTTAGAGCCTCCAAATATGGTTCAAAAATATCAAATTTTTCTTTTAGGACAACACTGGCTTGTGCTTCCTGAAAGGGTCCTCATTAACCCAAGTGGAGAAAAACATGGCTAAGAAACAGAGAAATAATGAGAAGGGGACTAGCTAAGCTGAAGAAGAAGTCTTGGAAAGGAGGAAGGGGAAGGGCTATAGCTCAATGGTAGAGTATCTGCTGTGAAAAAGGAGGTCCCAGGTTCGATCCCTGCCATCTCCAAGTTGAGCTGGGAGAAACTCCTCTCTGAAATCTTGGAGAGCCGCTGCCAGTCTGTGTAGACTATACTGAGCAAGATGGACCAATGGTCTGGCTCCATATAAGACAGCTTCCTGTGTCCCTGTATAGCAGTCCAACGAATGCAATACATGAACCGTGGAACAGTCTGAGTGGGGAAGACTGGACAGGTGATGCAATCTCTTTTTGGCAAAAGAGTGAATGAAGTGGAGCAGTCTCATTGGCGGAACAAAGTGGGGGCTGAGAGGTGCCCAGTTACAATAAAAAGATGTCCTGTTCTCATTAAGGGCAGGGCTGGATGGAAAGGGCATATTGTCTGAGGGGGCCCTTGTGAAGGAAGGTGGAGGTGCTTCCCAGGAAGTGTAAATTTCGACCTAATCCAATTTGGGGGGAAAGGTGTTTGCTGGAGGATACCTTCTTGTCACTGTCCTAGAAGTAATGGATGTCAAATAAGCATGTCTTATTGCGTTAGATGTGGTGGAAGTTCCAGGGACTAATTTGGCTTGTACTTACATTATTAATTATGCATATTAATTATTGCAAGGAAATTTCCCTGCACAGTATCTACTGTAGAGAAGATATTTTGCGGGAACCGTTAGACCTTCCCTGAAGGCAGTGATATTTACCCTGAACTACCACAGTTTTCTCTGTTTCGTTGTAATGGTACTGGGCTCATTCCCCAGAGCAAAGCCAAAATAAACACATAGCCTTGGGGCATGTGCAAAGTTCTAGATGAACCAAGCTTCTCAGTGGCAGTGCCTTTAAAAAAATAGATAAATTCATGAGGATAGTTTTATGAAGAGCTATGAGTCATGATAGCTAAAAAACCCCTCCATGTTCAGAGGCATGTACCTCTGAATGCCAGGTGCAGGGGATAAATAACAGAGGAGGGTTGCTTCCTTCATGCTCTGTTCATAGACTTCCAGGAACTGTTGGAGACTGGACTGGATGGACCTTTGGTCTGATCAACATGTCTGGATTTATTTTTATGTTTATTTTTTGGGAGTAAAATAAAATAAATTAACAAAGGTCAATTAGTGGAAAATCAGTGGACAAATGTTTTCTCTGTGCAACTGTGTTTCCTCCCCTTCTCTGATGTTAATAAGAAAAAATGTCCTTTTCCTTCTGCCTAAGGCAAAATCCCGGCTGTCCAGTTCAGTGATGTCAGTATTTTGAGTGCAAGCGAAGTGGCTCTCCTGAGTTGCCCAAAGAAATACTATATTTATTTACTCCCCTGTGTGATTTGGGAAGTATATATACATCTTTGCTTGAGATCTTCTTGCTGCTACGTTTTGATTGGGGAATTTGTGGCTTATATGATTTACTCTCACCTGATACTATGAGAAAGTTTTAGCTTTAGTCATGCAGTTGGGACCAATTATTCGTAAATGGGAGTAGCCAGAACTTTCTCATTGCCCAAGACCTGTGTAACAGTCCTTTTCTTTCATTGTGGAGTGACGGTGGAGGATTGCAGCTACAAACAAGAGCAGAGTCTGTCTGGAAATCTCTGAAAGAGAAAACTCCCCAAGGCAATCCTAGTACTTTGTCAAAAAGTTAGAAAGAATAAACAAATAAATCTGGGACAACAGAAAACAAAACTGTCTCTGAGTTTCCTCCTGTTTGAAAAGGGTCTGTTTTTGATTATATGATTACATTACCATGTATAGTCATGTCTGCCCACAACAATCGGCTATGATAGAAGAAAAGAAATACTAATGGGTGAGGACAAAGCATTTAATCAACCCAATTTTTAAAATGTCAGAACTCACTGGAATTGAAGTAGAATTAATATTTTAAGTGGAATGTCAACAGGTAGATATTGCAGGGCCCTGTGTGTGTGTAAGGGATCTTTACAGAAGAGAGCCTCTACTTTCATAGAAAAAAACCCCCAAACCACAAAAGCAAGTCCCAGGTGAGAACTGTGTGTGCATGCTTTCCTCTTAGGAAATATCCCTTGCCAAACTGGGGTTGGGATTGAGGATTCTGTTGACTGAGGGCGCAACTGTATGTTCCATATAGCATCATTCTTCTTTTTACAAAATTATTTTGTTTTACAAAATGAAGCTACTGTAGTTGCAGTTTGAAGGGGGAAACTGATGTGGCATGGTGGTGATTGTTACATTTCCCTTAGTTATGCCCCCCAAAAAGGGGTCCTTTTTATTCATTTTATTATTTGTTTATTATGTTTATATCCCACCTCTTCTCCAAAGAGCTCAAGGTGATAGTTTCCTCTCTCCACTCTGTGAGGCAGTTTAAGCTGAGAGAGAATGACTGTCCTAAAGTGATGTCAGGATGTAAACTCTGGTCTCCCAGGTCCTAGTCCGACACTCTAACCACTAAACCACACTGCCCTTGTATCTTCTCCCCAGCCAGGTGTGAGAACAATTTGAGGGGTGCAGTGCTTTGTGGGCAAGTGGCATGAGGGGAAAGCCCTTCCACATCAGCTACCCAGTTCAAATTGCAGCCTCAGCCTCAAATGTATATTGCAAAACAAAAGCAGTCTGCAAAAAGAATCATGGAATTCAATATGAAGTGCAATATCCTCCTTGATCCACTCAGCCAACACAACAAACTGCCCAATTCTTTTCTTCTTCCATCTCTGAAGCAATTGTAGGGCAGAGGAGGGGTTTTTTTTAAGACAGCACACCTATTTGTGGTGTTACATCGGAGGCCACTTCCTCCTCCCCAGTGGCTTAATCCTCAGGGTTATTCCTGAAGTCAACATAAACTGAGGGGGAGATTGGATTTGGAGAAAGCTCCAGTGATTGAGTCATTGTTGGAAAAATGGAAGCGGGCAAAGGTATGAAAAGAGCCCTTAGCTCACACTTCCCACTTCTTTTGAGCACAAGTTGCACCTCTTTTCTCCTCTCTTTGCAACACCTGCCTCTGATTTGAACCTTGCTTCTAGGGTTGAAGTATCAAGTGGCTGGTGTCAGTGATTTCTATGGGTGGTTGAAAGCTTTGTTTTCATCACGTATTGCTGTCCCAGCATTTGAGAAACCTGGCAGGTGCCTGGTGTAAAAATGTCTTTCTGCGGTTATTGTCTGCAGCAGACTTTGGGTAGTTGAATATTGTATTAAAAGCTTCTGGAAATCTTCAGTTCCTCCAGCGTTTTTGCAGGAAGATTAAATTAATTCTGCAGCAGGTCATTCCAAATCTGTAGTAATGATATCCAGGCTGTCTAGACTGCTGTTATTTTCAGTCTATGGTTTTGATATCAACCAACTAATTAGAAGTGCGTGGCACCTACCCAGGCTTTTTTATTTGAGTCGCTTGAGATTCTGCTGTTAGATGAATAGTTTCAATAAGCCCATTGGATTCCTGATAGCTGGAACGTGAATATGTAACTTACTGGTTTTCCTCTCCGACTGTTTCCAGATGTGTGGCTCATTGCTTCTCTGCTATAAGCCACATGTGAAATTGCAATTGATTTTCCACACCATCAGGGATATTGCATCCCTCCCCTCCTGTATGCTCATTGCAGTGGTGGCTGGGGGCTCCCATGTCAGTGGGACAGTGGAATCCCCTGGAATCAGACCAAAACCTGGAGCGGATTCTGTTGCCCCTCTGACGTGCTAGGCACCAGCCGCCATTGGCTCATTGTGCTATGTTCTGTCCATATCTGTGGGTGCGGCATAGCTGCCGTGGGCGGGAAAGGGGAAGGTCCAATTCATCCGAGTGACCATTCAAGTGGGGTGAGGTTTATCTGAGCAGTCCTTAAAGATAATTTAAATAATTTATCCTTTGTATTTATTTATTTATTTGATTTATATCCCACCCTTCCTCCCAGCAGGAGCCCAGGGCTGTATGATTGTCCACTGCTATCCATGAAATGTCAATAGCCAAAGTGTTTAATGTTTGTTTTAAAATGGAAGTACTGATTAAAAGTGTTTAATTACTGGGGAAAGTATGAGGCCATAAAGGCAGTGACCAGAAAGTTTCCCCCCTTTAATTTTTCATGTGTTATTGTGCCATAATAGTCTTTCATTTAAGCAGCATTTCACTCATATTTTTTTTCCAAAATTATAAATGAAAAAGTGTTTTAGCAATAGTTGCAAGATTGGTAAAAAATTAACAGGGGAAAATGGTGCACACTGCAAAGATTATAGTGAGAACACCTTTTTTTAAAAAAGAGGGCAATCATTTTTGTTGGAGGCAGGATATTCTGCACATTCCTAATCCTGGAGATTCCTTACCTGGTACTTTGAATAAGTAGCATTGTGTTCATGGTTCCATGTCATTGCAGCCCTATTCAGTTGTTTTCTTAACTGCACGAGGGGATGAGCCCCATCCTGCAAGCTCCCATCACCATTCCTGCAGCCCCCCATATGTCGGGGCTGAATGTCTGCAATGGTGAGCCTGTCCTATTTGAACTCTCAGCACCCTTGACTACAGTTCCCAGGATTCTTTGGGGGAAGCCTTGGCTTTTAAAGTGGTATAATAGTGCTTTAAATATATGGCCCAAATGTGACCACTGTTTCCTAAATGGTCCAGGTTGTTATACTTTTTCTCTGCAACTGCCCCTCAAAAAGTTTATCCCCTAGATGCCTGAATGAGCTAAATTCCATATTCATGGCTTTCAACATTTTTTATGCAGGTGAGCAGTTAGTTCTAGCTTCATACATAGGTATTTGTTCACAGCTGATGCAAACATGCAGGTTTTTTTCGCACTCTGAAGTTATAGTGTATTGACATTTTGATGGCAGGTGCTTTGAACTACTTTTCTCTGGAGAATTTTGTCACCACTGTGAAGAATGGAGGTATTTGTGAAAGTGGTACGTTTACTGCAACACATTCCTAATTTGGGCTCAGCTCATGACAGACTTGGCTTCCAGCTCTCCTTCCCTGTTGGTCCTCCTTTTCCCAAGCAGCTTCTTCCCACAGTGAGGGAGGGAACTGCTGGCCAAGACGGTAGGAGGGATGCATGGGGATTGCAGTTTCCAGTGCCTCCTAATTCAAGGAATTGGGACGGCAGGCACTGGAAACAACAAGTTCCAAGCATTCTGGCCTCAATGTAGGCTCCCAATCATGTTGAAGAGGCTCTATGCCTTAAAGACGAGGCCTACCAGTTTCGTGCCACTATTCCCTACTCCACAAGGGTAGGCTTGTTTGGGGAAGGGGGGCAGCAGTGAAGACTGTAGGGAACTTCCATTTTCAACCCTAGTGCCACTAACAGTCTCTATTTGTCTCTTAACGATTGAGGCGGAGCCCCATGGCTAGTCTTAGAGCACAGTTACATGTGATATTAAATGTACAAATGAAATGTGACATTTTTAAAAACAGCACTGACAAAAGGCTGAGCAGCCTCAGGGGATTGGGGGGAGAAGAGAGAGTGAGTTTAAGTTTGATTATCCCCCATGGTTCCAACAAAAATCCCCCCCCACTCACTCCCAATACAAATACAGGCTTCATGGGGCTGATTTTTCATCAGGACCAAGGGGAAGGGGAACGTCCTCTTCATCCCCTGTGGCCTTCCATTCCTACTTAGTCTCCCCTGCAGCTGCTAGTTGAACTTTTTTTTAATGTGCACCTTAATTGCCTTCACACAGTTAGTGTCAATGTCCAGTTTAGCCCTAGTATGACTGGCTCCGCATCACAGCCGGACTCTTCTGAATCGGACTCCCAGTGGGGTGGTAGATTTTTGAGTGCTTCCACTTGTGAAAATAAATAAATAAATGTTCCCAGTGTGTTCAAAATGAGTGTATTAGGGAGAAAGCCTAGCTTAGAATCTTCTCGCTGGTCTGCTAATTTTGTATGTCCAGCAGTGAGTTTTTTTCGGGGGTGGAGGTGGGAGAGCATTCAAACACTGAGTACAACACCTGCTGCCTAAAGTGTCATAATCCACCAACAAAAGCCACAGCTGCTGCAAAATCCTGATGGGAAGCTTTCCATGTGACAGACCTTGGGATCATGTATGTTCTGCATTATCTAAATGGCATTGAATCATAGAGTTGGATGGAACCCTTGGAGACTCGTCTAGTCCAACTAGGGATGGGATCCGTTGGCTGGTTCTGCTTCGAAAGCATTCTATTGACCTAAAAGGCTCGTATCGTTTTGAGTTCTTTGTCAACTAGCCACTGCATTTACCAATCCATTTTTTTTCTCCTCCCCACAATATTGATGTTGATATTAATAATTTTAAAGGAAATATTTATAAATGAAAGGAAATATTGATAAAATTATCATTCTTAATATTTTAGAGGCAGATCTTTTTTAAAAAAAATAGCTGAGGGAAAATGCTGCATAAAAGTCTGATCTGCAATGATAGAGAATAAGTGAATTAATAGAAGATTCAGTACCAAGTCTGAATTGGGCAGAATTCTAGCACATCCCTAAGTCCAATCCATTGCTGAATGCAAGATCTACAATGCATGATGCAACCAATGTTTTTAAATTGCTTTTTAAAAATGTGTTTTTAAATTTGTATATTTGTTTTTAATGTTTTTAATTGTTGTAAACTGCCCAGACAGGTTTGGCTATGAGGCGGTATACAAATGAAATAAATAAATAAACAAACAAACAAACAAATAAATAAATAATGTATCCCTGACAGATGGCCATCTAGTCTCTCCTTAAATACCTCCAGCAAATGAGAGCCCACAACTTCCTAGTGCAGTCTGTCTGTTCCACTGTCAATCAGCTCCTCTGTGCAATTTCCACCCATTCCTTCAAGTCCTGCCCTCTGGAGTAACCAAGTTTGTGACAGTTAACAAGTTCCACCTTAACCTTAAATTTCCCAGGCTAACATACCCATCCCTCCTAGGACTTGCTTTCCAGACCTCTCACCATCCGGGTCACTTTTCCCTTTACAAGTTCCATTTTGTCAATGTCCAAATCAGACATGCATCCTCAGAGTGATTTTTTTGTATGCATGATAACCTGACTCATAGCAAATGTCATTCCTGAGACCATGTTGTGGCCCCCACCACAGGTAGATATTGTTTGCCTAGAAGTCTGAACTGGGAATTAAGTGTCCAAATCTCAGGTTTGCCATTCACAGTTTATGTGCTCAGTGTGGGAAATGCCAGTTGTACCCATGGCAAATATAATTGCTGAATAAAGTCAGGAACTAGGGATGGAAGGCTCTGCCCGATTTGGTTCTCTCTGTTTCTCATTTTTTCTAAACTTAAATTCTGTAAGTTTCTTCAGCAATTTGCATTTTTTTAAATACCATGAAAATTCATCAGCATTTTATTGTGAATTTCTCCTAATAAACACATTTTTGCGTGCCGTTTTGACTAATGTCCACATTTTTATGTGTCATTTTGACTAATGTCTACATTTGTGCAAGCAATTTCTACTAATTTAATGCATTTTGGTATATTATTTTTACAAATATATTAATTTTTATGCACATTTTAATACATGCATTTTTGTAAACACTGGTTAGAGAACTGCATTGCAAAATTCAGATAAGCGCTAAATTTGAAGGATGGCTGTGTTTTAGTTCTCATATTGTTTTAGAATGTGTGCATTTGATAGTTTCAGCTTTAACTGTGAACTGAATCAAATTTCTCCTCAATCCCTATTTGAAGCCACTCTAAATGTGGTGTATCAGCTGGGAGTGACATGGAATGCTGTAAAAGTTTTAACAGAGATAACAGACGAGGAATCATCTAATAGCCAGCATTGTCTTCACTTTTAAATATGTGTATCACCTAATCCTTGAGCTCCAGAATGTGACCCTTGCAGTCTTACTCAAATGTGGATGTTTATTGACCAATTCCCAATTCTTTGGTCCCAGAAGGGAGGGTCTGGAAGCTGTGGCCAGTGAAACAGCAGCAGCTTTAAGTAATTTTCTCTGTGTGGTGCCAAACCGTAACAAGACCCTGTGTGCTTCTTGCAAACACATGGTCCAAGCAAGAATGAGCCCTTGCCAGAATTCCAGTTTTAAGTGCAACACACAGCAAAATCCAGCATCCAGGCAGCCCAGCCTCAACAGGCTTTCATAAATACAACTGCCTAACTAAACAGAGAGTGATTGCAAGGCGATTCCCCCTGGGGATATACCCAACAGCTGCTTCAGTGCAGAGGCTGATGGATATGAGCATCTCAAGCACAAGAACAAGGCCCCAGCAGGCAGTCCAAGCTATGGAGTCCTACAGGGTCTTTGCTTTTTTCACCCAAGACAAAGAGCGTGGAGTGAAGCTGGACAGGAGCAAAGCTGGACAGGATCCCAAAGCATAAGGAGAGAGAGAGTGAGTGAGTGTGAGAGAGAGACAGAGCACTGCAAGAAACTGTTCTATTTCTAGGTAAATAAGAACTTTCTTCTTTGCGTTTCTTTGCTCCATTTCACTCCCACCCTCCTGCTTCACTCAGATGGAGGGAAGCAAAATTAGAAAAAGAGCCACTTACGGGGATTGTTTTAGGAAATATTGTTGCTTCCATCTTTTGGGTTCATTGAGGGAGGGTTCTGTGTTCCTCACCTGCACACTCTCCCCTTTTGCTCCATCTTTGGGAGGAAGGGCGGGGTACCAATTTAATAAATAAATGAAACAACACTCACACCCAGCCACCATCTTTCTGTTTTGATTGGGAAAGGTTCTGTTTGAGCACACAGAACAGCCACCATGACATCTGGTTTGGCCCTGAGTAAATAATGGCAGTAGAAATGACTGGAGACTTTTCTCAGATGTATCGGTGATCTCAGCTGTGGTATTATTGTTGTCCATGTAGAAAATAGCCATCAATTAGATATAAAAGCACATCACAGAGCTAGGTAAATGTTAACACAAAACTACTGGGGGATAATAATATTTGGAACTGTATCAAAAGAATGCCTTGCAAACTGAGATGTCTGACATCTTTATTTGTAGTTACTACTGCTGTCACTTAGTTAAGAAAATGCAAGTCCATTAAATCTGCATATATTTGTATAAGAGACAGGGAAAATAGTTCTAAAGAGAATACACAGTTGTTCAGGCATAGGGACGGGACAATTATTTGATGTGGGGATGCTCAAAAATTGCAAAGTGGGCATAGTCAAGCCCACATGACCCCTTGTGGGGAAGGCCCTCTGTGCTTTATTTGCTCCCAAGGAGAAGTCACCATGGGCCCCTTTTGTGCTAAATAGAGTCATCTGCTGCCTGCTACCCATTCCTCCAGGCAAGATTGTGTGTGCGTGCGCGTGCTTAGAGGAAGTAGGGAAGGGGGAATGGTAGCTAATCTGGCATTGTCAAGTGCAGATTGATTACTTGAAAAGCCCCTCACGGCTTTTCAGAAAACTAAACTGCACGTGCCAATTTATTTTGAGTGGCTTTGATTGGGTGTATGCAACATCCCTAGACGCCCAGCAGGTATCATCTTAGAGGAGGCTTCTCTCCTGCTTTTGCATGGAGAAGAGAGAACTTGCCATCTATAGCTTTTGTAACTATTTGCTTTAAAAATGATCGTGTGTGTTTTGAAAACTGCCCAGTTAAGCAGGGCACCTTTTTAGTAGACCAGAATAGTTTTCAAACCATTGATCTATTTTATAAATTTACTAATATCTGTAACCCTAGTGGTTACTGGTATCTCTGGTAAGATGTTTTCAGATTTCATTTATTTTGAAAGGTGACATTTTATCATGTTAGAACAGCCCATGTGTCCCTTTCCTCTTTCAACAACTTTCCTCTTTCAACAAGCCTTTTAAGTTGAGACCTATCCCAGTCTGCATCTGTGTTGGAATTTTTAACTTTAGAAAAATATATATATTTTTTAACCCTTTTTTACGATGTCTTTAACACTTTCTTTTTAAAAAAAGTTTTTAAAGTTGTTTCGTTTTAATGTATTTTAAGGTATGTTTTTATGATGTTTTAAAGTGTTTTTAGTGCTTTTGTTTGCCGCTCTGGGCTCCTGCTGGGAGGAAGGGCAGGATATAAATAAAATAATAAATAAATAAATAAATAAATAAATGAATAAAATGTGGCGCCCTCCAAATGTTTTGGACTGCAACTCCCATAATCTCTGACAGTTGGCCATACTGGCTGGGGCTGATGGGAGCTGGAGTCCCAACAACACTTGGAGGGCACCACATTGGCTGTCCCTTGTGTTAGCAAAATAGTGAAACACTCAAATTCCATTTTAGTGGCAGAGAAGAGAGATACTTACTCCAGAAGAGAGGGGAGGACTTATTCTTCAAGTTTAGCATATGTTTCAAGGCTCAACTAGTTGTTGTTGGGTTTTTTTTAGGAATTTGTAATAGAAATGCTGGCAGGGTTATATTTGAAGCAGTTAAATTGGTGTTATATTGAAGCAGTTAAATTAAGGGGAGGACAGGAAGTGGGCATACTGTATAGCTACAGGTTTTTTCATGATTGTTTTATTGCCTTTATATGTCATAAACCATTTTGGGGTTGTAAAAATGAAAAGCGGTTCAGAAATCTAATTTGAATAAAATAAATAAGTTGTCTGACATGAGTGTAGTAAATAAGGGGTTCAGATGACCCCCACCATGCGTTGATAGAACATGTGATCAGGGTAGCAGAACTGCACAGGTTTGCCACACTGCTGGTACGCTTAGTGGCCACCCTCCCCCACTGCCCACATAGGCCACATGTGAGTTGCTCTTCTTTTGTATGGGAGCAGGCGCTGGCCCTAGGTCCCCCACTATGGGCAGACATCAGTATGTGCATAAAGTCTCCTCACACGTTGGCTGAATGCACCAATGGTGGGTGGTGTTGCTACTGTGTCTCTTGGCAGCAGAAACAGAGATTGCTGATGTGACTTTGTGACTTCTCTCCTTCCAGTATTTTTTTCAACCTATGCAAAGGGCCTTGGAACTTGCTCATTAAATAAAGAGTCCTACAGAGGTCCTTCTCGGGGTTCTTAGTGTAGACTATTTTAACATGCAAATTAAAAGGTATCTACTCATGCAGCGTTGTGAATGTGGCTGCAAGGAAAAGCCTCAAAGATTCTCCACATGGGACAGCAGAGCACAGATAGGGGGGTGTCTGACAATACAGAAGTTTTATCAGCTGTGTTACTTTTGCAACGACCCCTTACCTGTAGAAGCCATTGCTTGATGCAATGAGGGGAGTTCATTCAAACTCCTCCATGAGCTGAAAGAATGTGAGAGGGTCACGATACATAATTGTGACACTACCACTGCACACATTCAGTGTAAAGGGTAGCCTGCATGTTGTACAGGTGTACTGTGATCATCTCAAGCATTTTTCCAATGTGTGATGGTGAGTGAACCTTCCTGTTTTCATCAAGCAATGAACATGCATGTGTGAACCTGCACATAGGGATGCGCGCACTTTATGTGCCAATTTAAATTCTAGCAGAGGAAAGTGTCCTGGATTATGCCCTCTAGGAATTTTAGATTAGTTCCCAGTGAATAAAAATGCGACAGCACAGAAAAGAAAGAGCAGGAATTATAGCTCCTCCAAAAGAGATGAAATGTTCAAGCCAAAACTTGTAGCTTTTCTAGTTCAATTCATGTACATTTGTGAAGCAATACATGAATGTGAACGAACGGGTGGGGGTGGGGGAAGAATGCTTATGTTAAAAGTCGTCACTTTTGAACATTCAAAGCAATATTCATAAGCAAATGTAATTAAAGTCAAGGAATCTTCTGCGTGATTGTACAGTACTGTCTGTTTGCATCTGGATGATTATTAGATTATAAAACATCCGAATGGGGGAAAGGGTAATAGGAATAACTGTGAGTCAATTGCACTAGCGTAAGTAAAATAAGATTAAAGCATTAGTCTTCTATGTGCTCGATTAACAAGAGGAATAAATACAGAACAAGTCATAATAACAGCCATGGGGTTGATTTCTTCTTTGCTTTACTGGTGTCATAGTGGGACTGTTTTTAATATGCAAATAGAAAATTCATTAATATGCCTGAGACACTGGGCGGGGTGTGTGTGTCAATCTTTATCATAGCTTTTGAATGGGGAGTTGAAGGTGGGAGAAGGATTACTGTTTATGGTGCGCGCTCTCTTCTTCCTTTAAACAGGGTTAGGAGTTTTTGGTACTCTTTCAGTTCAAAATATTGGACCTTGGTACACCATAGGAAGCAAAAGCTCTTTCAGGCCACTTTCAGCTCTCTTAAAAATTATCGTCTTTCTCTAACCTAACATGCAATAGGGATGTTACTGGTTGGCTGCAACTATGGCCACAATCTATCACAGAGTCAGTGCATTTAAACTGGTTGTGGACAGCAGTGCAATCCATGCCTCGGTTCTGCAAGGCAATAATCTGTATTGGTTGTATTTCACCCCACCCTGCCTCCAGTTTATTATTTAATTTTATTTAATGGTTCATCCCATCTCGGAGAGTAGATGTGCACTGCCACATTCCTTCACATGATGGCTATATGACCACATGCAGAAAGGTTAATGTGAAGCGAGCTTTACATGTGGCATACTGGCAGTTATTAATATTATCACAGGTTCTGGCACACTAATATGGCTGCTGACTCACTGCAGACGCGATTGCTTAAACTCTCTACACACCCAAAGAGACAGCCATCAAAGCTGCCTCTCCACTCATCCCTTTTGTCTGATAATAGATGAGTGGCATTGTTACCATTTATTAAATCACAAGAAGATAGCAGCAGCCTGCATGCAACCATCGTGTACATAAAGGCTTTAACATTTGGCTCTTGCCACAAAATGATTTCACCTCCTAATGAAACACCTATTTGTACACAACAAAACCCATTAACAAGTCATGTTGAAGCCATAACAGACAAATATAAATTACTCTGATACATTAATGGGCATTGCAGAATAATTAAACTTCTGTTCAATGCACCTCACTTAACCAGGGTTGCTTTGCAGAGAAGGATTCCTTTTCATTACCCCCGTGACCTGAAATGGTTGCTAATTTATAATCTTCTTCTGTTTCCCAACAGGGTGATATCCAGCAGCTCTTGATTATCGGAGATCCCAGAGTAGCCTACGACTATTGTGAACATTATAGCCCAGACTGTGATTCCCCTGTGCCCAATGCTCCCCAAGCTCAAGAACCTCAAGTTGATGAGGTGAGTAATGAGTCATGTTTTATTAGATTTATTGCACTTTTAATGGGTATTCTGGATTCATGTTCTCAGAGCATTTGTTTACAGTGGAAAGAGAACGCTTTCCTTACTAATACATGTGCTTAGCCATCTCTCTCAAATGCTTTTTAAAATGCTGCCTAACATTGCTCTCTGTAGATTGTGTTTAAAAGAACAGTGAACTATCACTTTTTCCATAAAAGAATCTGATTCTACACACCTGTATCACTGTATACGTAATTTCATAATTTAATCCAGAATTTCATTTTGTTAGCTAAATTTATTTATTTATTTATTTAATTAATTACATTTCTAGACCGCCCTATAGCAGAAAGCTCTCAGGGCGGTGTACAACAAATAAAATCACAATTAAAATATGAGCAAGTGTGGAAAAAAAATATATATATAGTACAATTATAAAACATTAATAAAATTGCCATTGAGATTTAAATTAAGATCATATTAAGTTTAAAATGTTAAATTAAAATATTTAAAAATTTACAAAATTTAAAAAGCCTGGGCGAAAAGGTAAGTTTTTACCTGGCGCCGAAAAGATAACAGAGAAGGCGCCAGGCGTATCTCGTCTGGGAGGGCATTCCATAGTTCGGGGGCCACCACCGAGAAAGCCCTAGATCTAGTTGTTGATCTCCGGGCCTCTTTATGGGTTGGGACCCGGAGAAGGGCCTTCGACGTCGAGCGTAGTGAACGGGTAGGTACATAGCGAGAGAGGCGCTCCATCAGGTATTGCGGTCCGATGCCGTTTAGGGCTTTATAGGTAAGAACCAACACTTTGAATCTGGCCCGGAAACATATCGGTAGCCAGTGCAGCTGCGCCAGGACAGGTGTTATATGGTCAAATTTCTTTGTCCCAGTGAGAACTCTGGCCGCAGCATTTTGCACTAGCTGAAGTTTCCGAACCGTCTTCATAGGTAGCCCCACGTAGAGTGCATTACAGTAGTCCAATCTAGAGGTTACCATAGCATGGATAACTGAGGCAAGATGCTCCTTGCTCAAATAGGGTCGTAGTTGGGCTACCAGCCGGAGCTGGTAGAATGCATTCCGTGCCACCGAGGCTACCTGAGCCTCAAGTGTATTTACATTATCCTCATACTCTAGGTGTTGCAAGTGTATTTATAATTGACTGTGCCCAGACCTCATAAAGCCCACCTTCTGAAACTTTTCATATTATTCAAGTTTCTTCCATTTTAATGGCTTCCTAAACATTACTTATAGAATCAGAATAGTAGGGTTGGAAGGGGCCTATAAGGCCAGTCGAGTCCAACTTAAAACATACTCTTTCTTAGAAGGGTAAGTGCTTGTGATTTCTGTTGCCCAACATAAATGGCTTTTATCTGCCTTGAGAGATTCAGAATTGATCCTTCACATGCTCCCAGTGCACACTTTAATGTCATTTATTAAGCAGGAATTAGAAGTAGCCTGGGAGGTGATGCAATGGGTAGACACTGGCCACTGCTGTTGAGTGGTGACCAAGAGGTAAAAGAGCCCAGATCCTTTCCAGTGAGTATCATGAGGCAGTGGGTGGCTGGGTGCTAGGGATGGAAGGATCTGTCAATTCCAGTGTTCTCAGTTTCTCATTTTCCCAATGTTGAATTCAGTTCTCTATGTTTCTGGAGCAACTGGCAATTTTTTGTAAAAAAAATTGTCATGAAAATTCTCCAGCATTTTAGTGAGAATTAAATCGACTAAACACAATTTTGTATGCAGTTTTGCCTAAGGTACACATTTTTACAAGCATTTCCCCCTAACTTATTGCATTTTATTATGTCATTTTCACTATATATTCATTTTTATGCACACTTTCTCCTAACATATGCATATTTGAAAACATTGTATAGTTGGGAAAACTGCATTGCAAAATTTGGCTACGTGCACATGTCAAAGGTTGGTTGTGTTTCTGTTCATGTTTCAGAAAGTGTGAATTTGATAAATTCAGCTTTCAGTGCGAACTAAATCGAATTTCTCCCCTATCTCTACTGGGTGCATGCATATTTGACCTCTGAATGAGATAGGATGGGATGGTCACTATTAGTGCCTTTCTGCTGGGATCTGATCTCAGCTCACCTCTAACACAACTATGGCAACATGACTTTTATTATCTTGCTGCAGAGCAGTACAGAACTGATGTTAGCCATTATTATGCAGCTCCTCTGAACAGAGTGAGGATGGGAGGGAGTATGGTCCCCATAAAACTCCATTATTACTATGAGGAGTTTTTAAAAACAGACTGGGAACAGAAGCTTGCTGGGCACTGAAACCCTTCTTAGCTCACTGGCATGAGCTGCAGTTTGTGCTACAGATTGCTTGAACAGAAAATTGTGGTGACTTGGGAGGGGAGAACAAAGTGTGTAACTCTAACCTATCCCACAGCACACTGAGGCTTTAAGAAGAAGCAGGACTACCACTGCATCTGCAGCCCTGTTGTGCGTGGCAGGTGGAGAGGGCGCAGACAGATAGCTGTGACAGTGTGATCATGCAGAAAGGTTTGCTCAGGATCCAATGACTCCTGGGGTGGCTTGTCCTCACTCCACATATGGAAAGCCCTGTTTGGGGGCTTTTTGCTGGCTGCCGCCGGCGGGGATACCACTGGTGGCACCTCCACCTGTCTGCACATTTGGCGGGTGGAAGGGGAGCTCCACATCAGCAGGGTGACACTGGCATCACTCCGCAGGCAGCAACTGATGGGAGGCCAATGAGCTAGCAATGTTTGGCAGAGGGACAGCCGGTTGCCTTGCAGCCTGGCACAAAGAGGGTTTGGACTAATATTCTGTTAGTGTACAAAATTTGTTGGTCACGGATATGTGTAAAAGGGTACAAAAATGCAATTGGCAGCTAAAAATTGGCCTTGATGACTGGGTTGCTGAAGGAAGCAGTTTCATTCTCTCCTCCCATGTGTCCTGTATTGTGTTGGGACCTCCTAATCCTCCCTCAGATATATGATTATGGAATTTGCCTCTGCTGAATTTTGCCTAATTCTTTGAGGTTTGTCTTTTCTGGATATGTTCACTAGAGTGTAACTCAAAATGCTGGGATCCATTACATTTCTGGATTTTATTTTCGAACTGGGTGAGGGGAAATTCCTCTTACCTTTCCTGTCTTCTCACATACAAAAACACACGACAGTATCAGTAAATTTTTTAAAAGTAACTCTTCCCTTTCCCCGCCTCACAAGATTCTCAGTTTTTAAATTTTATTTTCCTTAAGAGTGCAAATGGTGGTATAGTGTTTTATTGCTAGCTTTACTTATCCATCTCATGTGGGACCATGGATACACTAATTCTATTGATTGGTATCTTATAGAAATGTTAGAATCTTAGCAGGAAATCTGATTAAGTTGTATATTTGCTCTCTATTGTTTTTACTGAATACATTTTAATTGCAATGGCTTGTAGCTAATGCAGATAAAGGATTTCATCAGTGTGTGTGGCAAAAGAATTCCTTCTGAAAATCAAATGGAGTGGAGCCCAAGGGATATTGAGATCCTCGGACAAAACTTATTCCTACTTTATTCCTAACTGCAGTCAACAGCTCCTCATTAGAGGAGGGGTTCCCAGGTCAGAGGCTGTGGTTTCCAAAGTAGGATTGAGCAACACTGCCTTGAAGAATATATGGGAGGGTTCAGAATATACCAACAAGCACAGGATTTCACCTCTCACTGAGACAGGTCTTTGTTTCTCCGTCTTTGCAGGCTGACTTCTAGAAAAATATGTCTGGCTTCTATATTTTTCCATCTCTATCTATCTACTTATCTGTCTGTGTGCACGCCTGCATATACCAACTTCTTTGTGAAACACATCCCTTAACCCACCAAGTGATTTGTGCTCCACTCTTGGATTTTATCCTGGGGAAGTGAATGTATCATTAAAGAAGTTCTGATTTCCCCCAAATGTCCCTTGGCATTTTCTCACTTCTATAAACAGGCGCATTGCTACTCCCATTGCTGGGTAAGCATGGAAACATGCCATTTTGAGCTGTGGACTACCACACCTGCTCATGCAGTGTTCCTGCTTGCTCTAGTCTTGTTCACATGGCTCAAATGTTGCAGCTTACATGAACAATTCAGATGCTTCCAAGATGTGGCCCCATCATTGGAAAATGTCAAGAATAGAAACACAAAAATCAAATCAAATCCAACACAGTTAGGAAAAGACAATTGGCATCTGTCAAGAATTTGCGCGGCACTTCTCAGACAAAGTCGCTCAGATTCGCTCTGACTTGGACGCTAAAATTGATACAGTCTCTGCGGATGTAACTTTGGTGCCTGTTTGTCCAATTAAAATGGATTCTTTTCAACTTGTTCTGCCCGAGGATGTGGACAAGATCCTTGGAGCGGCGCGTGCCACCACTTGTGTACTGGACCCTTGCCCTTCCTGGCTCATTAGAAGTACCAGAGGGGGACTGGTCAGGGGAGTAGTTAATGCCTCTCTACAACAAGGCAGAATTCCATCATGCTTAAAGGAGGCAGTTATAAGACCACTGCTGAAAAAGCCCTCCCTGGATCCCTCTTTACTAGGTAACTACCGGCCAGTCTCCAATATTCCATTTTTAAGCAAGATAATAGAGCGTGTGGTGGTTGCCCAACTCCAGAGATTCCTGGATGATACGGATGATCTGGATCCATTTCAATCTGGTTTCAGGCCTGGCTATGGGACAGAGACTGCTTTGGTCGCCTTGGTGGATGACCTACGCAGAGAACTGGGGAGTGTGTCTCTGTTGGTTCTACTGGACCTCTCAGTGGCTTTCAATACCATCGATCATGGTATCCTTCTGGGATGCCTTGCTGAGAGGGACTTGGGGGCACTGTGTTACAGTGGCTCCAGTCCTTCCTGGAGGATCAAACCCAGAAGGTGGTACTGGGGGACTCCTGCTTGACCCCCTGGCCATTGACCTATGGGGTCCCTCAGGGTTCAGTTTTGTCCCCCATGTTATTTAACATCTACATAAAACTGCTGGGAGAGGTTTGGTGCCATCAGTATGCCGATGACACTCAACTCTATTTCTCTTTTCCACCTGAAGCCAAGGAAGCCGTACAGGTCCTAAACCAGTGTCTGGCATCAGTGATGGACTGGATGCAGGCAAACAAGTTGAGATTAAATCCTGATAAAACAGAGGTACTCCTGGTCAGTCGGAAGGCAGATCAGGGAATAGGGATTCAAACTGTGCTGGATGGGGTCGCACTCCCCCTGAAGTCTCAGGTTCGCAGTTTGGGTGTACTCCTGGACTCAGCTTTGAATTTGGAGGCCCAGATTACTGCTGTATCCAGGAGCACATTTGCCCAATTAAAACTGGTGCACCAGCTGCACCTGTTCCTGGAGCTTCCTGATCTGACTAGGGTGATGCATGCCTTGGTTACATCCCGCTTATACTACTGTAACGCGCTCTACGTGGGGCTGCCTTTGAAGACTGTTTGGAAACTTAAATTGGTACAAAGAGTTGCAGCCAGAGTGTTACCCGGTGCTGGTTACAGGAACCATACAACTCCCATGTTACAACAGCTCCACTGGCTGCCAATTCGTTTCCGGTCACAATTCAAAGTGCTGGTTTTGATCTACAAAGCCCTATACGGCTCAGGTCCAGGCTATTTGACAGATCATATCTCCCTATATGAATCTGTCTGGGATTTGAGATCTTCAGGTGAGGCCCTTCTTGTGCTCCCCACACCTTCGCAAGTACATATGACGCGGACACGAGATAGGGCCTTTTCGGTGGCCGCCCCTAGGCTATGGAACTCTCTTCCAAGTGAGGTGCGATTAGCTCCCTCCTTGCCATCTTTCCGGCGACAAGTAAAGACTGTTTTATTTCAACGGGCATTTGGGATAGAGAACGACCAGGATTAAGTGTCATAGGATTGGTGACTATAGTATATGATTTTATTATTTTAAATTGTCCGCTGTTTTTAACGTATGTTTTATGGTTTTAATTTTTCTCATAGTTTAATTCTATTTTTAATTGTATATTTCTGTATGTTTTAATGGTGTTGTTTTTTAGTTGTAAGCTGCTCTGAGTCCTATAGGAAAAAGGGTGGGGTAGAAATAAAGTTTATTATTATTATTATCTGTAACATAAGGTTGCAGGGTAGAGTGCTTCTCGTTATGGTCTCAGCCAGCCAGCCAGCCAGTCACACGTTTTTCTAGGATACTCCATGCCATCCTCTTCTTCCAGTTTTCAGAAAGGCCCTCACCAGCATTCTGTGACCAGTGAACATGCTCAGCCCTCATTGGATTGATTTTGGGTTGTTGGTGCTCCCTTAGGATGTGTGTGTATCTATATCTCTGTATAACTTTTGCACCCCTTGAGCATCTCCTAAGCATGTTGATGCCTTCCTCTTGTTCCTCGGTGGACTCACTTCGGCTACAGTCCTGTTGGCACTCACCAGCTCAGTTTAGTTTGCCAAGCTGTATGTGCTTGATGTAATCTATGCCAGAGTGCAGGCTTTCTATCTATCTACAGTGCTGGTGACTGGGAATCCATAGAATCTTTTCCAGATTTTCAGAGGAGCAAACTTCATTTTTTTAAAACACACATACCCTGTCCCTTGAATACTATCATATGCCATGGAGTTAGCCATGGATATCCGTCTGTTTGGTCAGTGTGGTCCTCATACAGTGAAGAGAAGGGGATAGGTAACGGAGAAGTCGGTGATGGAGAAGGGTCTTTGTAGGAGATGAAGGAAGGATGGAAGAGGATTGTACCATATATTTCCACTTGTGGCATTTTGTAACAGAGAGTGCCAGTAAGGACTGTATTCTTACAAAAAGTCAATGTAGCTCAATGTTACTGACTGCTAGTAGTCTTCTGGGGGTTTCAGAGATGGGTCTTTCTAAGTTCTACCTAGAGATGCAGGTAGGATCTTCTACAGTCAAAGCATGTGCACTGCCACTGAACTATGGCCATTCCCCATATAAGCCACTGCAGTGGCTAACTGAGATGATGTACTAAGGGGCTGCCCTCCCTACCTCCCCAGAGTCCACAAGCTAAATGCTTACTTCTGTGCTAATGCACAAAGTGGGATCCAGGAAGACTCATGAGCTCCTGGGTAACCTGAGACTTATGAATCTCAGTGCATGCCAGATTGATGAGTCTCGGCTTTACATCTTACAGGTGATGTGTAAAAAGTAGAAGCATGTGTTTCTGCACATCTGTGTCTTGTATGAATCTAACTGAGGTTTTGAGTGATACTAATTGAATGAGAATTAAGTAATATTCATTGATTTGTTATTTGACTATTATTTGATAAGAACTGTGTATAGAAAAATTATTGCTAATGGCAGGCCATCATGCTGAGAATTTAGTTTTTGCCTCATGCTACTGCAGAGCTATGCACATTTCAAATATCATTGTATAAACCAGATAAATTGTGGTTTGACAAGGAATTCAGAAGTGGTACCATTAAGACAAATTCTGTCTTAGGGATCATTATGAGAAGGATCAAAAATAAAACTGACAATACCTGATACCTTTATGGAAATCTATGGTGGGATGTCATTTAGAATAATGTATTCAATTCTGATCACCTCACCTCAAAAAGGATATTGCTAGAAAAGGTGCAGAAAAGGGCAACCAAAATTATGCACAGTGTGGAGAAAGTTGATAGAAGTTTTTCTGTCTTGCTGGAGTCATCCAGTGAACCTGAGTGTTTAGGACAGACAAAAGGATGTACTTTTTCACGCATTGTGGAGTTGCACTATGAAATTTGCTAAACAGTGTTAAAAATGATTAGGCACATTCATATATATATTATTTTGTTTCTCCTTTGGTTTTTTTGTATTCTCCTCCCCTACACCCTAGTAGAATATTTTTATTGCTGTTTTTTAAAAATTTGGTACATTGAAAATGTTAAATATTAATATTTAAATAAAACAATAGCAGCCTTTTGAATGTGAACCTCTCTCTCCCTTAGAAGCTTTTGAAAAATCTCAGCATTGACTTTTGTAAATATTCCCTCTGCACTGTAAACTCAAATGCACTGAACTGTGTCCAGACAAATCACATTTAGCCACATTTCAGAAGTCAGAGATGTGGGGGGGGGGGAAGACCTATTTAGTCATGTATCCCCCCGGCTTACTCAAAGCTGGATTGTTCCCCGTAGAATATATTCTAGTGAGCGCAGTCCAGTCTGGTTTGAAAAGGCCTCATAGCAAAGGCCCTTCATTTCTTTGCTTGGAACAGTATCCCACAGCCTCATAAATCTCACAGCCTGACTCGAGATGGAGAAATTGCTCCCAAATGGGAGCTCTGCTTCATTTGTTTTGGCTGTGTCCCAATTGCAAGGATTATGCGAGAGAAATAAAAGAGATGCCTTTAAATGAAATACTTTGTAAGAAGTGAAGATACCAAGTGAAGCCTAGCCGAGCTCTTTTGAGGGACTCTGTGCGCTGTTTTTTTTTTTAAAAAATGCAATGCTAATTGAGCCCATTTTTTTCCTGCATGGACTAGCTGACTTGCTAAATCTCTGCTTCCTTAGAGACACAGATCATATGAGGCACCATTTTCATGTCTGGCCTGCAGGATTTAGCTGTACCTGTAGGGCTGAAATCTGTAGAGATAATAAACTTTCTAGTTAGGAAAGCATTTTAGTGTATTTCCCGAGGGCAATTAGAGTAATGAAACTCATAAATATTCCAGGGACCATTGATTTTTGTACAGTCCTTGGGAACCGACCTCGTCAATGCAGCTTTACCTCAAATGATTTAATTTGATAAGGAGTTTGCCCCTAAGTTGTGCTACATGGAATAGGAGGGAGGCAATCAGCTGAAGGGGCTCCTTTTTCAGAAACTATTTAGAGTTCTTTTCCTGAAGTCTGAGGCAAGTAGGAATAGGTGAATCCCATCAGTTCTGATCCAATTTTAGTTCAGGCTTACCAAAGTCTGCCTCCTGTCTGCTCTGTTATCTAGGATTTAGCATGCTGGGTGACTTTGTTCACTAATAGATGTTCCTGGACATTCTGACACAGCTCATAATGATTCAAACAGAACCCAAAATCCATTGGTAATTCTAAATATTTCCATACTTCAGTAGCATCTATTATTTGCAACTTTTTTTTTAAAAAAAAGAAGATAACACAGGAGGCAAATATTAACTCTAGAAGCAATCCATAAAATTGTTGCTATTTAAATTAGAAAGAAAATGGTATCATAAATGCATGTTGTCCTGGGCTGTTCCCCAAGCTGGTGCTATCCAGATGTTTTGGGCTACAACTCCCATCATCCTTGCCCATTCTCAATGCTGGCAGGGGCTGTTGGGAGTTGTAGTCCAAGCATGTGGAGGGCACCAGATTGGAGTAGATTGTCACAGAGAAAAATAGCAGCAGGCTGTTCACCTGGGGTGCCTTATAGTGATGGACAGATCAGTCTTCTTGCAGTCTATGTCACTTCCTCATGTGCTCACTCATAAGTCTTTCTTGGCCTGTTTCCACATTAATCTGATTTTTTTTAATTAAAGAAAGCATGAAAATGTGCATTTACAGTTGTATTTTTTTGTCAAAATGTGCATTTCTGCATGGATTTTAATGTTTTTGAGCTATGTCACAACATTAGTAGAAATGTGAAATCTGATAGATAGTACATTGTAATCTGCCCATTAGTCTGGAATGTATAGATCAGGTCAGACAGTAATGGAATTTGTGAAGATTGAAAACCTAAAGCATCCCTAATGTGTGACCTCCCCCCACCATAGAAAATGGCAGAAAACAGGCACATGCAAGTATTAACTTACAGCATGCTTTATCGTTTATTTATTCATATAATTTGTAAACTGCCCAGAGAGCTTTGGCTATTGGGCAGTATATGAATGCAATAAATAAATAATAAATAAATATGTTTATATACAGCCAGTTATGAGGGCATTTCAAGGTGAGGCCCAGTAATATCATATAATACAATACAAAATTATACAAATATAGTGAAAATCAATTTTAATCAAGCAATCAGTAAGAATACAGGCATACCCCGCTTTAACATACGCAGTGGGATCAGAGCGTGTATGTAAAGTGAAAATGTACTTAAAGTGAAGCACTACTTTTTTTTCACTTATTGATGCATGTACTGCACTGCAGTCGTCATATATGGGCATAACTGATGTAAATAACACATTTATAACTAAAATAAACATAAAATAAAATAAAGTAAGCTTACCTTTAATGTCAGCTGGCAGATGCGAAATGGATGAACAAAAATTTACATGTATTGCAGGAAGGATGAAAGAGAGGGCATATCTTCTACTTCATAAGTCGAGTCGTCAAGGGCTAGACGCTTTCTTGCTGGCGACTTGGATGGACTACCTGAAGTAGGAGTAGGGCTTGGGGCTGATGTTGATGCTAGAGATGGATCAGTGGATGTTGATGGTCTGGGAAATTGACTGGGTGCTGCTGCTGGCCTTTTGAGAAAGTATGTGTCTAAGGAGGTTTGAACTGTAGCTCTTTTCTTTTCCCTGTAGATTTATTTGTAACAGGCATAAGCCCCCGAAATGTTTGCATTGACTTTGGAACTTCTTTCAAAGTCCCTATCATGCTTTTCAAAAAGAGCCATGGCGCTATCAAGATGATGGAAAGCTTCCAAGAGAACTTTTGAAGTTAGGCCTTCAGGCTGTTCCATGGTCTCATCCTCATCTGGCACATTTTCTTCCTCTCTCTCCTCTTCAAGTTCAAGAAGATCTTCATTGCTGAGGGGTTCAGTATGGGACGCCATAAGTTCAGCAACATCTTCTGCCTCCACTTCCAGCTCTAACTGCCTTGCCATCTCTACAATATTTTCAGTAACATCAGCTACAGGATCTTCAAAGGCTTTGACATCATCAAATAACTGTGGGCATAATTTTTTCCAGGCCCCTTTCATTGTTGTTTCCTTGATGTCATTCCAAGCATCTCTTATAGTTTTGATGCAATCCAAGATGTTATAGCTTTTCCAGAATTTCTTTAGGACTTCTTGCCCTGTCCCCTCTCCATTTGCTATTGCTGCAATACACTTGCTGAAGGTTCTTTTCAAGCAGTTCAACTTGAAGGTGGCTATGACACATTGATCCATGGGTTGCAGGAGTGAGGTGGTATTCGGTGGTAGGAATTCCACTCGAATGTTAGGGTTCAGTTCATCTAATGTTCGAGGGTGGCCAAGAGCATTGTCTACAAGGAGCAAAATTTTAAAAGGGATATTGTTGTCCCTGCAATAGGCTTTCACCTCTGGTACAAAGCAGGTGTCAAACCAATCTTCGAAAACGGCTGCAGTCACCCATGCTTTTCTATTAGACCTCCAATGCACTGGAAGTCTAGTTGTAACGTAATTCTTTAAAGCTCTAGGGTTTTCCAAACGATAAATTAGCATAGGCTTTAGTTTCAAGGTACCAGAGGCATTGCCACCTAACAGAAGGGTTATTCTTTCTTTAGCTGGCTTGTAGCCTGGCATTGTTTTCTCCTCTCTGGCGATGAAGGTTCTTGCAGGCATCTTTTTCCAGAACAGCCCAGTCTCATCCACATTAAAAATTTGTTCTTTGGAGTAGCCTCCCTCTTCAATAATTGTGGCAAGGTCGTGTGGATAGCTTTCTGCAGCCTCGTATCTGCAGCAGCTGCCTCTCCTTGCACTCTGATGTTATGTAGGTTAGACCTCTTCTTGAACCTGTCAAACCATCAATGGCTTGCAACAAATTCAGCATCCTTCACTACCTCACCTTTCTTAGCCTTCAGGTCATTGAATAGGCTTAAGGCCTTACTTTGAATCATTGCCTGGCTTACAGGAACCTGGCTGCAGTCTGATTTTCTATCCAAAGTATTAAGAGTCTCTCCAATCTGCAACAACACTATCCCTTTTTCTAATTTTTGTTGTGTTCACTGGCGTAGCACTCTTAACTTCTGCAATAATTTTTTCTTTGCTCCTCCTGACTGTGCTAACTGTCGTTTGAGTGAAGCCTAGCCTTTGGCCTATCTCAGCTTGAGAAACACCTTCATCAGACAGTTTAATCATTTTAAGCTTCATATCTAAGGTGATAGATTTACAACTTTTCTTTGTATCTGCCATTATGTACTGTACTGTAATACTGTACAGTACTGTACTGTACAGTACTGAAGGCAAGGGAAAACAATACCAACACACACACACACACACCCCACACACGCTATTGGGAGTCACAAGCCAGCAGTAGCAAAAGCCAGAACTAATGATGGGCAGAGACAGAGAGAAAAAGCAGGAAAGGAAGATGGGACAATGGAGAGGTATAAAATGGGACAATGGAGAGGTATAAAATGAAATCAGGGTGATCTAAAGAATTTTTTATTTTTTATCACAAACAATTACAGTAAAGCAGATGGGACAATGAAGAGGGAGAGGTATAAAATGGGACAGTAAAATAAAATCAGGGGGATCTAAAATGAAATCAGGGGGATCTAAAAAGCACGAGGTGCCCCCCCCCCACACACACACACTGCCGCCACCAACCTAGGCCAGGGCAGGCAGAGCTCCGATCGCTCTTTACAGTACTGTAAAGTAAAGTACTGTACTTAAATGTAAAATAAAATATCTTTAAATGATTACAGTACTGTAAAAGGTTCTGTCTCCAAGGCAGCAGCAGCTCAGTTTGCTAGATCGCTCAGTCGCTCCACTCAGATCGCTCAGATCGCTAAGAAGATGACGCTTCACAACGCACGTGGCACGTGGAACGCAAGTTCCGTCAGTGTCCGTTATTGCGAAGCATGTATGCTAAAGTGGGGTATGGTGGAGTATGGAGCATGTACGTTATAGTGAGGCAATGTTAAGTGAAGTGACGTTAAGCGGGGTATGCCTGTACTTACAGTGCTGTAACATTATTCTGAATTAACATCTGGCAAAGGCCACAGTGAACAAGATAGCTTTTAGTATGTGCTGATATTGTGTCCAAGTCAGTGCATGCCTTATTTTTTTTTGGTGGCGGGCAGGAAGGTCATTCCAGAATATTGGTGCCACCACAGAAAAGACCTTCTTCCTGGTTGTCCCTAGATGGACATCTGCAGAATGTGGCACAAGGAGTGCCTCTGACGATGATCTTAGTGACTGGGCAGGTACATAATTTCATTATGCAGAGATGGGAGATGAACATTCTGATTAAGGTGTACTTTGTTGTAGCAGTCTTCCATATAGATCACTTTCAAACACTTGCCAACCTTGTGATCCTGCTTGCAGTCTTGAGCTGTTTCTCTCCACCATACCCATAATGTAATATATGAGGAGCAAGCACTCTGTGAGGAAGCTCAGACATCCTTTCTTCCTCTTTCTTGAGTGTGTGTGCACACCTCAAAGATTACACTCATTACATGCTGGAAGACATCCCCTCCTTTACATGCTGTCTTATCACCTGTGAGCGAGTACTTCCCCCCATGGAATACTTGAAAATTGCTAAGGGACTTAGCAGACTACTTAATGCTTTTTCTGCCCATTGTAGCAAGTGTAATGTGTTGTGCTAGATGCTGCATGGTTTTTAAATTCTATTTTTATTTCTTATATGTTGTATTTTATGTAATACAATAAAATACAATATAAGAAATAAAAGAAGCAATAAAAATACGATCAAAAATCAATGTGAATATTTAATGTAATGGATGTGCCATCATCTCCCATCTTCAGCTACAAATCTCATCGATCATTGGTGCTCCACGGACCACAATGTGGAAACTCCTGAACTAATATATAAACCTTGCCTATTTTGAATTTAGTGAATCCAGGCACGTCTTAAAAACGTCTATTAAATTGTCATCTGTCTTAAGCCTGGTTCTAATAAATCCATCCTCTGGAACTCTTTTCAAAAGCAAAGTTGATTCAAAAGTTTAAAATATTTTGCCCTTGCAATACCTAGAAAAAAATACACTTCCAAAACAAGGTGGATTTTTTTCCCCCGCTTGGAAAATTCCCTACAGTTCAGCTTCTTCCTTTTTACGTTGGTGAACTGCTTCTTCTAAAATGCATCTAATGAAAAAAACAGTTCTTTTCATTGGAACTGCATATTGATCAAGTTGTGTAATACAAATAGGCTTCTCTTTCTGGTAAAGAATGCATGAGGTCATAATGGAAATGTAGTGTTGCATCAAAGAATGCCAGGTTTTATTCATCCCTGAACTTTGCATCAAAACACCCATCCGTGTGCAATAATGATTACGAATGGATCTTTATTAGGAAAACATAGCTTTATTGTAACATCAGACATTCTAAAGAAGTGGCAGGAGGGGAAATATGTTTTCACACTTCTGATGTCATGTTAGAAAAGAAACTTTATGCAAATTGTTTCTGCAACTGGAGCTTGGACAGTTCCCTCCCCTTCACCTTTTTTTTTTTTGAAGTTACATGGGAAGCATAATACAATTTGCCTTCAGTTCCTTTCCTGGATTTTAGCCGTCTGCCTCTTGCTGGTCAGTTTAGATCCAGACTGAGCTTTGAGGCCTTGGGTCATAACAGTGACATTCTTATGTGATAGAACTTTGATACCCAAATCCTGCTGTGAATGTTCTTGTCACAAATGGGGCACTCTTCACTTCCATCCCACTGAGAAAGGCAGAAAAAGCTCAATTCCTGGCAAAATAAAGAAAGGCCAAAGCTGGGGCAGAAGCTCCTGTCTATGTGTCCAAGGATGTTGGGTACAAGGGAAAACTGGAGTTTCTGTGGGTGCAAGCATTCATTCATTCATTCATTCATTCATTTATATCCCACCCTTCCAGTCCGCTACACATGAACACCATCATCTAGGACTTCAGTCCTTGCTGTGGCTTTTATTTGCATTGTAGCTAAGACTTCTAAGGCCTTGAGCATGATGTCTCTGCAGTATGGAAGAGCTTAGAGGCCCAAGGGCTCCTATATGAAACTGTCTGTGACTCTGATCCTTCATAAAATCAGAAGGCTCAATGAACTAAAGGGTAAAACTGAAAAACCTGCCTAAAGGCAGGTTCCAAATATGATCACAACCATCCATAGATTAACTGCCCCCAAGCTACATTGGAGAGAAACCATTGCTCACTGGTAGACCTCAGACTTTCCATGCAGAAGGTCCCAAGTTCAATTCCTGGTATTTGCAATTAAAAAGAATCAAATAGCATGTGATGTGAAAGACACCTGAAGCATTGTTGCCCATTAAAGAGTGGGCAGTGCTGGGCTAGATGAACAAACAATATAATATGCCTAATCTAAGGCACCTTCTGATATGCTAGAAGTAGCAAACAAAGCATACCAAGATGCCTATAGAACAGAGAGTTCCGGATTACCCATCCAGGGGAGCCAAGACACATGTTACAGGGAAAGGCATTTGGGTCTGCCAGCAACGTTGCAAGTTTCCTGATTTGATATTTTCAGTGACTGCATGAAGACACCAGGAACATTATCACAGCAAACACTCATTTCTGTAAAATAATAGATATGCTACATTCCTTTTGGGTGAAAGCAAAAACCAAATGTTCTCTTCATAGTGTACTGTGCAAAAGGCGGGTCAGTGATATGGAGAGTCAACCCTTCCCAGCAGCTGAGTCCTTTTCTTGATCTCATATGCTGAATTGAGAGCAAGGACAGTTGTCAGTATATCTGGAGCTGAGATGGTTGCATGAGTTTGCTGGATAGTATATGGAGTATACTAGTATATGAAGTGATGGAGTCACACTTCAATTTTTTGTGAGTTCAAAAGAGTACATCTCTTTGGAGAGTCATGGTGCCATCGTGTTTCTGTAGATACTTTCTGTAGGTTGTACCACCTAACTTTGCTACACTCTTACATCACTGATGTGGCTGGTCTACTTCTTAATTAGGCCTCCATGCTTATTCACAACTAGACACCATTGGAGGATATTCCACTGTCAACCACATATCTACACACTTCGTAGTGGTATTCCTCTGCCTCAAGAGGAGCACTATTAATGTATATTATTGCATTGGTTTTGATTTCCCTAGGCATTTTTGTCATCAGTTTCTTTTATATACCAAGTCAAATTCTCTCCTTTTTTTGTGTTTGTGTGATTGTGGTTGTGGGGAAATACTTGAACCAGAGAACTCATCATTGTCAGGATAGGAGTTGTGTTGATTGGTTACGGCATGCATTCATGACCTGTGAAATATCATACAATCATATCTTTAAGACATCTTCATGGCTGCTGGCCAAGTTTCCCCATTATCACAGACTCTTTGCAGTTTTTAATCTCAGCTGCTCTGATTATTTCTAACAGTACAATTTATTTCCTTTAGAAATGATAAGTTATGAGTTTGTGCTCCTTGGCTTGATTTGAAATAGGTTTACAAGTTCTCAGTGGATATCTGGGGAGAAAAATGTTGGCACATGTGCATGGATGGAGCCACACCAATTGGTGTATTACCCCCTGAGAACTGAACTTGGGTTGCAGCTGTCCTGCACCAGGCTATAGAAATTCATCTACACCCACCAGCATGCACATTTGGGAACAAGAGAGAGATTTAGATCTAGGTGGGGGCCCCCAAGAGTTACACAAAATGTTTGCAAGAAACAATCAAAACAACTAATTGACCCAACAGAAAAGATACATTGCTTGGTCTTGTGGTCTTCTCACATTGTTTACAGCAGGTTATTACAGGGAATTGTGCATAGGATTGTAGCCTAAGAGTTTTATTGAGAACAAGGAGTTAGGATTGAAGAACTTCTGTGCTTGCACCAAGAAGTAGTTGGCTTAGTGTGCCTGGTTTGCTTAAAGCTGACGTGGAGTGCACAGGATATTATTGAACATTCTAAGTAGGAGAAGAACCTCTTGGGGAAACGGGGCTCCATTTGTAAAACAAGCTGGACAAATTTGTAATGCAGTTGAGCATTTTGAGCTAGACAAGTTCATATGCCAAGCCAGGTAATTATACATCGCAGCAGCATTACTACAGAAAAGTTTCAGCTACTGCCGTCATTGCTTGGGGGTCTCAGGAGAGATGAAGGATGAGGATATTCAGATATCCCACAAAAGGCTCATGTGGTGGGTCCCATCAGGTGGTAAACTTATACAAGGAAACCAAGAAAAATTCTTCACCCTATTATTTTAATTCATTTATTTATTATTTATTTATTTAATTTGTATCCCGTCCTTCCTCACAGCAGGAGCCCAGGGCGGCAAACAAAGCACTAAAACACTTTAAAACATCATAAAACAGACCTTAAAATACATTAAAACAAAACAGCATTAAAAACATTTTTAAAAACAACCTTAAAAAGGGTTAAAAACATTATTAAAAAACATATTAAACAATTCTGACACAGATGCAGACTGGGATAGGTCTCAACTTAAAAGGCTTGTTGAAAGAGGAAAGTCTTCAAAAGGCGCCGAAAGGATAGCAGAGATGGCACCTGCCTAATAATCAAAGAGAGGGAAATTCCACAGGGTAGGTGCTGCCACACCAAAGGTCCGTTTCCTATATTATGCAGAACGAACCTCCTGATAAGATGGTATCTGCAGGAGGCCCTCACCTGCAGAGTGCAGTGATCGACTGGGTATATAAGGGATAAGACTTTCAGGTATCCTGGTCCCGAGCTGTATAGGGCTTTGTATGCCAAAACTAGAACCTTGAACTTGGCCCGGTAGCAGATGGGCAGCCAGTGCAATTGTTTCAGCAGCAGGTGACATGTTGGCAATACCGTGCTCCAGTGAGCAGTCTTGCAGCCGCATTTTGCACCAGCTGCAGCTTCTGGACCAACCTCAAGGGCAGCCCCACATAGAGCTCATTACAGTAATCCAGCCTACAGGTTACCAGTGCATGGACAACAGTGGTCAGGCTATCCCGGTCCAGAAATGGCCGCAGCTGTCTCACCAGCCGAAGCTGGTAAAAGGCACTCCTAGCCACAGAGGTCACCTGGGCCTCTAGCGACAAAGAAGCATCCAGGAGCATCCCCGGGCTACAGACCTGCTATTTCAGAGGAAGTATGACCCCATCCAAAACAGGTAACTGACCAATTATCCAAACTCGGGAACCACCAACCCACAGCACCTCTGTCTTGCTAGGATTCAGACTCACTTTATTGGCCCTCATCCAGCCCACCACTGAGTCCAGGCAGTGGTCCAGGGCTTGCATGACCTCTCCAGATTCAGATGTTACAGAGAAATAGAGCTGGGTATCATCAGCATACTGCTGACACCTCGCCCCAAAGCTCCTGATGACTGCTCCCAAGCAGGGGCGTCACTAGGGGGGTGCGTGGGGTGCGGACCGCACCAGGTGACACCATCAGAGGGGAGTGACTCTCAGCTTTAATTTAAAAAAATAATAAGTTTCTAGGTGGTCCGGTTCTCGAGATATACATAAAAACGTCAGCCGCCCCCGTTAAATCTTTTTTTAAACTACTGTATAGCACTTTGTAGCTTTAACCCCGCCCGTTCAGGATTGCAGCCAATCAGTGAAGTGTTTGTTTGACCTGTGGCAGTGTCTAGTAAACCTCATTGCAAGGCCAGAAAATGTGCTTATGGAAAGGGTGTGCAGTTTGTGCCCCCCCAAGTGTGGAGGCTTGGACAAACATTGTGTTATGGAAAACCAAAGTCTGTGTGAAAGTACATATTTGGGAATGCCATCAGTGTAATCCTAAACACACTTAATAAATAATATTGAACTTGCATGTCACAAAATATATTACGGTCATGTCCATAAGCACCAGGAGGGTAGTCACCCAGGGGATCTTAGTCCCTCTGCTTTTTTGGGAGTAGGGTCGCTATGTCTCCAAGCATCCTACAGTCAGCATGAAAAGGGAGTGTGTTAGTCACTGAGAAGAGTCTTCTAATATGCTTCCTTGCCTTTTCTGCAGATTGGAGCCAATCAGAGTGAAAGGAGGTGTCAGCCACTGAGAAGACTCTTCTCAGTTGCTAACGCTCTCCACTTTCATGCTGATTGGCTCTTAGAGATGTTTGTTGTTGTGAGAGAATGCATTAACAAAGATCTCATTCTTAATCCAGGAGCAAAAAAGGGTGTACGTGGCTGTAACTATCATGAAGGGACCCTGCAGCTCTGAATTTTCTACTAAACAACTGATAAATACCTATGTAACTTTGTGTCTGGAGACTTATTATTAAGAATCACTTTCCATAACTGTAAATTGGTGTGCCCACACGCATGCATCCCAGGCACCTAAATGAGGGGAGACAGCAGCATAGGGACATAAGCAGGCATCTTATTCCAGGGGTTCCCAAACCTTTCTTCTACATAGACCACTTGAAAATTGCTGAGGGTCTGAAAGTATCTGAAAATTTACTATGGGCATATGCAAGATAATTAACTCCCATTAGTAATAAGAGCAAGAATTTGAGCTGTGCGTATGATATTGTAATTTAAAGGTGTAATTTTAATTTTGCTAGTTGTTTATGTCACTACTATTGCCATTACATTCAGTGATATATGGGAATTACGATTTACGAGTAACATTAGTACAAAAAACATTACTAAGGATTCTGTATGGTCTGATACGGGAGGAGGTCCATGGGGGTGACACCATGAGTTACCACACCAGGTGACACCAACCCTAGTGACGCCACTGCTCGCAAGGGCTTCATATAGATGTTAAACAGCATGAGAGACAAGATGGTACCCTGCGGCACCCCACAGCACAGCTGGCAGGGAGCCAAAAGGCAGTCACCCAATCCTATTCTCTGAGAACGACTCTGGAGATAGGATTGGAACCACTGTAAAACAGTGGCTCCAATACCCATCTCACCAAGTCGACCCAGAAGGATACCATGGTCAACGGTATCAAAAGCCGCTGAGAGATCAAGTAAGAACCACAGGGCTGCACTCCACCTGTCCTTCTCCTGCTTTTTCTGTTACAAATGCTCCATACTGACACCTCTCTCAGGGTGAGGCTTGGTGCTAATGGACTCCTATCAGAAGCGATTCCCACCAATAGAGGGGTTCGCCAGGGTTAATAATATTTTATAATAATATAATAATAATATTTTATTTATTGGTCGCCTATCTGTCCAGGTTAGTGGACACTCTAGGCGACTTACAATAACAAAAAACTATACATAATATACATATACAAAAACAAACCACAGTCCTAAACAATTTAAAACCAATTTCCAATTAAAACATCATAAAATTAATCCTCCTTAATCCCACCAAAAAAAAAAAAAGGCAGCACACAAAAAACAAACAAAAAACAAACAAACAAACACCCAGGCCACCCCAGCCAGCCGGCTTATGTATCCCTCCAAAGAGGGACAGGTGGTAGCAATCAGTCCCAGCTGGCTGGGTACCTGGGGCCTGGTCCTGCAGGATGCAGGTCTGCCAGGCAGAAGTCCCACAGGGAAGGGTGGTGGAGGTGGTGATCCCACAGCAGCAGCAGCAGCAGCAGCCTCTCCTTCCCTGGGCGGCGATGTTCTCTTCCTGCAGGCCCTGGGTCTCCCAGGCCACCCCAGCCAGCCGGCTTATGTATTCCTCCAAAGAGGGACAGGTGGTAGCAATCAGTCCCAGCTGGCTGGGTACCTGGGGCCTGGTCCTGCAGGATGAAGGTCTGCCAGGCAGAAGTCCCACAGGGAAGGGTGGTGGAGGTGGTGATCCCGCAGCAGCAGCAGCAGCAGCAGCAGCAGCAGCAGCAGCAGCAGCAGCAGCAGCAGCAGCAGCAGCAGCAGCAGCAGCAGACTCACATTCCCTGGGCGGCGATGTTCTCTTCCTGCAGGCCCTGGGTCTCCCAGGCCACCCCAGCCAGCCGGCTTATGTATCCCTCCAAAGAGGGACAGGTGGTAGCAATCAGTCCCAGCTGGCTGGGTACCTGGGGCCTGGTCCTGCAGGATGCAGGTCTGCCAGGCAGAAGTCCCACAGGGAAGGATGGTGGAGGTGGTGATCCCACAGCAGCAGCAGCAGCAGCAGCCGCCTCTCCTTCCCTGGGCGGTGATGTTCTCTTCCTGCAGGCCCTGGGTCTCCTGGCCCCGTTTCTTTTTAATTTTTACATCAGTAATATCAATAATATCATCCAGGAACTATCCGGTTTAAAGTACTTTCTTGCTTCAAACTTAAACGTTAAACTCTCGGTGTTGCGTTACGCCGATGACTTAGCCCTGATTTCCATCACCCAAATTCGCATGAGGAGATTATTAAGAAGTCTGGGTTTGTTTTGCTCTAAGGAACATCTACTAATTAACCATTCTAAAACAAAGGTGGTAGTATTTGGGAAAAAATAGGTAACGATAAGTCCATCAAACAACAACGTACTTTCCGTTACCTGGGACTCAATTTTAAATCTAATCTCTCCTGGAAATTCCACTTTGAATCAGTCACACTGAAAGCCACCCACTCCTCCTAACTGCTTTGCCGTTTTTTTAAACTCAAAGGAGGTAGTCTGGTTCCCCCTGCCATAGAAGTTTTTCGTAAGAAAATAATCTTGCAGCTTCTTTATGGTGCAGAGATATGGGGTCACGCCAACATTGCCCCTCTAGAGAAAGTTCAAAATGCTTTCATCCGATTTATCCTGGCAGTTCCTTGAGGCATGCCTGTATCTTTTCTAAGGTTAGAGACAGGCCTCTATCCTATAGAGTCCCTGGTTCATGCTGCTCTGGCCACGTATTGGCTAAGACTCGCATGCATGAGTGATGCCTGCCTCCCCAAAAAATGCTTTATTTGAACAATCACAGACTTCCTCCTACACTACATGGCTAAACCGGACTAAATCCATCATGGCCGTTTATGGGATTAACATAGATTTTCTACCCTCCCATCCCTCTATGCGGGCGAAACAACTATTGAAGGAAAGAATTTATCTGTACTCCAAAAGATGGGTCCTCTAAATCGTCTCCCTCTTTCTGGTACCCCCGGTTCAAAATGAGTTTTATCATGGAGCAATATCCTACATTTTTATCTGCCCCCCTACTAAGAAGATCGTTCATGGCCTTGCATCTCCAAACTATGCCTTCAGCTATGCTAGAAGGGAGATACAATAACACCCCAATTCACCTCCGCGTTTGTATTTGCAAATCAGGAGAAGTTGAGGACATCGTCCATTATCTATTGAGATGTCCCCTCTATAAAGAACCGAGGTTGAAATTTCTTCTCCCTATTATCCATTCCATGTCAAACAGGGCCCCCCTGGAACAAATATCCTCCTAGTTGGCAGTGATGCCTTTCTAACGCAACAAGTGGCCAACTTTGCTTTGGCCGCAGGGAAAATTAGAGCCAAATATGCAAAACAATTAGTGGCAGCACAGGAGTTGTCCTAACTTCCGATGCTTTTTAATCTTTTTATCCTGGGTTGGAAGGTGACCTTGTTAACTGCCCTATGTCATGCCCCGTCACACTTTTTAACGTTTATATATGTTCCTAGAATCTGTATTTGTATCTGTACTTGTATTTGCACTTTATTTCGGCGGCCTATGGCTTTGAGCAATTAAATTAAAGTTTCAAGATAAAGGTCATCTATTAGGGTGACCAAGGCTGATTCAGTCCCATAACCAGGCCTGAACGCAGACTGGGATGGGTCAAGATAATCTGTTTCATCCAAGAGTACTTGCAGTTGCTGTGCCACAACCCTCTCAATCACCTTCTCTAAGAAGGGGGTATTTGCAACCGGTCGGTAGTTGTCACAAATCAATGGGTCTAGGGTGGGCTTTTTCAGGAGTGGTCAAATCACCGCCTCTTTCATGGTGGCTGGAACCACTCTCTTTCTCAATGATGTGTTGACCACACCCTGGATCCACTCAATCAGACCCCCTCGGCAAGCTTTAATAAGCCAAGAAGGGCAAGGGTCAAGAGGACACGTTGCTGGCTGCATCATTGCAAGCACCTTGTCCACGTCATCAAGCTGCATCAACTGAAACCGTTCCCAAGAAGTTGCAGCAGACATTGATTAATCCAGGGATAGCCAATATTGTCCCCTCCAGATGTTGTGGACTCCATCTCCCATCAGCCCGAGCAAGCATAGCCAGTGATAGGATATTATGAGAGTAGTAGTCCACAACATCTGGAAGGCTCCATGTTGGCTAAAAAGGTAAAGGTGAAGGTGTCTGACTCTTAGGGTGACGTCTTGCGATGTTTGTTCAGAAAGTTATTTGCTTGCTTTCACTGAAGATAGTAAGCCAGTGAAAAGGAAAAGACATGTATTATTTCCCCGCAACACACACACACACACACGCACACGCACGCGCATGCACACACATGCACACACACACTGACAGTAAAAATGTATTCATAGTGCAATTTATGATGGATAACATATATTAATGACAATAATTAATATAATGAATACTTTAACAAATGTTCTCAATGTATTGCTTGCTCCACACATACACTAAAGATTAAATTTTACCCTGTGACCCACATCATAAATTTCGTTTGGAATCCATTAAGAAAACAAAGCAAAACAAAATTGCTATAAGCTGCTCTGAGCCCATGGGATGGTGTGGGATACAAATAAACCCATATCTTTTTCGTACTTCCATAAATCTGAGCAGCAGTTTCAAGCCCATTTCTCACAAACAGCAGATGAGATAGTAAGCCTCATCCCAGAATGATAGTAAGCCTCATCCTTCATCTGAAACCCTCTGATTAAATGTTTCTCCATAGAAAAAGCTCAAAATAGAAATAAAAATCCCTTCACATAGATAACGGTTTCTGATAACCTGACCACTGTTGCCCATGCACTGGTAACCTTCAGGCTGGACTACTGTAATGTGCTCTATGTGGGGCTGCCCTTGAGGTTGGTTTGGAAGCTGCAGCTGGTGTAAAATGTGGCAGCGAGACTGCTCACTGGAGCAGGTTGTCGCCAATATGTCACCCTGCTGCTGAAAGAATTGTACTGGCTGCCCATTAGCTACTGGGCTACATTTAAGGTTCTAGTTTTGGTGTATAAAGTCCTATACCACTTGAGACCAGGATATCTGAAAGATTGTCTTACCCCTTATATACCCAGTCAATCACTACGCTCTGCAGGTGAGGGCTTCCTGCAGATACCATCTTATTAGGAGGTCTATTCTGCATAATATAGGAAATGAACCTTTAGTGTGGCGGCACCTACCCTTTGGAATTCCCTCCCCTTAAATATTAGACAGGCACCATCTCTGTTATCTTTTTGGTGCCTGCTAAGACCTTCCTCTTTCAACAAGCCTTTTAAGTAAAGACCTGCATCTGCGTCTGTGTTGGAATTGCTTTTTAAGATGTTTTTAAGCTTTCTTTTAAAGATGTTTTCAAAGACGCTCTGTTTTAACTTGTTTTTAAAGAAGTTTTGTTTTAATATATTTTAAAGTCTGTTTTTATGATGTTTTTAGAGTGTTTTTAGTGTTTTTGTTTGCCACCCTGGGCTCCTACTGGGAGGAAGGGTGGGATATAAATTTAATAAATAAATAAATAAACCAGAGGTCATAGAGAAGGCTAGGCTAGAAGACTAGGCTAGAACACTTTCCCTTGACATCAAGTTTTCTGTGGGCAGGATTCATTCATTCATGTTATGAATTCCACCATGTGAGACCCCACTTACAGTTCAAGAAGATGCTATTGCTAAGCCTCAGAATATGTGTGTGACATTTCAGAAGGTAGCTGTTAAACAGTGATCAAACATGGAACTATTTGGCCCTTGGGATGTGCTCCTGCTGTTCCTTTGCCCTTTCCTAAACAGTGGGACAGTTTTGGCTGGGTCAGTTTCCTTTCATGTGGAGTTCGGAACACTAGAGCACATAGCCTCATTATCAAAGAAAAAAAATGAAAACAGCCTGTTTATTTAAAGATGTACAGGATGAGAAGGGATGGTAAGAGTGCAGCCACCAGCCAGGGCAGATTCCAAGTAATCTCCAGAGAAGACTCAGTAGAGGTGCCAGAGTTTAGAAATCCAAACATAAACTGGCTTCTTCAATCCCTCCCTCCCTCTCCCTCTCTCTCTCTCAACATAAGAACAGCCTGCTGGATCAGGCCAGAGGCCCATCTAGTCCAGCATCCTGTTCACACATGGTCAACCAGTTGTCTGTGGGAAGCTTGCAAGCAGGTCCTCATAATATGGCTCCAATGGGTTGCATCCAAATAAATTCTGCTCAGAATAGGCCCATTGAAATTAATGGACTTAAGTTAGGTGTGTCCATTGGTTTCAATGGGTCTTTGAGTCTGACTAATGTTGGATGCAACCCAATAAAATGATGAGGAATACAACCATTCAACTAGCTAAAAAATATAAACTAAAATGCCTGGGTGAGTAAAGTGGTTTTAAGCGGGTGCCCCCCCCCTTTTCAGGAGGACTTTACACAGTCAGGACATCATGTGGCACCATGAGGAAGGGCTATGGCTCAGTGGAAGAGCATCTGCTTTGCATGCAGAAGGTCCCAGGTATCTTCAGGAGAAGCTGGGAGAGACCCTTGTCTGAAATCCGGGAGAGCCGTTGCCTATTAGCATAGACAATACTGAGTTATAGACAAATGGTCTGATTTGGTAAAAGGCAGCTCCCAATGTTCCTACTTACAGAGGAGGACCTCTTTTTTGTACACAGAAAATATACTTCTCCAAAAGATCTCAGAGAAGGGCCACCTCTGCCTCCTTAGCCTCTCCTTAGCTGATATCAGAACTAAGAGGCAGCAGATATGGAGATTTTTCCACACAAAAAAAATCTACATGAAAATTTGTATGGATTTAATATAATATGGATTTAATATGGATTTAAATGTGAATGTTTTCTCAGAAAATGCAGATTTCTAAATGTATTTTCTCTCACGGCATGCATTACTAACAGTAATTTTACCTTAAAATAACCACTTAATAAGCATTCTGGTGCATTTTTTTGAGCCAAGAACTGCATCACAGAATTTGGAGAAGTGCAAAATTTGAATTATAACTGCATTCTGATCTGCAGGTTAATCCATGAGGTGCAGATTAGGTCAGTTCATGCTGTAATTTGCAAATAACAAATTCCTAAAGCATCCCTAGTTGTGATTCCCAAACATCACCCATGTCACACAGAATGAATTTATGCCAGCCTTTTACTTTAGAACTCGCCAGAGCACCATTGGTGATGATGATTTTTACACAGGTAAGTAGGGCTTGTTGGTGCAGGTGAGTAGGACTGTTCCCTATACCCCAGCCTGGTTGGGTAGGAAGCAGCAACAGCCACCTGTAACCCATCCAGGCTATCCTGTGGTGCCCTTGCAGCTCATGCAACCAATCACAACCTCTTACTCCTCCTCCTTGGGTAGCATCAGCCCCATGTGACCAACATGCTTTACCGGGAAAGAACAAGGAATGTGTTGCCACCTACCACCATTTGAATCAGCAGCTCTGAATCTCTCTAAACAGCGCTGTAGTTTGTTTTCTTATGTGCTCCTTTTTATTTTTTGCTTTTACTTTTTCAAAAAATTAGGAATTGGTTTTATTATTGTACACTGCTTTGTTAAGCATTTTTCTTTTTTAAAAAAAGCAGTGTATAAATATTTTAAACTGAAACTTGCAGCCCAGTAACAACTACTGTAGCCACACAGACACTATTGGGGTTAGGTGGCAGCATTTGTTGCACCACCAGGAGGACCATCCCCCTTTCTTAGTTGTCTTCCAAGTGTGGTAGCCCCACTCAGCTGCATAAACCATTCCCCACCCCTGCTTTTCCTCCACCACCACAATCAGGTTTACCCCATCATCTCCTCTATTCTAGAATCCAATTAACCTGGGAGTGAGCCCAGAAATCAAGCTGCTACACTAGCTTTCTGAGAGGCAGAGCAATCTGGCGCTCCCAACAGCTTGAGAGGAAGTTAGCAGAGTGGCGATGAGCCACTTCTGAGCAAGGCCTATTGAACTCAATCCAGTTGGAGTTCCTTCTGAGTTGATATGGATAGGCTTGCACTCTTAACAAGCATTGCTAACTGGGGAGTGCAGAACACAGAGTACCTTCTGCCAAGAGTCCCTCCTTCCAACTTGGGACTCTACCCTGCTACTTCTGAGCAATCACTTGAAAGCTTTGCATAGACATACACAAGATACACACGTTATATAATTTATGTTATTTGTGGTTGTAGTTATACAAATAAGATCTTTTTTCTAGCCAAGTCTTTGGCATCTGCTGTCACTGCTGAGAGCAAAAACATCGCAGCAAGCACTGACCTGTGCGAAGAATAATCAGAAAGAATGAAAAAGAAAAAGGAAAGCTTTCTAATCCCTTTGAATCATAGTGAATAAACCATTTACTACAGTTACTTTAGCAGGATGTGAAAAAACAACCAACACACTGAAATATAGTATCTGCCCTTCTTTTCTACCTGCATTACACCAGAATATGCCTGAGAACAAATATGCTGATCTTTACTGGACCTCTCTCTTGCCCTTTCCTCCCACCCCACCTTGTATCATTTCGGTCTGCCCTGCCTTAATTAAAAATAGAGAAAGGAAGGCAACAGGAGATCCCAGGGCTTATTCTTTATTTAAAACATTTTTTAGACCGTCCATTAACAAAATCATTATCTGGGTGGATAGTAGATAGAATTGTTTTGTAATAAAAACACGCACCATACAGTAGAAAATGCAACATGGACATAGGATCAGAAACAAATGTGAATCAGGATCAGAATAAAGCCAAGGCAAATCCATCAAGAGAGGAAACAGTAGTGCCATAGATCTAGCCCTAACACTGCAAAGCCTGGGCAAATAAAAAGTTATTCACTTGCACAAAAAAGACCACAGCATAGGTACCAGGTATGCCTCTTTGAGGAGGGCACCGCCTCCAAAAAGACCTTTTCCTTCATAGCTGCTCACCTCACTTGGTGGAGGCACCCAAAGAAGAGCCTCTGAAGTTGATATTAGGGTCTGGGCAGGTATACGTGACAGGAATACTAGTGGACATTGCTACATCTTTGTGTCCAGACCAAGGTGAGGCCAACCCAAACTTGGGGTGTTTTCAAGCCAGGATTCCTGAGGTAAGGTGCCGAAGTGGAGTAAATGGAAACATGCTGCATGTCCTTGTTCTCTTTAGAGCCTGAAAAGGGCTCCAAGGCCAGAGGCCACATAGTCCAAGGTAGCTCAGATGCAGTTCTTTGCTTCAGGCTCTTGAGACAGTGCGGCTGCTTCCCCTTTCCTTCTGCCTTGATTACTTCAGGATAATGGGTCTGGCTAGGAAGCAAATGATGCATGACAGAATCACAATCCAGCAAACAGCTCAGGATACCAGGAGAGGGTGCTAAAGGGAGCTCAGTGTCAGGCATACAAAGACTTGATCTCAGGCCCTTGCCTCTGATAGATTGCTGTGGGATTCATAGGTGGTATCCAACTGATATGGCCCATCAGCACAAGAATGCCCGCTTGCACACTGGGACTCCCCCCATCCCCCCCTGCACACTCCTAGCAGCGTCTCCAAATCTGCTCCAGAGATTTGGGGAAACCAGTAGAACAGATTTAGGTAGCGTGCAGGGGGGAGGAGAGGGGAAAGCCTCATTGAATAAGCGGAAACCCTTCTGGTGATGGGACCGTGATTTAGTGCTTGGCTGCAAGATTTTTCATGTAGCCAGTTAGCCATTTTTCTTTCCATAATGCATTGACAAAGGTTGGCAATTTGCCCCGTTGCCTATAAATATTTCAAAGGCTGTCTATAGCCCTTTGTCTGAGCAGCAGATTACTTGACTGGTTTTCAAGTACCATTGCTTCTTGCATAATCTGTAATCCCTGTTTCTTGCTCCTTCCTGTCACTCGTATTTGAATGGGTTGAATTCTTCCTCTCACTCTCTTGGCTTGTCCTTGAGACTATTCACATTTTCGTTTGTGCTGGAGGGAATTTCAACGGGTGTAGCTATATTCCTTCTTCTACACTGCTAAGGTGCGGGAAGCCTGTCCACAAGGGGTGGGACGAAGACTGCCTGAACATATTGTTCAGGTGATTCTTGCTTGGGGAGGATGGGATTCAGACACCTGAGCAAGGTGTGTGTAAATGTAGCTGCCATTAAGGAAGCCTTACCTTTAGCGGTAGGAGCATTTTTCATTTTTATTTGTAGCTTTATGTTGCTGCTGCGGTGTGGTGGGCATCATGTTTTTCCCCACCAAAAATATCTGTGTCAAGATGGTTTTAGAGCTAAGAAAATGGTGACTGGGGCACTGAGGGTGGAGCTGTGCTGTGGCTATGAAATCAAACTGAAGTTAAGTAATAAAAAAGAATAAAGGAACGACCTCTGCCACCACCTACTATTGAAATGGGAGAATGCCCCCTGCAATTCACATCCTTCAAATGGGCCATGAAATTCAGAGGGCCATTTAATTACTGCTATACCAGACATGTTATGGAATCAGCGAGGTGGAAGATGTCTGTCTTATCTAGCACATGCCTATGGCAACGTCCTTTCCTCTAATAGCGAACTCGAGTGGTGAATTCCAACAGGATTTGAGCTAGAAGACAGCCACTGAGAAACAAGAGGGAGATGCACTCTGAGAACCCCCCATGTTTTGCAGAAGTACATATTTTAAACAAGTAAACAACCTAAGGGAGTAACCTTCCAATCCCACCTCCCCCAAAAGCCCAATAAGGATTGGGCATGCTCTGTAGCACAGACTGTTGAGTGTCAATTGGAAATGAAAATGGCAACAGACAAGTGGGAAATGAAGGAGGGAAGGCTGTCTGTCTGGCAAGAATCTAGAACAGGAACACTCCTACTGCAGGACAAGGATGCACTGCAACATTTCCTTGTTAAGTTACATTTATCATCAGTATCACTGATCCTCAACGTATCTTAGGTGAAAGGCAGTTATTTCTTTTGTTCAAGTTGGAACCTGAACCTGAGAAGTCATGACTTGCCTAATAATGTCCAGTGAGTTCACAATCTCTTGGATTTTGACTGGAATCCTTTTGGACCACGCTGGGCATCCCTTAATCTGCGATGCCCCTGCCTATGTATCCTGACATACTATATTTCAACAGGCCATTGAATTCTCCACAAATTTAGAATAATTCAAAATGGAAGGAAAGTTGCAGCCACATTTTGTCTCAAGGAGCATATATTTCTGTTCTGTGAATAGAAAGTGCAACCAAAGGCGGCCTTGTTTTAGTGACCTTACAGTTTGTTGAAATGTCAAAGGTGACATCCTAGAAGAACAAAAATATTTTGCAGTCGATCATGTATGATGCAGTTCAGCCCTCTAAATATACTTGCTTTTTATATGTGCCTTCACTTGTTCTCATTCATGAATGACTGGCTTTTCAAACTGTGCCTCTGGCAATGCTTAGCATAAATATCAATTTACTCACTGTCTGTGTGCCTTTTTCTTTTTTAAAAAATCTAGCATACTTGGCACAGATTGTTTGATTCAGTCAATGTTTCTGTTTGTTTTGCGGTCTCTGAAAAACTTTTTCTAACTTGCTCTTAGCAATTGCATTAGCCACAAGATTGGCACAGTCCAGAGCAGTAACTAATTTTGCTGTTAGACTGATCGTATCATCATCATCATCATTTAGCTAAATAAAAGTATTATTAAGTGGCATGCAATCCTGTTTTAAATGCTGAATAACTGCTGATCTGAGTGCTAGAAATAAATAATAATACTTATCATTTATACCTTACCACGGCTCAGTGATACCTCACATGCTTGGAAAAACATGCAGAAGATTCTGGGTTCAATCCCTGGCATCTCCACTAAAAATCCATCCATTCATCAATTAACAGGCAGGAGATGTTGGGAAAGATCTCTGCCTGAGATCTTGAAGCAATGCAGCCAGTCATTGTCAACAACAATACTGGCCTAGGACAAATAGTTTGACCCAGTGGCAGTTGGTAGCACCTTGGACAACTACTTGAAAGTATGGTCTAAAAGCTGGAGTGAAATCCACTGCCCCACTGACATGGAGCTACCAGACACCACTGGTTTAAGCAAATGTAAGGCAGCATCCGATGTAGGAACATAAAAAGAGCCCTGCTAGATCAGACAAAAGGCCTATCTAGTCCGGCATCCAGTCTCCCACAGTGGCCAACCAGATGCCTGTGGGAAGCCTATAAGCAGAACATAAGGGCAATAGCTCCCCCCCGCTGTTGTTCCCAGTGACTGTATTTAGAGGCATCCTGTATTTTGAGATAGTATATAGTGATCATAGCTAGTAGGCATTGATGGGCTTATCCTCCATGCATTAATCTAATCCATCTAACTATATGGACATAGGAAGTATACTACTTGAATGTTGAAAGCACTAAGTGACACGGTAGGCTTGCCTGCTCAATGTGTGACCCGCTAAGCTGGCTATGACCCACTCGCAATGGATTTTGACCTGCCAGGTAATTTATTCTGCCTCCTTTTATTTTCTTAGTTCTAGGCAGTTTCCAGAAACAAGTTTCTTGACTTCCTTGGCCAGGTGCCATAAGAACACATGTTATGCATTGGCTGACCATTGGTTGATCTTCCTCAGAATTGTCAATTACACTCACTGGCAGTAGTTCTCCAGGATTTCCCAGTCCTACCTGAAGAAGGTAGGGACGGAATCTGAGACTCCACATGCAAAGTATGTGTTCTGCCTCTGAACTGCAGCCCTCTCTTATGACTGGCTGGCTGTGTTTAGGTCATACAACACTTTAACATAGGTCAGTATCAGTGCCCTAGGCCACAGCTGAAAGAGGTGATTTGAACCAGGTGCTTCCTTGCACAACATTCACACTCTTAGTTACTACATTACAGCAATTCTGAAAATTACTCAGAGACAAATTACTCTGAAAGTTAAGCCTTGTCTTAAGTATGCTACCTCTTAATGTATTGTTGTGAGCTTGGGGGTTGGAATGGATGATCCCTGTGAGTCCCCTTCCAGCCTCTGATTTGGAATCCTGTGTCTTGGTTTGAGGGGCTGGCTCTGCTGGAGTTTCTTTTGTTAAGCTAATAGCGTGGCCAGGTTGTTAATGGGTCTATTAGGTGCCCAGCAACTGGTGAATGGGCCAGAAATATCCTTTTGTCATTGAAACTCTTCAGGAGAGCCTCCCCCCCTCCTGGTGGCTAGCAGAGGTTTGTGCTTTGAGTGTGCTGAGAGTTGTCTGAGAATGCCTGGGAACTGGAGGCAGGCAGAGAGGCTGTCCCTCTGCACCATGGCTTTAGGATGCCTCCTGCAACCCAGATGGAAAAGCTGGATATTGGACTGCTGATGCCTTGAACCCCTCCATCCTAAGCTCAGGTTGGAATGTGTGTAAATAAACAAACCATATTTCATAAAGACACCACAGTCTCCGCTGACCTTCTTCCCAAAGGAAACCAAACCCTGGATGAGCGCAGGGACCCCTGAAATCTCACCGCTTGGAGGTTGGGGTGGCATGCAACAGTATGTTTTTGTAGGAACCCTAAGGCAGGGATAGCTAACCTGTGGCTCTCCAGATGTTGTTGGGGTTCACTTACATTTTGGAACTCGCTGCCTATTGACACCAGGCAGGTGCCTATGCTGTACTCTTGTCGATTCCCGCTTAAAACATTTTTGTGTAAGCAAGCCTATCCAGATGCGTAGAAGTTGACATGTTTTAATATCTGTTTAGTCTACTGTAAATTTTAATTATCTTTCAAATGTTTTTAATTACTTGTTTTTACCTTTTTATTGATAATGTTTATTTTTCTTGTAAATCACTTAGAGGTTTTATTATAATCAAGCTGTATCTACATTTTGATAAATGACATAACATAACATAGCTCCTATCAGCCCCAGCCAGCATGTCCAATGATCATCAGTGGAGACTGGTGGTTCTGATGTCAGTGGGGCAGTGAATCTTGGACAGCTCCTTGAAAGTTCAGCTAAAACCTGGAGCAGATTCTCAGCAGAGTCACCAGTCTCCACTGATGATCAGAGATGCTTCAAGGCATAATTAAGCAACATCTGGAGGATCACAGGTTCCCCACCCATGCCTTAAATAATGGGTCCTTAAAAATAAAATAAAAATAAGCCGGAGCATTTTAAAAAGTGCAGCAGCCAGACTTGTCAGAACCTGGACAGATAGGAATCTAAGCCTTGCAGTAGAAAGTATTTATAATTGGACTGCTTAATTTAAAATATCTGAACCCAACCACAAGAGTGTTTTGTATCTATTTGTCATGCTTAAATGATTTTCTCCTTCACCTTCCATCATAAAATGATTGTAGTGTACTCAGTGTAGTTTTCATCAGTGACAAATTTTCATTCATTTTTGTTTGTTTGCCCAGAGTAGCACATGAATGCATGCAATTGAGCCTCCTTGGCTGAGGAGACAGACATTGAGGTGTTACATTCCTTTGTGGACACAACCTATTTGTTCTCTATCAATAGAGCTTTCACAGAGGCAGTGACAGTGGAGAAACTATTTTTTACGGAGTTGTGCTTTTAAAAAAATCACCTTCAGGGACATGTGCAGTGTGTAAAGAAGTCTTCTTTGCATGTTTTAATTTGGCTTTGAAACCCTCAGACCTATGCATTATAATTGATTAAGTACCCACTGAAGATCTTATTTGGGGTTGCTCACTTCTGAATTCAATGGAGCTAGAGTTGGCTAGTCTGATATGTTTGGACCAGTTTTGTTAATACCTGTGGGCCCTTGTACTTTTAATTGCTTGTTCCTTAGAGGCATAAAAAGGTGATAGTTCTTCATGGGTCTCTGCTAGGCCTCAGATTCTATATACAGGCCTCTAACAGACCTTGGGTCCCAGAGCAAATGCCACCACCACCACTTCTGCTATGACTATTATCATTTTATAGCTACAACTCCTCAACATTTACTATGTGCCAGCAATGTGGCAGATAGGGTTACCAACATTTATCACCAAAGCTCCTGTGCCTTTAACAGTATTACATCAGACAGAAATTCCACAGGTGAATGATTTCCCATCTTTGTATTTCCATGGTAGGAAAATGTATGCCTGTGTATGCCTGCTGTGCAACTGGTAAGTGCACAGGAGCACTGCTTCTGCTCAGAACACAGACCCTTGCCAGAAATCTTGGGGCTTGCTGTTGGTCACTGACATATACAAATGCCTACCTGTTCCCCATTCTCTTCAACCTGCCTGTGTGGCATCAGAGTACAGAATGGATGGACTGTGTTAGAATGTAGTGTGCAAAATACTGCAGTATTTCTATTTATCAAGGCTGGGAGAGCCTTGTGTAGAACCTGTCCATGGCCACATGCCAAAGGTGGGCAGTGCCAGAGGCAAAAGGGGGCAGTGCAATGGAAGCGACTCTGGCCTTCGTACAGTATTTCAGCCATGCAAAAATCAGAGGTTTCTGTGCCCCCACATATCTTCCTCCTCCATTCATAAGAACATAAGAACATAAGAAGAGCCTGCTGGATCAGGCCAGTGGCCCATCTAGTCCAGCATCCTGTTCTCACAGTGGCCAACCAGGTGCCTGGGGGAAGCCCGCAAGCAGGACCCGAGTGCAAGAACACTCTCCCCTCCTGAGGCTTCCGGCAACTGGTTTTCAGAAGCATGCTGCCTCTGACTAGGGTGGCACAGCACAGCCATCATGGCTAGTAGCCATTGATAGCCCTGTCCTCCATGAATTTGTCTAATCTTCTTTTAAAGCCGTCCAAGCTGGTGGCCATTACTGCATCTTGTGGGAGCAAATTCCATAGTTTAACTATGCGCTGAGTAAAGAAGTACTTCCTTTTGTCTGTCCTGAATCTTCCAACATTCAGCTTCTTTGAATGTCCACGAGTTCTAGTATTATGAGAGAGGAAGAAGAACTTTTCTCTCTCCACTTTCTCAATGCCATGCATAATTTTATACACTTCTATCATGTCTCCTCTGACCCACCTTTTCTCTAAACTAAAAAGCCCCAAATGCTGCAACCTTTCCTCGTAAGGGAGTCACTCCATCCCCTTGATCATTCTGGTTGCCCTCTTCTGAACCTTTTCCAACTCTATAATATCCTTTTTGATATTCAGCAAGGAACAGGCATTGTCACAGTTCAAGGTCACATGCCAGCCAGGCAAAAACATTTGAAGAGTGTGTGGAGCAGGGATGGTGAGGGGGAATGGTCTAGGGAGAGTCACTCAAGGCCAGATGCAGAGGACTGAAGGGCTGAACTTGGCCCCTGAGCCTTGCCTTTATCATTTTTATTTATAAAGTGACTGTAATTTTCTCAGTGCTGTCCAAATCACCAAGGCGTTTCCCTCAGGCCTACAATCTAGTACAGACAGTACCAGAAGACAAACAGCCGGACAGCAAGCGGGAAAGCAAAAAAATGCAAGCACCAATTCTTTATAAAGTTAGACACATGGTGTTATGACTGCTGAGACAGACAGTCCTGGGAGATGAGGAGCCAAATGGAAATTGGTCCCAGATGAGCCAATGGGGTGAGATGCGTTGTCTCACCTTTCTCTCTATGCTACAGCTGGGTAGAATGGTTGCTTATAGATGATGGATTTAGATGGGAGAAGTAGAGCTACCTGGAAGTTAACCAGGAGCCACCAGTTGACCATGGATCACAATTAATTGTCTAAAGGGAAAAAGGGGTGTGTGTGACTGGAAGGATGTTAGTAGATGAGTCTGGGCATGGGAGTGAAAAGTAGTAGTGAACCAGCCATCCCCTGACAACTGTTTGCTTCTTACCCAGTACAGAGTCTAGTCTCAGTCTTAATTGCCCTAATTTAAAGCCCTTATACGGGCAGTGATGTGCATGTGATGCTTCTGCATGTTTGAGTACCACCACCACTACAGGACTTACAGTAGCTAGGAACTGGACTGAGCCCTCCTCAGGCATTAATCATGTGATGGTGCAGCAGGGGTCATGTGCTAAGCCTTGCCCCCAAAGTCACACAGGTCCTTACCTCTGCTTTTGGAGTGGGAGGCTGTTGCATGTGTGATTACACAGGGTTTCTGAATCACACAGGGAATCTCCAGCTGTAGAGCAGGCCCTCTGCATTAGTAGTTATACCCCAACACAATTCTGGTATTGGTGGGGACTGGAGGATACACATGATAGTTCGGGGGTGAGGGACCAAACACATGAACTTGCAGCCCTTTTCATGAAGCTTGCCCCTTTAAGATGAGTAATGCCTGAAAAGAACTTAGAAGTATGGCTCCTTTACAACGGAGAGCCTATTACAGGATCTGTGTATGACCTGAAGCCCCCATTCACCTAAGACAGGGGTGGGAACCTATGGCCCTCCAGATGTTGTTGCATTGACTAATTTTTTCACAAAAATGTTGTGAATACTGACCTATAATCAGGGATGATGGGAATTGTAGACCAGCAGAGAAGTGGTCAGTTTGGTAGAGTGGTGCCACAGAGCCAACTTCCCAACAGTGGTGTTGCTTCTGCTTTCCTGGGTATTGCAGGGTTGGGACAGGGCAGCGGTGAGGTCAAGATTGCCCAGGCATACCAACAGAAAGTGTCTTGCCATGGTGTGGTCTTCTGATCCAGCAACATCTGAAGGGCTACCCTGATGTAAGAGCTTTCTGTATTAGTGTGATCACCTTCATGCTTTTAAAGCTATCCCACAATCAGTAGCTTTCAAACAGAACCTTCCAAAACCCTGGAGTTCCTTAGAAAGGAGATTGGTAGCATCAGAAGGCTTCCTGAAATATAACTTGCGTGTGACTGCCTTTCGTCTCCTGCAGTGTGCAGAAGATACCAAATACCGATAGTGGCAAAATTATAGACATCAGAAATGAACTTGCCGAATTCAGCCCTATCAAGCCCATTACAAATTATGGTCATGGCCTTTCCATGTTCAAGTCAGGTTTGTCTTGGACTCATCATATTGTGAGCCCTACCTGACACCATTCTTTCCTTTTCCCATCCAAACTTATTTGCCCATGGCAACAAAAATGGCTTGGAATGAAGCCTCCATTAGGTCCTAATTCTGAAATTATGGGAAGTGTATTGTCAGTAAGGGAACCTGCTAAGGACCTAGGGAACAATTGGAACTCCATTTCCTTATGCTTGTGGCAGCCTGGATAGTGATATGAGGATGTGCAGCAGTAGGCAATATGCAGATACTATGCGACATGCTGTTCCTGTGGTTTCTGAGGCCCCAGACATTTACAGGTTCTGTCACAAGCTCTTGTGGTTGCTGCTACAGATTCATTTTGAGGGTACAGAAAGGGAAGTAGCAGGTCCTTGTAGTCAGGGTGTCGGCTTGCTGAAGGACTTTCTAGGCCTCGTTGTGCTCCCAGTGATAGATTTCCAAAATGGGGACAGTTCACCCATTGCTACCACATTAGGTGATTTCTGTTTAGAGTACCTTTTCTAGTAACAGGGTGCCACAGTGAGGCCAAGGCTGACAGCTCACTTTCATGAACTGAGTCCCTAGCAGATGCCCCCAAATCAGATGAACTCATGGGGATTAGTGGACAAGGCCAGTGGATACAATGCCCCTCCTGCATGTCATTTCTACATGAATGAGCAAGTGACCCATGCTTTTGTTATTTTTAATTTTGTGTATGTCAATATTTTGTGGATAGTTGGGTGATTTTTTGGGGGGGGGTGACAGGTATGCTTTATTTTTAAAATGATGAAAAGGTATTCACCATTGGATATCAACATGGTTTTTAAAAAACATACTGTATTTAAATCAGATTGAATCAGATTCTGGGATTTTATTTCTGTGATGGCTTCCACTGTTTTCCCCACACAAATGTTTTGGGGAAGGTTTATATTTTCTTTTGGCTGGTCGGTAAGTGGTTAAAGAACAGGAAGCAGAGAGTGGAAATAAATAGTTCTCACAGTAAAGGGATGTAAGAAGGGGGGGTGTCCCCAAATGTTCATAAATGACCTGGAGTGAGTAGTATGGGCATTAAGACTGCTGAATGATTGAAAAATAATCTCTATTTTCTTTTTAGAAATGCAAGCTTTCTTATACAATCATTTCATTTTATGGAAAAGCAAAAGATGTTGAAGCAAAATATTTTAATCACTTGTCCTCCAGTTCCTTAATTATGGTGGTCTCTTTGTACGTAGATATAGTTCAGAAAGCAGACTAGAATTCTCTAATGGAGAAAATTCCCAAATGCAGAGGTCCATGTCATGCTTATAGGAACAAAGTGGTTTTTTTTGCTATGTCTAACAATCCTGTCCACATTCAATGGTATCTACTGAGTAGACATGCATAAGATTGCCCTGTGAATGATATGTAGTTCATTGTCACTGGCTAATATGCTTTGTGTCACTTTCATTTGTAACTAGGTGTAGTAAATTCATTGGATGTGGATTGTAACTCCCCTAAATTGAAAATTAAAACCTTTCTACACAGTGTGTAGAATGAGATGGTTGGTTTGGAGGTTTCTGCAGACATGTCTGTGTTAATTACTGTGTGAGTGGTTGCCTCACATAAACAGTGTAACACGTAGCACGAGGCCTCACTGAAGATTCCAGTGGCATCTTCTGTGATCAGAAAAAATGTAGTGTGCCACAGCAATATTTGTTATATCCCACCTCATATGTTACATGGGCCATGTTTATTTGCACATATATGTTGGCTGCAGTGACATCTGCATTGCCTCTGAGGTGGTAGAATTCTGGACTTTCCACTTTGAAGTCCAGGTGGAGGTCATGTTTTTGAATGTTTTTAAGTAAAAAAGCACTGCAAGAAGTAAACCAGGTTTGGAAGCACTATTAGATGAAGCATGTTGCTTACCGAGCCCAATTCAAGGTGTTGGTTTTAACCTTTAAATCCCTATACGGTTTTGGACCAGTCTATCTGAAGGATAGGGATGCCGCTCAACAAGATCAGCCTCAGAAGACCTTCTTTCAATCCCACCGGTTAAAACAGCTAGGCTGGTGAGGACCAGAGGGAGGGCCTTTTCAATAGTGGCCCACACCCTATGGAATTCTCTCCCAAATGATCTCCACCATGCCCCTTCTATGATGAGCTTCCGCCGGACTTTAAAGACTTGGCTTTTCCAGCAGGCCTTTGGAATGGGTTAAGTTTTACTGTTGGGTTCTTAAATTTTAATTTTTTAATGTTCAATGTATTTTATCTTGTACGTCACCCAGAGTGGCTAGTCAACCAGCTAGATGGGCGACTAATAAATATAATATAATATAATAATAACAATAATAATAATAATAATAATACTGAAAGAAGCAGCCATGTGTCTCCTTCTGCCCCCTCAGAAGCAACTTATTTCATCTCATGGTGTCACAATGCTGTGTGCATGCAAGCACCCGCACACATGCACCCTCACACATGCACACCCTCACGCACACACACACAAACACACACCATTCCACACTATCGGCAGCTGCTGACAGAGATGGAGTGACATATTGTCTTGTTATTACCATCATCATTATGATTATTTCTCAATTCCTTTGCCACCCAAAGCAACTTGCAACAATAATAAAACACTAAATCCATTGTAGCAAACTAATAATTACAATACAAAACATCTAAAAACACACCTGTATGGATAAAAGACAGGTATTACAAAACCTGCCACCCTAAAAGAGGACATCAATATCTGAATCCCTTCAAATGAATGTCCAAAAGCCCAGATAAATAAGAATGTTTTTGCCTGGCACCTAAAAAATAGATGATGGTGCCAGGTGTGCCTCTCTGGGGAGAGCAGGAAGCCACAACTGAGAAGACCCGTTCTCATGTTGCCACCCTCCACACTTCCCTCAGAGGGGGCACATGGAGAAGGGCTTCAGATAAAGAACACAGGGTTTGGGTCGGTACTGTAAAAGCAAAATGGTAGGCAAGTTGTACTAAATGTCATATATAGGTCAGCCTTTCCCAGCCTTTGAGTCCCTAGATGTTGCTGGACTACAATTTCCATAATTCATGACCATTGGCCATGCTGGCTGGGGCTGATGGGAGTTGTACTCCAATAACATCTGGGGACCCAAAGTGTTCTGGGCATGCAAAATGCATTGAAACATTTCCTTTGAGCCACTGGTCCCTTCCCACACAGTCCTAGCACACCAGAGAACTTTGTTGGCAAGCAAACACTGCGTGTGTAGAGGCTGCCATTCTGATTTAAATGTCAGTCTCTCTGATTAGTAAGGTTTTGCTTGTTGCATACCTGGCGTTACTTTTATTGAGCCTTGTTAAATGATTGTCAGTGGTAGAACTGAGGTTAATTTAATCCATCCCCTGTTCCGGACCTGTTCACGACCAGAAGATAACTGGGGGATGCAGAACTCCATCCAACCTTCGACTGCTGTTGTGTAACGCCAGGTCTGTGGTACAAAAAACAGCACTCATCCATGACATGATCTTGGATGAGAACGCAGACCTGGCTTGTATTACGGAGACCTGGCTGGATGAGGCCTCAGCTCCAATACTTGAGGCCATGTGTCCAGTGGGTTTCTAGTACGCACAGCAGCCGAGGATTGGTAGGCGGGGAGGAGGTGTGGCAGTCATCTATCGGGGATCTCTGGTTTTCGCCAGGCCCCCTCTCCATGAGACCAAGTTTATTGATTGCATGTACTGGAGGTTGGGCCCAACGGGCAGTTTAGGGATTCTGCTTGTGTACCGCCCACCCCGCTGCACAGCAGACTCCCTGACCGAGGTGCTTGAGGTGGTCTCGGACGTGCGGTTACGTTCCCCCAACCTTTTGGTTGTGGGGGATTTTAACGTACACGCCGAGTCTATCCTCATGGGAGCCCCTCGGGATTTCATTGAAACCATGACTTCTTGGGATCTGCACCTTAGTAATACAGGGTTCACCCATGTAGCCGGTCATGCTATTGACCTTGTGTTTGTCTCGGGAGGGGAGGGAAGTGTTCTGAAAGGGAGGGTTGTTTCTTCTAACCCTGTGTCATGGTCAGATCACTACCTGGTAAATATAGACCTCTCGATGCTGCACACCCTCCATAGGGGACAAGGACCTATTAAGATGGTCCACCCCAGATGCCTGATGGAACCTCAGGGATTCCTGAATGCGCTGGGTGATTTGGAGCTGATTGAAGGTCGCCCGGTCAAAGCCCTGGTGATGAAGTGGAATCGGGAGATCACTGGGGCTTTGGATCGGGTGGCCCCGAAACGTCCTCTCCCCCTGAATAGAACTCAGACAGCACCCTGGTATACACCACGGTTGCGGGGTCTGAGGCAGGAGGTGAGACGACTTGAGCGCCGGTGGTGGAAATCTCGCACTGAAGACGATCGGACACTGGTTAGAGCAGCAATAACTGCCTACCAAGTGGCAATAAAGGCAACAAAGAGGGAGTTCTTTGCTGCCTCTATTGCGTCAGCAGAGTGTTGTCCCAGGAGATTGTTCCAAGTGGTCCGAAGCCTGGTTGGTCCAGTTGCTCAGGAACCCATGGAGCAATCAAAAATCTCCTGTGATAATTTTGCTAAACACTTTGCTGATAAAGTCGAGCGCCTGAAGAGCACGATTCCGCTCGCCGTGGATACAGGTAGTGGGCCAGGGTTGGCCAGTTGCATTCTGGTCCGGTGGGATCGGTTTCAGCCTCTTCTCTCTGAGGAAGTGGACAAGGTGCTCGGTACTGTGAAGCCAACCACCTGTCTGTTTGATCCTTGCCCTTCGTGGCTTGTTATGAGCTGCAAGGAGAGACTGAGCGAAGGGATCAAGGCAATGGTAAATGCATCCTTGAAAGAGGGTGCAATGCCATTAGCCCTCAAGGAAGCGGTGATAAAGCCCATCTTAAAAAAAACCTCCTTGGATCCCCGAGAACTGAATAACTTCCGCCCAGTATCTAACTTACCATTCTTGGGCAAGATGATTGAGCTAGTGTTGGCCAAACAGTTACAGACACACTTGGAGAAAACGGATTATTTAGATCCATTCCAATCGGGTTTCAGGACTGGGCATGGAACTGAAACAGCCTTGGTTGCTCTGGTGGATGATACGAGGAGGGCGCTGGATAGGGGGGAGTATACCTTCCTCGTCCTCCTAGATCTCTCAGCGGTTTTCGATACCGTTGACCACGGTATCCTCTTGGATCGCCTTGAGGGATTGGGAATGGGGGGCACTGTTTTACAGTGGTTCCATTCCTATCTCTCAAATAGGCACCAGAGGGTAGCTTTGGGAGATGAGGTTTCAGACCCTTGGTCTCTTAATTGTGGAGTACCACAGGGCTCTATCCTCTCTCCCATGCTGTTTAACATCTATGTGAAACCGCTGGGGGCCATCATCAGGAGTTTTGGGCTGAAGTGTCACCAATATGCGGATGACACTCAGCTCTATCTCTCATTTAAGTCCTCACCAGAGTTGGCTGTAGATACCATGTCCAAGTGCCTGGAATCCGTAAGTGGATGGATGGGAGAGAACAGGCTGAAGCTGAATCCTGACAAGACCGAGGTGTTGCTTGTGGGAGACAAAGGGAGGCTGGGTATTACAGACCTGATGCTTAATGGGTTGAGATTACCCCTGAAAGACCAGGTCTGCAGCCTTGGGGTCATTCTTGACTCCCAGCTGTCCATGGAGGCTCAGGTGTCAGCAGTGAGTCGGGCAGCTTGGTATCAATTACGTCTGATACAAAGGCTGCGTCCCTACCTTCCTGTTCATCTGCTCCCACAAGTGATACATGCCCTGGTCTCCTCTCGCTTGGACTACTGTAATGCGCTCTACGTGGGGTTACCCTTGAAAACGGTCCGGAAGTTACAGCTGGTACAGAATGCGGCGGCGCGCTTGATCAAGCACAGCTGTCGCCGTGATCACATCACTCCAGTGTTAATGGATCTTCACTGGCTACCAGTTGTCTACCGGGCCCAATTCAAGGTGTTGGTATTGACCTTTAAAACCCTAAACGGTTTCGGCCCAGTTTATCTGAAGGAGCGCCTCCAGAGTCACCAATTATGCCGCCTGACAAGATCAGCCTCACAAGACCTTCTCTCGGTCCCACCGGTTAAAATAGCTAGGCTGGTGCAGACCAGAGAGAGGGCTTTCTCGATTGTGGCCCCCACCCTCTGGAACTCCCTTCCTCTTGATCTTCGACATACTCCCTCCCTGACAGGTTTTCGCCGAGCCTTAAAAACATGGCTATTCAGGCAGGCCTAAGGGATTGGGGAGGGTTCTATGATGTTTTAATTGGAAACTGATTTTAAATTGACTATGATTGTGTTTTATTTTGTATATTGTATATGATGTATTGTTTTTTATTGTAAGTCGCCTAGAGTGACCATTAACCTGGACAGATAGGCGACCAATAAATAAAATTATTATTTATTATTATTATTATTAATTTTTGATAATATGTTGCTTTCAGGCACTGTCAATAGGACCAGCCAGCTAATTAACATCAGTAAGAAAACATAAGAAAAACCTTTCAATGCATTGTTTTATCATACATGTTCTATGTAACTAACGCATATAATAACCAAAATATCTGCCGATCCTAAACCACACCACAACATTCCTAGTTCAGTGTATCTCAGTAAAAGATCACCTTTTCTGCAAACGCTCCTTGCTTTTTCATTACATTCATGTTTATTTTATATAAATTTGAAAGAAAAAGAAAATAAAGAGATCTTACTAATGCAAGTTTGGTGCCTTAATTCTCTTAACATTTCCTTCCAAGAGAATAAAAGTTAAAGAGCTTTCCATGACAGCTAACATAGTTTGCAGCCACTAACACAGCAATGCCTCGTATTTTTCCTTTTTGCAATTTAGTACGCAACTGAAGATTTAATTGAATATGACTATGACTATGGAGATCCAGATTATAAAGATTATAAAGATCTTGACACTGTAACAGAGGGACCCCCACTGTACGACGAGACTGTCACACAGACTGAGGTAACGGCATGTGCTGTGTTTGTTGTGTGACGTCCCTGTCATCTGTCACGTGGTTTTTGTCATGCAGTGTCTCATGTTGGCTAAGGCTTCCATTCCTTTTCCCCTCCTTCCTTTCCTGTTTCTCCATAAAACTAATTTTCATCCAGCAGTGGAAGACCAGAAGACTGTTAGAAAATTCACTTTTTTATTTTTACCTTTGGTCTTTTGTGCTCATGCTGCTTCCTTTCACATCTCACTGCTGTTCCCCTTTCATTTATTTATGTTTTTCCATTCCATCTTTCACCACCTTTTTTCAGAAAAAGAACAAAGCCCCAAAGAAGAAGAGGACAGTGGCCTCAAAGAACAATCCCCAAAAGTTCCCACCCAAAAAATCTGAAACATTTTCATCCAAGAGGAAGAAAAGCTATCAAGCCGCAGCAAAAGGCAAAATAGGGGTAAAGGTAGCCGAGAAAGAATCAAGATCTTTCCTAGACCAAGCCTGGAAGATCTCTGATGCTGAGAAACAAAAGTAGCTTGCCTCTAACCCCCAGTAGATGAATACACCTCTCGCTAATACTATATCCCAGTTATACTGTATCTTCCTGCATGCTTGCCTTTTTCTTTTGTGGTTAAAGTCATGCTTTCTCTTTCCTATTAGGCCAATGTTGTTGATGAGTATCATGAATATAGTGTGGGTGAAACTGACTATGGAACCTCGGAGGGCTACCAGACCACAACTTCTAGTCAAACGACAGGACCAAATGAGGTAATGAGGAATGGAAAAATATACAGGCAAGGATACTTCAAAGATCTTAGTCAATAACCAGTCATAATCGGTTGTCCGCATTTTGTTTTATAAGAGAACCCCTAAAGACCAAACTGGCTTGTGTTAAATTCCTGAGATCCACAATATCTGGTACTTATCTTTTCAGTTCTTACTTGTGAAATGACCCCAAGAGCCCTCAAAAATAGGTCTCTCAGATTTCAATCATATTTTTGGATGTTGAGCAGAATGTGCAGTATTGGCTCAGCACAATGCAATTCTGACATAAGATCTTGCACACATTAATGCTTTCTCTGGTATAAGGATGATAGGATGAAGGATTAGTTTGCTGTCTGTAGGCATTGTAGAGGAAAAAGGCATGGCCCAAATGAGGTTAATTATTTAAGGGAAAAGAATGCAGTGGCTGGATTGTTATTGGAGGTAGAGAATTGTCATAATCATCTCTGTAGTCTTGAATATGGCCCTCTATTTCCCATCCTACTGATAATGCTTGTAACTATGTCCTCCATGAATCTCATAGCCCCAATGTAGATAGAATAATGCACAACAATGCACAACAATGTGCACCTACTCCAAGAGAGTGATCAGGATGCACATTCCCACATACACAGCAATGTGAATGGAAACATGCGTCTCATTCACACCACATAGTGAATGGGGATTAATTAGATGCATGGATCCCATCTGGAAGCAAAACACAATGTGGATGGACATACACATACACATTTATACACATCTGGTCAGTTCACACGGCTCCCAACCCAGTAAAGGAGTCCATATGCAGAAAGCGCTTTCATGTGTAGATTTCTCTTACTGGATTGGGATGTCTGTGTCTAGATCTCTGCAGAATCAAGTTGCATTGTGAGAATGTTCTTTGGGATCTCAAATACATCTTCCTTTTGATCATTAATAAAATGGCTTATTGAAAACTATCTTCAGTTGTTTAAATCTTCTCATTTTTGGAGGGTGTAGTCAGCTGACATTTATGAATGTGGATATTTTGCTTCAAAAATATTGGCCTGCTATTAAACTATGATTTCCAAAGCTTTTGCATTATGCTGAAAGTAAATGTATTTTAGAGCCTCACCTGAGGCTTTTGTAAATAATTTCATATTTCAACTACATCATGAAAAAATGCAAAGTATATTACATTGGAAATTGCATTAAAACAAGTACTTTCATAAAACCGAAAGTCTGAAATAAACACATACTTTAAGTTGCTAAGGTATGGTATCAATAAAAAAATGTTAACAAAATAAATTGCAGTCAACATGTAATGCTTGTAAGATGTACAAAATCCAATTCTCTTGATGGAGGTACGGTCCAAAGCAGATTCAGAATGAACTTTGAGAAAATACTGAGTTTGCATATCATTAAACCCATGCATCAGTAGGCATATGGAGTGGCTCACTCATGGGTTTCCCTGTTAATTTCATCAATGGAAGAAACAGCTCTGAGCATGCATTTCTTTTTTGTGGAACTTCCACTTAGATGCATGAGAGTTGTATAAAAGCACAGTTGGTCCCCTGCTGCCCTGAAATTTATATGGAATGTAGCATTAGTCAATAGGAAAGTTCCCATTTCCTATTGCTTCTTATATCTTCTAACAGCAGAGCTCTACTTTTGCACAATTCCCATTCATTTCTCAGAAGGATCCACATAAAAGATATTTCAAGTGGGCCTTTTTTGTTCCAAATCATTTTTATACCCCTAACCATAAACAAAATCAGTTGCCTCCAAAAATTTTGTTTTTAATTATTTTGTGCATCTTGAAGAAAATGCTATTCAAATAATGCTGGTGCTTAAAAGTTATCTGCTTGGTTTCACACAGTTTTCATAACTGGAAAAATGAAATCCTAGAGGTAGGACTTAGCCTTCTGGATGTATTAATCATCATAATCTATGAACATTACATGCAGAAGAAATGCAAGCCATCTTTTCCTTGTGAGAGACATAGAATTTGACTTCAACAATGCAAAGCTTCAGAGTAGCATTTATTCTTAAAATATTTAGTTTTGTTCTTTTTTAATGTCCATGAGATAATTGTGTTTATCATATATCAGCAAATGCAGTTTTAGCACACTAAAAGCAGAGGACATTAAGTCACATAATATTAATCCACAGTTCATGATTGGCCCCATAACCTGTATTCCATGGATTGTGCCCAATGGTATCTTTGCTTAAAGTAGGTATGGGATCCATTGGCTGGTGCTGGTTTGAAAGCATTCTGTCAACTCAGGCTGACATCAATTCGAGTTCGTTCTTTAGCAGCTGCTTTTATCAATCTGTCCTTTTCCCCAACTTGGAAAAAATAATGATATTAATATTTATATTTTTAAAGGAAATAATGATGTTTCAGAGGAAATCAATATTGTTAAAGGAAATATCAATTATCATTCTTACAATTGATGTTTTGCAGGTGGATTTTTTTTTTTAAAAGTCAGTTGTCAAAAATAGCTGCGGAAATTCGTTACATTAAAATCTGACCCTCAACTATAGAGAATAAGCAAATTAATAGAAAATTTGGTAACAAATCCAAATTGGGTGGAATTCCAGCACATCCCTAGCTGACAGTAAAGCTTCCATCAGTGGAACAGGGAGGAACCAATTTCTGGCTATTTCCCCTCCCCTGTAGTGGAATGGGGAGGGGAGCAATTTTCAGTGATTATCCTTCCCCCGCAGACCCCCTAAAATCTGCTTCAGAGAGTTGGGGGACCCTTCAGGGCAGACTCAGGAGGGAATGGGAAGGCTATAGGAAGGAGGGAAATATCTGAAAATTGCTTTCCTCTCATTCTACTGATGGAAGTCTTACTGTTAGCTGAGTGACGCCGTTGGATACAAGCCCTCATGATTTCTTTTTTAACAGTGTGACCGATATTAAAAAGTGTGAAGCCAAGTACGAAAACTTTGATGTAACCTGGCATAAAAATGATGCATTGCAATGCTAGCTTTGCGTATGGCAGATCCCACCAAATCAATGAGTGAAATCCTGGATTGATGGAAGTCTGCTGCTGAATATTTCTAAATACTTCAGTAGCACTAGGGTTTCATTTAATGGTATGTGCATTGGGTGATCTTTTAATACCTCTGAAACACTGGTTTCCCAGTCTTTCAGGAACAAATTAAAAGATTCCAGGCTATAGTGCAGTTGTATAATTTCACCAAACATTATCTTCAAACCCACTGAATGCTTACATTGCTTTACTAACAGTAATCCACATATTCATCCTATTCTCCAAACTTTGCCACTTATGTGAATAGCAAAATCCTGTTGAAGAAGTATTTGCTGAAGAATACGTAACGGGAGAGGAGTATGATTCAGAGACTAAAAAAACTGAGGAAACAGATTATGGAAACAGAAGAGTAGACCACAGTGAATCTGAAGTTGTGGTAGATGGAGAATTAGGCGAATATGATTTTTATGAATATAAAGAATATGAAGAGAAGCCAACCAATCCCACTAATGAGGAGTTTGGGCCTGGTGTTCCAGCAGAGACTGATATCACAGAAACAAGCGTAAGTTGGTCACATTGAAGATACTGTTTAAATACGCTGGGTGGTTAGTAGTAAAATATAACTGTCTGTATTTTCTGTTATTGTCTATGACAGGGGTGGCTAACCTTTTTCAGGTCAAGGGCCACCTTGACCCATGGTCAACCATCCAGGAGCCACGTGTAAAAGTGGGCATGGCCTTAGTGTAAAAGTGGGTGCAACCACTTCTTTTTTTTTAAAGGACACATTTTAGAGGACGGGGGGTCACAAATATATTTTGGCATCAGAGAATAATAGCAGGAGACCCATGGGAGTAAGTAATATCTTTTTAAAAAAATAGGGCCACAACTCCCTACCTTGGAGGGCCATAAAAAAACCTCTTGCCATCAAAGATACATATGGAAGCATAAATATATAAAGTATAAAGATTGTTTTTTAAATTACATTTTAATTTGTTTAAAATATTATAATAATTTGGAGGGCCACAAAAAACTTCAGGAATCACAGTATCATAGTCAGTAGGGGATGGAGTGCTATATTAGCTGTTATTTTTTAAAAGAATAATCTTTTATTATTATTTTTAAATGGCAAATATGGGGAAGCGGGGGGGGCACAAAAACTGTCTTGGAGAGTCATATGTGGCCTATGGTCTAATCACACCAGTCTATGAGCTATAGTCACTGAAGGCAGTAGAAAGCCTTCTGTGGTCTTTGAGTGCACTGCTTTTCTTGCATATGTGAATGGAGATGGGTGTGAAGAGGAGGAAATAGTTATATAGCTTATACAAATAATATGACTTAAAGACTGAAACTATATAAATTTTAACAACCTGATTTAAATGTATGGCTTGTATATGGGTTGTCAGTTTGTTTCCAGGCCCAATTCAAAGTGCTCATATTAGTGTTTAAAGCCCTAAACACCTTAGGTCTCAAATATCTGAAAGACATCTCCTTCCCTACAGACCCTCTTGGGTGATGAGATCAGCAAAGGGGGCCTTTTAGTAGTTCTGACACCCTCAGAAGCTCGGTGGTGGTGGCCTGAGAGAGGGCATTCTCTTTGGTGGCCCCTAAGTTGTGGAACTCCCTCAAGGTGCATGTGACAACTTCACTGTACCATTTCGGCAAATGCTGAAGATGCGCCTCTTTACCCAGGCCTTTGACACATGAGACGTATATTTTTAGGACTCCTCCAATTTTTCGTGATGCAATTTTAGGTTGTTTTCAATTGAGTATTTTAAAACTTTTGTGATCTCACCTGAGACATTTGGATGAAGGGAGGAGAATATAATAATAATCATCAGGTATAAAAGTATGGGTCATGTGGCAGTGACTCCAGATATAGCCTTCTTCATGATGGCACCCCGATTATGGAACTCCTTCCCTGGGAAAAGAGCATTTGTCTCCCACAATTATGTCGTTATGTCATTTAGATATAAATTGAAGACATTGTCATGCCCTTTTTCCTTGACCATGGATGCATTTTACGTGGTACAGATATAAAACCTTCTAGATTCAAGTTATTCAGTGTATCTACATGCATGTGTACGTATGTGTGTGTGTGTGTGTGTGTGTGTGTGTGTGTGGAGAGAGAGAGAGAGAGGCCTTTGAAGGGTATGATTAGGGAGGTGCACTGGGTTCCACAAAAACTTCAAATTTTTAACTCCTCGCTTAACATGTCACATTGAAGTATCATTGGCATATAGCATTCAGCATGCATTTAATCCCTCAGATAAAATGCTTATTATCACACATGACTTGTTTCTCTTCCTTTCAAAGGTAAGTAGTTGATTGAAGTCTTGGGCCAAGGGGTTATGGGTTTCCGAGTAGAACAGGCCACAGATGTAGCTGCAGGACACATTGGAAGCAGCATTTGTCTATGACAAAGATCAACAATGAATGTGTAAATCCTTTATCAAGCAAAACAAGTACAAGAGCTGATAGTTGCATTCATATGGCTCATCTCAAGGTTTAGGGATTTGTTACCAGGTCAGAGAGATCCTGGGATCCTGATTGGCATGAAAGTCATACTGCCATGAAGTGTGGTGTTTTTTCTCCCTTTCCCTTAAATTTGGGAATTCTTCCTTCGTACAGCACAGTAATGGTGTGACTGGTCTCAGTGGGTTTCATTTCCTATTTTCATTCAAGAAGAGGATAAGATAAACCAGAAAGGAGTGGCATTGTTGCTAATTCTGGAAGCAATAATTTTCACTATTATATCAGAGAGACGCATTTTTGATTTGTGAGGAGAGTGCAACCCTCCCCTCATACAGTTTCCATTTATTTCACTAAGGGGACCCAAACAAGCAGGGGTGTGGGACCTGTAGCCCTCCAGATCTTGCTGGACTTCATCTCCTGTCATTTCCAGCATGGCCAATGGTCATGTTGGTGGCAGCATGTTTCCGAATACCAGTTGCTGGAAACCATGGGAAGGGAGAGTGGTCTTGTGCTCAGGTCCTCCTTGTGGGCTTCCCATGGGCATCTGGTTGGCCACCGTGAGAACAGGATGCAGGACTAGAAGGGCCATTGGCCTGATACAGCAGGGCTCTTCCTATGTTCTTAGGTTCAGGGATGATGGGAACTGTAGTCCAACAACAGCAGAAAGCCCGCAGGTTCTCCATCCCTGCATTAAAGGAACTTCGGCTTTTAGGGAGTATTTATCTATCTATTTATTTAAGTCATTTCTATACTGCTTTATTTTTTTTAGAACAGATACAGGTCAAATATAAAAGACACTTTCAAGGCAGCATCATTAACAGAAAGTTCACCCCCTGACCTAAATAACAGCTTGGCACCTAAAGTGCTACTTGCGGTATTATGTACATCTTGTAACTGATCTTATCTCAGTGGAGGTTGTCATACAGAAGACAGCCAAGAGCCAAAGCAATTTTCCTTTGAATTTACAGTGCAATCTTTGGGATGGGGAGGTTAAAAAAAGAAAAGAATTTCTACTCATATTTAATCTATTTGAGATACATAAGTACTTTTCTCAATTATGCTTACAGGAGTGATAAAATGGCAAATTGCCATTTGTAAGGGGATATAATTGCTTGGATGTCTAAATAAATAAATATAAGACTCAAGCTGAGAGGGACTGAAGGTAGATCCTTACACTGATTTTATGCATTCTATGTTATATTTTACCTTTGTAGTCCCTTTAGTACCACCCCCTATATATGTGTGTATATGTATATGTGTGTGTGTGTGTGTGTAGTATTTTATGTATTTTAATTGTATTTTATGTATTTTAATTTATTTTAATGTTTTTGTGATTTTACTGTTTACAATTTTATTATGTACGTGTTTGATTTTATTTTTGTAAGCTGCCCTGAGTGCCCTATTATAAGGTAGAAGGGTGGGATTGAAATACTTTAAATAAATAAATAAATAAATAAGCTCTTCAATTACCTTTCATGGTCTGAATTGGTAGACAGGTGTTCTTCAGTTTAGTCAAATAGAGACAGAGTTGTGTCTAATGTTAGTTTTGCTCAGAGTAGACTCATTGAAATTAATGAACATGACTAACTTAATTTCATTAATTTCAGTGGATCTACTCTGAACAGAACTTAGTTGGATACAACCCATAAGATCCTAATTTAAAGCAATCTGAGCTTGAGTTATGACAAGCTGAACATGAAAACAGAGGCAATCCAAACATGATTTGACTCACATTGGAACCTAATCCCAACCTCTGTTTGTGAAGATATAATTTAGGAAGTACTCAGAAAATGAATGCAGCTATAATCAGAATTGAGCTCTTCCAAGATCTTTCCCCAAATTTACCATGATCTAAATACTCATGCTTATCTCTAGAATGTCACACAAAGAGTTTTAACATTATACCCATCTCTGCTTAAAGATCTGCAAATTCTGAGAATATCAAAACAATATTGCATACTCCTGAAGTAAGGTCTTTTGGCCTGGTATACATTCTAATATATTTGCCTTTCTGTATATTGACTTGGCAGGTGAATGGCCATGGTGTTTACGGGGAAAAAGGACAGAAGGGTGAAGCAGCCGTGATTGAGCCTGTGAGTATTTTAGAAATTAGTTCTTGTGAAGATCAGTGGGTCGGTTCAACTCTTGATAAATGGGACATCAAGTGGTGACTTCCTTGTGTGACTGGGGGCATGAAGTCCTTTTAAAAATTATCCTGGCCTTTTAGATCTGCCAGTTTTAAGTCTTAGAGCACAGTCCTGTGCAATGGGAAAAAGCCATGAAGTACATGCTTTGCATGTCAAAGATTGCTGGCTCATTCCTTGGCCTTTTGGAGAGCCATTGCCAGTTAGTGTAGACCATCCTTCCCTAACCTCGTGCCCTCCAGATGTTTTGGGACCGCAACACCCCCCATCCTGACCATTGTCCATTCTGGTTGGGGCTGATGAAGTCCAAAACATCTGGGAGACACCAGATCGGGGAAGGCTGGTGTAGGCAATACTGAGCTAGATGGGTGAATGGTCTGACTCAGTATAAGGCATCTATCGGTATTCTTTTTCAGAAGTAAGCCACATGAGTCCAATGGGACTGACTTTGGGGTCAATGTACATAGGATTGCAGTTTTAAAGTGCAATCCTATGCATGCTTACTTGGAAGTAAATCCCTGTGTATACTTACAGACCTAGGTAAGTATGCATTAGGTTTGCAGATTATTTTTCTCTTTGGGTTGCTTTGTATTGTTACTGTTTTATCATTTGGATTACGGATTTTTAATTGATTTAAGCCACTCTGAGAATCCTTGTTGCCCTGAAGAGCAAGATACTAAATGCTCAAAGAAACGCAGGAAATAAAACAAATCATGTCCCTGACTTCTTGTATAGGTTAATATAGCTGTCCAGTTACCTGGTGATATCATGCTAGAATGGGCATATAACTGTTTGAGAAGCTTCCGCAGTATCCCTCCATGTGGTAAAGATCATTTTACCACATATTTACACCTAACTGGAAATCTAGGAAAGCTAGTGGGTTGTAAATTCCTCTATACCAGGAAACAACAAGATGGGAGAGTAAGAACTAGCAATGGACAAATCCCCACCTTCCACAATCTCAGCTGGGAATTGGCTCACTTTGGAGGACTATCAGAGGAAACCCAGGTGACTTCTCTGCCAGCCTTCCCCACCTCTCTTTTCCACAGGTCCACCTTGCGAAGGGTGGGAGAGGGGACCAACAGCCTGCTAGCAGCAGTTAAAGCAATGGCCTCATCTTTCAGGCCTGGATGCTCCATTGCTGTTTCATCTTTAAGCGCAGGATCCACTTGAGTACACTGAAGAGTGTGCATCACTGTTGGAGAGCATGGATATTTTATTTTCTTATTTTATTTTATTACATTTATATCAGACCTTTCCTGCAAGGAACCCAAGGTGGTGGTGTGCATGGTTTCCCCCTCCCCATTGTATCCTCACAACAGCCCTGTGAGGTAGGTTAGGCTGAGAGACAGTGTCTGGCCCTAGGTCACCCAGCGAGCTTTCTGACTGAATGGGGGTTCGAACCCTGGTCTCCCAGATCATAGTCCAACACCCTAACCATTACACCACTCTGGGTCTAATGTGGTTTTCAATGTTTCTCAGTTCAGAGAACTCACAGGAGGCATTGTAGGCTACAGTTGCCATACTCCTACTTTGGTGTTCAAGTATCCAGGCCTTAAAGATTGGGCCTCCATTCCTGTTGCATTCCCACCCAGCCACTGGCCTCTCCCCCTTTGCAAAGGAATGTTTTGGGAAAGGAGAGGGGACCGGCCATTACTATGCAAGCCCATTATGAGCCAGACTTAAATTCTTGGAAAGGTCTAGCCTTGGCTCTGTTTTTCCAAATGGAGGGAGTTCACTTTCACATCCTCTACCCCTCTCAATTCTGAATGGTGGTTCCATCACTAGCTAGAATTCCCTCCCCTCTCCAGCATCTCCTATAGAAAAAGCATGTAGATATTTGTGCTGGTCACAGATGATTATGGGACTGAACAAGAAATTGAGTCAGAAGCCAGAGATGGAACAGACTGTCAATAATAAGGACATATATTTGCATGAAAGTGTCCCACAGAACGTCTGGGTCCCACAGAACGTCTGGGCAGAGCTTGGAAAAATTACTTTTTTGAACTACAACTCCCATCAGTCCCAGCCAGCATGGCCACTGGATTGGGCTGATGGGAGTTGTAGTTCAAAAAAAGTAATTTTTCCAACCTCTGTGTCTGGGGGACATGCAAAATCCCTCCCTAGCAGCTTGAGGAAGGCAGTACAAATACAACCATCCTAAACCAACAAAATTGTGAGTACTAGGGAGCTTTTGAAGCAACACAACATACTACTGAAGCAATAAGTATCTAGTTATTATTCAGTTTCTGCAAGAAAGATTTTCAAAACCAAACGGATGGTCGCAAAGGAAGACCCTCAAGAGTTCCATGTCTTTGATTATGGTTTAATTTGGACTTGAAATGTGACATTAAGTCACTTTGTTGAGTTCCTTTCATGCCTGCATTATTGCCCCCAAAACTGCAACCCAATTAAGACTGCAGATCCTATAAATGCTTACTTAGGAGGAAATCCCATTGAACTCAATAGGCCTCACTTCTGAGTAGACAGAACTGTACTTCATCACTCAGACTTGTAGTCTGATTCTGCACATACTACTCAAGTCCCAGTAGTAGTTTACCCAAGACATTGGTACATAGGACCACTGTCTAATAATAACCTACCTTGCACTCAATGTGACTTTATTTCTAAATGCACATGGATACGAGTGTGTTATTGACACAATACAAACAATACCCTATAGCACTGTTATTCAACCTTGGGTCCCCAGATATTGTCAGATTCCCATTAGCCGCAGCCAGCTTAGTCAATGGCCAAGGATGATTTTTATTTATTTATTAATTATTTGATTTATATCCCACCCTTCCTTCCAGCAGGAGCCCAGGGCGGCAAACAGAAAAGCTAAAAACACTTTAAAACATCATAAAAAGACCTTAAAATACATTAAGACAAAACAACATTAAAAACATTTTTTGAAAAAAAAAAGCTTTAAAAAGATCTTTTTATTAAAAAAGGGTTAAAAACATCATTTAAAAATATATTAAAAGCAATTCTAACACAGACACGGGATAGGTCTCAACTTAAAAGGCTTGTTGAAAGAGGAAAGTCTTCAAAAGGCACCGAAAGGATAGCAGAGATGGCACCTGCCTAATATTTAAATGGAGGGAAATCCACAGGGTGGGTGCCACCACACTAAACGTCCGTTTCCTATATTGTGCAGAACGAACCTCCTGATAAGATGGTATCTGCAGGAGGCCCTCACCTGCAGAGCGCATTGATCAACTGGGTATATAAGGGGTAAGACAGTCTTTCAGGTATCCTGGTCCCGAGCTGTATAGGGCTTTGTACACCAAAGCTAGAACCTTGAACTTGGCCCAGTAGCAAATGAGCAACCAGTGCAATTCTTTCACAGTGGGGTGACATGTTGGCGATACACTGCCCCAGTGAGCAGTCTCACCGCTGCATTTTGCACCAGCTGCAGCTTCTGGACCAACCTCAAGGGCAGCCCCACATAGAGTGCATTACAGTAATCCACCCTGGAGGTTCCCAGTGAGTGGACAAATGTGGTCAGGCTATCCTGGTCCAGAAACGGCTGCAGCTGTCTTATCAGCCGAAGCAGATAAAAGGCTCTCCTAGCCACGGAGGTCACCTGGGCCTCTAGTGACAAAGATGGATCCAGGAGTACCCCCAGACTACGGACCTGCTCTTTCAGAGGGAATACGACCCTATCCAAAGCAGGCAACTGACCAATTATCCAAACCCAGGAACCACCAACCCACAGCACCTCCGTCTTGCTAGGATTCAGACTCAGTTTATTGGCCCTCATCCAGCCCACCACCAAGTCCAGGCAGTGGTCCAAGGCTTGCACGGCCTCTCCCGATTCAGATGTTATGGAGAAATAGAGCTGGGTATCATCAGCATACTGCTGACACCTCGCCCAAAGGTCCTGATGACTGCTCCCAAGGGCTTCATATAGATGTTAAACAGCATGGGGCACAAGATGGTACCCTGCGGCACCCCATAGCACAGCTGCCAGGGGGCCAAAAGACAGTCACCCAATGCTAAGCCGCTGAGAGATCAAGTAAGAATAACAGGGTTGCACTCCCCCTGTCCTTCTCCCAATAAAGGTCATCCATCAGGGTGACCAAGGCCAATTCAGTCCCATAACCAGGCCTGAACGCAGACTGGGATGGGTCAAGATAATCTGTTTCGTCCAAGAGTACTTGCAGTTGCTGCGCCACAGCCCTCTCAATCACCTTCCCTAAGAAGGGGGTATTTGCAACCAGTCGGTAGTTGTCACAAACCAATGGGTCCAGGGTGGGCTTTTTCAGGAGCGGTCAGATCACCACCTCTTTCAAGGTGGCTGGAACCACTCTCTCCCTCAATGATGCGTTGACCACACTCTGGATCCACTTGGTCAAACCCCCTTGGCAAGCTTTAATAAGCCAAGAAGGGCAAGGTTCGAGAGGATATGATGGCCGCATCATCGCAAGGACCTTGTCTACGTCAAAAGGCCGCATCAAATGAAACCGTTCCCAAGAAGTTGCAGCAGATGTTGAACTGGACACCTCATTGGGGACTACAGTAGATGTGGATGGGGCATCAAGACTGCTATGGAGGCGAGCAACTTAACCCTCAAAGTGCCTTGCAAACAATTCACAGTGGGCCTCCGAAGGGTCTAAAACTCCATTTCATGATGGGAGTTGTAGTCCAACAACATCTGGAGTCCCAAGGTTTAAGAACAATGTCCTCTAGGACTGTAATCTATTCATAGTAACCCTTTATCTTTTCAACCTCCTCCCCCCCTGCCCCCATCAGCCTGGTTTGAATGTGAACCTATTGAAATGCATCAAAGTGATTATTTGCCTGCAAAATTGCCATCTGTTTTAGGACTGCTTTTTTATGTAGGGCATCTTTAAGGGCTAGATGACTGGCAGAAATGCAATGGGGGTGTTTTTTTGTATTACACTTTGTGCATCAAAATGCCAAACCTGCTGAATTTCTGTCTGTTATGACAGCTTCTGAAGGCAGAGGGCCTACCAGAAAAAAGGTGGCAATCATAGTTCATGATGGATAAGAGAAGGTCCCAGTATAAACAGATCATCCCATGGAAAAACTCGCCTGGAGTGTGCCACTTAAAGCTTCAATGGGTAAACTGCATGGCTGAATGCCTACTTAAAGAAAACAATCCTATGTATAGAAACCTGGATGTCAAGGGAGTAGGACTGTAGCCTAGCCTTCCTTGATAGGGTTATTTTCTATATGAACAATTCTTTTCATGGTGGAGTATTCAGTCATGCAACCTCCCCCATTCCACTCCTTCAGTCTGAAGTGGTATAGTCCAGCAACAGTTTGATCATGCAGTGAGTTGATTGTCTAAATAGACAGTCATGTATAATTCAGAATGGCTCTTGGTCCCCCATGTGATTGCCCATGGGCCTAAGTACAACCAGAGCTGAATAGAAAATGGAACTGATTTTCATGAAGACTTCAATCTGCACTGATATACCACTTTCAGAGATTTTTCAGGGCTAGCTGCAAAAGACAATAACGATGTTTGCCTGTTCAAGAAGCATTGCACTGAATAGGCTTAATGATGTCTTCAGTTCACCCTGTGATCCCTGATGGCCTAAGATCAGCCATGTCGCTAGTCTGGGAAGCACTGTTATTCTAACTCATCATTATTTGCTCTTGGTGATATTAGCACATAACCAGTTCTGAATCTGATTGGCTGTGTAATGATGTTTTATGACTGGCTGAGATGATTTACAAAGGAGAAAGAAACTCCAAGTAAGGGAAAAGAAAAATGGTGCCAAATCATTGGGGGACCCATGGCAGCAAACAGCTGATTTGAGTAATTCTGACTGCACAAACTGCAGTGTCCACCTCACAGTGAAAACCCCATTTTATAAAACTACCACTGCTATTCAATCCCCAGCTGTGTTATGAGGTCATCAGCAACCCCGTGTGCTTTTATAGGCAATCACATTAGGGCCAAGAATGTTCAAACCAGGCATCAAACAAGTACTTTATATACTCCACGCTAAGAAAGGGTAGATATTTTTATAAAGTGGATTTATGAAGTGGTGCTTCAATTTAGGTATTGTGTCCTAATTAGACTTGTGAAGAATGCTTTTTAAAGAGTAGTCATAGAGAAAGTAAAATTCTGATATGTTGCATAAGAAATGCTGGAAATACACGCTGTGGCCTGTGAAGGAGAAATCTAGGCTTGGTTCATATGTCACATTAAACCAAAATTAAAATAAGGTGTGGTTTGATGTAAATGCGCAGAAGCCAAGGTTGTTCTTGGCTTTCTGTCTGTGGTTTGTGGCTTGTTTTGGGGAAAACAAACCATTAGCCTGGATTTGACATAATGACAAGCTAGAGTATGGTTTACGTCTTCTCCAGCCCAGCAGGAGCAGGGGAGGAGCGACACACCTGCAATTTCAGCAGCATGCACCAACATACTGCTTGTTCACATTAAGCTATAGTTTATTTTAACTGTGGTTTAATGTGATGTGTGAAATAAGTCATTGATGTGAAAGCTGCGAAAATATGCAACAAATGTCAGACATGGAAGCATTTGTGGAAGATATTTCAGAATTTTGTGCTAACTGTGATATATTCTTTGCTTTTTAACCTTTTCCCAATAGATATTGTATAATTTATTTTTTTCATAGGGGATGCTTATTGAAGGACCGCCAGGACCTCCTGGACCTCCGGTATGTATAAGAGTATAAAATTTATTTTTCATTTTTTAAAAAACAAAACAAAATATGTTGGTTGAGTATTAATTGTGTTCATATTGCCATGATACAGTTCATGCTGATATTTTGCATAGCAGCTCAAGTGTAACATATACAACATGGCATTTTGTTTTGCTTTGTTTTTACAAGAACAGATTGGCGCTCTTGGAAATTGTGCTGCTTAAATAGTTGTGAGTCCTTGTTTCTTTTGAGAAACTGATAATTGGCTCAGATAGGAAGTGTTTTCCTGGTCCTTGATCCAAAATTAGTGGCAGTCTAAACCACAACTGTAGAAGGTTATTTTGCATAACCAATTAATGTTGTCTTTATTCATAGGGTCTTATGGGTCCCACAGGTACACAAGGTCCCACTGGTCCTCCTGGCGACCCTGGTGATAGGGTAAGTCAATGTGGGTTATAAATGAACATGAGAAGACATTGTGTCCCAGACTGGGTCTCTTGAAGTATAATACCCTTCTTATGAAATAAACATCCCAACCCTGTTGCAATGACAACTGAGGCAAGACCATCTTGCTAAGAAACTTAAATGTCATTATAACAGTTTATCCAGGGCATAGTAGATTTCTCTGAAATCTGAGAGCACCGAAACTCATTCTGACAGTGGTTTCAGTCATTCATGCTAGGCTCATTTCAAATCAGACAGAACTGAACTGAAAAAAAATGGATTTGAATGAAGGCCTCTGGATAGTAGTAAGTTTCCTCTGCCCCAGTGCAGTCAGGACAATGAGGCCTAAGAGCACATCGCAGCCTTCAGTTAATAAATGAGGCCCTCTGTGCCACTCCACGTAGTAATTAATGGTGTATCAAGACCTATAGGTCTGTGAGTCAGAGGGGACACCATCTGTAATCTGGTTTTCCCAAATTACTTATAAATGGGACTAGGATGGTGGTGATTCTCCTCATTTCTAGGGTATCTGTAAGTGATCTTGAGTTTCCCTGGATGTGATAATCAGTGGGTGAACAGGAAGTGCAACTGACTTCTACTTTTTGTTTCCTTTTCATTGCATCTGATGGAAGGGGAATCTTTCACATCTCCCCCAGTGGTAGAAATGATGGGTTGTAGGATTTGACTGCTTGAGATATCCATGGACTTAGATTCTATTACTATCTGATGATGTAAAGGACAAATTGGGATGAAACTACACATTACACACATAATTCATATAACAAAAGCCTGGTATATGCTTTTCCTAGAGGAAAGGAGATTTAGGAGGGAGACATTTGGAGTGGAGAAGGTAGTGACATGGGTGGAGAAGAAGGTAAGCAGCAGTGACTTTCCTGCTGGAGGTCAGGTAAATGCCTCTGCCCCAACACATTGTCTGCTACTGATCCATCTAAATCCACGGAAGGACTGTTGCTCAGTGGTAGAGCATCCCAGATCCAATCATTGACATCTCCAGGTAGGGCTGGCGAGAGAACGCTGCCTGAAACCCTGGAGACCCATTGCCAGTCAATGTGGCCAGTACTGAGCTAGATAGACTCAATAAAGTAGTTTCCTATGGTCATTGTCGGAAGGCAGAGCTGGGGTCCCAATCCCGGGGAGCTGGATCCCGGAGAGTTGGGAGAAGAGTATTCGGATGGATGGCAGAGGGAAGGGGGAGGAACTTCCCCCCTTTGGAGCGAAGACGAAACAGAGGAACTGCCAGTGATAAGGTCGCTTAGTGACGGGGAGCCTGAGCCCTCCCTGGACATTCTCACGCCTCCCCCTCTTTCAGGCTCAGAGCAAGAGGGGAAAGAGGGAGGGCTGCTCACAGCCGAAAAGCGGGGAGGCAGTTTACCATCAGCCCCTCCCCTATCCCCCATCCTGGAATCGGAAACTTCAGAAGAGGAGGGGGTGATGCTTCCCCCCTCACCGCGCACACGCAGACAGCTGAAAAGACAGGAGAGAAGGGGGGGAAGGCGGGCAGTACCTGAGGGGCAGTTAAGGAGGAGCGAAAGATTGCGCGCCCGTTTGGCCCCTTCTTAAAGAACAGGCGGGAAGAAGTCCCTTGCTCTGTCAACTTTCTCCCAATGCTGCAGGACCTGTATCCCTGTATTGCTTCATGAGAAAATGCAGTCTTTGTTTGGACATTACCCTAATAAAACACGAATTAACTACAGCCGTTGGTCTGGTTCCTGAGTCACATCCTGGGCCTGACAGCTTGACAGACCCACCTAAATCACCCTCAACGCTCTCTTCACTTGACTGGGACAAGATGTCAAAGGGAGCAGCGGGGGGGGACGAACCCCACTTCTGAGACGGAAGAAGTGGAACTCTTGAGGACTAAGGTAGCTGATTTGCAGACGGATGTTCAAGCCCTGCTAGCAGCAGTCAAGGCGCTGAAGACGGATAATCAAACCTTGAAGGCCATGATAGACCAGATGCGAACAGCCCCTCCAGCTGCCGTAGTAAAGGTTCCCATTGGATTGCCCCCAAAATATGCGGGACAAAGTGATCAGTTGGCAACCTTCGTGGCTCAATGTGAGTTATATCTGGATGTCAGGCACACGGAATTTCCAGACGATGGGGCTAAAGTAGCTTTCGTGATTAGCCTCCTGGAGGGAGAAGCTGCAAAATGGGTGACTCCGTATCTCGTGAGAAAGGATACTGTCTTAGGAAGGTACAGAGGATTTATACAGGAGATGACCGAGATGTTTCAAGACCCGCAAAGGGCTGAAACAGTAGCGCGGCAACTAGGCGCTCTGAAGCAAGCTAAAGGGACTGTTTCCGAGTACACTAACGCTTTTAAAATTCTGTCCCAGGAAACTGGTTACAATGATGCCGCCCTGATGTTTATGTACCGGAGTGGATTAAATGCTGAAATCCTGGATGAGTTGGCCAGGACCTCCCCCCCCTGCTGACCTACCAGGGCTCATCCGGCTATGCCTACAGATAGATCACCGGATGGAAGGAAGGTGCCTGGAAAGGAAGCAGGAGGTCCCGAGATACTCAGCCTCGGCATCCCACAACAAGACCCTTCCCACTGCAGGGGTGGCAGGTAATGCAACTGAGGGACAGGGAGGGGCTAGGCCAAGACTGTCGGAAGAAGAAAAGGAAAGACGACGCTGGGAATGTTTATGCTTTTATTGTTCAAAGCCGGGCCATGTGGCCAGAGACTGTGGACTAAAAGGGGGGAAAGCCGAGCCATCGGGAAACTAGAACACCCAGTCCACGTGCAGGCCGGTGGACTGGGGGCAGCATTGTATAAAGGCCCCCCAACGATCCAACCTCCCTCAAAGGGGGTGTTGGCCTTGCCTATTCGGATTACAACTTCCAGAGGAGTGGTGTTTAATTCCACTGCCTTAATTGACAGTGGAGCCTCCACAAATTTTATTGATGCAAAGTTAGTCAAGCATCATGGAATTTCCCGGTGGAAACTGGACGCTCCCCTAGCTGTGGAGACTATCGATGGGAGACCCCTGAAGTCAGGAGGGGTGACACAAGCCACGGAGGAAGTGAAACTTCAAATCCCTGGGCACGAAGAGTTAATTTCGCTATACGTGTCAGATCTCTCGAACTTTGAGGTGATTCTGGGAATGCCCTGGCTAGCAAAGCATGAACTCAAAATAAGTTGGAAGGAGGCGGTGGTGTGGTTCACCTCACAGTATTGCCAGGAGAACTGTCAACCTGAAGGAATCAAGAACACCTTAGTGGGGGCAGTGCAAGAGATCGAGCAAGTGACCCTGCCGCCAAAGTATGAAGAATTCAAAGATGTGTTTGATGAAAAAGAGGCAGAGACTTTACCCCCCCCACCGCCCTTACGACTGTGCGATTGACCTAGTGCCAGGAGCCAGCATCCCATCAGGGAGAATCTACTCTCTCACAGAGAATGAGAGGGAGGCCCTGAAGGAATTCCTGGATAAAAACCTGAGGCGAGGATTCATACGCCCCTCACAATCCCCTGCTGGAGCGCCACTATTGTTTGTGAAAAAGAAGGGGGGGGAACTCAGACCCTGTAACGACTATCGCGCATTGAACCAGATCACCATCCCCAACAGCTACCTGCTGCCCCTGATCTCAGAGTTGCTGGACCGACTGCGCTCTGCAAAAATCTTCACGAAGTTGGATTTGAGAGGAGCGTACAATCTGATCAGAATGAAGGAGGGAGATGAATGGAAAACAGGATTCTTGACCGCTTACGGACAGTATGAATACCTGGTCATGCCGTTCGGGCTTTGTGGAAGTCCAGGAATTTTTCAAAAATTCATGAACGACGTGTTTAGAGACTTGTTGGACACGTATGTAATCTGTTACTTAGATGATATCCTGGTGTTCTCAAAGAACCAGGAAGACCACGACCAGCATGTGAAGACGGTGTTGAAGAGACTGAGAGAAAATCACCTGTATGCTAAATTAGAGAAATGTGGATTTGACCTCAAGTCTCTAGACTTCCTTGGATATCGAATCTCAGCGGAAGGCGTGGAGATGGACCCAGGGAAAGTAAGCTGCATATTGGACTGGGGCCAACCTGTCACCAAAAAGGATGTACAACGGTTTTTGGGGTTTGCCAATTATTACAGAAAGTTCATTCCAGGGTTTTCCAAATTAACAGCTCCTCTGACTGACTGTTTAAGGGGGAAGAAGAAGTTTCAATGGACAGAGAACGCCACCGAGGCCTTTGAGGAGCTGAAGAGAAGGTTTGCTACTGAGCCCATTTTGCGCTTTGCTGATCCGAACTGCCCTTTCGTAGTGGAAGCAGATGCTTCAGATTTTGCCATCGGGGGGGTCCTGCTACAATTAGACCAAGAAGGGAAGGAGCTGCACCCCTGTGCGTACTTCTCTCTGAAGTTAAAGCCTGCAGAGAAGAACTACACAGTTTGGGAGAAGGAGCTGCTGGCCATCAAGGACTCTTTTGAAAACTGGAGACAATACCTAGAGGGGACCTCTCATCGAATTGAAGTGCGCTCCGACCACAAGAATCTTGAAAGCCTCCAAACAGCCAGAAAGCTGAACCAGAGACAGACAAGATGGTCCCAGTTCTTCACTAGGTTTAACTTCCAGATTACTTACCATGCCCAAGCCAAAAACCAGAGAGCGGATGCCTTATCCAGACAGCCACAATACAAAGAAAGTGAATCCGAGGACCAGCCTCAGTACGTAATCCCGCCAGAGAAATTAACGTTGGGAGTATGCCAGCCTTCATGGGAAGAGGAACTCAAAAAGGCACAACAAGAAGATGCAGACATGCTAAAATATCAGCAGGAGACGGGACAAGGTCAAGACTCAGAAGTAACCTTTCACTGGAGAAATGGACTGTTATGGTTCAAAACCGCCAGATATGTGCCAGAAGGGGAATTAAGGCTCAGAATCCTATGCCAGTGTCATGATTCCATCACAGCGGGACACTTTGGGATTTACAAGACCATTCAGAACGTGGCCAAGGACTTCTGGTGGCCTAAAATGCGTCGGGATATTGAGAGTTATGTAAAGTCCTGCTCTGTCTGTCTGCGGACAAAAACACAAACAGGGACACCAGCAGGACTGTTACAACCGTTGCCTGTCCCACACGAACCCTGGAAGGACCTCTCCATGGATTTTATAACTGATCTACCCAAGTCCCAAGGAATGACAGCCATCTTAGTAGTGGTGGATCTACTTACCAAAATGGCACACTTTCTTCCTTGTGCAGGGGCCTTAGAGGCTAAAGAAACGGCCAAGTTATTCATAAAAGAAGTCTACCGGCTGCATGGATTGCCAAACAGCGTAGTCTCAGACCGAGGAACTCAGTTCACAGCCAAATTTTGGAGAGCAATGTGGAAACAGTTGCAGACGGAATTAAAACTCTCCTCCGCCCATCACCCCCAGACAGATGGGCAGACGGAACGCTTGAACGCCGTTTTGGAAAGATATTTACAAAGTTATGTGTCCTATCAACAGACTGACTGGGTGTCATATTTGCATTTTGCAGAGTTCGCCTACAACAATTCTCTGCACTCCAGCACTCAACAAACCCCGTTCTTCGCTAATTATGGATTCCATCCTAAAGTCTTTCCAAGCAGCTCAGAAGGAATGCTGGTACCGGCAGCTGAGAACTTCCTTAAGGAATTGCAAGCGGCGCAACAGACACTGAAACAGCAGTTAAACGAAGCCAAAACATAGTACAAGCGAGTTGCTGACCTGCACAGGAAGGAGGCCCCCCCCTTCAACCGGGAGACCAGGTATGGCTGTCCACCCGCTTCCTCCAGATGCCGGGCAAATGTAGAAAATTACAAGACAAGAGGGTGGGTCCTTTCGAAATAGAAACTCAAATCAATCCCGTGGCGTACCGACTGAAGCTGCCTGACACGTTTAAAATACATCCTGTGTTCCATCGATCCCTCTTAACGAAAGCCGCCCCTCCCAGTGAGTTACGGCCGGAGGAACCTCCCGGAGCTCCACTCCTGGTAAATGAGCAGCTTGAGTTTGAAGTTGAGGAGATCTTAGATTCCAGGATCAGACGCCACAAGCTGCAGTACTTGATTCACTGGAAAGGCTATGGGGTGGCTGACAGATCATGGGAAGATGCAGCTGATGTGCATGCTCCAGAATTGGTAAAACTTTTCCATCAACGTTTTCCCCACCGTCCCAAGCCAGACAAGGGGAGGGGGGCACAGCCTGGGAGGGGGGATGGTGTCAGAAGGCAGAGCTGGGGTCCCATTCCCGGGGAGCTGGATCCCGGAGAGTTGGGAGAAGAGTATTCGGATGGATGGCAGAGGGAAGGGGGAGGAACTTCCCCCCTTTGGAGCGAAGACGAAACAGAGGAACTGCCAGTGATAAGGTCGCTTAGTGACGGGGAGCCTGAGCCCTCCCTGGACATTCTCACGCCTCCCCCTCTTTCAGGCTCAGAGCAAGAGGGGAAAGAGGGAGGGCTGCTCACAGCCGAAAAGCGGGGAGGCAGTTTACCATCAGCCCCTCCCCTATCCCCCATCCTGGAATCGGAAACTTCAGAAGAGGAGGGGGTGATGCTTCCCCCCTCACCGTGCACACGCAGACAGCTGAAAAGACAGGAGAGAAGGGGGGGAAGGCGGGCAGTACCTGAGGGGCAGTTAAGGAGGAGCGAAAGATTGCGCGCCTGTTTGGCCCCTTCTTAAAGAACAGGCGGGAAGAAGTCCCTTGCTCTGTCAACTTTCTCCCAATGCCGCAGGACCTGTATCCCTGTATTGCTTCATGAGAAAATGCAGTCTTTGTTTGGACATTACCCTAATAAAACACGAATTAACTACAGCCGTTGGTCTGGTTCCTGAGTCACATCCTGGGCCTGACAGTCATATGCTGCCCACCAGATGCTGTTGGACTCCAGCTCTCATCATCCCTGAGGGCTGATGAGAGCTGGAATTCAACAACATCTGCATGGGCACCACCTTGGTCACTCCTGTTCTAGTCCCTTGTTCTTACAGTGGAAGTCCCAAGAACTGAAAATCTTTTTCCAGCCATGTTACATCAGATCCTTTTTACAGGATATGCCAGTGAGTGAATGTGGGACCTCTTGCATGTAAAGCATGTGCTTTTGCCACTGAGTTATTTTATTTATTTATTTATTGCACTTGTATAATGCCCCATAGCCGAAGCTCTCTGGGCGGTTTACAGCAACCAAAAACATTAAAACAAATATACAATTTAAAACACATATTTTAAAAACAATTTAAAACACAATTTTAAAATTTAAAACAATTTAAAACACATGCTAAAATGCCTGGGAGAAGAGGAAAGTCTTGACCTGGCGCTGAAAAGATAACAGTGTTGGTGCCAGGCGTACCTCGTCAGGGAGATCATTCCATAATTTGGGGCCACCACTGAGAAGGCCCTCTCCCTTGTTGCCACCCTCCGAGCTTCCCTCGGAGTAGGCACCCGAAGGAGGGCCTTTGATCTTGATCGTAGTGTACGGGTGGGTTCGTATCGGGAGAGGCGTTCCATCAGGTATTGTGGTCCCAAGCCGTGTAAGGCTTTATAGGCCAAAACCAGCACCTTGAATCGAGCTCAGAAACATACAGGCAGCCAATGCAAGCGGGCCAGAATCGGTTTTATATGTTCGGACTGTCTGGTTCCTGTTATCAATCTGGCCGCTGCATTTTGCACAAGCTGCAGTTTCTGAACCGTCTTCAAAGGCAGCCCCGCATAGAGTGCATTGCAGTAATCTAATTTGGGGGTTACCAGAGCATGGACAACTGAAGCCAGGTTATGCCTGTCCAGATAGGGATGTAGTTGGGCCACCAACTGAAGTTGGTAGAAAACACTCTGTGCCACCGAGGCTACCTGAGCCTCGTGACAGAGATGGTTCTAGGAGAACCCCAAACCTACGAACCTGCTCCTTCAGGGAGAGTGCAACCCCATCCAGGACAGATTGGACATCCACCATCTGGTCAGAAGAACCACCCACTAGCAGCATCTCAGTCTTGTCTGGATTGAGCCTCAGTTTATTAGCCCTCATCCAGTCCATTGTCGCAGCCAGGCACCGGTTCAGCACATTGACAGCCTCACCTGAGGAAGATGAAAAGGAGAAATAGAGCTGCGTGTCATCATCATACTGATGGCAATGCACTCCAAAGCTCCGGATGACCGCACCCAATGGTTTCATGTAGATGTTGAATAGCATGGGGGACAGAACTGACCCCTGTGGAACCCCATACTGGAGAGTCCAGGGTGACGAGCAATGTTCCCCAAGTACCACCTTCTGGAGGCGACCTGCCAAGTAGGAGCAGAACCACTGCAATGCAGTACCTCCCACTCCCAACTCAGCCAGTCTCCCCAGAAGGATACCAAGGTCGATGGTATCGAAAGCCGCTGAGAGATCAAGGAGAATCAACAGTCACACTCCCCCTGCCTCTCTCCCGACAAAGGTCATCATACAGGATGACCAAGGCTGTTTCCATGCCAAAACCAGGCCTGAAACCCGACTGAAATGGATCCAGATAATCGGTCTCATCCAAGAGTGTCTGGAGCTGGCCTGCAACCACTCGTTCCAGGACCTTGCCCAGGAATGGAACATTTGCTACCGGCCTATAGTTATTAAGATTTTCTGGGTCCAAGGAGGGCCTCTTCAGGAGTGGTCTCACTACTGCCTCTTTCAGGCAGCCAGGGACCACCTCCTCTCGCAGAGAGGCATTAATCACTTCCCTGGCCCAGCCGGCTGTTCCATCCCTGCTAGCTTTTATTAGCCAAGAAGGGCAAGGATCCAGCACAGAAGTGGTTACACAAACCTGTCCAAGCACCTTGTCAACGTCCTCAAGCTGCACCAACTGAAACTCATTTCTGTTCCATTAACCCCCCCAACATATGACAGTAGTCCAACCCCAGAAATGTTGCTAATTTATAGAATTTGTAAGCCTGAAGAAAGATAGAAGTTGAATGGTTGATAGGTATCTAAACTGTTCCGTAATTTTTCTCAGTCCCTGTTGTGTATGTAAGCATACCTTAGTATAAAGGCATATGTGAAATCAAGTACATACTAAAATGATTTTTGGAGGGAAATGAATATTCTAGATTTCATACTGGTGGATTCTGGACCTGACGATGATCACAGAACTCTGTGGAACAAGAGTTTCATGACTGAAGGATGATGAAAGTCCTTATCCTTGCTCTTATGGCTGCGGCTCCTACAATTTAACTAACCTTCAGTGTTAAGTAATTATAGGAGATAAATGCAGAGAGCACAGCTTAGTGCCCACTTTCAATGTGGAAAAGGTTGCAATTGAGAATATATGTCCTATAACTAGCAAGATGTTTCCAATCAATTTATGTCAGTTATTTACTTTCTATATCACATTTACGTCTCTTAGGGCCCACCTGGACGTTCTGGTCTCCCAGGTGCTGATGGCTTAGCTGGACCTCCAGGTACCATGTTAATGTTGCCGGTAAGTCTGACTATCCTTTGCAAGTTTCAGCCTTTCCAGAGGCAAATGGGGATAGTGTAGAACAATTAACCACTGATATTTTTCTTAATGGACTATCTAGCTCAAGGATAGGGAATTTGGTGTCCTACAGATGTTGTTAGACTTCAACTCCCATCTGCCCCAGCCTGCATGGCCAGTGGTCAGGGATGATGGGAATTTCAGCCCAATGACATCTAGAGGGGCCACAGGTGGCCTCACCCCTAATCTAGAATGGTGGACAGATAATAAAAATTAAGGAGTCAGATAATAATTGTGACACAACTCCTCCTTGGAGGCTCTGCCTCCTTGGAACTGTGCCAAAAACCTAAATTGTATTCAAGCCATAGAACAAAAACCAAATTTAACCTACTGTTCATAATACTGTTGCAGTAGCAAGGAAAAAGCTTAATGATATGCCTTAGGCTAGGTTCAGCAAAACATTTTCTTTTGTTGAGTGTGCTTTAGGAATGAAATTTGCAAATTGCAACTGAAAATTCATGTCTCCACAGCATTTCAGGCTTTCCCTTCTCTATACTACTTTCCCTGTCATTGCTGCTTTGATACGTAGAGGGGACTGGATATAGGGATCAAGCCTAGGAATAGAGGTGGCGAGGGTGGAGCCTTACAGCTGTCCTGACAACCACACTAACATCAGTGTTAGTAACTAGCAGTTATTTTCTTTTAGCAAGTTAATCATTGTTTAATCAGTAACTATTTTAACCTGTAGCAATTAAATCGATCCATCGAAAAAAGATCCCATGTTTAAACAAAAGGCAGTATTACTTTGGAAATTCTGAGTTTATTTATCTAAGCCAAAGTCCATTTGGATTTCAGTACAGCTCATAAATAAACTGGCCTATTTTGATCTGCCATAGCCCTTCCCCCTTCCTTCTTTCCTTACTTTCTAGTACCAAATATGGTGGTGGTGATGGGGAGGTAAATGTAGGAGAGAGCTGCTCTTTGGATCTTCATTTATTTCCTAAATTCTTACCAAGATAACCTTCTCAGTGCAAAGATTGATCTCTGTTGGGTCTACGATTGCCAGATATCTTTGACCTATTAATTAGGCTTTAGGAGGTGATTAGCCAACATGGACTACAACTTCCATAATCTTTGCTCATTGGACATGTTGACTAGGGTTGATGGGAGCTGTAGTCCAAGAGCATTTGGAGGGTACCATGCTGGCTACACTTGCTTTAGGGCCTACTCATGCTGCTCATTGCTGCTTCTGCTGCTGGAAGGTATGCTATGAATAAAGGGTAAAGGAGGTGGGGCAGCTTGGCATGGGATTGTGGTTATAGAGCCCCTAGTTTTTACCATGTTCTCAGTGACATCATAAGCAACATGATGATGCTTGGAGCTCAGAATGAGGCACTTTTTTAACATCAGTCAATTTGGGTCTGATCCCAATATAGCTGTTGAAGGAGAGCTCATTCTGAACAGAGACAAGTGAATCTCAACCATCACAAGCAATAATGCCATTTTTGGTAGCTATTTCTAATGTTTTCAGACCAAGTAACACATGAAAATTTGACAGAATACTTTTATTTAAAGAAGCTAGTTATGTAGATACCTTGGAGAACTAAGGATTATTTCTAACATATTTGGTTTTGATATATTTTATTACAAGTCTTGTTCTTCTGTCTACAGTTCCGCTTTGGTGGAGGTGGCGAGAAAGGCCCAGCAATCTCGGCTCAGGAGGCTCAAGCGCAAGCTATACTGCAGCAAGCCAGGGTAAGAGTGAAACACACTAAGAACTAAAGAAGATGGGCATGGGACCGCCAATGGCTTATTGCTCTCTTGAGTGAAGAAGCTCCTATCCTCCTCTGTGAATCCCCACAGACCATTTATATCCCCACCACCACCACCCATACTTTCTTCAATGACCATATGATAAAGGCAAATTTCCTTATATCTGGGATCCTTTCTTTGTCAAGGATCACATTCCCTTGGGGGGGACTGTCAGGGGCCACATGCCAGCAGTGGGTGGCACTGAAACCAGTGGCGGGCAGGCAAGAGTGGGCGTTACCAGAATGAAAACTTTTCCCTTCACTCTGCCATCTTTTTCTCTCCCTTCCTCTCTTTATACTATCCCTTTTTCTCTCTGCCACCCCACCCTCTTTTCCTGCTCCTTTCTACCTGCATGAAATTAGATGAAGGGCCTCAAGAGGCTCTTGGGCCAAAGATTGCCCATCCCTGTCGCTTAGGATTTGTCTGTGGATTAAATGGAGATTATATTTATTTATATCTATGTCTATATCTTCCTAAGCTCCTGGGAGGAGGATAGGAATAGGATTTTAAAAAAGGATGAAAGTGAATGAATGACTCGTAAGGTGTAGATTTGATAAAAATGGACTCTGAGATTCCTAGGATGCTGCTCATGTTATTAGACTTAGAATAGGAACCATCACCTTCTGCACATGTAGAACATTAAATGCTCTTTGTTTTTTGTTTAAAACACAGATTGCCATGAGAGGACCACCAGGCCCTATGGGACTCACTGGAAGACCAGGTCCTGTGGTATGTTAAACTAAGAAACGAATAATCATTGTCCAGAGTTATCATTCCAGGGTCTTTTCATTGAAAAAACAGAGCTGAGAACTTTCAGCTCAGGGCTACTCTGCTGTCCCTGTCTGTCACAGTCATGGACGTATTTCTCACTGCTTATATTCATTCACAACTATGAAAGATACTAATTTCAGTGCAGAGCTTAAGAAAGCAAACTGAAGGTCTCCGTTGAATATCTAGTTTGGATAACAAGTGGAACAAAATTGCAGACTTCTATTCTACAGACATACAGGACTGAGATTTGCCATTTGCCATTGTTTTAAATGACAAAAGCAGAACACTAGCCATGCAGTTGCTAAATCACCTGAGCAATTTTCTCCTAATGATGGTTTCCTCTTTTACAAAACTGATACTCTGCTGACAGAGATAATCAAATGATTCACTTAAATGCTGCAGTTAAGCAGTTACTATCTCTTTAGAAGCTATCCACGTGTATTTACAACAATATAAAATGATAGTTAGTACAACCAAGATTACAGGCTTTGCATAAAGCCAGTAGTCTCCTGAGAGATCTCAGTAATTACATTTTTTTAAAAAAATACATAGACACTAAGGTCAAGAGAAAGTATAGCATTCAGAGTGAAATGATATACTTAGTTTCTAATGTAGTAGGCAATGTTTCTGACTGATGAAAGGAGGCTGGGTAGCATTGTGTCTCAGTTATGATTCCCATCATCTTTTGAGATTTCAGTGAAAAGAAAATGATAGCACTAGGTCAAAATATTTGGTGGGCTTTTTTGCTGGTTTCATAGGGTGCAGCCAGAATGTACCCCAAAGATTGGAATGATCTTTGGGGCTTGACAAAAGTTACTAATTTTCAAACGGAGTGGGGTTATTTTTACAAATAAAACAACAGAAGTTTACAAAACAAACACCTTGTCATCCCTTCAAGAGCAGTGGAGTTGCCGCAGCACCTGGCAATGTTCCATCATTATTTGAAATAATGTCTCAATAGAAATGACACTTGAAGCAGTACCAAAGCTTTTTAGGTTAAAAAGAGGGAAGCTAATCCTCTGTAGTCTTGTGACTATTTTAAAGAATTCAGTCTTGCCCTGAAAGTTGCCATGTATCCTTACTCTACTTTCACAGAGGACAAATGGCCTTGTGAAAGGGGTGGGGGATATTCGGCCCTGCATTAGCAAATGATTAAATGGCTGCTGATCATGAAAGCAAATGGAACCCTTTCAATGGGAACAGGTAGCTAATGACCCATTGGCTGAATCTGGACCTCAGGCATAGTGTCCACTTACAAACTCTCCCTCGTATTCGAAACTGCACCATGTTTGTCAGAATGAGCTATAGAGCCAGTGTGATGTAGTGCTTCAAGTGTCAGACTGTGACTGGGGAGACCCAGATTCAAATCCTCACTCATCCATGAAATGTACTTGGTGACTTTAGTGCAGTCACTATCTCTTAGTCTCACCTGCCACCTCACAGAGTTGTTGTGAAGATGACTGGGAGAGGAACAGATAAAAACAATATATGTTGCCCTGAGTTTCTTGGATGAGATATAAATAAATGTAGGCATTCCAGAAGCCTGATCACATGTGATCAGGAACTTCTGACCTACCAAACAAACCTCTAAGAATATGAAATACTGGAAGTGTATATTGCCTGCTATTTCCCCCCCTTGCCGTTGCACTTCTCTAAAAACTGTACTTTGCTGATTGTGAAATGAAGCATTGTAGTCAACTGCCCCCCACCCCAATAATTCTGATTCGTATCCTTTAGACCATGTAGCTGCATTCCTAGTTCACACTGCATAAAAAAATGTTGGAGTGGGAGAAACAAAACTGTTCTTTTTGGTGCGCATTTATTGCTTCAGTCCTTAACTATCAGGATAACCTTGTGGGCACCTGCTGACAGCAGACCTTAACCTCAAGATATCTTGTGTTGGAAGATATCGCACAACCTGGCAGCCTCGCTGTCATCCATCACTGAAAGTGCTGTTACGTCCAAATACAGCGGAGTGAGCTCCAAATGGCAGCCTCCCTGATACTGACATTATTATTTTATCTTTGTATTACTTGATGCCAAATGTAAATTTCTTTTTCAAAGCAAGACATCTCTGGGTGTTCTGTGGAGTAAGTAACTCCTAGGAGGCCTACAGACTTCATGCAACTGACCATTTTTATTGATTTATTTCCAAAAAAGTTTAAACCATCCTTCCAGATTTGCGGACAGTGTGCAACCATACTGTACAATACAATATAAAACAATAAAAACAACATTGGAGGCAGTACGTCTCTGAATGCCTGTTGTTGGGGACTGCTGTTCTGTCCAGATCCCACTTGTGGGTATCTGGTTGGTTGCTGTGAGAACAGGATGCTGGGCTCGGTGGATCTTTGGTCTGATCCAGCAGAGCTCTTCTTATATTCTTGTGTTTTTCAAGCAACTTAAGAAGTGAGAGGCAACAGATTATGCAGCAGACAGAGGGCATAAAGCCAGTTTAAATGCCTGAGCAAATAAAAATGTCTTGACCTGGCATAGCAAATAAAAAATGTCTTGATCTAGTCCAGGACCAGCTGAACTTCCTTAAGGACGGTAGTCCAAAGTCTGGATGCACCCAACCAGAAAAAAGTCTTTCTCCTTTGTGCATATATACACAACACACTTCACCCAATGATGTTACACAGAGGTGGGTTTCATCTGAATATATTAATGCATGGGCAGTCTGTATCCCACCAGCCATATATAGTAGCTTGTCAAGCTTGACACTGCCACCGTTTTACAGTCCTGGTCAGAAAAAACACACACACAAGAGGTTCATCAAGCTCCTGATGAGCCACCATATGTATTATCAGAAGTGGTCGCTGGGTGGGGTGAAGCTAGCTTTCCAGCACATGGGTTGCTGTTGATTACCAGGAGGGAGTGCGGGGAGGTGGTGCTGAGGTCGGCACATTGTAAATGCACCTGCAGAGCCAATCCAGTGTTCCTGCCAGTGCATTTGCACCCTGCTGACCCTCCACCCCCTCTCCCCCATCACCCTCTTGGAAGGCAACAGCAATCTGCTTTCTGGGAAGCTAGCAAAGCAGCTCCACCTTATCTGGTGAAGCACTTCTGTTTATAATATAGGCAGTGTGCTGTGCTGAGCTTTGTCACAAGTTGTGTAGCTGAGTAAAAAAATTGCAATAATACATCGGATTAAATGTTCCAATTCTGTACACATTTATCTATTCAGATGCATGCTTTGTTGATGTCAGTGGAACTCATTTAACAAGCTAAATGACAAAGTCCAAAATCTCAGTCAGGGCTTAATGTGAGTCGGGGCTGTATAAAAAGGTTAGTAAAGCAAAGGAGTTGTGGTATTTTTGCTATTTTCCTTTTAAGCCACTAGGAGGCTGTAGAAATCCAGCTGCTCTGATTTGGAATGACAACAAATGATGCATTGTGATTTTTTTGTTAAAGCCCTCATTTTCCTCTCTGTACTCATTATAATATGCTACCAAATAAATAAACAAATGCCTGAGTTTCCAGGAAGAAATCATTGAAGGGGTATCTTCCTAAGCTAAGCTGCAAGTATTATACCCCCATAAATGAGCTATGATTATGTTTCTGAAAGCCCAATGCTTACTGTGTGCTCTTTTAAGCACCCTTGAGGGGAAGGGCTCCCTCCCTAGTTTGAGGAGGTGGGCTTCCTCCCTCCTCAGTTTTCCTCAAGCAGAACCGGTGCTTTTGGCCAGAGCATAGCTCAATTTAGGGCTTGATCATTATCTCTGCTGTTCCCAGCTGTCCTTTCCAGTCCCCTTCCTGAAGGGGAAAAAAGCAGGCTGAGGAGGGCTCCCATCAATACAGAGGAAGCTCCACTGAGCCTCACTGTGACAAGTCTGCTAGGCACTTTCAGGGTAAAGTGTTTGTACCAAAAAGGATGCCAGCTGTAAAACAGTTCTGAGCGAGGCATCCAGCACACCATCTGGTCAGGTATTGTGTGATTACTTTCAGCTTCTGGTCCCTGAGGATTTCGACAAGATTTATGAGGCTGTGTGGCTGACCATGTGTCGACCCTTGCCCTGTTTGTTGCAATCTAGGTGGAAGGGGGTGTTCGAATGGGTGCATCTTTGCACGAGGGGGCGATGCCTGCCCTAAAATAATCTGTAGTGTGATGACTTCTCAAAAAGGCTTCATTGGATTCATCTACTACCCAGACACAAATATTCCCTTTTTATGGAAGTGGCTTGTGAGGGTAGTGGCTGTTTATCTTCAGACATTCTTGAAAGGAACAGGTAATTTCAATCTGGGTTTAGGCCTGGGTTTGAGACCAAAGCAGCCTTATTAGCCCTGATGCTTTGGGGACCTTCAAGAAAAAGGATGGGGTGTAGTCCTCTTCCTGTCCTTGATTTCTCAGTGGCCTTCAATACCGTTGCCCATGGTATCTTGCTGGATCAGCTGGGCAAGTTGGGAGTTGGAGGCATAGAGATATGGTGGTTCCACTTGTACCTACAGGGCCATTTCCAAAAAGTTGCAATATACCTCAGATCCTTGGCGCTTGCGCTATCGGGCTCTGCAGGGTTTCATCTTGTCCTGCAAGCTGTTTACCATCTATATGAAGTCATCCATTTCCTATTTCATCTGAATCAGGTAGTGCCATGCAGCTCCTGGACCAGTGCTTCGACACAGTGGCGGGCCAGATAGGGCCAATAAACTGAGACTAAATCCTGATAAGACTGAGATATTGTCAGTGGATTGTTCTTGCACCCAGGATGGGGTTGTACTCCCTCTGAAGGATCTGATGTGTAATCTGGGGGTGCTCCTAGATTTAGCACTGTTGCTGGAGGTCAAGTGGCCTCTATGGTGAGGAGTGTCTTTTGCCAGCTATTGCTGGACAGGGATAGACTGGCCGTAGTGACCCATGTGCTGGGGCACAGGTGAATAGCACCCCTAATAGACTTCTTGCTGGCACAGCAAACCTTAGGTTTTTGGTTGTTACTTGGTATGCACTAAATAGGATCATAACCCCATTAGGTTGTTAGCAGTTTAATTATTTGTGTGAACACATCCAAAATTACTGTAATCAGCAATGCAAAAGTAATAGTTTTCCGGCTGCTAAAATGTGACAGGTTAAGGTAAAACAATGCTGTGCTTTTGCCGTACAGGGTGGTCCTGGTGCTTCAGGTGCCAAAGGTGAGGGTGGAGACCCAGGTCCTCAGGTAAGACTACATTACAGGCAAGTCCCCCTCCCCAACGTGATGGCATGCAAAAGCCTTGCTCCAGAGAAGTGGCTGCAGCAATATCAGATGTTTACTATGAGCCCAATACTTGAGGGAATTGTCCCTTAAGGCTGACATTTCAAAGCTGTGTTTGCCTAGTACATGTTTATAACAGACATTCATCTCAAACAATAGACAGTTTGTGTTGCTTTGGAATGAAAGATGTGAGATCTTTCCATCCCCCCCCCGAGGTATTCCTGCCCTCCTGAATTACCTATTAACATTATCTATTGTCAAAGGCTTTGTAGACACCATTTAAAGCACATGATGTCTCCAAAAATATCTTGGGTGCTGTCATTTATCCTTCATGGAGCTACAATTCCCAACATCCTTAACTACAGTTCCCAGGATTCTCTGGGGAAGCCATGTGCTTTAAATGTATGGTATATACACAGTCAGTTTTTTACTATTGTTCCCATTCAAAACACCAGCTAGCCATCAAACCTTATTATGGTCTATTTCATATATGTTTCGCATTCAAACAACAGATATGGCTAACTATTTTGCATTGTCCTATCCTATTGCTCTCTCCCCTTATGGATTTGACATTACTTATGCAAGCCTATAACTTGTTTGGAACACTTGGTCACAAGAGGATATGTGGAATGTTTATTCTGGATGTGGGAAATTATAATTTTTTTCTGGTTTCCTGTGTAGAGTCTCTCTTTGTCTGTCACATAACCTCAGGCTGTGATCTTATAAAATCTCATAGTGAGAATATTCAGCGTTCCTAGTAAAATTAGGAATTTTGTTTTAAAACCTGTGGTTTTACCAGCAAGAGTGTTAGATTGGTCCTTGGGCATACTTGGGTCAGACTAGGGGTGAAGGAGAAATCCGTTTGCTCCACATTTTGAAGTGAACTGATTTGCTGGTGCTGGACTTAAATGCAGATTGGAATATAGCTATCACTGCACTTCTCTAAATTTTCCAATGTGATTTCAGTTCAAAGGAAAATGCACAAAATGCACTTTTAATGAGAAAATGCATATACAGAAAAGCATATTTTTGACGAAGAATGCATATAAAACGTCAACAAAATGTGAGCAATTTAAATGTGAGGGTTTTTTTGGTGTACTTTTAAAATATATATATATAAAAGTGGGGCAGAACTGACATAGAACAGAAATAGGTTGATTTGTGTATTCCTAAGTCAGGCAGTGTAGGGTCCAATTTGAAATGAAATAGCAGATGGCAGATTCATCAAATCCAAGTTTTCTGGAGTCTGCCACCTTCTTTAATTATATCAGTTTAGTCATGATTACAGTTTCCCAAGACTGAGTACCATCCATTTTTCCCTCCTTGTTTGTCATTGCTGTGTGCTCAAGTCTACTTGTCCCATGGATGTAGTACAGGGGTCAGATTCCTGTGCCTGCAGAATGATCCCAGGAGACCTGGCTCTTGAACGTATGAGGTGCCGCTTTGACATGCCAGCTCATAGAACCTGATCATGAGACATCACTGTGGGTTGGGAACTCGAAAGCAGGACTCTTAATTTAACTTAAAAGAATTCCTGTACAGTTTTCCCCCCTTATAGTTAAAATGTAAATCTGGATGTGTTTTTCTCCATCTTTTATAGATAGATATTACTGGAAGAATGTTATAGATAATTTCTTCTTATTGTTATTTTACTAGAAATACAGCAAATGTGGCTTTTAAAAAAGCCCTCAGTGGTTTCCTAATTCATGTCAAAGGGACATCACAGCCACAGGATGAAGTTGATAGTAATTAATCAAAATGTCTTCATGGTGTTCGTGATTTATCTTTAGTGGTTATAATCAATATATATTTCTTTCAGGGTCCTCGAGGTATTCAAGGTCCAGCTGGTCTGCCTGGAAAACTTGGCAAAAGAGTAGGTATTGAGGGCTTCAAGGCAGCTCATGTATGGTACAAGGGCCCACAATGAATTCTGGAATGGCAGCAAATTATCTCTTGGCACTTCACATTTGGTATTAACCTGCTGCCTTTTTAAAAATGTCTAGGGTCGTCCAGGAGCAGATGGAGCCAGAGGGATGCCAGGAGAATCTGGTTCCAAGGTTAGTCAATAGAAGTTTGAAATAATTTTGCACTGGATACATTCTCCTGGTGTGTATCAATGAGGTACTAAATACCTTCATTGCAGACTTTAAAATGGGGTTGAATCTTTAGAGTTGCTTCTGGAACAATGAATGGCAAACAATGAATTGTACTGAAATGTTTCAGTAGCTTTGCTCTTAGTGCTCTAGCGCTGGCTGTTGCTGCAGTTTTACCTGTACCATTTTAACTACATGCTGAAAGGACCCTGGTCGGCCAACTTTGGCAACTGGAGGAAATTGGGGCACCTGTCACTTAATGGGGTTTGGCTTTCTCTGGTCACTTAAGTCGATTGGGGTACTCCTGTGCACATCACTGTATGTAGAGCTGCACCTTGTGGGGATGGCAAAGACGTGTTTTTTTTTTAAATAACATCTTGTTTTGTGGAAGAGGCAGATTCAGCCATGCTGACTATAATTTGATGTGCTTCCAATGACTTTGATGTTTGAATCATATTTAAGACAATTGGAAAGCACCTGTCATATTTCTGGGCACGACCTAGCCCAGGGGCAACCAATATGGTTCCCTTCAGATGTTTTTGACTACAGTTCTCATCTGCTCAGCCAGCATGATCAATAGTCAGGGATGATGGCTGTTGTAGTCCACAATAACTGAAGGGAACCCACATTGGCTATGCCTGATCTATCCCCAAATGGGACCAACTGTGCATGGAAGAAGGGATCTGCATAAAGGCTCCATAGAACACTTTTCTGCCCCTTCCATTTCCTGGCTTGTCCTTTGGAATGTGACATGTTGCAATAGTCACTGCTTTTGGACAGGCCCATGCTTTCTTTCCATATGCTCATCCAACTCTTTCACTGCATAGCCCTAGGTCATTAGTCATTAATGCTTGAGGCAGAAATAAGACATTGCCTGGGGTACGTGGAGGAGAGAAATGGCTTGGTAAGCATTTGGAAGGATGACTCTTTCATTAAGGGAACAAGTGGTTCACTGCAGAGTAAATATACTCCTATTCACATACCCAAGGGGGAGAGAGGGAAGAAGATCCCATTAAGCTCTAAGCTGTTCCTTTCTCATTCACTCCACTGGCCCCACATGAGATAAATCCTTAGTTAACTTTAAAAGGGATATTTTGTTTGTGTAAGGGCATTCCTTTCTATACATAGCATATATCAATAGAATCACATGAAATGGATGGTGCCCTTAGACAGGATGTCAGTGTCTGGAGAGGATGGTGTAGACCTTTAGTTCTGTGTATCAAGTTTAGGTTTCAGGTGTATATACGCATGCATGCAGCTCCAAGCAATGTCCAACTTCAGGGCAAATGTTTCCATCAATAGAATAGATTTAAAGTCAACTCCCTTTAGATTATCAAGACTGTTATAAAATGAATGTATTTATTTGTTTTCTCCACTAGGGTGACAGAGGTTTTGATGGCCTTCCTGGTCTACCTGGTGAAAAAGGTCACAGGGTAAGAAAAGATGCACATTTATCTGCAAACCTATAAAATGTGGGTGTAGCAAAATTTTATCTTAAATGTTTATCTAAAGCAATTGGCATATTTACCATGGCCAATATATTTTCAGTGCTACCCTACACTTGCATACTCCAACATAAAGCCCATTCAGTGGTACTTACTCCCAGGCACGTATAGGACTGTAGGCCTTTGATGCTTTCTGCATGGCTACTGGCACTCTTCCCGCCAATAAGATTAACCTATATTCTTCATGAAAGTCGTAACCCACATCAACTGCACCCTATCAACCCAGAGGTCTCTGGCCTGAAGTGGAACCTGGAGCTTGAAGTGAAGCAAGCAGAATGCACTGTTCTGTTGACTGGGGAAAGACAGAAGGGCTGGCTTCTTGTACTGATACTGGTCTTAACCAATCCAGAAGTATTGTACCACCTGCTAATCACAGGGCTGATCTCGCACACCCCTATTCCTTTCTGTGATGGACGAGGGCTCTAAGGCTGGAGTATATATATATATACAGACTCTGCTAGCTTACTCACTTGGGTCCCACACTATGAATTTCCTAGTTTGACTGTTGGGTGTACCTGATAATTTGGGATCATCGCTTAGGTATATAAATGCCTTAAATAAACAAATTAGTAACTATAGGGCTAATTCCTAAAATATGTCATATTTAAAGGGTGTGAAGATGTAGCACTGACAAAACAGGAAGGAAATATTGGGATAAAATTCGAGTTGACCAAAATATGCTCACCCACTTTTGAATTTGTGTTCACTGTTGCTGTCAAATTTCTATTTTTGAGATTTGTTCACACTCAACTGGAAATGTTTGTCCTAATTTTTAACAGTGCTGCCAAAACTGCTGTTATGACATAATGATGTAAGAAGTCTATGGTATACTGCTGTATACACAACCTATCATTTTCTGTCTTGACGCATGTGATTTATCTGCCGGCACTCACTGGCAAACAGTTCTCCTCTTGTAAAAGAGTATTTTTTTCAGGGTGAAAATTAAACATTATGACTTCTATTTTGCACAATATTAGTAAAAGAGAAAAAGTGTTGTAACTTAAGTGTGTTGTGCTTCATGGACAAGTCCTAGAGATTCTCCATACCATTGTCCACATCCATGGGATAAACATTTAACAATGGAAGCTTTATTTTTCAATGACCCCCATATAGGGGGTACATGAAATACAGACATTTTAGGGTAGAGAAATCTGCAATTTTTGGAAGATTAAATCAACAATCTGGGTGGCCACCAGAGGGCACTGTACATTCAGCACTAATTGTGCATGCTTCATGTGCTACTCTATGGCTAAATAAACATTTTCAAATTGTCTCTGAGCCAAAAAATCTCTGTCTGTTGTGACTAAGTTAGCATTTTTGTGACCTTTAGGTGTGGAATGAAAGCTTCTTTCTCTCTGTCTCTCTCTTTCTCTCTCTTGCAATGTCCTGGGTAGTGTTGACATGTTTCTTATACAAATATGTAACCATTAACTCTAATAAATAGTTTACAGCAAGGGCTTCTATTACATTCCTTTAGACGTGTGATACAGTTATTTGTAAACTAGAGCTTGCCAAATGCAAAAAGCACAGCAGTCATGATTTTATGATAAAACAAAAAAGATCACAGTTCAGCAGAAATCAAATGTCTTATCACAAATTCTGAATTCAAAATCCATGGAACATATAACACTTGGCAGAGGCTGTAAGTCTGAACTTACAGATAGTATGTTGTAGGTCTGGGAATTAGAAACTAAATGCTTTTATACAGTAGTCATATTATCAGTAAGGGAGCTGATATGAAAATATCCATGCATACCCTCTTCTATACACATTTCAAACACCCCAATTTGAAATTTCAAACACCCCATAATAGCCGGACAGCCACATGCAACTGCTGTCACACCTTTCTTCTCCCCATATGCAGCCAGCCATGTTTAAGGCTTTCTAGGCATCATATTTTTGGCCATATCCACCCAAATAAATATTATTTAATGTCAAAAGAACCTCAAACCATTTCATAGCTGACAATAAAATTATCTTGCTTGCATTATTTGAGAGGTTTCTTACTTGCAGGTCTTTAAAAGTAGGATTTTTCTCCAGATTTCATAGCCACTATAGCAGTAATTAATTGATATATATTCATGGATGTCACTATAGCAGTAGACTACAAGGAAACTAAACAAGTAATTGAAGTGCTTATAGCAGCATCTCAGTGTCTTAGTAACAAGACTGTGGCTATTACCACTCACTGTTTATTTACTTTCTCTATTCTTCCTGTGGTCATATCCCATTATCTTGATTACGTCGGCCAACTCTTAGAGACTGGCTGGTGCAGAATATTAATGGAAGTATATTCTTTGCATAGTGAAGTTCAGATACATTTGGTACTCATTTTTCAAGAGGTTCCTTTCTGGGACTGAAAGCTTTTGTTACCAATGTTTGAGCCTTCTTACACATATGCACATAATGTGCTATGAACATCTGAAACTGAACATTATCGTGGAACATAAGATTCAAAAACCAAATATTGAAATTTGAAATGTTGAACTATCAAATTATTTTGAGAGCTTTTGAGAGGTGCAAATTGGAAGTGTGTGCATGTTTGGGTGATATCTATCTATCGAACTTTACTGGGGCAGAAATTATTTCTGAGCCTCAGAGATACAAAGATCTTCTTTGACTGGAGTTATGATGTAACCATCTACAAGCTAGATAACAGCTCCAGTAGTTCACTTAGGCTGGTTCACATGTGCATATACAATACTTAATTTCTTGGGACTTCATTATGCAACCCTCAAAGACCAGCAGATAAATGTGTGTGAATTGATTCTGTTGAAAAGCACTGTGTTTGAGTCTTAGGTGTCAGGTGATGCTGAAAGTTCTGTCTGCACTGTCAGAGCTGTGATGGGTGATTCACACATGCAAGCCATCATTTGATGTTGCAGCCACCAAAGCTCTATTCAGGCATTTGCCTGAAAATGTGTTGAAGGAGGAACAGGAACATTAGCCCCTCCTCCAGAACTTTGTATGTTGGGCAGAAGGTCTGAAGGGGGATTCTTCATGTGATCAGCTGGACGTGCTTAGAATCTTTCCTGTGAGAGTGGAAACCCTAATCGCTCAGATTCCCAATCATGGGGAGGCATCAATGAAGAGAGGTCAGAGTGAAGCCAATGCACATGGGAAGTTGGGGGTGGGACCAACATTCATGGCCCCGTGACCTCTACACACTTAACACCTCCCCACACACACACACTTGCTTTTTTAATACCCCAAAGGGCTCAAGTGATGAATATGTATGTGTAAATCAGTTTTAATTTATCCAAGAAAATGCTAAACTTATTCTGCTCACTCAGAACATTTCTCACATTTCTGTCTACTCATGAACACAGCCAGCAAACAGGGCTAGATTCTGTAGCCTTTTCAATATTCTCTTTTGTTTATAATAAATCTAAACAACAGAAGCCACCATCAGGAGCAGAGTTAGGCACACTCCAGCCTGCTGATTTCAATGGGGTAACTCTGTGTTGGATTGTGGCCAAAAAATTAAATCCCAATCTTGAATGGAAGCCTCTGTGAACCTATACAGAAATTTGTATCTGTTTAGTAAAGATGTGTTATGACATGTCAGCATGAAGCTCAAGTACTTTCCTATTATGTATGCACCAGCACATAACCGTAGCTTTTCCTTTAAGTGTGATTTTTAACATGGTTTCTCTTATCTCCAGGGAGATCGTGGACCACAAGGACCTCCTGGTGCTCCTGGTGAAGATGGAATGAGAGTATGTTCTTCATAGTCTCCCCCCCCCCTTAGCATGGGCAGTAACGTTTAAAGGAAATGTTTATTCCGCACACTGACCTTTTGATCTTGTTTTGATAACAACAGGGGGAAGATGGAGAGGTTGGACCAAGAGGCCTCCCAGGTGAAGCTGTAAGCAAAGCTCGCTTATTTATTGTTTAGTATTCACAGTATTGGTGCCTCATACACTTCAGCCGGAAGATCTCCTTTGTGAATCTGTTTGTCCATGCAAAGTTATGCTCTCATTTTTGAATGAAATATACCTCAGGGACAAATACAGCCCACATAACCTGACTTATACTGCCTTTGTCCATTAAAAAAAAATGATTCTACAAACAGTAATATTTTTGCTTGTTGAAGTCTACCAAGAAAGCACTCCTTTGTTTTGCTTTTTGGGTTCCTGTTGTCCCTGTGTTTTATTCATGGACATGTGCTGGTTGTAGTCCTTCGGTCGTTAGGATTTTTAGAATGGGAACAACTTATGTATTACATAACATTATGCATGCAATTTCCACCAGGAAAAAGAAATAATAATTGTCACTTCACTAGAGCCTTGTAGTAAGTCCAAGGCTGAGGTGAGATTAACTCCAGAAAAAAGTTTAACCTTAGTGACTTGCCCCTGTGTGGCATTTTGACATAGACATTCTTTGTTCTCACTGATATTCAGTAGAAACTACTCAAATAGCCCCCTTTTACCTCCGAAAACAAATCTACTAGGTCACTTAAGCATTATTGTTAGATAGCATTCCAGTTAGGAATGGAATTGGCGCTAGAAACATAGATAAGAAATATAAGAGCTCTACAAAGGCTTTCACTTCAAAAATTCTGTATGTTGTTCATCTGCAGTTGTGTTGGGTAACCTCTGGCCCTCTAGATGCTGTTGGACTCTAACTCCCATTATCCCTGACCATTGACCATGCTCCTAAGGGCTTATGGGAGTCCAAACATCTGGAGGGCTAAGCTCCCCTATCCCTGGTGTACTACAAATGAAGGAAAGCCAGAATATAGCCTCCTGTGGGGGACTTTGGTACGATCCTGTTTCACCTGTGTCATTTGCACATTCTCACATAAGGGTGAAAGTGAGGGGAAGAGGCAAAGACCAAATCCTGTCTAGGATGGAACAGGATGCTTCTTTACCATTCCAAGTACCGTCTTTCCATTGTGGGAGACAGGAAGGAGAGGTAGGCTGAGCTCTTATTTGGCTCAGGTACTGACAGAATGAAGCTGCAGACCCCATAAACTTCTATCACTGGGCCTTCCTGGAGACCTTTGTCTATCATATTTTCTTTTCATGTTCTTTGTAAATGAAAGATTTAATTATTATATTTTCTCCCACAGGGTCAGCGAGGATTACTGGGCCCAAGAGGAACACCTGGTCCACCAGGACAGCCTGTATGTGGTTCATAAAGAAATGCAGTAGATTATATTTTGAATTTTCCCACAAATGTGACAGTGATGAGTACTGGTTTTGCTCTGTTCTTTCATGTAGGGAATCCCAGGTGTTGATGGCCCACAAGGTCCAAAAGGAAACTTGGTAGGTAGATCTTTTTTAAGGGGTGGGGATACAATTTTCAAGGGGACTTGAAAATAAATAACTAAATAATTTGGGTTGGATCCCACTCATAGAAGATGATTCTCACATTTTTCATGACCCATCCTTCCCCTTTGGCTCCCCACACCACTACCCATTCCATTCAGAAAGATTTTCTGGGCCTCAGGAGAAAATTGGGATGACAGAAGCTGTGAAAGTCAACTTCCGTCAACCTCCTTCTGTGGGTATTTTTCTGGATCCCACCCATTGTCCTTTATTCTCACATTAGCATCTTCAGTATCTAAACCCTAATTCTGGATTCATCCAATACAGCAGGATAAAAATTTCACTTTGTCCTCTGTGTGAGGCTTCAGTGGATCTGCCTCTGTCCTTCTCTTGGTCTGTCTATCCACTTATTGTTCAGGGGGCATAAAGGAGAACATGGAATTATTGGCCCTTCTTGAAGGCTGTTTCAAGTTGTCATCGGGGGAAATATCATGCAAAAAGTCAAATTAGGCTACATATGCTAGTTTATCAAAGTGGTGGTGGAATTACAGTGACAGCAAAGGTATATAAATGTGTGTACATATAATTTCCATGTATTCCTTGCACAACAGGGCCCTCAAGGGGAACCAGGACCACCTGGCCAACAAGGAATCCCAGGCCCACAAGTAAGTGCTCAGCAACCCATGATCTGCACATTTAAAAAAAGAAAAAGATACAGAGCAAGAAGGGTGTTGGTGTATGCTTTCCCAGAGCTTGGAAAAGTTACTTTTTTGAACTACAACTCCCATCAGCCCCAGCCAGCATGGCCACTAGATTGGCTGATGGGAGTTGTAGTTCAAAAAAGTAACTTTTCCAAGCTCTGCTTCCCCCCCTGAGTGAGCTTATAGACTTTCATAACTGTCCTTAAAATATTCCCACTACAAATGGGAGCAATTTTTTATATCAAGTTAGCACAGATCTCCCCTTCCCTCCTTTCTCCCCCTTTGGGGAGAGAAAAAAATTCATCCAGAGCTCCCTGAATGCCAACAAGAACAACCACACCTGTCAAAGGGGTCTGAATTGGATTGTATTATGTATTCATTGCTAGCAGAGGAGCCATTGTAAAAAAAACTCACAACCCCCCTGAACTCCATGGTTCTTTTTCTTTGGAGGAGACTTAACTGAAAGAACTCAATGGATCATCTAAACAGGGAAAATATATCTATTGTTGTCTGTGATTCCTTACATTCTGGGTTCTTTTTAACAGGGGCTTCCAGGTCCACAAGGCACAATTGGAGTTCCTGGTGAAAAAGTAAGTAGCATTCTATTGCTGAGTAACCAATGGATTTGGGTAACTAACCTTGGTTAGGTAGATGTGTGTGATTAAAAAATCTTGCTAGTACAGATATCAAATAGGAGTTGCAAGATGTCTTGGATATAGCTGCTCTCCCTCTAAGACCTCACAGTTCATTTATAAATACTATGGGTAGTATTTGACTAAGCTATGCCTAAATTAAGTCCATTGATTACAATTGGTCTACTCTGAGTATGGATTTCATCAGTGTGAGGAAGAGTTGTAGCCTGTTCAGTGCCTGACATCACCAGCTTTGGCTGGGAAAGACCCTTATCTGAAACCCTAGAGAGCTGTTGCCAATCAGTGTTGGCAGTCTTTAGTGAGATGGACAAGTGGTCTGACTCAGTGGTAGTGTCTTATGTTCCTAGGCCACTTTCCCATAAAAAACCAAAACAAACTACCTTTGACTGCCTTGGAAGAAGTTGTGCCATCAATACAATAACTCTGATTATACTTGAACCATCTTCCTTTAGGAAGCTCAGGATACCTTCAATAGGCCTCCCAGTTGTTTCTTTTCCAGGAACAGATAGAGTCAACATTCACTCAGCTTCAAAAATGAAGCATTGGTTTTGCCTGGAGTACTTGCTACACCACAATTCATAGAAGAAAGGCCTATGACTTCTTATTGGCTCTGAGAATTCAGTGTAACTTCCATGTTCAGAGTCAGTCTACCTATAAATTCCAGATGGTGGGGACAGACAAGAGGGGAAGGCCTCACCTCTCTTGCTTGGGAACTTCCAGAGACATCTTGCTATGGATGGCACAGGAAATACACACCTAAATAAAGAAATGTGCATTCAGACCTGCTGTTCTGTATTTAGTGCGAAAGCTTTTGCAGACTACGGACCTGTGCATTTGTATGGAGCATCTTGTGCCCATAAAATTCACTGGATTAATATAAATATGTTTATCAAACTAGTTCATGAACAGCTATATTCAAACTAAGGTTGCAATCCAATACATGTCTACTCAGAAGTAAGCTCCATTGGGTTCAATGGGACTTACTCCCAGGTAAGTGTGTACTGGATTTCAGCCTAAGTCAGAGAACAGACCTGCAGATATTATTTTAATTATTTAGTAAGCACAATAATATTATTCATCTATCATTTTTGCTTCTTCTTTATCCAGTATTTCTTCTGAGCTGATTCTCTTGTCACATGCCCATCCCTCTTAAGAGAGTTTCATACTCTGGTATTTAGATGGTGCTAGGTTATCAGCTCATTAGGCAATGTAAGATCTTCCATGAAGGAAGTGTATCTGCCTGTCTTTCACTGTGGCCTCTAATGGATTTTGAATTGACAAAAATATTTAGGAAAAAAGACTTGAGAATAGGTTTTTGTAAAAACAATTTTCTTCAAAATATTACACAGTATTCATGTAATAAATGAGAGCATTGAATAATACACACAATAGTGGAAGCTGTAATAAGCAAAAATGTATCTCAGAAGCTTCCTAAGAATTCTGGAGGAACTAACCTTTCATTAAAATGTCTTAGCAAAATCTCTCTGGGCTTGTCTCAAAGGAATAGAAGAAAAGAAGTTGGGATGATGTAAGGGGCTAAGATGTCAAAAGCCTCCTGAAAGTTTCTCTGAACTGGCTCTAGTGTTTATATCTTTGAACATAGGTCAGGAATAATCTCTAATTTCAAAAACGTTTTGTATCATCACTCTTAAATTTTCTGAAGTCCAGTTTACCTACATGCCATAATTTTCTAAACAAAGAGTTTTCATGAAGGCTTAAAACAAAATACCTGACAGGCCTGAGTTCCCTACCTGCGCCCCTCAGTATAATTGCTTTGAAGCTCCAAAAATATTTCCAATAACATGTTCATTTTGTTGGGTTAGCAAGTAATATTAACAAGACTAGCTTAACCAAGTTCCTTCTTCTTAGGCCCCTTTACGTTTCTGGAGATAGGAATAAAGCAGGTGAAAAATAGATGAGCAATTATCTAACCTTGTTGGCAGATGATGATTTGAAAACAGGGAGTTAAGTGGAAACAACAGGTTGAAAAGGACATGATGAAACAAGCAAAGACAAGATGTTAGCTGTGTCACGCTTAATATGAGAGTAAATATAACTCGTATTTTTTATTATATTTCTTAATATTTCTACAAGATAATAGGCAACAAACCAATCATGAAGCAAAAATTTACTAGGCAAGTTTTTCAAGTAGCAAGAATTTAGAGTTAATTTTGACATGATGCGTTAGGTACTAGTGTAGATCACAGTATCAATCTACTTTTCTCTAATATCCACAACACTCTCTTGTCCAACTATCAGTAATATGCCTGATTTTTCCTACTGCAATATTTGCATAGTGTAAGTCAGGAGAAGGGAACCTTTGGCCCTCCAGATGTTGCTGAACTACAACTCTCACTAGCCCCAGCAAGCATGGCCAATGGGCAGGGATGATGGGAGTTGTAGTTCACAATATCTTGAGGGCCAAAAGTTTTCCACACCTGGTGTACATATTTGCTTCCTTCTTGTTCTTTTCCTATGCAATAATGTGCTTTATTTCATATCTTGTTAATGCTACTATTAGCAAATTTTAAATAGTGTTACCTGGTTTCCTTTGCTTCCTCTTTCTTTCTTTCTCCTTACCCTATTTTATATCTTCCTAAGTGCTTTAAATGTCTCTTTTACAAGGAAGGGGTTCAATGCACAGATTTTTGGCTGGCAACAGTGTTATTCCAGGAAGATTGTAGAGCACATAACAGACACTTCCCGCAATCCATCATGAGAAGCAAACAGTGTCTGTCAGCTAACAAAGTTTCAGGGCCCCAGAATGTGTTCTCTACCACTTTATGTTGAATTCCCAGTTTCAGGGAAGATGGCCATTTTTCTACATTTGAAATGCCGGCTCAGTTCTACATCTTGTGATTGCTAAAAAGTGTGTGTGTGTGTGTGTGTGTGTGTGTGTGTGTGTGTGTGTGTGTGTGTGTGTGTGTGTGTGTGTGTGTGTGTGTGTGTGTGTGTGTGTGTGTGTGTGTGTGTGTGTGTGTGTGTGTGTGTGTGTGTGTGTGTGTGTGTGTGTGTGTGTGAGAGAGAGAGAGAGAGAGAGAGAGAGAGAGAGAGAGAGAGAGAGAGAGAGATGCTTTTCCATCTGTAATCTCTTTGTTCCTGAATTTGTCCAGAATTTGACCCTGTAATTCTGAATTTGTCCAGAATCCCCAAAGTTTCTAAGTGGTTTATGAGTATAAAAACCAACGGCAGAAGCATTAACATATAAACTTCCATAATTAAACTGCACAATTAAAATACACAATAAAACAATCCAATTAAAACATTAAGCTATAAACATCCATTATTAAAATATGCAATAAAACGATTCCCATTTTAGTTGTTGTAGAAGGTGAGTGAGGGGCTGATGGTGACTTACCTAAAGCTACCTAGTGAGTTCACAGCAATGGAGAGATTTCAACCTGGGATTTTCTGGTTCACAGAATTGTCCCTTAGACCAGATCTAAGCAAGATGCCTTCATGGGTCCTCCTCTTTGCCGCTTGTCACTACTGCTCATTTGTCTGCCCTCATCTCCTGGGCCCAATCTACACAGCCGCCCAAAGAGAGATCGCAAAGCATGCTGAGTATGCTGTTTTGTCTGCTTGCTCTTGCCATTGTCTGCATGCTTAGAGAGAGGCAGGTGAAACCACAGCAAAGCAAGAAGGAGGAGGAGGAGGAGGGCTAGGGGGCTCTGGGGATCAGCCACAGCATCCCTGCTGGGGCATGAGACTCAGCTCCTCAGCAGCTCCTCAGCAGCCTTCTGATGGTGACCCTGTTAGGAGGACAAGCCATGAGGCATGATTTCATCACGTTGTGATTTCCCCATTCCTGCAAGTGACAGCAGGTGAAACAGAGTGGGGGCAGAGAAAATCTGTTGCATGATGACATAGCATCACACATTTTGCTTTACTTTCAGCATCATAAGGGAGAAAGAGATGGGGAATACTGTGGTCAGCTGCCATATAACAGCCAGAATGTCATTCCAGCGTTAGCAGCTATGCTATGCCGGTCCAGAAATGCTGACACAATGAATGTGCTGGAGGAAAAATATCCGAGAGCAGGCTGTTTTTTGTACCTTATTGCAGCAGGTAAAAGTTGCAAGGACAAATAGCAAAATATAAGGTAGAAAAAGATATATCTTGTCATCCAGCATGCATTGCTTTGTCTCAGCCACTTAAGGGTTCCTAATTTTAGTTTGGTCTTCTGGTTTTCTTTAAGACTTAAGTGATTCTAATAAGAATTTGAGCAGAGGCAGAGCTGGTAAGATTTGTGGAAGCAGACTCTGAATTTCCTCTTTTTCCGTTACTCTGTCTTACAATAAAGAAAGAGATTTGGGACCTGAGTATTTTCTAGGCACATCCTTGGTTCTGTGATCCTATTTATGCTTACTGGGGAGTCAGCCCCAGTGAACTTAATGGGACATACATCTGAGTAGATATGTATAGGATTACACTATCAGTCTTTCATAGCTATGTTTCTTCATTCATTTTATTAGCATGCATGGTCTGCATGGCACTCCATATGGGGGAACATTTGATTTCTAAAAGTTACATTCTGTCTTGTGATAATTACAAGCGGCTCTCAGAATAAAGTTTCTCTTATATATTGAAGGGCAAATGAAGCCTGTAGACAACCAGTTCCCTGCCTTAACATTCAGCTGGCTCTTTGCACAAAACAGCTCTCACACTTTTCCGCTGTGTTAGAATGCATGGTGACAGGGTCTTTTCATTGGAGATTACGGGTACTTTGCTACCTATTGAGTTCCAACAGTCAAGGCTATGTATGTGTGGGATGCCTGATCTGGTACTGGACTCCTGACAGTCCTACATGGAGGACCCAGTCAAATGTAGAAAATGTACAGCAGCAACACACTGGAGAAATCTTAAAGGTGCTGTTCTAAGCTACTGGAATTAAAAATATGGTACATAGCTTTCATGGAGAAATTAACGGCAAAATTGAGAGTTGTGAGAGGAATGTCAAAGGCAGATAAATTTCTTAAAGCATGGTACCCTTTCAAATATTTCAGAACTTTATTGTATATAGCCAAAGGCCTTAACAATGTATACAAAATTTTGCTTAAAAGACCCTTCTTACTCAAAGCTCATATTAAAATGAAACATCCGTTAAAAGGCTAAACACTCGGGGCTTAAAGATAAAATTTTATAATACTGCATAATTCTTAATATGGAGAACCCTCAGCTTCTTAGCTGCCAATGCAAACTGGGCTACCGAATATGTGATATATAGATATTTGTCAGCTAAAAGTTCCACTACCGTTTCTTGGGGCGTTTGATCAGAGAACATCCAAATAATATCTGACAGGAATTTTTCCCTGGGATCCACATACAAAGGACAGTACAGCAGGTAGTGGATTATATCTTCGATCTGATTACATCCATTAATACAGTTCCATTCTGTGACTGGGATTCTAAGGTATCTCCCATCGAGATGTGCAGAGGGCATCTGCTGGAACCTGAGTTCTGTAAATGCCCTTCTGAGCTGGGGAAAAGTGAGAACTTCAAAATAATGAGCTCTTGCATGATTATACTTAAACTGAGGATACCAGGGAGAAAAGCGTGCAACAGCAATGGCTGCTCTATCTTGAGCGTCATCATGGTCGAAAATCCAGTTCCTGAGAGCGAGTGGACTAAAATTTAAAAGGTTTTCCATGGAAAGATTGTACCCCTCGAAGTTGTCCTGGCACTGCCTTGCCCAACCTCCAGATCATAATTGCTCATTTCAGATATGGAATGCATACGAGACTTTCTCAATTGATTTTGCCTCCATTTTGACTCCACCGTGTTCCAATGAAGTATTTGAATTATTGGGATTTATTTCATAGTTGTCATCACCCTCTGTATTTCTGTTCACTTTCTTCTGTGCATAGCTCTTAACTGTACTTTCCATGGGGTGGTGGTGGCTAGGAGTTGCTCAACAGGGTTCAATGTGTCTTTGACATGTACAGATATATTTTTTTTCTTTTCAGTTGTCATTGACATGGTACTGTTTCTTTTTATTTGTTATAAAAATTCAATAAAATAAAATGTTTTTTTAATTATTTGCTAAATTTATATCCTGCCCTTCATTGCAAAGGAGCTCAGAGTGGTTATTCAGATATCCATGCATACAGAACATTTCTTGTTGTTGTTGTGGAATCCCCTTCTCAAAGAGGCCTTCCTGATCCCCTTGCTGTATTTGTTTCACAGACAAATTAAAATAATTTTGTCCAAAATGGCTTTTTTCTGAGGCCTCCCAACTGTTTTATTCTTTTGATTTTATGCTTTTGTAGATTTTTTTTTGTGTGCGTGTGTGTTTTATGACAAAATGTTAGCCACTTTTATGTGTCTGTTACAGCTGGAAATGCCATCATTCAAATGTTGGCAGTCTCTCCCTGCCAAAAACAAGCACAGAGAGACAGAGAGAGAACACAAAGATCCACCACTGCATAATAACATTCACATAAATGAAACACTTTGAATTCACTGATATCTAAGTACTGGGAATATATGTATGCTTTCAGACATTCAACCAAATGTATTCTTGGGGTTATCACATGTGAATACTGGCATTCACCAAAATTCCACTTAACGTGTCCATTTGGATAAGAAGAGTGGGATACAAATTCTGTAGTAAATACATAAATATAATAAAATTGTATTATTATGAGTTAGGATAATTCTTTCCATGGTTATGAATTCAGATCATGTCCAAATGGCAAATTCCTGAGCTTTTCCTTGGGTTGTCGCATTCAGATTGCATTCTCTTCTTTCCTTCTTACTGATCGCATTTTCACTTTGTCCGAGATGCCTTATCTGTTGATTGCTTTCTCAAAAGTGTTTCTTCATCTCTCTCCAGGGACCTCAGGGCAAGCCTGGTCTTGCTGGACTTCCTGGTGCTGATGGCCCCCCCGTAAGTAGTATAAGATTTTGTCCATTTTTTATGTCATTTTTTAAAAAATCACTTTGCAGTTGCATGCTCATGAATTTCATCAAGGAAACTGCATCACTGATAGCTAGGAGCAGAACTTGTAAAACATACCCGCTTTTATTATTTGAACTTGATCCACATTTCTCATTCAGGGCTTTAAGTTTCAAAAGGAGTCACTGCAACAGCAGATAAGAAACTGCAGTGACACTGAAGTTTAAAAAAAAGCATTTAGGTGTCTAGCCTATTTTCTCTTGTACGGGTTTAAAGAGTTGGAAATGAACATAATGGAAATGTTAGGAGAGAGTTGGCTTTTAAATTAAATGTGATGCATATTTTTGGTCTGTTATGGCAGAATTATTTTATCTGATTCCTTATTGGGAGGGGTGGAGGGAGAGGCTGAACTCTTAACTTCCTGGTGCTCGTGATTGCTTTTGTGCTCTGATCCAAAACTAAGAAAATATAAATTGAAATGAGTAAAATGAGGTAATCACAACAAAGTGTCTTGTAGTGCCTCAAAGGCTCAGGCGTGTATTCAGGGGTGTAGTTGTACAAGGGTCTCAGGAGGTCTTAGACCCTTTACCTTTGTGGGAGCAGGGTCCCAGCAGGGTCCCTATGTCTCCAGTGTCTTACGAGCCAATCAGCAGGAAGGGGAATATGTTAGCCACTGAGAAGAATCTTCAAACTTGCTTTCTTGTCCTTTCCTGCTGATTGGAGTCAGTCAGAGTGAAAGGAGGTGAGTCAGCCATGGAGAAGACTCTTTGCAGTAGCTAACAGTTCCCCCTTTCATGCTGATTGGCTGCTATGGACATCTGTTGTTGTGGGGGACGGTGTTAACAAGGTTCTCAGTCTCAACCCAGCAGCAAAAGAAAAAAAAGGGTGGTGATGGCTGTGACTATCATGAAGGGACCGTGCACTTCTGAATTTGCCGCTGCATTACTGCATGTATCTTAGCATAAATTTTCATTGGTTGAAACAGCTTCATCGAATACAAGATGGTAATTTAGTGGGTAGATATTAGGGCTATTCATTTTATTATTTATTTATTTATTAAAGCATTTCATCTTTTCAATATGGTGTGACTCACACATATGCTAGAATTATTTAGGGAATATCTGCACTACAATGTATTATGTTTTTTGTGCCCATTTAGCTGCCATTGCTTCCTCTGAAGGATCCTGGGTATTTTACTTTGTTAAGTGTGTTGAGAATTCTCTGCTATTGAGGACCCTAGCCCCTCATGGAGCTGAAGTTCCAAGGATTCCTTAAGGAGAAAGAATGGAATACTCTCCCTGGGTACCACATTTGTCATTGTTTTGGTGCCAGGCAAAGATGTTTTTGTTTTCCTGGGCATTTGATGTGGCATTGTACTCTTAAATCTGTTTTTAATAATGTTTATGTGTATTTTTAAATTTGGTTGTAAATTGCTTCAAGACTCTTTTTTTCTTTGTGTGTGTGTGTGTGGAAAGCAATGAATAAGTTGAATAAGCCTAAATCTAAACCAGTGCAATCCTATGCATGTCTACTCTGAAGTAAAGCTCCACTGAGTTCAAAGTATGTATAGGATTGCAGCCTAAATCTATAGTTTATATGTGCCTTTTTCATTGCTTTTATGGACTGAAGGATCTTTGAAGGCGATTTGAAGGACATGAGAGGTGATGCAACATATATATTGTAAGAGAGGGAGCAAAGGAAAGAAGCTGGCTGAACTGAGAAAACATCCACAGGCAGCTATATGTGGCTGGGTCACATAAAACTAATAATTATTCTGATATGTTGAAGATGGCTATATGGACACTAAAACTAAAGATTTATTATGCTCTTCAACTGCATGTGGATTTAGCCCAACTGGAAAAGCCTTACAGCTATTGATTTCCACATGCTATAAAATATTTCCATTACTCTTTGCTTTCATTTTGTTGTGTCATAACTTTCATGGTGTGCTGACTGTAATGTTCGGTGACAAGATTAAAATAATCAATTCACATCTTCCAGAGAAAATGCATTTAACAGGGAAATTCTTGAGTGCTTTACATGCTCTTGCATTATCTTTCTAGAGTGAATTGGTCCTAAAACAAAACGGCAGCTTCAAAAAATCATTTTAGTTCAGATAGTGATTCATCATTTCCAGGAAAGTCACTGAAAAGAAGTAATGCTGCCCATGTGATTAGATCTATGTCTTGATTTCCCATAGACTTTTCAGAATGCTGTAGGACAGGGTTGGCAGATGTGATACCCTCCAGTTGTTGTTGATCTATAGCTCCCATCATCCCTAAACTATAGGCTATGTTGCTGAGGTTGATGGGAGCTAGAGTCCAACAATATCTGGAAGACACCACATTGGCTACCCCTGTTTTAGAGATTTCCATCTGAAGTTAGATTCTGCGGATTATTATTTGTAAATGCCATAGAAATCAATGTTTTCTAGATAATTCTAAATAACTAGAAGTTATGGTAGACACATGGCTGTCATCAAAACCAGCAATGCTGCCTCTTCTTCTCCAGTTTTCCTGCCAACGAATGCAAAATTAATTTGTGATGAGGAAAAACTTGCACCAAGATGACACCCTAGCATGCATTTTGAATTAGTAGAGATTAGCAGGGGAAACTGGATGAGGAGAGGCAGGGTTGCTGGTTTTTGTGCAGCAGTGAACCAGTTTTCCCACTCCCATAACAGGTAGCCAATGAAATGGAGAGAGGGTGATGAACATTTGCAAGATGGTGACATCACAACAACATTCTTTTTACTAGAAATTCGTAAAGGGGGGAGTAAACTGTGTGCCATAATAATGACTAATTCCAACCTCAGCAATTTGCTTGTAGTAAAATGGACTGGAGAGGGGAACTGAGCACTTTGTTCCTGTATAGGTTCATATTCACATTTCATTGGTGCCCGGTATCCCTCCAGCACAAGGATTTCTGCTTGCACAACATAACTTTCCTCCCATCATCGCCCAGTGCTCCCCCTATATCTGTTTCCCCCAATTCTCCAGAACCTATTTGTGGATGGCACAGTGCACATACGGGGAGAGGAGAGGGGAGAAAAGTTCTGTTGCACAAGTGGAAATCCTTAAGCTGACAGAACAAGTTAGTGGGATGCCACCCAACGTATGGAATGTTCTGCCACAAGCTGAGGTGATGGCCACTGGTTTTGATGGCCTCAAGAAGGGGTTAGATATATCCAGGGAGGACATGTCTGTCAATGGCTATTAGCCATAATAGAGAAAAGGAAACTCCAGTATGTTTGAATAGCAGGGGGCAACTGTAATCCTCATTCCCTGCTTGTGGGCTTCCAGGGAATATCTGGTTCATCACTGTGGGGAAACAGGATGCTGGACTGAATGGACTATGATGGTCCAGCTGGAATCTTCTTAAGTTCACTACAGACTTACATTGGTTCTATACCACTTTATTTGATTTCAGAATATGTAAACCACTCTACATTCAAGGAATACCCAAGCAGGGTAGTAAAATAAAATATAAAACATAAAACAGATCATTAAACAGTATGAAAAACATAAAAACTAGCAAGGTTTTAAAACTGCAGAGATAAAATAGACTAATCTGGGAAGGCTTGGGAAAAAAGGAAGGTTTTCAACAATCTAAAACAAGTGTGGGGAACGTTTGGCCCTCCAGATGTTACTGAACTACAATTCCCATCAGCCTCAGCAAGCCCGGGCAATGGCCAGGGATAATGGGATTTGTAGCTCAGCAACATCTGGGGGGCCAAAGGTTCCCCACGACTGGTCTAAAACATAACAAATTTTCACTTCTAAGGGAAAAATATTCCAGAGTCACAGTCTTCTTTACCACAGGGACATGTGACTTGGGTGGGATGTAGGGGGAGAGATGGCTTCCCAGGTATTCTGGTCCAATACAAAAGAATAGATACTGTATAGGGCTTTATGCACCAGTAATAAAACCCTGAATGTGGCAACTTGGCAGCCAGTGCAATGCTTTCAACAGAGGTGTCACATGTTGTCAACAGGTTGCCCCAGAGAGCAACTGCTCATTTCAACTGCTATGACTTCTTCCAACAAATCCTGGAATTGTTGGTTTGGTGAATTGCTGTAAACTCTGTTAGAAATCTCCAGCCTACAGAACTCCCAAATGTTCCCTAGGAATAGAGGATGGTTATTAAAAGTCTTGAATGTAAGCATTCCCCATCTTACAAAAACCCACCTCAAATCAAATAAATGTTTGAGAAGAAGGCAGAATTCATTTGTACCCAGAAGTGGATGTGTTCAACTAAATCTGTAAAATGAATGATATATTTTTCACATATTGTTTCTTCCCCATATACATTTTTTGTACATAGGGCCACCCAGGCAAAGAAGGACAGTCTGGAGAGAAAGGTGCCTTGGTATGTTTGTGCTTAATTGCTGTAAGCCTATGTATAATTCTCCTTACATTTAGAATGGAACATATGGAAGGATGCTTATTATGCCTTATGTGAAGATCACAAAATATCTTGACTTGCTGAAAATTAGGATCACAGGGCCAATTCTGAACCATTTTTTCCTCCTCCACTGAAGGAAGGTATGAATTATTTTGGGCATAAGTAGATGGAATATGTACTGAATTGTGAGCTTCCCCTCTCCTTGCTATCTACAACCTCCACACTTTCTTCCTTATCCCTTGGTCATCTTGCATTGACCTGCTGCCTTCTTGCCCCTTTACCTCAGGTTCTTCCCTCCTTCCCTTCTTCCTTTCAGTCCTCTTCAGATATAACAGGTCACGGTAGGGTCCTGTTTCTCAGGTAGAAGTTGCGAACTGGCCAAGCACTTATAGAATCATAGAACAGTAGAGTTGGAACGGGTCTATAAGGCCATCAAGTCCAACCCCCTGCTGAATGCAGGAATCCAAATCAAAGCATTCCCGACAGATGGCTGTCCAGCGGCCTCTTGAATGCCTCCAATGTCTGACAGCCCACTACCACTCTAAGTAATTGGTTCCATTGTCGTATGGCTCTAACAGTTAGGAACTTCTCAGCTTCCTGACAGTGCCTCACCTGCCAGGGCTGGCAAAGAGGTTAAACTGGGAAACGCAGATGCACATGCTTGCTTGCTCACAGGCAGGTGGGCTGTTACTTAGAAAGATGTAAAAAAAAAAAGCCCACCATGCTGATCAGTGAGAAGCAGCAATGTCCTGCTTGTGGATTGTTCCTGAAAAATATGTGTAGAAATTGTATGTTCCATTGCAAAGCTGTTTCCCCGCAGGGATTCCTTTGTGGAGGGTTAAGGTGACATCAAAATTGCCCCATAGAGTTGAGCAATTCTTTATAGAACAGTTTCCAAAGCAGCAGGGTAGAATGTACACTTACTTTTCACGCAAAAGGACCCATTCTCAATCTCTGGCATTTCCAGGTAGGGCTGCCAAGGACCTCTCTCTGAAATACTAGGGAGCCACAGCCAGTCAGGGCAGAGAACAGTAAATTAGATGGACCAGTGGTCTGAGTAGGTAAAAGGCAGTTTCCTGTGTTCCCAAGTTTGCCCCGATTTAAACTATAGCTGAGAAATATCTATCAGACCTTTTTTTAAAAAACAACAACTGAGAAGAAGGTTGCATATTTTCTCCAGGCAACTTGTTCCATCTGCCAATTCATCTTACAGTCAAGGAGAATTTCTAGAAATCCAAGTAAAATCTGATTTGCTGCAAATTGAACCTGTGGGTTTTTTAAAAAAAGTATCTCTGGCATGCACCACTAGACATTTATTGATTGTTATTCTGTCAGCACGCCCCTTTATGTTTCAGGATAAAGCAAGAGAGAATAAAGGGAGTGTGTATGAGGAATAGAATATTTTGTATACTCTGCGTATGGAATCCACCAAATCTCCATTTTCTGTGTCAATATCCACTCTGGAAATGAAATAATTATGCAATTACTAGTGGATTTGCATTTTAAAAGATATTTAGGAAACATGGTCAAAGTTTTAAGGAGTGCTATGAAGAATCAACACTCTCTTCCTGTTTGAAGACTCTCATATTGATCCACCTGAAAGATTTTGAATTTTCACCTGGCATGGCATCCATGTTTTCAGGGTTATCACCAAAGAGCATCTCATCACACTCCGCTGCACTCATGCCCATCAGACTATTTTTTGAATAAAGTACATTAGGAGCTGGACTAATGGCATGGTGAATTAGGGTGAACTTAGGTTGCATTCTATACATGTGTTGAACCACTCACAAGACCAGTTCCACGATACCAGGCATGGATAGATCAGAAAGAAATACTAACCTGTCTTCAGTTCAACACACTAAAAAAGGGATGTGACTAATCTCTTGGTCTATGGAGTGCAGATTGGAGTCTGTGTAGCATTGGTGCCACTGAGTTTGAAAGAGATCAGAATGATCCTATCAGAGCTTGGAAAAGTTACTTTTTTGAACTACAATTCCCATCAGCCCAATCCAGTGGCCATGCTGGCTGGGGCTGATGGGAGTTGTAGTTCAAAAAAGTAACTTTTCCAAGCTCTGGATCCTATTATTTATTTACTCCCTCTTCCCATTTTGTCAAACGCTGTTCTTAAATCTAATTACTCTGAAGATTTCTGAACTCATGTCTTAGGCCACATAATCAAGCATACCCTGCAAACAATTTTGTTGCATAAAGGAAGCAATGCTTAAAAACAATGCTTATAATTTCTTGATATTTAGGGGGACAGAATCATTCAGTAAGCATTAAGCACCAAATAAATCCACTTTCTTCAACCTTGCCCAGGTGTACATTAGCCAATACAGCAACCTAGATAAAATATCTATATGTGACATTTGGTGATACCCCAAGACTGAGAAAATCATATTCTTCTGATGAGACTTGCTACATGGAACACATTAAATGAAATCCACAATTGCCCAGAATTGCTGGGCAATTATGCCACCCATCTCATTCTCAATTAGGTTTGCATGGCACAGTTCATTACACCTTCTGTTTTCACTGGGATTTATTCAACGTAGCACAAAGCAGACCGTTCAATCAATGCAAAGATTTCTCCTTGTGCAATGAAACAATCTCTCTCTCTCCTGCCCCAACGCACCCCCTAAATCAGTTCTGAGGGTTCCTAGCACAATTTTTTAGTTACGTACTGCCCATTCTGTTAAAAATTATACAGCACCAGATGCTTCCCATAAACTTATTTCAAAACAAAACCAAAATGAAAATTCAGAAATGCTTGCTTAACACCTCTGTAAATTTTCATGGCGATACACAAAACAGTCAGAGAGAACAGAGAGTTCAAAGTCTAAAAAGAGAGAAAAAAACCCCAGAGCCCTTTTGGACTTTTTTTCTGTCAGAGTTCTCATAATCTGTTATAATTCATTAAAAATCAGTCATGTTCACATAGTACCTGTAATCCTATTACTGACCTTGTCCCATACTCTGACCTTCATCTTCTGTAGTTTAAAAGTTAAAAAAATGCTTGGTTGATTTTTAATTAATTCAAGAAATTTTGCATTGAACTGAATGATAATGTTGGTAGGGCCGGCACCAGCTTGCCCTGGGCCCTGGCACGCATGTGCACACGCACACATAGACGTGTGCACGTGCCCAGGGCCAGCCCCAGACACACTGGAGCCCTTGGGCAAAAGCCTGCCCCAGTCCCCAGCACTCCCCTTCAGCAATTCACGCATGGCAAGAGTTTCTGGACTCCGCCATTCCCTTGCTTAACTTACCCTGTTCTGCGGTTGCGCACGCAGTGGTGCCCTTAATAAAGTTGGCGGCTGACGTTTCCCTAAGGAGCTGAAGCCTCTGCCGCCATCTTGGTTCATGGCAGGGATGTGAGTGCGCAGCACGCATGCATGCCATCAGCCAAGATGGCGGCAGAGGGTTCAGCCCCTTAGGAAAACCTCAGCCACCATCTTTCTTATTTATTTCTTTGCAATCATGTCTGCAACCGCAGAACAAGGTAAGTTAAGCAAGGGAATGGCAGAGCCCCGAAGCTCTCGCCATGCGATCTGTGGCAGCAATCCTGCCATGAATCGTGGAAGGGGAGCAGAGGGGCCCCTCAGGGGCTCCTGTAGCCTCAGGGGCCCTCGGGCCAGTGCCCCACCTGGCTGTCCCTTGGAACTGGCCCTGAATGTTGGGCATGCTCAGTAAGAACCAAGTGTCAGTGTTCTAAAAGCCAGACTCACAGCTACTGGGCTTGGCTAATCAGGGGTCCACACCCACACCAGACTTTAATTTCACTTGAGACAGTCATAGCTTCCCGCAAAGTATCCTGGGAAGTGTAGTTTGTGAAGGGTGCTGAGAGGAGACTCCTATTCTATTGACAGAGCTCCAGTGGCCAGACTGGTTTAACAGTCAGCCACTCTGATTGAAGGTCTGGGAGGGGAACAGGGCGTCTCCTAGCAACTCTCAGCACCCTTCACTAACTACACTTCCCAGGATTCTTTGAAAGAAGCCATGACTGTCCAAAGTGAAGTAAAGGCCAGGATGTGGCCAGGAACAGCTTTGGTTTAAATTTGGGTGGGAGGCTACGTGTGCCTGCTGTAGAATAAAAAGGTGGGGAAAACCCTGAAAAGCAATGATACTGTTCACAATGTTTTCCTTTTGGAAAGGAAAAGGGCTCCCCCTCTGCCCAGTGCCCATCCACCCAATCTGCTGCCCTCTCTGCCCCTCCCCCAGTGTTGGTCTACGACCTGGGAGACCAGGGTTCTAATCCCCACACAGCCATGAAGCTGGGTCAGTCAGTGCCTCTCAGCCTCAGAGGAAGGCAATGGTAAACCATCTCTGAATACTTCTTACCATGAAAACCCTATTCATAGGGTCAACATGAGTTGGGATTGACTTGAAGGCAGTCAGTTTCCATTTTCAAACATGATTGCACAGAAATAAATCCCATTGAACTCAAAACGTATGGAAATGATCAAACCCACCCTCCCTTCTCCTATCCCCTTCCTCTTGTCCCCTCCCCCTTCCTTTGCCCCTCCCTCCCCATCCCCTTACAATCCCCTCCTTCCCGTTTCCCCTCCTGTCCCTCCCCTTCTTATTTCCCATGGTCAGTTTTACCCATCTTAAGCATGATTGCACGGGAGTAAATCCCACTGAACTCAATAAACATGCAAATGATCAAACCTGTCCTCCTCTCCTCCTCCTACTCCTCCTGCCTGCTCCCATCCCATTCCTCCCCTCTGCCCTCCCCTCCCTCCTCCTCCTGCCCTCCCCATCCCCTGTGGTCAGTTTCACCTATCTTAATCATGATTGCAGGGGAGTAAATCCCACTGAACCTAATAAGCATACAAATGATCATTTGCTGATCATTCTCAGCAAACTTGCACAGGATCCCATTTCTTACCTCCCAGATTGAAAAGCAGAGAAATTCACCAATAGGCAAAAAAAAACCCTTGCAGTTTAAGAACTTACCTATAGCTCACAGATATTTCTATTAAGACAGTTGATATAGTTCAGATGGTCACTTTAAATATGTCTGATTTACTTTGCAATTTTAGTGAAGTTTCCTATAGGAAATCGTTTTCTTTTGTTTCTATTTCTGTGAAAATGTGAAGTACAGCAACACTTTGCAAAATTTACACTAAAAAAACTCCAAAAATAATTGTGGAATAATGGCACTGACTATTCTGCAGAATAGTCTCCAGTGGACATCAGGAGTGTCTCAGTTTGCACAAGATAAAACAGTGGGAGGTGAAATATATTCTAGCAAAATTCTAGGTGTGCTCTATGTTTTTAATTGACCATGCCCACTTTGCCTTAAATGAAGTGGTTTAAACATAGCAGGCTGAAAACATGCATCCTCTTTTTTCCAACAGCTAGAGTGATTGCCGAAGTAGCAACATATTGTAATCAGTCTGATTTTGCATCAAACTGCAGTTTCAGATTCCACTGTTAATGCACCCAAAATAGAAATAGAACATAACGTCCAATTTGAAACACAAAAGGCTGTCTTCACCATCATATGACATTGACCAATAAAAAGGCTTTGAAATTAATAAAAATAAATTTGACACAGATTTCTAGGATGAATAATGAGGGAAATAAAATTTTCTAGATTAGATTCTCTATAGAAACAGTAGTAACACAGGAAAGAAGCAAAGTAAGAACACCAACAAACATACAATAATATAATTCTCTATCTTTGGTGATGGCAGGTGTTGCCACCACTCACCATATGCTCAGAGGCACATGTTACCAAATTCTTCCAAGCTACATAGGAAGTGGATTAGACTGTGAAAGACCAACCCAAATGGTGTTTGCATTTTGACAAATTTGTAGGGAGTACAATATCTCAGAGAGGAGGTCAGGTTTCCTGCTCCCCTGGTGCATTCACTATAGCTGCCCAATTTCCCTGCTTTTTCAAATTGGATAGAAATATCTGTGGGCTATAGGTACGTTCTTAAACCGCAAAGTGTTTTGCCTATTAGTGAATCCACATATAAGTTACAAGTATTTTTAAGTCAGCTTTTGATGTCCACAATTTCCCCACACCAACAAATCCCTGGAAATATCCTGTTTTATTATGCTAGAATGCTACAGGTACGGTTAAGAAGTTACGGTCATGCCTGTGAAATGCTCACAAAAACCTGATCACCCTTGAGATAAATGTGTGTTAACCTACAAGCATGTATGTATTATTTAAAAATAAAATAATATAAATATAATCCAATATCTTTTAGGGGCCTTCTGGTCCTCAAGGTCCAATTGGCTATCCTGGTCCCCGTGGAGTAAAGGTACATATAAGAGCTTTGTTTATATTTGATAAACAATGAGAAAAGTATTTTTTCTCTTAACTTATCCAGTAACGTCATCATTATTGCTCTTGTCTAATAGGGAGCTGATGGTGTTCGTGGTCTGAAAGGTGGCAAAGGCGAAAAGGTAATCTTTCTATGGTGCTTAATTTTTTATAGTTTAGATTTTAGTGCTAAAAGGACACAACTCATTAATGGAAAATCTAATTGAAAATCAAGCACCATGTGTATTGACGGTGCTATATAAATACCTACAATAATCATAATGAAAAGCAGAAGCAGAATAAATCTACAAAAGACTAGGACAGATCAGAATAGCTGTGAGGGCATTTGATTTAAAATGTTTTCAGTTTTTTTTTTTTATTATTATTATTATTATTATTATTATTATTACACTGTCTTGCTATTTTATTATTTGTCACCCGGGGTCCCTTTGGGACAAATAGGGATAGAATTTCAGAAATGATACCCCCCACCTGTTCTTCAATCCACCAATAGAACTGGAATCTTCTAAAATGATAGTGGTAGTATTCATATGCCATTTTGCATACATGATATTTGCCAGTGAAGACGTACATCTGAATACCAGCTGCTGGTGATCACATGTGGGAAAGGGATGTTGTACTCATGTCTTCCTTGTAGGCTCCCTGTTGGCATCTGGCTGGTCACTGTGAGAGCAGAATCCTGGACTAGGTTGGCCTTCAGTCTAATCCAGGAGGGTTCTTCTTATGTCGGTGTGATAGTTCACTTATGCAAGCTATCTGCTCAGTAAATTAGCCCATAGTAGTTAGCTAGGAAAGTACCTTTGTGATTCCATATTCTCCTGTGCATGCAAAAGCTGATCTCAGGTGGGTAGCTAGCTCCACCTAGCAGTTGAAGGCAGAAGAGTGCTAAAGAGTTTTTTGTTTTTTTTACAAAGACTTCCAGCTCTGCGCAGCTCCTTATTTCACTTTCTCTTCTGCCTTCCACCAAGAACGGTTGATCTAGCTCCTCTCTGCATTCAGGCTTGTATAGTTTGGTGTGTTTTTTCCTATTGTGTGTCTGTACCTTTTCCTTCCTTTACTGTTTTCCTACGTGTGTCTTGTTTAAAACAAATAAAAAGGGGTTTGTCATTTTACGTTTCTCCCCCCCCCCCAAGGCTTTGTGGCGGCACTGAGCCGACCGTGAAGCAGCCACCCCACTGCTTTGGCTGCGAGACCACTGTCTTCTTTTTTGGACTCTGCCCCCAGCCTCGTTTCTCAGGTGCGTCTGTGCCTGTCTACCGGCAATCACCCAAATGGCCTCCTCCTTTCATGGCGTGAGCAGGGACGCCTCTTGCAGCATGCTCCCCAGGGCGCCGAGTGCCTGCCACCCCCTCCTCCATCCGCTCACCCGCAGAAGGCCTCAGCAGGGTGCTCCAGCTGTGGAGGAAGCGTATTTGCCCCCCCTGCAGCTCATTAGCACCTGGCCCAGCTATTATCACAGCCCTTAGCCCCCATAAGACCTGCAACGTGGTTTGCACCCATGGGGAAGGCAACATGCAAATTGGACCGCCCACCAAAGAAACCTAAGTCACTTCAGCCTCACACTACAATGGAAGTCGTGCCTCCGCCATTATCCAATCAGGCCCTAGGGCCTTTAGGTTCTATTGAATCCCAGGCAGAGGTAGCCATACCTGCCCCTCTTCCAGCAGGCATGAGGTGGCTGAGTCGTGTACTGTGACGGGCAGGGTAGCTCCACAATGACTGGCACCTAAGAGAAGTAGGGGAACCAGTCACGACAGGCAATGGCTTGGTGATGCCCATGGGGCTGCACCAAAGGAGGCTCATAGCAACATGTGCAGGTCACAGAGGGACCTGGAATCCCTATCTGAGGAGGAAGGCACCCAATTCCATCCCACCCTGGAGGCGATTTTTTCTACATCGTCTTCTCCTGAGGAGTTTGAAGGATTCCTCGAGACAGCTATGTCTCACCAAGCGTTACAGGAGAAGAGGGATGAAGCATCCTTCGTTTCACCCTCTTCAAGAACTCCAAGTTCAGGGGGTGGTGCACAGCCCACACTGTTCTCATGCTCAACCTCTACAGTTTCAGTTATTACCGGACCCTTATGCCTCCTCACAGGGCAGGTATCCTCAACTTCAGGAGGAGGCAACGGTGGACCCAGACAACGAGCTGATAGTCCTTGATGAAGAAGAATGGAGTGGAGATTTGGAGTCAGAGGAAGTAGTGACCAGTAGGATTATCCAGAAGGCTCATTTCCTTCCACTTCTGTGCAAGGCAATGGAAGCTCTGAACCTAAATTCTCTGGAAGATCCTCCAGCTCCCTCAGCATCTAGAATTTCAGCTGTGTGTCCAGGCCCAAAACCCAAGTCAAGGGTGCTAAAACTTCCATCACTGTTGCCTAAAGTGATCAAGTCCGAATTTGATGCCCCACTGCAGTTCTAGAAATCGATTGCAAGTGCCAACAAATACTATACGTTGGAACAACACATCATGGACCAACTCAAGGTTCCTCTGGTCGATGCCCCCATTGTCAATTTACTAAATCCGTCCCTGAACTGGAAAGACTCAGATGTCCACCTCAAGGATCCGTCAGAGTGCAAGCTGGATCTAGGCCTTAGGAGGATTCATGAAGCCAGTGTGCTCTCCATCAGAGCAGCAGCAGCCTCCTCAGTCTTCGCAAGAGCATCCCTGCTGTGGCTAGAGGACCTATTGGACGGCCTGCAGCAGGACGCGGCTCAAATCTGGAAGTCTCTTCTGAAAATCTCGAGAGCAGTGACCTTTATGGCAGATGCATCCAGGGACGCCATGCAGTTTTTGGCAAGATCATTAGCAGTGAGTGTTTTCACTCAAAGGTCTCTATGGTTACGTCATTGGGAGGCCGATACTGCAGCCCGCTCTAATCTCGCATCTGAGCGCTGTGTGGGTGGCAAACTATTTAGCGACGATGCCCTAGCTTGGAGTTGAAGGAAAAGAAGAAAGCTATGCCTTCTGCCAAAAAACGGGACAACAAAAGATTCTTCTGTAGACCTTTCCATCCTTATTTGCCCTCCCAGTCCTTTTGAGGCTCCAGGGCATTCGGAAGAGCAAAGGAGTCCTGTACCAGCAGTCCCTTCTGGAATAGGCAGTGTACCCTGTCTAAAAGCCAACAACCTTTCCCCAATAGATCAGGTTTTGGATCCCAGTCTCGGGGGAATAAGCATAAATTCTGACGCCAGGGTCCCTTCAGCTCTTTGCCCACTGCTGGAGGGACACGTCTTTGGACTAATGGGTACTGCACACCCTCAGATACAGACTGAGGCTGGAATTCACCTCCCTCCCTCCAACCAAGTTTATCCCCTCCCCCCTCTCAATGTCTCCGGACAAGCGGAAAAGGACTCTTCAAGGTATTGCCCACCTTCTTCAGATTGTGGCAATAAAGCTCGTTCCAACAGGCAAGAGGTTCTCAGGAATGTACTCGGTATTCTTCACCGTCATGAAAAAAGACAGATGTTTGAGGACGGTACTCGATTTGAAGAACTTAAATCAGTTCATAAAATACCGCAGGTTCCACATGGAAACGTTACTGTCTATCAAGGAGGCATTGAGAAAGGGAGACTTCCTCTCATCTATCAATCTGAAGGAGGCCTATCTGCATGTCCCTGTTTTTCCGCCTCACAGACGTTACCTCCAGTTTGTGGTGGGGGAGGATCACTTTCAGTACAGGGCCATGCCTTTCAGTCTGGTGTCTGGCCCCAGAGTATTCACAAATATCGTGGTTGCTCTGGTGGCACACCACAGGACGCAGGGGGACCATGTCTTTCCTTACCTGGATGACTTTCTGCTCTGGTCTCCGTCCCTCCACAAGGCTTGGGAAGATCTGCACATCACCCTAGCATGCCTCAAGGATCATGGCTTCCTCGTCAACCAAACCAAGACCCAGCTTTGTCCAGCCCACTGCATAATACATTTGGGGGCCACCATAGACTAACTGCATGGACTCATAACGTTAGCTCAAGACAGAGTAGACAAGATAATTACAGCTGTTACACAGCTCCTATCTTCGCCTTTGGTGGATCTTATGCATCTGGCAGGTATCTTGAGGTTGTTGGTCTCAACCTATCGTACTACACCATGGACGCGCCACCACTTTCGACCACTCTAGTGGGCGCTATTGCCTTTTCAAAGTCCATTGCTCCCTGGTATGGTGGGTGCACAAACCCAATCTACTAAGGGGAGTACCATTCCAGGACCCTCCATGGACCCTGATCACCTCAGATGCCAGTCTGACAGGCTGGGGAGCCATTTGTGATGGCCAGATGATACAAGGGACTCAGTCACCACAGCAGTCAGTACATCCAATCAATCTTCTGGAGCTTCATGCAATTCAGCTAGCCCTGAGGCACTTCGTGGAGATCAAACATTGGGGGCGGTGCTGGTCAGGACAGACAATGTATCAGCCAAATCACATTTGAATTATCAGGGAGGCACATGCTCTCCACAACTACAGAAGGAAGCTGCTCTGCTGTTCCACTGGGCAGAAACACACGTGAACTCGATCCTCGCAGAATACCTCAAGGGGGAGGACAACTGCCAAGCGGATTGGCTCAGCAGACAGAAGGTGCATCAGGGAGAATGGAAGCTTCACCCTTCGGCCTTTCAGGAAATAGTGAGACACTTCGGCAGAGTCGAGGTGGACCTATTTGCCACACACATCAACTGCCAGGTGAAAAGGTTTTTCTCCAGATATGTGACACCAGAGGCGGAAAGCATAGATGCTCTGACGTCCCAGTGGCCCCAAGGACAACTCTACGCCTTCCCACCTCTTCCGATCATTCCCAGGGTACTTCAAAAGATCCGAGCCGAAAGGGCAAGAGTTCTACTGATAGCTCCTTGGTGGCCAAGGAGACCCTGGTTCCCAGACCTTGTCGATCTGTCATTCGATCTTGCATGGCAAATTCCCCACAGGGAAGACCTATTGTCGCAGGGACAGCTTCTTCACCCAGACCCGGGATGGCTGGTGCTTCATGTCTGGAGATTGAGAGGTGACGCCTCTTAAACCGAGGCATTCCAGCTCAAGTGGCAGAAACTATGGCCTCAAGACTCCCTTCCACAATTAGAATATATGAGACTACATGGAAGGCCTTCTCGATGTGGTCACAAAAGAAGGGTTTAATGCCAAGGAAAGCAGGTATAAAGGACATTCTCTGCTTCCTACAGGATGCTTGTCCTTGGGTCTTAGGCCAAACACTCTCAGACGCCAGGCTTCAGCCCTTTCGGCGGTTCAGTCTACATCTCCAGAGAAACCGCTGGAATCTCATCCGTTATTCAGGAGTTTTCTACATGGGGCAATGGTATCGGTACCTCCTATGATCCATCATTACCCAACTTGGGATCTAGACAAGGTGTTAACGGCCATACAAAAGCCCCCTTTTGAACCCCTAAGTCAAATTTCCCTACATCTCCTATCCCTTAAAGTCTTGTTCCTTGTGGCCATTACTTCGGCCCGGAGAGTGTCTGAGTTGAATGCTCTGTCTGTTGACAAGAATTTCTGTATGTTTCATAAGGATAGAGTAGTCCTACATACTGTCCGTTCTTTTTGTCCTAAGGTACTGTCTACCTTCCACTGTCAGCAAGAGCTGGTACTTCCTTGTTTTTGTCCTAATCCCATTCACCCCACAGAGGAAGCATGGCATTCATTGGATGTGCGAAGAGCCCTGAAAGTGTATATCTCTAAAACAAAACATCTCAGTCAGACACATAGTTTATTTGTCTCCTTCCACCCACCGTCTTTAGGGAAGAAAGTGTCTTCATCCATGCTCGCTGGGTGGATCAAGGCATGTATCACACTGGCCTATGCCTCTCTAAAGTTAGCCCAGCCGGTCAGGATAGTGGCCCATTCAACTAGGGCAGCAGCCAGATCAGCAGCATTCTCATGACATGCATCTATCACAGAGATTTGTAGAGCAGCTACATGGGCTGCACCTAATTCAAATTCATGGAGAACAGGGCTATCAATGGCTACTAGCCATGATGGCTGTGCTCTGCCACCCTAGTCAGAGGCAGCATGCTTCTGAAAACCAGTTGCCGGAAGCCTCAGGAGGGGAGAGTGTTCTTGCACTCGGGTCCTGCTTGCGGGCTTCCCCCAGGCACCTGGTTGGCCACTGTGAGAACAGGATGCTGGACTAGATGGGCCACTGGCCTGATCCAGCAGGCTCTTCTTATGTTCTTATGTTCTTAATACGTTTATTAAACACTATAAGATTAACACATATGCATCAGCAGAGGCAGCTTTTGGGAGGAGAGTGCTACAGCACGTTCTCCCAGATCACTAGTGTAATCAGCCCAGCGATGTTCCTACCCTACATGGATCAGCTTTGGTATGCCCTACCTGAGATCAGCTTTTCCATGCACAGGAGAAAAGACATTTGGTCCTACCATAAAATGGTTTTCTCTGTGCATGTCAAAAGCTGATCTCAGGGCCACTCCCTAGGAGAGCTGGGCTGCCATCACTGTCTTTTTCATCTTAGGCCTACAGCAGAGAGCGTATGAGTGCTGTTGTCTCCTGTTCTGTGTCGATGGTTCCTATTATTTCTCTTTGTTCTTTCCTCCTGTTGGTTGGCTTGTTATCAAAAACTGAACTAAGGAGCTGCACAGAGTCTTTGTAAAAAAAAAAAAAAAACCTCTTTAGCACTCTTCTGCCTTCAGCCGCTAGTTGGAGCTAGCTACCCACCTGAGATCATGCACAGATCTCATGCACAGAGAAAACTGTTTTACGGTAAGACCAAATGTCTTTTCTCATTAATTTCCCATTTGGTCCAGTGCTCAGAGAAAGTCACTCTGAATCATGAAGTGAGTAGTTTCCGTTTGTGAAATGGCCCAGAAAAGTTTATTTATTAAGGATAAAATCCTGCTTTACCAAGTTCCGTAGGAGTTTTCAATAGACTTCATGGGATATAGACTGGATGCATATTGTAGAGATGCCAGGGATGTCCAGGAAATAAAAGTCTTGTGCTTTATTTTGTTACCTGGAAGGAATGCTTGTAGACACAAGTTTTCTCCTTCAAACAAGGTTACCATCAGTATTTCCTAGATTTCAGCTATTGGTACAGGTATAGGAGAAAGCATCCTAGAGCAGAGGTAGCCAATGTGATATCATGCAGATGCTGTTGGACTACAACTCCCATCACCCAGTCATTAGCCATGCTTATTGGAGCTGATGGGAGTTGGAGTCCAACAGCATCTGGAGGATGCCACATTGCCTACCACTTCCTAGAGAGGTGATCCACCTAGGGAGAAGTGATCCTCTGTTCTTGTGCTAATAGGGGCATCTGCTGTGTTACAAGTTGATGCTGCTGTTGACCTGTGCAGAGCTGCATTTTGCTATCTAACCCAGCAGCTGCCGATTAGATACCACTTCTGAGCCAACCTGGGAGCACCTCACCTGTCCCAGCACTACTTGGAAAAAAGCCCCATCAGCACAGCAGCCTGTGGAGTGACTCTCTATTCTGGTGCTGGAAAGAGTGAGTTTCTGCATTTAGCTCTTGCTGTTCTACTTCTTGAGCTGTCCTTGGAGAGCAGTGCAATCCAAGGAGAATGCACATGTATGAGATGTGGACCGTTTCTGAACTGGCCAGCTGCACTTCATTTGTCCCAGCGCTAGAACGGAGAGACATCCCAAGGGCTGCTGTGCTGGTGTAAAGGCCCCTGGACATCTCTGCAGGTAATTCTGGAATGCAAGATAATGTTTCCTGAGTCAGAAATGGCACCCCACTGAGCTGTCCAGGGCAGAGCTATTTCCCAAGAGAGTCTTTGGGATGGATTGCTGCTCAGGACATCAGTAGCTGATCTGTGAGTGGATGTATGCTCAAGGCCAGATGCCACCAGCTGGAGAGCTGCATGTAATCACAGGCCATCAGTTGATCATTGCTGCCTGGTCTCTGAAACCAACAACAGAAGCTTATTTTTTTTTGGTCTGTTTTCCACATCAGTACATCATTGTGAGAATTCTAGGATAACATCTCCTTTATGACCTAGAATTCTAATTTATGACCTGAAAAAAGATACCATGCATTATTTTAGCATTATTGTCCAAAAGCCCCATGCCATAAGATTTCACTTAGCTTGTTTTCATTTTGGCTCTGGGATTAAGTTGTTTGGAATTTCTTTTTCCAAAATCATCTAAATAGTTTCTCCGTTGGGTACTCGCTTAGGATGGAAGCACCTTTGCTGTATGTGGCAATCAAAAAAGAAATTGTCTTGGTTTCTGAATAGAGTAGCAAGGCAGCATTGTTTTAGCCTTGCCAGATGTTACAAGTGTCTTCACATTTGGCAATGGAAAAGAAGGCATTTCTGACTAGAGGTAGTTACAGCATAGACGACTCCTACAAACTGGAGAAGTGCAGCGGACATGCCATCTTCTTAACAACAGCTGCTACTCGCTGCCAGTCATTCATTTCAGACCTTCTTACCTGACAGCAAGCAATATAACTTCACTTTATAAATCACTTGGAAGAAACACACAAGCGTTAAAGTAAATCATTCTGCTATAAGCTTGTTCAGCCCAGAGATAGTGTTTACCTCAGGATACAGATGGTCCTGACACAAACCTGCTTGCCCTAATCTTTCATGGAATGATTATTTAGCTAACTGGTGACTCAAGTGGATCCAGCCCTTTGAAGCAATTTTATATGGCCCCTGGTGGCCCACATTCTGATCAATGTATAGTAGAAGGTTTAGCCATTGTTTTCATTTCTAAGGAACAGAGGTTATGAGTGAAATTTCACACTTTAATATAACATCTCTGGGGTTTGTAAGTAAAGTGCTAGCTGTGCCTGAGTTCACAACTTCTGCAATTGTTACAACCCTTATTGCCATGTCCAGGTGTACTATGGAGCCTCACCCCCTGTGCGTGGGTCATTTAGTTTGTATAACCACCCTAAACCTGTCTAGACAATGGAGCAGCTCTCAAAATAGAGAAGTTGGTCTTCCCCGTGTAGATCACTGGTTTTCTTGGGTGTATCTAACTAAATAACAACATGAGTGCAACAGAACTTCCTCTCTCTCTCCTCCCCACCTGCATGCCCCCAAATCTTCTTTGGTGTGGTCCACATGCCTTCAAAACTGCTTTTAAGGCTGGCTTCCAAGGGGGAATCGGGACAGTCTCTAGCAGGCTGCTTAAGTTCCTGAATACTTGTATACATTTGAAAAGGAAAGTCTCACCCCTTCAGTGGATCACCATTAGTGGGGCCATGTGGACTGAGAATGTTGTTTCTCAGGGTTCCTGATACCTGGGGTGTGATTGTGAACATGTACAGCAACATCCTGGATTCCATTGAACTCTGAGAAATATGGTTATAGGCTTCAAACATCCCTAGAAAGGATTATATTTCCCAAGGCTCCTGACACCTAGGATGCACTGTAACAACATTCTATAATTTAACAGAGGCACCATCTCCATCTTCCCTGTGACTGCTGCTGCAGCAGCCACCATCACCACATAAGTTCAGGTGAGAAGTAGAAAGAAGGACTGAAAACATAGTGACTTAATTCTGAGCTGGCATCAAATTTATGGACTTTGAGCTTTATTTGAAATTGGCTTAAAGAGTTGTACATCCAGAGAATTTAACTTCTGAAACTCCTCATTCCTAACTTCGGTGTCATCACTAAATGACATGAGAAAATGTGGCTGTGTTAATCAGCCCTTAATCGCTAGTCGGTGTCTTTGAGGTCATATCCTAATTGACTTTTGAACATGCAGCATCTGATGAGGGAAAAGCCTAAGATTTTAAAACTGAACATATAAAGAAGACATTTAATCCAGAAGAGTAATGTCATAATGAAGAGCTTCTTGAATTTGAATTTGAATTTGTCTGTTGCCTTAAGCACCTTTCTCATTATTCATTCTCCTCTTTAAATCTGAAAAGTAATCCAATTCAGCTGTGGCAATATGTTTTCCCTCTCTGGTAGAGAAACTGCTGTACTAAATTTTTTGGCATGTTATGATCCAGCGTTAGCAGTGTATATTATTGTGACTTGCAGTAAAAAGGCACAGTTGCTGCATGCATTATGCTCACGCATTCGTTCAGATTCTTTAATAATTTTCATTCTATTGGTATAAGCGACTCTATAATTGCCACCCTGGGCTCCTGCTGGGAGGAAGGGCAGGATATAAATAATAAATAATAACATAGTAACAGATAAGTAAATATAATGTTTTTTCCCTCTATAAGGGTGAAGATGGTTTCCCCGGGTTTAAAGGTGACATGGGCCTTAAAGGTGACAGAGTAAGTATTTCTCTTCCTCCCTGTCATATACATTTCAGATGAAGAGATTAGTTTAGAGAAAAAGTGACTAAGAGGAGACATGCTAGAGGTGTATAAAATTATGCATGGTGTGAAGAAAGTGAATAGAGAAAGGTTTTTCTCCCTCTCTCCTAACAGTAGAACTCAGGTACATTCATTGAAGCTGAATGTTGGACGACTCAGGGCAGACAGAGCACATAGTTAAACTATGGAATCCGCTCCTGCAAGAGGCAGTGATGCCTGCCAGCATGGATGGCTTTAAAAGAGGTTTATTATATTTATCTATTGCATTTGTATACTGCCCCATAGCCAAAGCTCTCTGGGCGGTGTACAACAATTAAAAACATTAAAAACAAATATATACATTTAAAAACACATTTTTAAAAAGCAATTTGACAAATTCATGGAGGATAAGGCTATGAGTGACTACTAACCATGATGGCTATGTTCTATCTCCCCTGTCAGAAGTGGTATGCTTCTGACTATCAATTGCTGGAAACTGCAGGAAGGGTGAGTGCTGTTGAATTCATGTTCTGCTTGTGGGCTTCCCGCAGGCAACTGATTGGCACTGTGAGAACAGGATGCTGGAGTAGATGGACCATTGGCCGGATCCAGCAGTCTTTTCCTTTGTTCTTATGAGACAAGGTTATGTAGATAGATGCAGCCTTTCTCAATGGCTAGGGTCAGGGAGCTGGCTGACAACCCAGCCCTAGGTGAGTGCATGGTTGCCGTGCATTGCTAGGGAAGGTTAAAGCAATGGATTAGATGGCATCATTAAAGGGCGGGCAAACCTGCAGTGTTTTGATGGTCAGGGCGATGAGAGTAGTAATCCAGCAACTGGAAAGCCACAGGTTTCCCATCTTGCTATGCAGCGAGCAACTTCTTGTGAACAACTAAATGGACATATATAATACATATGCATACCAAAGGCACAAATCCTTTTGCTTTACAAAGAAGGTGATGGCCTGACCAGTGCCAAATAGAGAGGAACCAATACTTCACATGATTTGGAAACTGTACTTCTGTTAATGTAGCCTAAAATAGCATTTGCCTTTTTTGCAGCCACATCACACTGTTAGCTCACAGATTTTCCATAGGAGGTGGGCCATCACTACGGGTAATAGCTCCACCTATCGTGCGAAGGCAAGAATGTTTTTGAAGTCAAGACTAGGGGCGTCAGGCCCCTCCCACTCTCCAGTTCATTCTTGCCTTCGTACGAACAAGATTGGATCTATAGCGTAGCATTTATCTAAGTCTCTCGTATTTGTTTGTTTATTTGTCTCCAAGTCCTTCCTTTCTCTGTTTTGTATTTAACTTTCCATTTAAGTTTGAGGGTCCCCACAGAGACCGCGGCTGCGGTTCTCTACGTTTTTGGCCAATTTTTGAGCTTTTCATTTCAGTTTATTTTCCTTACTTGTCTTCCTTTCTCTGTTTTGTATTTAACTTTCCATTTAAGTTTGAGGGTTCCCTCTGAGACCGCGGCTGCGGTTCTCTTCGTTTTTGGCCGCTTTTGAGCTTTTCCCCCCTGGCTCTGTTGCATCCATCAGGAGCTCGTGGATCTATTTTTTCCTGTGCCGCGCTCTCTCAAGCAGCGCTCTGATGAGCTCTTGGAGAGACCGCGGCTGCGATTCTCTCCCAGGCGGGAGCTTGCGGCTGCGGCTCCCTGCCTTTTTTCCCTGACACCCAACTTTAGCCTGCCGGAGTACTGCCCCGTCGGAGCCTGTTGCTACGGCTCTCTTTCTCCCTCTCTCTCCGTGTCTTTAATTTTCGCCGCGGAGAGCTCTGTACTCGGCGGCGACTGCGGCTTGCCTCCTGCGTCTTCTTCCGACACAGGCTTCTCTCGGCAGTCTCCTTCTTGGGATTTTTTAGAGCTGCTAGTGCAGCTATCAGCCCCGCGGCTCCTCCTGCGAGACTCTGCTGGGCAGCCCTTCCCCCAGTTCGTTACCAGACGGCCGCCATTGCTTCTTCTCCCTCCACCATTTTTGGATCATTTTTTTTCCCGCTCTTTTTTCCGGGCGCCATTTTTGTTGGATTCAAAATTCCCGCCTTTTTTGTTACCCCTTTACTAACCAACGGATACCTTCCCTGCAAGCTATCTTTATGTGTGTTGTATGTGGGCTGTAGACAGACTTACACAGGGCTTACTTACACACAGGAGCTTTAATTCAGTGGCTGACTCACACAAATCTACTGTGTCTGTATTATCAAGGCTGGAGCTTTAATTTCAGTGGCTGCCTTGTACTAAATCCGAATTATATTCTGTACATCCTGCCCCCTCTGTGGCCGTGTACCACGCCTAAATCCAGCCTACAGCACTAATCTGAACTATATTTTGTACATCCTGCTCCCTCTGTGGCCGTGTACCAAGCCTAAAATACAGACTATATTATACAGTCTATATTATACTAACGCTGATACCACAGTGCATCCTGCCCCCTCTGTGGCCGTGCACTTAGCCATCTGCCAGTGTATCCTACCCCCTCTGTGGTCGTACACTGTGCCAGTTCGGGTCTTTACATCCTGCCCCCTCTGTGGCCATGTACTGTACCCAAGTTAATATAAGATGGCAGAACAGCCAGGCATGTTGCAATCAGCCAATATGATGCCAGATCAGCCAGGCATGTCACAAAGAGCCAAGCCGCAACATTCTAAGGCGACTAAAACTAAGCATGTTAAAGCACTGGCTAAGACAAAACACCTTTCCAGCCATAGCAAACCAAAGCGCCCGCGCTATGTCTCTGTGCCAACCTCAGCAACTCAGGCACACATGAGCGATATATTTCATTCCCCTGCTGCTTCCTCTGACGAGGAAGATTTTGCTGGCTTTCCCACTCGGCTTTCGCCTAACCAGCCTCCCTCCATTTCACCGCCCCAAACATCTGCTCCAATAGCCACTCAGGCACAAACATCTGCCACAACTGGGCTGCAGCTGTCCCCTGATTTCCTCTCCCAACTTCAAGCCATGCTGACATTTTTCACCCAAATGCAGTCACCACCACAAGTCCCTGCCATACCTCAACTCAACACGGATCAACGTGCGTGTCATGAGGCTCATCCTTCCTGTTCACCAAATCCCTTTGATGTAGCCAGAGGCAGATGTATTGACGAAGCCTCGTATGCGGAGGAGTCAACCTTCACTGACCACGTTGAAGGAGATGACGACTGGAGCGACTATTCAGATCATGAGGAGGATACATCGTATCACTTGTTTAATGCCTCAGACTATCAGCCCCTGGCACGCAGGGTAGTTAATACCCTTGGTCTCCAGACTGCACCTTCAACTTCTTCCACCCCAGCTATAAAAGGGGCCAAGGTCCTCAAATCCCCTGCACCTACTGAACACTACATTCCGGTGCCGGATCCAATTGCCAAATTGGCCTCTGAAGAATGGGCTCACCCATTCCAATCTCGCCGCTTCAAGAACCTGGCTGACAGGTTTTACGCCCTAGCTCCGGACTTTGCCACCAAGTTAGACGTCCCTGGCATAGATGAACCAATTGCTCGTCTCGTTTCACGTTCTCTTTTGCCCAGGGAAGGGGAATCTCAACTAAAGGACACTACTGAGCGACGAATGGACTTCGCCCTCCGCAAAAATCACGAGGCCACTGCCCTATCCATGCGTGCCTCGGCTTCGGCCTCCATTTTCTCCAGAGCAGCTATGATGTGGCTGGATGATCTTCTAGAGGACACTAACCCTGATCCTGTTGCTCTCAGAAGGTCACTGATAAAGTTACGTAAGACAGCAGCTTTTGTGGCCGATGCCACCTTGGATGCCACTCAATTGGGGGCACGAGCCATGACAGCTCAGATAGTCGCTCGACGGACCCTCTGGCTTCGCCACTGGCAGGCTGATTCAGCGGCCAGAATGAATCTGTCCAGGGCTCCTTACTCCGGATCTTTACTCTTCGGCGAGGAAGCTCTAAAGGGCAGTGCTTGTTGATCCCAAAGATGCCCACAAACCGGTTCTGGCCACTGTCAAGAACATCGACCACAGGCCTTTCAGGCGATTTCCTCCCTTCCGTTCTAACCAGCCCTTTCGAGGAACGCGGCCAGGAGGACGAGGCCGTGACTTCAGATCCTACGACCCCAATTCATTCAGGGGCTCCTGGAGCCGACGCTTCCAGGGCAGAGGTCAGTACCAAGGGCGCAGGGGCAACTCATCGTCCTCATATAGGGGAGGCCCTCGCCAACGTAAGCAGTATTAACACACTTCCCATAGGTGGCAGATTACTTCATTTTCGAGACCGTTGGTTGCGCCTCACTACGGTCTCCTGGATCAGGGACCTTTTCAGTTATGGCTATGCCATAGAGTTTTGGGCAACCCCACCAGACAGATTCCATCCGTCCCCTTGCCCAAGGGCACCAGCCAGGCACAGAATCATGCAGACAGCTATACACCACCTCTTGGACATAGCAGCAATAGAGCCAGTCCCCACAACTGAGAGGTCGGAAGGGGTGTACTCCCTCCTATTTACTGTACCAAAACGAGATTTATCATGGAGGGCGGTATTGGACCTCAAGTTTGTCAACCGCTTTGTAACATATCGCAGGTTCAAAATGGAATCACTCCACTCCATTACAGAGAGTTTACATGAAGGAGACTTCCTGGCTTCTATTGACCTTAAGGAAGCGTATCTCCATGTGCCCATTTGCATAGCCCACAGAAAGTTTCTTCGGTTTGCTTTTGGCCACCAGCACTTTCAATATAGAGCGATGCCATTCGGCCTCTCCTCTGCTCCAAGAGTGTTTACCAAAGTGCTACTCATCCTAGTGGCTTATCTCCAGACCCAAGGGGTTCATCTCTACCCATATCTGGATGATCTGCTAATATGGGCCAAGTCTGAGGAGCTGGCTCATCATCATTTAACGATCACCCTCAATGTTTTGCAGACCTACGGTTGGATTGTCGACTTCGACAAAAGCCACCTTCAACCAACCCAACGCCTACTACATCTAGGGGCAATGTTGGACACCCTCCAGGCAATGGTATTCCTGGCTCCAGATCGCATCACTGCCATCACGAGCATCGCAAGGTCCCTGATGCAACAAACATCCGCAGACGTCATGCTTCTCGCCAGGGCGCTCGGAATGTTCATCTCTACAATCCACATTGTGCCATGGGCTCGAGCCCACACTCGGCACCTTCAGTGGACTCTGCTGCCCTTTCAACAGGACATTACCAGCTCCAACTATTGCAAAGTTCATCTGAGCCCCGCACTGCGCCTCTCCTTCCGCTGGTGGACCAAGGTTCAACACCTCTCCAAGGGCACATCGTTCAGAGAACCCCGCAGAACCGTTGTAACCACAGATGCCAGCCTCATAGGTTGGGGAGCCCATTGCAACTCCCAGTACGTCCAGTGGGTTTGGTCCACCGCAGAGCAATCTCAAAGCATCAACTGGCTGGAGCTAAAGGCTGTCCATTTAGCTCTGCGTCATTTTCAGTCTCTGTTCCCTTTGGACCATGTGCTCATTCGAACAGACAACACGTGTGTAAAATCACATTTGAACAGACAAGGGGGCACCAGGTCTCGTCCTCTGCAGGACTTAGCCTCCCTCATCTTTGTCTGGGCAGAACAACATCTACAATCCCTGAAAGCAGAACATCTCAGAGGGATTTGGAATGTGACAGCAGACTGGCTCAGCAGACAACAGGTCTTTCCGGGAGAATGGAAACTTCATCCAGCCATTTTCTATCGTCTCCAGTGTTGGTTCGGCGTCCTCTCAGTCGACCTGTTTGCTTCCCAGGAATTGCCAGCTTCCCAGGTACTTTGCCCGATACCTGGACTCAACAGCGGAAGCAGTGGATGCTCTGATAACACCATGGCCAGACGGTCTCTTGTACGCCTTTCCTCCCATACCATTGTTAGCCAAAACCTTGAGGAAGGCGCGAACCGAGAGGGCACAGCTGGTTCTGATAGCACCATTTTGGCCACGCCGACCGTGGTTCTCAGATCTTCTGGCAATGTCAATGATGGATCCTTGGACACTTCCAGTCAGGCCAGACCTTCTATTCCAGGGTCCAGTATGGCACCAGGACCCTACTTGGCTCAATCTAACAGCGTGGCGTTTGAACGGGGACATTTGAGGTCAGCTGGACTGTCTGACGCTGTGATTGATATTATTTTAGCCTCGAGAAGACCATCTACCACTCGTATTTATCAACATACTTGGGTGGCTTTCTCCAAGTGGTGCCAGTCCCACCACCACGATCCATCTCAGGCCACTATGCATCAGGTGCTGCAATATCTCCATAGCGGATTTATGATGGGACTTCGACCCAACACTCTACGTCGACATGCGTCCACTCTGTTGTCCATTCTCTCAGTGTCCTCTCCTGGAGCTCATATTTCCTCACATCCGTTCATCAAACTTTTTTGAGGGGAGTCGCCCTACATTCTCCGGCTGTTGTCCATCGGTTTCCCTCATGGAGTTTGCCGAAAGTTCTGCAGGCTTTGCAACGCCCTCCGTTTGAACCCATCAGGACTGTGCCCCTACGTATGCTGTCCTTCAAGGTCGTGTTCCTGATCGCAATCACATCTGCCAGACGCGTTTCGGAATTGGGCGCATTGTCTTCTGCTCGACACCTCTGCGTCTTCCATAAGGATTCTGTTGTGCTGAAGACTGATCCTTCCTTCCGTCCCAAGGTCGATTCAGTCTTTCATTGCAACCAGGACATTGTTTTGCCTTCCTTTTGCCCGAATCCTACCCATCCTCTCGAGAAGGCTTGGCATTCGTTAGATGTCCGGAGGGCTCTCAAGACCTACCTGTCTAGGACCCAAGAGATTTGACGAACGGAGTCTCTGTTTGTATCCTTTCATCCAAGGTCTATGGGGCATAAAGTATCCAATCCTACCTTATCCCGTTGGTTAAGGGCATGTATTACTTTAGCATATGAGTCTCTGAAGCTGTCAGTTCCAGCTAGTATAACGGCTCATTCTACCAGGTCAGCTGCCACTTCGGCTGCTTTTGCCACTAATGCTCCTGTCGCCGATATTTGTAGGGCTGCAGTCTGGTCTACCCCACACTCGTTTATAAGGCATTATAAAATTGATCGTTATGCCTCTGCTGACGCCTCTTTCGGCAGACGAGTGTTGCAACAGGTTCTTAATAAGGATTAACACGTGGGTGGTCCCTCCCTATATGGGCTGCTTTGGTACATCCCGTAGTGATGGCCCTCCTCCTATGGAAAATGTACCATTGGTCTCACCTGAAAGGTGATTTTCATAGGAGTGGGCCATCACGGCCCTCCCAGTTGGAGGATGACTAGATATTTTCTAATGGGTTACATATTTTCTAATCGGTTACATATTATTGTTACGCTATTATATTTAAATGTAAGAGTGAAGTCAAGACTTTTAGTTCTGTTATATTGTTATGATAGAGTCACGTTATTATGCATGTGACTATTGTGTTATTTTCCTTGCGGGCCTGTTGGCCTTGTTCTTGTATTTTTAGATATTTCTTTTTAGACTCGCCACGAATGAACTGGAGAGTGGGAGGGGCCTGACGCCCCTAGTCTTGACTTCAAAAACATTCTTGCCTTCGCACGATAGGTGGAGCTATTACCCGTAGTGATGGCCCACTCCTATGAAAATCACCTTTCAGGTGAGACCAATGGTACATTTGACCTGTGTCTGACAACATTGCTATGGTTATATTAGTTGTACAAAAATGACCGCAAAACTGTTCTTAAAAATTGAATTCTTCTTTTCCACTGATTTTGAATATATCCACCTGCTGACATTTATATACAGTATTTGGGGGGGCATGGATGAGGGACAACAAAATTTTTGAGTAGATTTAGAGACCTGCTCTTGAGTCTATACAGGATAGACAGATTGATCAAGAGAGAGAGAGAGGGATTCTTGAAAATCTATGTTGTCGCTCTTCTTCCCCCCCCCAAAAAAGAAAACCCCTCTGCAATGGGGTGCCTGGTCATTCAAGAAATCTCTTTGCTATAGATTCCAGGCATTGGCTCTCATTCCTCCTGTGTTTGTGGCTTTGAACCAGAGCTAAAACTCTGAGAGTTATCCACCAAATTCTCCTAATGTAAATTTGCTTGCAATTCAAGAAACATGGGTGGGTAGGATAAATTAAGATATTATAACAGTAATAAGATGGAAGCTATTCACCATATACTGAACAGAATTGAAGCAAACAAAATAG